>NW_017728906.1:70835851-70886368 GCF_001723895.1 Crocodylus porosus | reverse complement strand
AAGAAGCCTGCAAAAAAGCAGGGAAAAGCAGGTCTTCAGGTAAAAAAGAAAGGTTACTCTTTTTTTTTTCCTGCCCCTGGCTACTGATTGAGTGGGGGGGGTGCCCTCATACAGCCTCTCAGCCCAGGCCCAGCCCTCCTTTTATTTCTGTGTAGCCACAGCCCCAGGCTTGGCTGGGCCGGGGGGCAGCCCAGGTATCTGCCGGCCACCCCAGCCAATCAGAGGTGGGGGGGGCAGGCGGGGGGTTGCAATCTGCCCGTAAAATTGGAACCTGGAGCTGCAGTGAGCCCCTAAAATTTGGGCCCAAGATCCATGATTTGAGAACATCCCTACATATAACATAGCTATCTCATCACACATACAAGCAAGCTAGGAATTTGAATGCAAACACCTGTGCAAGTTAAGCATAGATTTTTATTCAAGTGAAAGTGATAACTAAAATCTCTTGAAAATCATGCTAATTTTCTGCTTAAAATTTCCACATTAGAAATTTAGTTATATTTTACAATGAAGCCTATATAATCAACAGTTTTAAAAGCTTCTTGTTTACTTCGACCTAAAACGCAACTGCAAAATGGAAATAATTTTACCTTTGCTTTCAGAGGAATAATTTTTGTAGGAGGTGTTTAGTTTTGCCATATATATATTTGCACCTTTACTTCAGATGAGCCCTAATTTTCAGAGAAATCTAGTTTGTTCTTATACAACCACTTGCCAGAAACAAATTTAAATTGTATTTGACACTTGTCTACAATTTCAGTGAGACCTAATCTTACCCTGATGAGGGACTATGTCAATTATTGAAGGTAAAGGGGCCAAATTGTAGCCCTGAGAGCTGACAAACAAGCATGTGTCTTCAACACCTGAGTAATAGATGCAGATAGTTTGACAGGATAAGCCACGCTTCCTTAACATCTGGACTTTTCTGAAAAGTTGCTTATACTACAGCTATATAAGAGACGTAGTGAGCTGCTACAATTGTGAGTGCTTCTATTGCTCTTCTAGCATGACTAGCTGAGGAATAGTGCAGGAGCTGTGTTCAGACCTTCCCCAGGCATGTGGCTACTGTTTTGTGCAGTACTACTAGTAACACTGGTTTTCTTCGTAATTAGGCTGCCTCATGCAATGGTGATCTTTTATCCCGTACTAGCACTCCCCTCACTTGTGAAGAGTAGGCTGGAATAGAGCTCTGTTAATTGCTTAACACAGTCATTAGCAGTGTTTTGCAATAGTGTGCTATAATGGTCCGGCTTGGGTCCTGAGCTAACTGGCGCTAGGACCCAGCCATTGCCACAGCCTCTTTCTGCTGGTTTTAGTTGTGTGGCTGCAGCATAGCACAAGAAAGCTCCAACATACCCAATTGCCCAGGTATAGCCAAACACCATCAAGGCCCTAGCTGTGCAGGCCAATTCCAGTGGCTCCACCACCTGAATCCAGCTTTTGGACTGTAGGTTTATGATCCCTGGCTTAGAAGGAAAAGGTGTTTTCAGATTGAGATGTTGGAACCATGAAGCAGGCAAAAAAAATTTAAAGCAATTAAGAGATGCTAAGGCCTGAGGAAAATTTAGGCTACATATTATCATTTTAATCATAGCCCAAAGTCTCCCGTTTTGCAAACTAAAATATTTTGGCAATCCATGTATAAATGCATTCAGAATTGTGCTATCCTGTGATGCGTGGCAACCATAAGCCAAGCTGTTTGCTTGTTATCAGTCAGCTAGCATGTCCATCATGATTATGATTAGCACTGCTGCATTTTCAGTATTTTTACCATGTAGTGTGCCATGTAGTGGGATATAATATCTTAAATGAAACAAGAAACTAAGAAATCATGCAATATTCATTGAAACTCTAAGCAGTTAGATTTCAAATCTTGTGGAAAAAAATTCTTGAAAATGTATTTGGAAAAAGGGGAGATGAATGTTTGACATTTTAAATAATGGCTTTGGCAAAGATAAAGATGACTGAGCAGAAAGCTGTTTTTTGGAATTGTTTTTTGAGGCAAACATTTTCTACTCTTGATGACCATGATCTACTCTGTGGAAAGGTGGCCTAAAGCTAGAGGTTTTTTCCTTCATGGAAACTCTGCCCAAATGTACATGTACTGCCAATTAAAAGCATCTACAGGGAATTAATGTAGAGTAGCTAGCATACTATCCCTTTCTTACTGTCTAGTCACTTCTCCATGCACATGTGTGTGCCATGAATTAAGCATATGCATGAGTGTTAGAAAATCCTGTTTGCTGTGAACAGTTTTCCCTGTGTCTGCTTGAGCAGGTTTCTCTGATTTTTTTCTGGGGTTTCCCATTTGTTAAATGAAGTTACTTACCATTACCTCCCAAAATCATAGAGATGTTATGTTCTATTATTTAATCATTGTGAGATATTTCTTACTGGGTGCATCTACAAATTGCCATACAGTCATGTTGCTACAGTGTTGTCCTTACTTTCTTTTGGAAGTACTAAAGTATGGTGCAGTACAGGTGGCTATTGCGCCGTGTGCATGGCGCATAGGTAGATTTTGCCACTATGTTGCCATAGTGGCACGCTATAACCGGGGAGCATGCCACTACGGCAACATAGCTGGTGATCACAAGTGGACACATGTGATTAGTACATTGCCATAGCTTCGCCATAGGGTGATGTGTAGATGTAGCCGATATTACTTTTTCCTTGAACTATGGTCCAATGTAAGAGTCACAACAGGTTTGTTACTAATGCAGGTGAGGTTCCAGTGTGCCCCCAAAACAATGTTTCTCCATGCAAAGTGTTGTGCTCACTTTTTTGTCCTAACTGAGGAATATACACAGGCTTACTTAATGCATATCTCAGGAAGGAATTTAGTTTGGATGAGTTTTTAGGGTTCTTTTTTCCTTCTTTTTCTTGTGTTTCTACTCTGTGGATACTGAGTTTTCAGGGAAATCAGCACATGAACAAAGACCTCTAGGTTGAAAGGTCAAATATGAGAAGGAAATGAAATGCAAAATTCTTTAACAGGTTTCCAATCTAAGTCTTGGCATTAAATTAAGTCATTTGAACGTGGGCGGGAAGTGGGTGTGTGTTGAAGAGTGGAGAATAAGAAAAAGCAGCACTTCCATTAGGGTGTCTGGTTATTGAAAAACCACAGAAGCTTGTAAGCTTGTTGGTATGTTTACAGTACATTTTTGACATAGTGACTTCCTATTTAAGTGTACAATAGGAAAAAGTGTGGTTCCTAAATTAATAAGTAAAGTTGCAAGGCAAACAGCTGGTAATTGACTCAGTAAAGCTTTCTAGACATCATACGGTACAGAGTTTAAAGAATTCTTTTTGACCTTTCATAAGAGGTCATGTGAAAAGCAATGAATTCGGAGGAAGCTAATTACAAAGAAGCTACATTTTTAAATGATTGCTTTATTTATCATCAGGCTGCACTGTGTTATAGCAGTATGCAGAGGTATATGGGTCATGAGTCTTCCCATTGGATAGACTTAAGGCCCTGTACCCCGATACTACCTTGTGTTACAAATGCTTTGTTCATTTTCCTTTTATTTGAATAAAGAGGCCTCTTTTATAATGATTTTATAGTGTTTTCTGTTTACTTCCACAATATGGGTGTGATCTTGATAGGAGCTTCCTGATAGGATCTTGATTGGATACCACTGAAATAGAGATACAATTATTATAATAATACACAGTGGTCCGGAAGATAATTTTTAGAGCCTGGAATTAGGAGACCAAGATTCTGTTCTCATCCTTGCCAGTTGGTTGCTGGATGATCTGAGGTATACTCTTTTGCAAAATAGGCAAGATTTTTGAATGGTTCTTTGTGTAGGCACCTGAGATGAATTGAGTCTGATTTTTTTCAAAGGTTCTTTCTACCTGCAGCTGTGCTTGGAAACAGAAGTAGTCAGTACTTCTGAAATTGAGACAAGGTGACTGAATTTAGTCATGTAAAGTCAGCAGCCATTCTTGAAATGTGGTTGGTCCTAATATCTCTGCGTTAGTTCTCTATCTGAAAATTGAAGGAATTATTACCTCCTTTAGTATGTGTTGGCAAGGAATTTTCTTTGTTAGTTCTCAAAGTACTTTTTGAACTGTTGGGATTCCCTTTATGCATCTCTCCCTGCTTACAACAAAACAGGACAAAAAAATGCAAAAGAAACTTGTGTTTCATGGACAACAGTCTCTGGCTTTATATGAAATGTAAGGTATCAGACCCATCTTTAATATTTTTGGATGACTGAAAATATACTCTTCATATACAGTCGCTGTCAGTAGTGGCTTCTAAAACTACCAGGTCCTTTCTCACCTCCAAGCCCCCTTGAGCTGTTAAGTTCAAAGAGAAAGTCAATCTGAAAACAATATAAGTTATGTTTAGGAGTTTGAGTGGTTCTAGTGCTTGTCTGCATAAGCAAATTATCTGATGTAATAGGGTATAATACAATGTATGAATTTTAATCAGTTATAGTTATATCTCTGTTCTTCTCCTATTCCAAGAGGAATACCTTTTCTCCAGTTTCTGTGTTACTTTGGAACAGGTTTAAACTATTTCCCCCCCCAAAAGTCACACTTATTTCAGAATAAATATCTCAACCTGGAGGTTTTATACTAGTATAAAGCAAGTGATTTATAATTATATCACTAGTGTTATCGTGATTTAACTGGAAAATTTTCCCAGATAAGTACATTCTTGTAGTTATTATGTATTTATAGTATCTTCATTTTCCTTCAAATATAGGCCTTCATCTTAAAAAGATTTGGCAT
Organism: Crocodylus porosus; assembly: GCF_001723895.1. NCBI lineage: Eukaryota > Metazoa > Chordata > Crocodylia > Crocodylidae > Crocodylus > Crocodylus porosus. The sequence continues at coordinate 70,881,622 of NW_017728906.1, read as the reverse complement.
GTTAAAGTAATTGAACTAATAGGCTAGTCTGGTGAAGTGCAACTCAGGGAGGAGTTCTTCTCTTCATGTAAATTTTATTAGTTAAAAAGGATGACTTGGTTATTAAATTGTAAAAAATAACTTTGACCTTTCTTACGATGAGGGGTTGAGAGTAAGCAGGCTATGTTTTTACATATAGCACCATGATAGAAACTGGAATATAAACACAATACTATCTGTGGTATTCTGTTACTTAAAAATGTAAATGCACAGATACAACAGTAAGTTTGATGTACATGCTTCCATAAGGTTTAATACTGAACACACAAACATTGAGGTCTGTTTTACCCTGTTTTTCTTACTTCGACAGCTTTCTAAAAAACCTCAGCCTCAATACCCTGACAACTGTATGTAAGGTCAAAAGCGCATTGCTGCCATTTTCTCTTTGCTGACACACATTTTGCCACTTATATAACTGCAAGCGATGCAGTGTGGTGTGCATCAGCTCCCATGCAGAACAGGCTCAACTAACCTTTTATTTCTCAGATGCAGCAGATCTCTGGCGCATCCAAGAACTAAAAGGTACGTGTATAAATACCCAAAAAGTCATTTTACACTAGTGAATAATTATTATCCTTGAGATTGTATAGCACCACTTTTGAACAGGTGTTGAGCAGTTCCAACTCCATTTGACTTGGGTGTGAGTTAAAGGTATTCAGTTACTGGATCAATCCACATGTATGTAGTCCTACTATCATAAATGGGACCTTCCATGTCAGAGAGGTTTGGAAGGTTCAGGGCTTTGGCCTCTAAATAATGGCATAATGTACAGCATTCTGGTTATATATTAATGACTTCTAGCTTTAGCTGAGAAAGAATATGCTCAATTAAAGAAGAAAGAGACAGAACAAAATCTGCAATTACATGTTCTGCCATATATATCTATTTGAAACATCTTCCTTAAGAAAAACAGAAAGATAAATGCCATCTTCTGTTCTCCTGGTACCCCCTTTTTATGTTTATTTTGAATTATTTTGCTGATGAAAGTAAACTTTTTTTTCTGTCCTTGTAATGAGATCAAGTTAATACAGTCAGTCAGTCATTATTATATGTCACTTCCTAAATTTAACATGGTGTATATGTCTAACTCTGGCTGTACAATGGAATAAGTGAATAAACAGTATGTACATTGATGGTACTATTTGTTTGTTCATTTTTAAAAGATTTTTACAAGCATAAAATTTGTTTTGGAAGCCTGTCATGCTCAATTATGGAAAAATATGCATCATTTGTGAGTTAAGTATAAAAAATTATATCATTATACTGTTGTTTCCATTATTTAAGTTTTGTTCTCTTTTTTTGAACATAGAAAGAAAGATGCAATAGAAGTCTAGCTTCCACAGATACTTCTTAGTTTTGAAGCAGTCATTTGTACATGTTGAATAAAGCACAGCATTATTATTATGACTGTTGTCAAAAAACATGACTGTGGAAAAAGAAGAATATGAAGGAAGCAAGCTTCTCCTTCTGATTCTCTTCTGCTATAATGAACTTGAGATTTTTCAAAGAGATTCGGTCACATAATTTCTGTTACCTGCAATGGGACTTGTAGGCAAAATCCCCTTGTTGGTTCTGAAAATCTCATTATGAAGTGACTTAGCACCTGGCAGTTGTTATACTTTAGTTGTGATTAGTGTACTAATTGCATTTAAATAGTAATCCAGCCACATTTTAAGAGAATAAATGATAACACAGAAATGAAACCAGCCACAAAAATATTCCACAATATTACACATCACACCTTAAACTGAACATGTGGCAGGGCTAGGCTGTACTCATCTCTAACCAGCCCTGGTGTGGTCCTCACTAGCTGACAGTCAGCTGACTGTCTACCAGGTCCAGGACAAGATCAGGGCTCTTACTGACCCTGATGGAGGATCCTACTGACCAATGATCAGCTGATTATCAATCAGTTGTGGAACCGCACTGAGGCTCAAACTGACTCCAATATGGTCGCAGAAGACAACCAACAATTAGTTGACCATTGACTGGCTCCTGGGTCATCACAGCCAGTTTGAGCCATGCTGCAGTTCCAGTCCAGCAGAAAATTAGCTAAGTTGAAAGCTTGCTGATGCTGGGGAAGCCTAGGATCATGATCCTAGACCCACCACTCCGCCCCAAGTAAGATTTGATCTTCAGTCCCAAAATTGCACATCCTGCCATGTATATGTGGCATGGAAGGAGGTGCTATTGTTGGGATTAGGGATCAGATCCCATTGTGCCTTTAAATGAATGTCTGTTAATGGCCTTAGATCGGTGCTCTTTCTCCCTCCTCCCCCCTTATTGTTTAATTTTTTAAATAATCTAACTCCCTCTGTTGCACAGAGATAGACAAACTCACTTATATGTGAAGTGTAGAAATTTGGCCTATAATAGTGAGAGGAAGACCAGAGAGCAGAGCAGCTGGAGTTTCTGGCAGTCAAGCTACGTAACTGGGCACCCCAGTCTAATACTTTTGTATGAGGAGAGACGGGACCATAGAAATAAAATAAACTGGGGGCAGCTGTTGTTTTCCCAAAATATGGGAAGCAAAATGGTTCAGGAAACAACTGAAGGATAGTTTCATGACTTTTCAGACTAGTCAGGAGATCTGATCCTACAAACGGTCTGTGCCAGCCTATCCATAAGGTGAATTTAATTGCTGTAACATAAAACGTAATGGTATATGGAGTCCACCGTACAAATCTATGTATTTAAAAATTAATTTCAGAATTAATTATTCCACATACAGGAGGGAAAAAAAATGCCAAAAGAAAAATCTTCTTGCTCACAATAATTGACAGATATGTTTTGGTATTAAGCACTTTCTCAATGGAATTGCTGTGTTTACTTGAATATGAGTTTTTTCACCCCGGTAGGCAAGGGGGAAAAATGCCCCTCATCTTGTAATTGCATACAAGGAAATCTCACTAAATATATTGTCTATCATGCTGCCAAAAGCAGCATGTGCTTAGCAATGGAAACCAACTGTGAAGTTGATTAAATGCAGCCAATACTGAGCATGACTATAAAACACAAGGCCCATATTGGACAAACATGCTGATGGGAACCTACCACAAGAACAGACTAGTGTCTTATTAGGTCCATCTGAATAAGATATATGGTTGTGCTCATTAAATGTGGTCTCCATCCTTGGCAACTCTTTTTAAAGTTACGGAGAGCTACTACATTGCATACATAGGGTTTTACCTAACTCGATGAAATGGAGGGCCAGTTTCATGGGGAGATCACGGGGCTGGCTGACGTATACATGGGCTGATCATGGTGGGGCCCCCACATGTCCCTGATTGGCCAAGGGGCCATGGTGGCCCTGCCCCTCACTGTTGATTGGTGGTGAGGGTTGTCCATCATACCACCCTGCCCATCACTGCTAATTAGTTGCAAGGGTTGACTATCATGTGGCTCTGCCCTTCACCATCAATTGGTGGAGAGGGGTGGGGCCAAATGATGGGCAGCCCTCTCAGCCAGTCAGTGGCAGAGGCAGTAACCAACCTTCCTTTAGTGGGCTGCTCAGCCAGGCTGTAGCACCATGAGGACTGCTGGCTTACTTTGGGAACCAGCATTTTATTTTCTATAAGTTTTCTTTGCATTTTTTTCTTGGTGCAGATTTCATGGATTTTGTGGATATTGCCCACAAGAATACTCAGTTCAAGTCACAAATTAATTAGCACCTGGATACTTTGTGGGGATATATCTGGAGTACACACACATTCTGAGCAGTGCTGAGCATTAGGGTCACCATGGCTTGAAGTGCTGTTGGCTCTGGTGAGGCCAATCCCAATGAACTATGTAGCAAATCACAAGCCTTTGGCTTTGGACTAAGATCATGCATAATTTATACTATATATAAGTTAGGTGCCAAAGTACTGCTCAGAAGTATGTTTATGGAATATCTGTGCTAAAACTTGCAGCAGTTTCAAAAATGATAAAATGCCTCAATTCTGGATGAACCAAGTATATGGGTACTATGTGCAAATTACTACAGCCTTGTTTAATTTCAAGGTTCTTGTTTTCAGATTTGCTCCTCACTTCCATGTGCTGAGAGAGAGCAGGGTCTGACAATAAGAAGAGGGGGAAGGGGTTGCCAAGGGAAAAAGTTGAGGGGAAGCAGAGAGCAAAGGGGCCTCCCAGATGTATCTTCCCTGCTGTAGCAGTGGAAGGGGGACAAATTCAAAGGAAACCTCCAATAATGAGGTTCTCTACCTGGAAAATTATAACAAATGTATACAGTTTTCAAACATAGAATCTAACTATTACAATCTTATAATCAGTTTCATCTTCTATTCGAGTGAGTATGGTATATACTTGATGAACTCCTGCCTTCTGGTCACTAAGCTCATACATTATAACAAATTATAACAAATTGACTCAGTGGGCCAGTTGCAGAGGTCTTGTTAGTTTATGGGAATCCCAAGAGATTCTAAATTGTTCTAACTTATAACAGCTTAACCCGGTATAATTGTATCTTCCCTCAGATTCATCTCTGCCTTTGACCTACAGCCTATGATACATGGGTCCTGCACTCTGGAGTTAATTGGAAGCCAATGCATCTTCCATGTGTTTAATGTATCTCTAACCAGGGAAGCAGCTGTATTCAGCATCAGTTGAAATTTGAGTGGTAGTTAGGTTAGGAAATGTAGGTGGAATAGGAAGAGGTGGAAAAATCAGGACATGAGTTGAGTTGAGGAGGAAGATAATGAAGTGTATTATATGAAGAGGAAAATGAGACATGAGATTATATTCATCAGAGAGGTAGGGATATGTTTTTTTTAAAGTATGAATACATAATAAAAAAATTACAATTGTTGTCTTTGATATTAAGAGGCTTTATATTATGGTTTATGAATGCTACTCTTACCAGTTGCATTTTAAACTTTTTCCCACGTACCCTTTTATCTACCTCTCCCCAAAACTAGATTTGAGGCCCAGATAATGCAACAGTGACCTCTTTTAAATTAATAATATTTGGATGACATCTTTAAAATGTGCAAAGAACTGCTTACAAATAGTGATATAAGGTAAGATGTATACAGTGGGGTTGTTTTTCATGCAGGACTTACTGTGTGTGTGTACATGAGACACTACTTCCCCATAGCGATGAGCTACATCACCATAGCTCATTGCTATGGTGACGTAGTGTCAGTACGCATGAACCATAACATTGATTCTACTGCTCAGTAGTAATGAGCTACTGAACAATAAGTTATTGTTACTGCACAGTAGCGTGGGGAAAACCCGTGTGGTGTCAGGACTGCGCAATAACTGCTTAAGCAAGTACTAAATGACTGCACAGTAACAACTGTATAGTCTGGCTCATGTGTAGACGTACCCACTGTGAGGCAAAGAGCACTTTCATTCTGAACTTTCCATAGTGTTTGAGTTTCACTACAGGCTATACAGGTCTGATTTGGTTTGTTGGCAGTCAAACTCTGATGATGCAAACCCTGGTATTACCAACCTAAAACACATAAAACTTATAAGATTGGAATAAAAATTAGTTAGCAAATCAAATTGTTTTATGGTGGCCTGATTTTTAGGAGTATTTTAGCTTCTGGGGAGTAAAATCAGCCTATCTCCTCCTCCCCCCCCAACCACAGATTGGGACAGATCATCTCAAAATTCAACCTTATAATGCCTGGAGAGGACAGGGCAAAGAGTGAAAATCTCACCCTTAACAGAAGTTCTTGAAGAAAGACTGAATTAAGGGCCATGTTGTTTACAGAAAAGTGAAAACAGAGAACTACAGAACGAGCCTTCTATTACTAATATATCTATATTACTAATATAGCTATATTAGAGAACGTTTGGAATAAAATTGTCAGAAAAGATGGGGGCATAGGGGGTGCCCCCGGATATGCGCATGGTGGGGCAGGCTGCCGCTGTGGGCTGGGGTTGCACTGGGCTCTTCCCAGTGGGGTCTGGGGCAGGTGGCAGTGGCACTGGGAGGGGATTATGTGGGGCGGGCTGCAGCCATCCTAAAATTCACCATAGCCCCCTGTGCCCTCCAGATAAGCTGAGGCTCCGTTCTGTGCCCCCGCCCTGCCCCAGCCCCTGCTCCACTCCCTCCCTTACCACAGGGGCCCTATGCCCCTTTCCTCCCCCCTCCCCTTCCACCACAGCAGACTTACCAGCTGAACGCAGCTCTCCAAGCTGCTGGGCTGTGCTCCTGGCCCTATGCATGCTGTGGCTGCGTGAATGCACGGGGCTTTTATCGGCCAAATAGTCAGTCACATCTGGCAAAAAAAGTAAATTTCCAATATAGTAAATTTTCTTTATGATCCGATATCAGACTGATCTATCAGTGGAATTAAAAATTGAGATATGCTTGTAGGTTTAAGAAAGGTAAAACTCTAGTCATCAACAGCACTACATGGCACTATATTATTTTTTTTTTTTTGTGATGTAAAAGAGCATTTGAACAGGGCATTTATTTATTTTATTGAGTGTTTTTTTTATATATTGGGCCAATCCTAGACTTGTCAGCATAGGAGCTGCAAGTTCTGCCTCTGTCTATGCTTGGTGTATGACCAGTGTTGGTATACTACCTAGTTCTAATCCTAAATATGAGGATAAATTCAATACCCCCCCTATACAGTAGAGAAGTGCATAGTCCCTTTTATGAATGGGGAACTGAGGCAAAAAAAATCTAAGGGATAGATCCCCCCAAAAATCTTAGATGCCTAAACTCAGGCAATAATTGACTCGGGCATTTCAGGCCCTGATAAGAGGTTACATTTATTGCATGATTCATTTAGGCTAGATATCAGGAGGCACTACTTCACTGTCAGGGCGGCTAGGATCTGGAACCAACTTCCAAGAGAAGTGGTGCTGGCTCCTACCCTGGGGGTTTTTAAGAGAAGGCTAGATGTACACCTTGCTGGGGTCATTTGACCCCAGTACTTTTTCCTGCCATGGCAGGGGGTCAGACTAGATGATCTACTCAGGTCCCTTCTGACCCTAGAAACTATGAAACTGTGTTAAATCATGTGATAAATTATAACAAGCTACAAGATGAGCCAATTTTATGGCTAGATAAAATGGGAAACCAGCCACATCTTTTCACATCTTTGTGGCTGGCTTGCATTGCACTTTTATTTGAATGTGTAGTATTGGGTTGCACCATGGTTTTAGCTGTTGGCATGTGGGGAGCTGATCAACTGAGGGGCTTCCTGCATGCTGGCACCTCATGCTACATGATGCATTCCAATCCAGTGCTACACAATACAGCTTTTAACCAGTCAGCATGCAGGAAGCCAATTGGAGCTGATGCTCATGTGCCACACCTAAACCCATGTGATGCAGCCCAATTCAGAGCTGCATTGTGAGGCTTTCAACTTCTGACACATGGGGAACCCATGGACTCCTTACTCCGGCAAGTTGAAATGGTGCTGCAGGAAGCATGACATCAGGGACCAGTCATACAATTGGACCCAGATCCCCAAAATTGGGTAAATTCTGTGTGTATGGACATCTGTCAGGGCAGGGCATTTGATTTTTGGGATATGGGATAAAATTAATCAGATCCCAATCACACAGATATATGGTCATCTGTCAGGCACTTATAGTTGCATTCAAGGGAGCCTATATGTCCCCCTGCAAAAATAAACAAACGAACAAAAAAATCCCATACCCCACCTATTTTCTAGTGTGTGGTACACTTAGTTAAATTGGGACTAGGACAGGGGGACAATAAGGAGAGAGAATGTGAGTCTGGAGAGGGAGAACAATAATACTGTGCAGTAAACTGGACTGGCAAGGTTGGAAGGATGATGCTAAAGTTACAGAGTAAGGAGACTGAAATTAAGATCAAGAGAAACTGGGACTAGGTCAGGAGAATGAAACTGAGCTGAGAAGACAGTGGTTGATAGCCTTATCCTGGAACAGGAATAGATAGGTCTAAATTGGAGGAGAAGGTAATAGGAGTTGTATCTAGGGGAGCTGAGAGTGGAGACACTATGCACATCTACAGGTGCTGTGTTTTAATGTGTATTAGCCTATTTTAATACTTATTACAGCATTACAACAAAAATTGTTTTCTTGCTAATGCACATTAAAATAGGCAAGTACACATTTTTCTAGTACTTTACAATGGAGGTACTAGATTTAATGCACATTACATAAAGTGCATTAATGAATGTGTAGACACAGCCAGTATGATTAGAGCACAGTCCGTTTCAGAGCCTGAAACAGGACTTAGGATCTGGGAGTCTTAGCATTACTCTGCAGTCTACAAATATTTGTTGAACCCATTGGCATGATTTCCTTTTTCCTTTTGCTGCTTGTTCACATAGAGGATAGCATTCTACTGTGGCTACCAATTGCCCATTAGCACAAAGAGCTGAGATCTTCACAGTATGCCTGAAGGTACTAACCCTAGTGATGGCCTGTGAATGGCCAGAAGGGAATTTCTGTGTTTTTTTAGTTTGTTTTAAAGTAAACTAGGAAATTTAAAAGCTGCGTTGAAGAATATTGTTAAAGGTGCAAGCTAAGCACTCAGCAGTTAAGAAATGGGTGAATTAAACCTGCCTGTAATATTTTAATTGGGTTCCTTGTGTGACAATGCAAGGTGATTATACAGTTTAATTTGTTACAAAAGTTCAAAGGTGTACACCGAATGAGGTAGGGGACTGCAAGAAGAAAAAGAATGGTTGAACAGTTATAGCAGTTGAATCTTGTCCTGGAGAACTGAATTCTGCCCCTGACTGACATAAAATTTCTGTGTGATATTAGGTACAAGTCACATACACCAAACTTTTAAAACTCTTTAATAAACCTGATTCTAGGATTTCCTACCTTTTTTGTGTGTGTGGTTTTGTAGCCTTGTGTGTGTGTGTGCGCATGCACACATGTGTATGCATAAAACAATTCTCAATTGCAACTAAAATTAGCCTAATCATCTGTTTGCTGTCTTTATATTCTGTCTGATTATTTTATGATTATCACTATTCTGTAATTAACACAAAACATATAGAGCTTTAAAAAGTGTCCTTTTGGTGCAGTTATATTTTATAACTATTAATAAACAATTTGACAGTAATTTTGGGGATTTTTTGACGTGGAACTTCTATTTGTGTAAATGTATTAGAACACAATTTTTAATTATATTACTAATTATATGATTTTTTTCCCCCAGAAGACACATGACTTAGTTGGACAAGTGAACAGAATTGTGGTCTCATGTGCATTTGTAAATCTGGAACTTTCCAATGTTCAAGTGCTTGATTTTACTACCTAAATAAACGTTCTTTTAATGTATATATAGTTTTGTTGCTATATCCTTATGGTTCTTTTTAGCAGTCAGCTGGATGACATGTGAAGGAAAAATAAAAACAAGATATTTGTGTTTATTATTTGAAATATTTGTTACATGTTAAGGATCACTTTATGAATTTACTATTTTTCTTTCATCAAAGAATTTGATAAATGATAAACTATCATATTTTCTCTCTCATTAGACACAATGCCATTTTTGCTATAGATGAAATAATTCAGATTAATATTAACTCTGGGTTTTTTTTCCGTTTGGCTATCAAGTTTTGGCCCTGTGTTGTGAACATAGTTAAAAGTAATGTTATGGCTATTGTTTAATAATAATTATTTCAATGGATGAGAAAAAGTGGAAAGAGCCATTTCTACAGCATTTTCTTCAAACATGCCAATTCTTTAACTAAATCCTTGCAGGTGGACTCTTGTGTCTGTGGAGAGCAATGCTTAATTAAAGCTCCATGGCCAGGTACAGACATTGCACATTTACTGGTATAAGGGATCAGAAACCAGTCTATACCTGTAACAGAACAAAAGTTTGGCACACACAGACTGGTTTGAAAATGGCAGAAACCAGTCTAAGATTTGGTTTCCCTCCCCTGGCAACAAAGGAGTGAACTGTTCTCTTCTGTGTGTTCTGTTCACTACTGATCTAAACTATGCCACTAAACAGAAAACTGCATAACTTAAATTGATTCTGTCTCAGGCTTATTGAATGTCTATGCCTAGCCCCTATGTCTGCAAAAATTAACTCCATATGGTTGAATAACATACTTTGGAAATGTTTTTTTTAACTATGGTGCAGAGATAGGATGATCCTTTTTTATTGGGCTCCAAAAACAAAAATCCAATGACCCTCCAGAAGCCTTATACACACAAACCTTTCACAAGTCATTAAAAGTTAATTGAATACATAGGATTTCCACTTTAAGCAATAACAATTTTCAGATAATTTAAATATGTGGCCAATAAAATTTTGAACAAACCATTTTCAATTAGTACATTTATACCTCCATCTTGTAATCTGCCTTTAAGATGCGCTTGTTTTCACTCAAAACATTTCTGTTCCGTGTTTGCTTGGTTCTACACAAAGAATGACATAAGGAAGGTTTATTTTGGTCTTTTCTGGTCAAGTAAATGGTTGGGATCAAGTCGGACATCTAGCACTTTTAATTGCTGACAGTTATGGATTGTGGGAGTATTGGGATAAACTCTTGAACTCTTTGACTAGGGACATTCAAAAAGCCTGAGCTTGAATTGATTCAATCTTTGCATAAACTGAATCAATTTGCAAGTAAATTGACATTCACTTCTGAGTCCTGAAATGCAGGCATGTGCCTGTAGTGTCTCAGGCTAGAAGCCAGGGGGTGCTAAAGCAAGCCCTGGGCTGCAGGGAAGCTGTGCTAGGGGGCAGGGGAGGGAGGTGTAGCCCCAGCAGGACTGAGTATGATTGGGGAGGGCCTGTAGGACCCCAGCCAGGGTGTGCTTGGAGGGGAAGTGAGGAAGTAGCCCTTGCCAGGCTTGTCCCTGAAGCCAGACACCAGCATAGGCAGTGCCCCAAGTGAAGTAGGGCAGGGAGATTAAACTCCCCTATCTCCTCTCTCGGGCATGGGCATGGTCTGCTCAGCTTTCCCCCCTGCTTGCTGCTTGCACAAAGGAGGGCCTGGTCAGAGCCAGCAGGCATGCCACTGTCATCCACCCAGGGCTGCCAACTACCCAGCTGGGGCTGTGGGGCTGGGATTTGGGCTGTAGGTCTGAGAAAGGCTAGCCTACAGGCGCTGTTGAGGACAGATGTGGTGGGGCAACCCAGTCTGGGCCACAAGGGCTGGACCCGTCCCAGCAGTCTGGTCTTGGGCTAGGGCTGTGACAGCTGGGTGGCTGGATTGCTCCCAACTCCTCATGCCCAGGCTGGGCAGGGATGTTGTTGACTCACAGCTGTCTGGGAAGGGCCTGGTAGAGCTGGCTCAGGCTAGGCCATGGGGGCAGGGCCCTTCCCAGCTGGCTGCAGCTCCATGACAGCCTGGCATGGTGGCATGGGCGGTGGCTGGCCAGGCAGCAGGCTGCCCAGACTGGCTCAGAGGCAACAGTGGACCCAGACCTTGGCAGCCACCTGCTACGGGCTTGTGTGCCCACAGCTGCCACCCTGTTCCTCACTGTGCGGCACTTGGATGGATGCAGCTGCACCACAAGCTGCGCGCTGGATAGGGCCAATGTGGCTGTTTTGCCTCTCACCTTCAGCTGCCACTACTGCCCCTCCCCCTTCCATGCCGCTCTATGTGGGTGGGAGGGAAGCTTCTGCCCAGTGCATCAAGCTCTAGCTCCAGCTCCCAGCTGCCTTCCATCCACTCCGCCTCCTGGCATGATGAGCAGTCCTTGCCGGCAGGCAGAGAGGATGGAAGGTGTTTAGGAGCTGGATCTCCATGCACCGGGAATAAGCCACCGGGCTGAATCTTCCGCCCACCCTTCCCCACCACTCAGAACAGTGCAAAAGGGGCAGGAGTGGGAGGAGGAGTTGCTGCTGGGGATCAGGGGAGCATAGCAGCACCTGGTGGGCTGCACTGGCACTGGATGTAGCTGCACCCCAAGCTGCACACTTGCTGGGGCCGGTAGAGCTGTTCTGCTCCTCTCACCTCCAGCTGTGACTCCTGCCACACCATGCTGCTCCAGGTGGGTTGAAGCTTCAGCCTGGGGGCTTCTGCCCAGCACATGGAGATCTGGCTCCAGTTCCCAAACGCCTTCCACCCATGCTGTCTGCATGTAGGAGCTGCTCATCATGCTAGGCGGGCAGAGTGGATGGAAGGCAGCCGAGAGCTGGAGCTAGCACTCCATGTGCTGAGCAGAAGCCACCGGGCTGAAGCTTCAACCCACCTGAAGTGGCATGGTGTGGCAGGAGCAAGAGTCACAGCTGGAGGTGAAGGGAGCAGAACAGAGTCCCTGTGCCAGGGAGCCATGAGCCCCTGTTGTAGAGAGCTGCCTCTGAGCTGGCCAGCCATCATCCATGCCATCCCCCATGCTGCCAGGCCAGGCTGTAGCAGAGCTGCAGCTGGCTGGGAAGGGCCCTGCCCCTGCTTCCCAGCCCAGACTGGTCCCTCCATGCCTTCCCTCACCGGTGCTTGTAGGCTGGCCCAGCTCAGCCCTCTAGCCCCAACCTCAGCCCCAGCTTCAGTTGTGGATGAGTCAGGCAGATGATGGAGCCATGCCAGTGGGCAGGCTCTGGCCATGCCCTTGCTGTAGTGGCAAGAGGAGGAGGCGTTAGCCTGACAGGGGCTGTTCCACCCAGCCAGACACATCCTGCTGTGGTCCCTGGGGGGAGAGGGAAGGGAGTAAATCCCCTCCTGCCTCCTTAGCCTCAGGGAGCCATGCTGGGCTGGCATCTGGCCATGCCCCCACCCTTGCTAGAGAGCAGAGGGGTGGGGCCAGCCCTCTCTGGAGCAGACAGCACAGCACAGCCTAGGGCTGAAAAGCATGCTGGGATGCTGGGGGACTCTGGTTTAACTTGAACCAGGAAGGGGTTTGGGACACAAGTTCTATAAATCATTTTGACTCAAATCAGTTAAGTCTGATACTACATTCAACCAGTTTTATCATAAACCGATTTCAGCGATTTAAAAACTGGTTTATGCGTGCTGAACTTCTGTTCTGTTACAGGTTTAAATCAATTTCTGGTCAGAAACTGGTTTATGTGTAACTTCTGCCCCTAGGTTTTATGAGGACTTGTGTGAAACTTGTATTTGTTTTCTTTCTGTCATTTACAGATACCCAAGAGAGAGAGTTCTGCCCTGAAGGGAAAAGTTGAGGGAAACTGGGGATTCGGCTACACTTGCCCCGAGTAAGTGAAAGTTTGGATGGAAATTTTTGTTACATAATGACATTAGTGTCAGTTTTTAAAGATTTTCTTTCCTTGAAAAGTAAATATTAACTATATTGGCTTTACATGCTGGAAATTATGAAGATGACTCACAGTTTCTTGGAATGAAATGGGAAAGGAATATTTAGGCCAGTCTAATAAAATGTTGTATAAAGCCTTCAACATTTCATAACAGGCCTTGTTTTTACTTCCACCTTCAAAGTCTGTATAAAATTAAATGCAGAAAAAGATTGTAGGTCACGTTTCTGGTATCATGGGTTGTTTTTGCTTTTATGAATTCCTTTTATTTTTATCTTTATTTTGAGAATAAATGTTTAATTCAATGTCTTCTTAAAATTAAGCCCATGCTTTGCTGGATTGAGAATAAAGTGCAGAAGAGTTTGCAGAGCTGAGGGTTTACAGTGGAAGCATTCGAAAATCAGGGAGCAAAGACGGACAAAGAACAGAATGTAAGAGAAAATGGTGAGCTAATACAACAATTTAGCAAATTGCAGAGAGTAGCTTCTCATTGCTGTATTGATTGAGGGGAAAGCTACTGTCATTTGAAAGAGTTGCCATTAAGTAACAAAAGGGTGCTCTTTCACTGCTAGGGCTGAGTATCGTGGCAGAGATTCCTAGGCTTTTGCCATTCATAGATGTAGAAACAGAAACCAAGAATCCAAGAACCAAACCTAGTGTCCTACATGGAAACAATTACTGCTGAGCCCTGGGACAAGCCTGACAACTTTCCAGTTTACCAGGAAAGGTGATTAAAAACTTATTCTGGTTAGATTAAGTAATATTAGAGGTCTAAGGGATTCATTGTAATCCATTAGGGTTTTTTGAATGAGTAGCTAAGTACTGACCACTTTCCTGTTGAGTATGTTCTTAACATAGAGACAAGAGTTAGAATTCCCTTAAATAAATGTCATAGTTTTAGCACTTATCCATGGTAGCAGCTTGGTAATTGGTAATGCTAATGAAAATCCTATTTTTCATCCTGAGAGGTTTATATTAATTTATACCTGATGAATATTATATGTTTCTACCTGTGTTACCTTTTACAGAAAAATGCTTCTAATGGTGTTTCTTGTCTTTGGTTCAAATCTGGTCTATACTCATATTAATGTGCTTTATTCCAAAGCATTATCATAGCTTAATCAGATTTGTGTTTTCAGTACATTTTAAATAAGAAATCAATACATGCAGTTTAACTATGTAAGAAAATACATTTTAGTCCTCTACAGTATTAACTGTAGTTTTTATAATGGAAGTGTCAATGTCTTCTATTCATTTACTATATTAAAAAGTATCAAGTGTGAAACTTCTTGTAACAAACCGCAAAATTAAATAAGCTTTAAGATTTTGATTTCATGATGTGTTGCACGAATACACAGCAGAAGCATGGATCCTTATCTTCACTGTGAAATATTTAGGACTTCACTTAAGGTCAGTTTTGATTGTATGTCAAACATTGTTTATGAGTCACTGCATTCAAACTGACTGGGTTGTTTTCATGTACATTTATAGTCAGTACTGAAGAGATGATTCTTGCAAATGGTGCATGCCTTTTGCATCACTATGGATCCAGCTCCAGCATCTAATCCTGAGATAATGGTGCACAAGTGTAAAGTTTATTAGAGGAGTGGAATACAGTATTCTTAAATAACACTGGCACATTTTAAAAAAAGAATTGGCTTAACAGTTACATTTTTAGTGCAACAGCATGGAGAAATTTTCCCCTTTTTTCTTAACTTTTGTACTTGCACAGTTGTGAATGTTTTCAGTCTGTCTTTGCATATTTTAGCTTATTGCTTTTGACAATGATGAAAGACAAGGTATTCCTTGACCTTTAGGATTTGGATTTGTATAAGTTTGGCCATTCATTTTAAGCTCATTCTTTTTCTCTGCATTGTTCACGCTTTGTCATTTTGAGTGTTGCAGTAGAATTTCAGCAAGAAATACAGTCGCTCTAGAATTATAGTTTAATTTTTTTTCTTTCATGTGACAAAGAAGCTTGTCAGATAAAAAAAGTTGTCAATCAGCTGTTCTTTGCAAAGAATATGTAGTTGCATTTGTCTTGCCTCGAAACGGAGATGTAGCTGGTGTAGTTCTCTGAAAAACTAAGCATGTGAAGGCCATGCATGCCCTTTTTAGAATCCCGAAGAAGGCAAAAAGTTAAGAAACATGGAGTTGAGCTAGTACTGATTTAGTCTGTCCTCATATTGATATAGGATTGTTCTCCATAGCAATTTATTTAGTGCTTTACCCACCTTGCTCTTTTATTTGCCAGTCATTTGTGGTTATTGTGGCATTTATTTATTTTCCTTTTCCAGAATTGAAATTTAGAGTCCTGAGGCCAGATATTCCCATTTAGGCACATAAATGAAAGCACTGATTTTTGAAAGGAGTACATGTCCAGCAGCTTTTAGTGGGCACATCATTTTGAATGAGAGCTGAACTTTTGTGAAAGTCTGGTCTTCTGTTTGCATCAGCATAAAGTATGTTAGTGCAACATTGCCTGTTATAGTAAATTGTTTTTCAAGGATCATTGTATAATTTTAAAGCATTTGTTTTCTTTTCTAATGAGCTAAGCAAAGACTATTTATTCTGTAAGACATAGCAGTTCAGCTATTTTTAACAGTTAATTTCAGAGGGATTATTATTATTATTATTATTATATTCTGTGGCTTCTGACAGCAATTTTTAGGAAACAAATGTATTTCTGTTCAATCAACATGGCAGGTAATCTATCATTTTTATTATATCTTTTCTCATGGAGGTAAATTAAGTTTGTGATTTGATTTGAATCAACTTGGAAACTGAAAATTCCTAATAAAATTTACATTTTATTAGATGTTTCTGTAAGGTTTTCTTGTCTTCTGTGGAAATTTTTTTTCAGTAGTGATTTTTTTTTGTTGTTAATGAGAGGTTTTAAGGCTAAAGGTTTAAATATTCTGAGTGTTAATGAAACAAAACAAATCAGTTTGAACAATTGCATGTGTTGAAATTATTGGTTCTCAAGGAAGTAATAGAATGGATGTCTGCAAGGAATACTTATTTTCATCTTCAGCGTACAGTCTGTTATTTTAGGTCTGCTGACCTAAATGTTAATGAAATTAAATCTTCTTGTTTTATTTCACAGCCCAAAGCAAATTGTCACAGTCTTTCCTCAGTGTTTGGAAACCAATATATCAGTAAACTTGAAAAGTACAAATGTCCCTTGGTTGGCCTCAGCATTAAAATATATAGAGACTGCTGCTTTATGAGGCTGTAAATGAGATAATTGATCACTAATCCAGGACTTGGAGGTAGATGTTGGCTTTTAAAGAACAATATGTTATTTTACAAATTCCTTTAGAGGTGAATGTTTGTTTTTAGTGATTCCTGGAGAGTAGGAATCTACTTTATGATGATACTCTGCATTAATAAAATACGTAGTTTTCTGTCTGTGGTTTTTTTGTTTAGGACCCAACTCCTTTTGAGCACCCTGCTACCATACAAATTCCCAAATACTGTTTACCATTAGCAGAGAGTGGGAGGTTCTGTTTATGGTTGATAAGAAAATTTCACTTGCTCTAAATTTAAAAGGAAATGTGACTTCAGTTAATGTGCACTACATATGAGAAGCAATATGGTTATTCTGGTTTTGTGATCCAAATATTGAGAAGAATTGTAGAAAGGAAGGTAGAGGGACTGTTGGATGGGGGTGGGCAAGAGGGGGTGACAGTGGAGGGGTGAAGTGTGATATGAATGAGTATTTTGTATCCTCTTTAGGTGGATGAAAAAAAGCTCATTAAAGACCGGGGTTGCCCAATTTATTTGTTTATTGCTCTTTGATATTTAGAAAGCATCTTCAGCAATCCTTTTTGCAAACCAGCTCATGCAATAACTGGCAAAACAGAAGCAATTAGTGGTGTAGTCTCAAAGGGAATCTCAAGCTTCACTTTAAGTGCAATGATTAAATCCTCTAAAATGGTAACCAGTGCTGCCAAAAATTCCTGTAATTGGTCGCTAATGTATTTTGTTGTAGCAGTTGATAGCTACTAGATTTCAGGCACATAATTAGTAATGCACACACGTTTGGTGAGTAAAATTGAAAATCCTAATAACCAAGGCTAGAGTGGGCAGAAAGGAGCATAGAGCTAGAAATAGTGAATACTGAAATAGTGCTCCGTTGATAGTACCTAAGTAGAACTGTATGCTTCAATAAAACAAGTGTCCTACTGTGCTGGAATACAAATGGGCTGTCTGTGGCAGGATACAGCAAAGACGTTTGGCAGAGAGGGATTTGAGAGCTTCTGGCATAATGTAATTGAATTGGCCATTTCTTTAAAGATACAGCAAATTGTTTGTTGCAGCATTCGTCATCACAGGAAGGTCAGACAGCTTGCCAAACATATGATATTCATAATAAAAAATTAAACAGTGACTCTTACACTTAAACACAAATCATTTTATCATATTTGCAGAACCTGCAAAATGAATGGGAATATATTTTGAGGCACCGTTATATTTGTAATTTAAGTAAGATTGAAATTTGAGAAGGGAAGAGAGTATTAGTCAGTTAAAATTACCCCACAGGAATTTAGTTGGTTCAACAGAGAAGACCCCTGGTATGAGGTGGCCTTAGGTATATTGCCAGGGGTGCTTGTTCACTCTTCTATGCCCTTTCAAGAGACTAGATGTTGTGCAATCATTTTTTTCCAGTTAAAAAAACACACACACAAAAATGGAGAAGGGAGACTTAAAAATATCTCCCTTAAAAAATAAAAAGGATTGCTACTCCTTGTTAGTATTGGCTATACTGTGACAGAACTAGATGATGCAATAAACTACAGCGTATCTAAAGTGTTATATGAAATACTTAGTATCAGTACATTGGGAAAGCCCTTTCAAGTTGCATCCAGAACACTGAACATAAATTGTATTATGACAGGGGCTTTGGGCCACACAGTGATGCCTCAGCAAATGAGAAGCTGTTAGCTTTTAGGTCCTAACACATTCAGAAGACTGGCATTTTGATTTCTTGCACCAGTGCACCACTGATAGAGTTGGAAATTGGAACCAAAATAATTAGATTGGATATACAGATCCCAACAAACCAGCCAGGAAAAGGGAGGGGAAATGCTTTGAATTTTAAAACACCTTGCTCTTTTTATTTTATTTTTTATGTGTGTGAAAGAGGAGGAGGAAAACTAGAGCACAGGTGGCTATTGTTTATATTCCAGCCTTATAAGTTAAATAATTACAGAAAGTTTTCTTCATGTCAAAAGCTGGGTGGTTAAAGATAATGAGCTATGTTAAAATAGATAATGAAATTCATAACTATTATTACAGTAACATAGAATCGTATATTTTAGGGGGTAGATCTTTGCTTTAAAAACGCAGACTCTAGATATTAGAAAAGGGAAAAACCTACCTGAGTATCTATTCCATTCCTCCCTTCCAGTGCAAAATTGTTCCTTACAGTATATTTTCTAATACTTTGTCCAGTAATGGACTCCCTTATTCCTCTATGGAGAGTTTTCTACAGGCTAGTAGAGCTAATAGCTCATTCTACCTGACATGTCTTTCCAGATATTTAGCTTATATATATTTTTTTTTTCTTTTTCCCCATTTACTCCTTTTTACATAAAGCAGAAAACTGTTCCATCCACTGCTCGGTGGGTGTACCCTTAATACATATGTGAACTATAGTCTGCCTCCATGTTGAGCCTTCTCCAAAGTTATGGTTGTGTCAACATATTTAAATCTAGTAATCATTCCTGATAAGTCAGGTTTTGTTTTTTCCTTACTTCCATATACTGGTTTGTTTGTTTTTTGCCATTTACAAGACTCCATTTATTTCACCAGCGGACCCAGATCTCCAGATGTAGTCACAGCGTATAGAGGGCAAATATTATGTCTTAGTTCCATGATAGGATATCTTTGGATATGCTGCCCAAAAATTTATCTGCTTTTTCTCCCCCCTGCCCCTTACCATATTCTGTTGCATGCTTCTGTTTAGACTGCTGCCTGTGGGAGCATCCAGACGAGCCTGCATGTGCATCTTGCAGCCTCTCAAACCCCTCTGAGATGCTGCAAGAGGCATGCGCAGGAATGAGAAAATGTTCTCCTCACTGCAAGTTTGCAGCGCCAGGGCCAAATTAGACCCCTAGATATCCAGGGGTCAAAAAAACCTGCACAGAAAAAAAGCAGGCAGCCGGGGGCTGGGTCCTCCATAGAGATGCTCTGGCTGCCAGAGCTTCTCTATGGTTAGCCCTCGCCCTGGTGCTGAAGCACGCTGCCTGCCTGTGAGGGCAGGCAACATGCCAGCAGCAGGGAACTGGACTCAGGCTCCACTGCTGGTAAGTAAGGGGTCAGGGGGTTGGAGGAGCTGGGAGGGAACCGTGGGGGGGGACCCCCACCAGCCCTGCCTGCTCCCCCAACCTCCCGATCCCTCTAGCCCCTGGGGGAGGCAGCAAAACATATATTCATGAATTCATGAAACATGTATTTAGAATTCACTTTATTATGATGATAGAGACACTGGTAGTCTTCCAAATTGCTTTAGCACTGTGGATATATCAATAAAACATTGCCCAGCTGATCTCTGTCTCCCTCTCTCCCTCTCTCTCTCTATTTATAGCAGTCTTTTGTTTTAACTGTGGAGGAACATGGATTTTGGGGTATTTTACAGAGTGATTTGGGGATTTTTCTTATCAGGGATTTTGCAGTGTTCTGATAGGAAACACCAGAATTCTTGCTAGGGAGGCCAGTGGCTGGACCCTTCCTGCTCAGAGCTGGCAACTTGGACACAGCTAGAGGTGGCTGACCTCCTGGCCAAATGGGGCCAGGAGGACATGCTTTGACAGTTCAGATTAGGCCACCACACTGGGAACATCTTCCAGGTAATACCTGCACAGATGGCCGAGCAGGGGGCACATGGTAGTATCACAGAATCAATGACCTAGACAGATCATCGAGTCTGACCCCCTGCCATGGGCAGGAATGAGCACTGGGGGGGTGGGAGGGGTCATAAGACCCCAGTCAGGTGCCTATCCCATCTCCTCTTGAAGATTTCCAGGGAAGGTGACAGCACCACCTCTCTGGGAGCCTATTCCAGGCTCTGGCCACCATTACAGTGAAGTAGTTCTTCCTAATATCTAACCTATACCTGTCCTCCCTCAGCTTGTGGCCATTGTTCCTGGTGACTACAGGGAGGGCCCTGGTGAATGGACTTTCCCCAAGTCCTTGCTGGTGGCCCCTGATAAGGTTGTAGGCAGCCACAAGATCCCCCCTCAGTCTCCTCTTGTGGAGACTGAAGAGATTCAGGTCCCTTAGCCTCTTCTCGTAGGGGTGGCCACGGAGGCCCTCAACCATATGAGTGGCCCTCCTCTGGACCCTCTCCAGGTTCCCCATGTCCCTCTTTAAGTGTGGCACCCAGAACTGGACGCAGTACTCCAGCTGCGGCGTGACCAGCACGGCATAGAGGGGGAGCAAGACCTCTCTGGACCTGTTAGCAATGCCCCTGTTGATGCAGGACTGGGTGCAGTTGGCTCTGCCTATTGCTTCATCGCATTGGCGACTCATATTCATCCTGGAGTCAATCCTGACTCCAAGATCCCTCTATGCCTCTCCCCAGGTGCAGCACCCTGCACTTGTCCTTGTTGAAGTAGTGGTGCACAAAGGCCAACCCTGCAGCCACAGCCCGCTGGCAGTTGGCCCAGAGGGATAGATGCCTCATCTGAGTCTGGCAGATGGGCAGCAGGTCACAGCCAGGCAGCAGCCCCCACTGCCAGACCCCTGCAGTGGGTAAAGGCTGCAGGGAACTCTCAGGGCTGCTGCAGCAGTCCAGCTGGCACAAGGGGTAGTGTCGCCAGGTACCAACTGGCTGGGCCCCAGAATCTCCTGAGAGCAAGTAGCCCTGAGTGACTTCCCAGGGCAGCTTTTTGCAATGATGGGGAAAGGACAGGGCAGCTTTTTATACTGCTGGGGACAGCACAGGTGCTGGCCCTGGGCTCTACCTCTCCCTGGCTGCAGATCCAGGAAGAGCCAGGCAGGGTTATTTTGCCCCAAGTGGCATAATTTTGCTCCACAACAAAGTGCATGTCCAAGCACTGCTTCAAGTTGAGCTGCTGCAAGCACACATGCTTGCATGTTTAATTTTTTTTAATTCCAAATATGTAGTGCCCTGAATTTTTCAAAATCATTTCTCACTGTAATTTTATGTTAATGTTTCATCTGTCCAGCTATCTTTACCTTATTTCTCAGAATACACTTGTACTTGTGACTACCTCCAGTTTAGTATAAACTACAGATTCATTAAGATGCCCTTACAAATCACTTATTCTGATGTTAGAAGATTGGATTCTATGGTGTAGTGTTAGTCATCCACTTCATCTGCGAGCAGCTCTCAGGCAGCATGTCTATATTCAAGCCAGACATCATATATATATATATATATATATATATATATATATACACAGAGAGAGAGAGAGAGAGAGCGAGAGAGAGAGAGCTATGAAATAATCTTTAAGGTGTTCTGGGATTTCTTAGAAGCCTGACTTTTTGTCCTGCTCTCAAAGCATTGCTGACCTGACTTTTTCAAAGGGCTCAGTGCTAGCAGCTCCTTTTCTTTTCAGGGGTAGTAGCAGCTGAATTTTGAACCTTTCAAAAAATCTAGTATTGAGTTTACAAGCTGATGTTAACAGAAACATTTAGAATAAAACTATTATTTGTTTATATTTTTGTTCTAATCTTCAATTAAAGTTAATTTGCAACAGTTACGTTAAATTATAGAAAGTTCTATAAGATTTTCCTTCTTTCTGGCATTTGTTTGTTTGTTTTCTATCCTTATGTTATTTCTGTAAAATTGGGCCATATCAAGGCCTTGGTGGGTCCTATCTGTGGGTCTAAATCACCTGAACATGAGGTCCCAGTGCAATGCCATGGCTAAGAGAGCTAATATGTTTTCTGGATATATGAACAGGGGAATATTAGTAGGGAGATATTGTGATCATATATGGGAGGGGTCAGCAACCTAAAGCCTGCAAAGCCATGGGATCCAGCCTGCAGAGCTGAGGCTTTGGCAGCATTTGGCAGCAAGGGGCCTCAGTAGTGTTCAGTGGAAGGAATTTCACCTGTGCCATGCAGAATTGTTGCAGCCAGATGGCAAGGAGCTTTCCCATCCCATGCTGCAGCCAGATAGTAGGGAGAATCATTGGTGCTAGTTGCAGTCAGGTCCAAGTGCTGGCCTGCCTAAGACCCAATTGGGTCATTCTGGCCAACCACTGCAAAACACTGCTGACCCCTATTGTTATATCATATTGATGATACCATTTCTGGAATACCGTGTCTGGATCTGAAAGTCACACTTCTAATCTGGGTCCGAAGAATCTGTCTTGCGATAGGAGACTGATTAAGCCCAATCCATTTACCTCATCAAAAGGAGGGTTAAAAGGTGAATTGATCATGATCTATGAATACCTATACAAGGATTTCTTGTAGCAGATGGCTCTTTCATCTTGAAAGCAAGGGTGTGAAACAACCCACTGGCTAAAAGTTGAAGTTTAACAAATTCAGTTAAAAAAAAGTAACACATTTTTCATTTATGGTAATTAAACATTAATAAATAATATCTTATCTAGGGATGCCGTGGATTCTCAATGAAAGTCTTCAGGTTAAGTTTGATGTCTTTCTAAAAAATATGCTTTATTCAGCCAGAAGCTATACACTTAATGCATGGATTGCTGGGTGGAAGTCTATGGCTTACATTATACAGAAGATTAAGTTTGATGATTGCATTGATTTTAAGCCTTAAAGTCTGTGTAGGTCTCTAGTTAAGGTAAGGTGTGTGCATATGTATTGTCACTGGTAATCTCTCACAGTCGAAGATGATTGTCTTTTGTAATTATCTTTTCTGTGGGTCTGACAAGGCCAGTCGGGGGCTGACAGTCCCCACTGCAACTCAGGCAGGTATTTCCTTTTGGGGTGGATGGTTCTGGATATCTGTTTCTGTCCATGACATGCTGTTTCTACTGCTCCTGGTTTTCAGTCTCCTGTTGTTGACATGAGGTTTCAAAGTACTGAGATCCTTGCAGCAGACTCTTCCTTCATTTGGGGTGGTCCGCCATTGTATATGCATTGCATATGTTTATAAACTGAGGCAATAGTTAATTTGGTCACATGCCATGATACATTTCAGGAGCACTACAGTGCTATAAATACACTCCTGTACAATGAGGACCAGGCCTGGTAATATGATAAATTCTGTGTTCCCAATTTAGCAGCAATGCCCCACATGTATGCCACACTTGCTCTCTATATAGACTGCCTCCTAATCCAGAAGTGGTGTAGCTGCACCAGTGGGGCACTTCAAGCAGGGTAATTAACACTGTTGCATGACAAGGCCAGTAAATGCACCCCTCTCCCAACCTGTGGTACTGGGTCTTTGCTGGCTTCTGGCATCAGGGACCTCAACAGTTTTCAGCAACAGGAGTTTCACCTGCACCATGGAAGACTACGCTGCAATCTATTTAGTTAATTTAGGCTGCTTGGTGCCATGCAGAAGTGGTGCCACTGCTTCTGGATATGGACATAGGCCACATACAACAGCTCAGCATGCTTAAGGATGCCAGTGCTGGAAAGGGCAAGTTTACCATGCATTAGACAAGAACCCCTCAATAGAGGCTCATAAGAGCACTATTTGAATGGTTGGGGTTATTGTTTCGTATAGAAAAATAGGAAAAATCAGTATGTTTCATTGATTATGCAACTGTTTCTTTAGTCTCTGTGCATATCTTGCAGTGATGCAGGCACCATTGATGCAATGTTTCATTCATTTTTCTAAATTTTAAAGGAAGAAACAACCTCTTGAAGTTTGCAAAGGAAGGAGGGAGTAAAAGAATTTTAGTTTAATAATACAGTATCATCTGAGTATGGACTAGGGCAAATGAAACTGGATTACTAAAGAGAATGATGAAATAACCTTGCACATAGGCTAAAATGCCTGTCTGAGAGGACACACAATATTTCATCTGTCATGTTTTGACAGGTGTCATTCAGTGAGGAATGGCTGTGTTTTTAGATGAGCAACAGTAGAGTTATACATAGGTAGTACCTTCTACATCTGTTTTACTGTTAAATGTACAGTGAATGCCATTAAATAATTGTCATGGCATGGTATAAATATCTCATTGTAGTGTGTTTTCCAAATGCAGTAAACATCTCATTATTTTCAATGGTTAGTTGTTTTAATAAATCTCCATATATTTTCAGCTTATCTCTTTATTTCGAAATTGTGTCACAACATAAGAAGGATGTGTCAAATAGCTAGGGTGACTGTATGGAAATCCGGGACATGCAGGACATTGCTCTGCGCCCACCAAAGTCAGTGGTGGTGCCGCAGGCAGGGGCAGAGGTTGGCAGGCAGGGGCGCAGATGCAGTCGGGTGGGAAGGTAGAGCTGCCAGGAGCACCAAATGGCTCTGCTTCCCTACTGGACAGCGCCTCACGCCCCTGTGATTCCAGGACTTCTGTTTAAATTTTGACCAACCAGCTGGGACTGGCCAATGAAATCCTGGAATGTCCCAGTCAAACCAAGCTGTATGGTCACCCTACAAATAGCTAACCTGATTGTACTGTAACTGAGAGCAAATTTGGCAGATCACAAACACCTTGACAATAAGGCTTTTTCATCCATGGTGTCTTATTTCTGGTTTTTGGCCAGTCCCAGCCAAATACATACTATTTTTGAAGTGTAACTTTTAAAACTGATGATGTATAGTGTGCACTCCATATGCTCTATATTGTGTGGTTAACTATCCAATTATCAACTTGGACTGTATCCCTTGTATTATAATTAATAAGTAATTACTTATTCCATGTTGATTTTTGTCCCTGGATAATTTGTATAAGCATGTTCATAAAGCATAAAGACCTTGACTGGTCTGTTCTGTCATCAGCAGAAATAATGTTTTGGTCACTGCTCCTATATGCTGCATGAAACAGGATGGGATGATATTCAGTCATGTGGATTGTTAGTTTCGTGGCAATTTGCACAGGAACTATGTTTACACACAAACTCAATAGGAAAGAAGTAAAAGCAGTTCATTATAGATGGATAAAGAAACAAAATCCCAGTTTATGCAGATTTATACCTAACCAGAAGATGTTGAAAGTGCAGCATTTTATGAAGTAGTTTTGGGCTCACCGAAGAAGTCTATACATGTCTGATTTAGCTAGTCTATAAAGGGCATCTTAACCCTGCCTTTTGCCTGACTTCAAGCTAACACAGCCTACTACCTTTCTCTGAAAACATATTGATTGTGTATAATTTAATTGAAAATATCATTCGTGTGATGGTCTTTGAGAAGACATAAGCAATTGGAATCTATTTCATTTTCATATTTATCTTCCTTGTTTCTGTATATCCTTCAGTAAGAATTTTGGAATATTTAAAATTTTTAGAGCATTAATTCCTAAGTAAGATGATATCACACCTTCTACAAAGATATATGTATTTGTGGAGGATTAAAATTATGAACTGGTTAGTGACAATGGCGCTGTCTTCATCCATAATAGGATGTGCTCTTCTTTTTCCCTTTCCCATGCCCCTCTCCAGGAACAAAAGCAATACGAAAATACAGATGTTGAAAGGCACGAAAATGTGTTTAAAGTATTTTCCTTCTGTCTTGGAACAATGGTTGCTGACAGCAGAAGGCTCACTTGCTTGTTAAAATTAGATTTGAATCATCAGTATAATAGCTGTAGGAAATTGTAGGATGGAAGGATGCCAGGAAATCTATCTAGGTCTGCTCTATCCTTTGAATAAGTATTAAGGTGGTCTCTGGATAACCTTAGCTGGTTCCCTCAATATAGGGAATTAGGCCCTCTCTGAGCGATCACAGGTCTTGGTTTAAGTGTCCTTAAAACAGGATGTTTTGTACATCAAAAAGGTATTTTAGTGGAGCACAAAGGAGAAGTGTGTGTGTGTGTGTGTGTGTGTATTTTTTTTTTGTTGTTTTTCAATTACATCTGTGTGTGTTATCAGCCCGAGCCTCCTGAAAACACTTTTACCATCACTTCTTTCTTCACATTAAGTGGACCTAATCCAGGAAGTCTCTCCTTTCTCCCATTTTCTCACCTAAGTTGCAGCCTGAAAATCAGAGGGCAAAGTTGCTTACAAGTCAGCATCATTGTGATTTTATTCTTTTTTTCTTTTCAGCTACATGCAATGCCCACCCAGTTAGTAACTACAGTAAAGAAAAACCTATGTTGCTGTTTGCATCATTTTGTTGTTTGCCTATGATCTCTGCTTTGCATTGGCTTCTGTGTCATTCCAGGTGCTGTTTTAAGCCTGTTTCAACACCTCAGTCACTCGAGTCATTTATACACATGCTGCAGGAGGTCAGGGGAGGGGGACAGGGAGAGGATTAATTAAAGTGGCTGTAAATGCTACTCTAATTAAAGTTCCTGGAGCATCTTGTGTATCAGTGTCCCTGCTCTGAAAAATGGCGGTGGGTGACTTTAATTAAAACTCATCAAACAAGCTTTAATTAAATCACGCCCACCACCATTTTTCAGCATGGGAATGCTGATATATGTGACTCTGGAGTCTGCTGTACTGTGGCAATTACCATGCTCCAGCAGACTTGATTAATTGATTCTGCTCCAACGTGCTGTAATTGCAGCACGTCGGAGTAGCCTCAATGCATGTGTATAGGCGCCCTTGTTTTCTAATTACTTTAGTGAGTAGTTTGTGTTATACAGTAATAATTGGTATCAGATGAGGTGCTTGTGCTAACAGACCTCTAATATAAATTGGAAAGGGAGAACTTTTTCAGTGAAAATAACTTAAGGCTTTAAGGGAGAATTGTAGTTTGGATATTGGTACAATTGTTTTAATACCGTCTTGATAAGATTTATGCATATAGCCAGGCACTTAAAAAATCGAAACAGGCACCAAACAGTCATTCCACATTGTCAATTAGCAGTTGCTTCAGTTAGCTGCTTATTACTATTCTGGTCACTTTTCAGATTTCTTAACTGCCCACAAAGTTTCTGGATTTAAAAACCCCAAACCTCACCGTGGGTTATACATTTCCACAGATAGACTGGATGTGTGTAAAGGTGTTTCACATCAGTTGCCAGGGGCCACAGGCCAAAAGTAACTGACCTGGAAAAAGGTGGTGCAATGGTAGCTTGGTAGTGCACATAAGAGTAAAACTTGAGTTGCACTGACACCTTTAAATTGTATACATCTTACAGTCTACATGCCTCACTGTAGGGTACAGAAGCATGGGAAGGAGTAGTTTTCAGTAGAAACTGAAGATGTATCTACAACAGCATCATTTTATGTTGGACAAGATGTACTGCGGTTCATTTAATTTGTTCTTTTACTTCCTGGCAGGATTGATATAGTTCTCCCTAAATCATCCTGGTAGTCTTCAGATATCATGTGATAGTAATTCTAACAATTTTCCTGGTAGCTTGCTCTTTTGTATAACTGGGTTTATAAAGTCTTAACAGATCATTCAGATGTTCTTCTATGTACTGAATTCCATTACTTCATTTGCCTTCTTTGCTGACTGATGAATCTATTGGTCCCCATCCTCTTCATAGTGTTCTGTATCATATTTATAGACAGTTACATTTGCTCTGTTATTTTCCTTACAGCATGCTTTTTCTTAAATTTTCCCCTTTCTTGTTTCCAAAAGCCTTTAATCATTTGTGTTGATTTCCTTTTACATTTCTGCCATTTTTTCTGGCTCTTTTCAAAGTGTAGTTCCTAAACTAGAATGCACTGTGTTTAAGGGCTAACTATCTACATCATAATTTGGCTCATGGTGTATTGTTAGATGGCATATATTCTTCAACATGCTCTTCAGCCAATGTAATTTTTAAACATATTTCATGTCCCCTGGGTGTCTACCATCTGCTGCTTTATCCCATTAGATTTCTACCAGATTTCCCATATTCTCTCCAACATGCAGTGCTGAAAAATAACCTTCTTATTTTCCCGTTATTGATCTCACAGTTCAGGTTTAATTACATACCTAATCAGATTATGGTCAGTCTTTCTATTTCTGTTTCTCAACTCATGTTTTCCAGTTTAATCAGAATAAATGAAAATATTTTTCTTCCATATGTGCCTAGCCCCTGATTCTCCACAAAGCAACATAAACTACTTTGAATGTTTACATTTGCAAAATCAGTATGAATTTATCCTAAAACACAGTTGCATCGCTATTTTGAAGTCATTTTCCATTCGGTGTAAATGCTTATATAAGGCCTAATTCTGTGCTATGTATATAAGTGTAGGTGGTCCCTCTGAATAAGGGTAGCAGCAGGCCAGGATTAATGATCACAGTCAGTTCCTCTGGCCTTAAAATCTATCAGTAATATAGGGTCTCTGAATTATTGGTATGAGGAATGTCTACAAACATTTCTGAGATCTTATCTAATGTACCTGACAGGGGGCCTGTAGAAAATTCTCTTCTTTTTTGACAGATCTTAAAATAGCTAACAGATCAGAAATCAAATTTGATATTTTCCCCCAAACATATGTATGAATGCCTCTATTGTTAATTGATAACTTTTCTTAAGGTAGGTCACATTATCTCCTCATCTTATGAAAACAGTCTTTAATTACTTATTCCCTCTACCTGGAAGGTGAAGGCTAAACTTGTAAGCTAAGCCAACATGTGCTTTCTATTCATGTGCATAAAGTGCATGGGAATACTGTTATGGAATGTTTGGTTTTGGTTACAAATACATGTGCTTATATATGCAAATCAGCTGCAGTCTTAATTGGTCCAGAATCCTGATAATGATATTTTCAATGTCAACAGTAGCACCCCACAAGATTAATTGGACAGGTTTTCCTCTCAGAGCAATTTCCTTTTCTTTTTGTTGTTTTTGTCTTTTCTTTCTTTCTTTCTTTCTTTTTGAGCCTGAAGACTCTGTTACATACCTTTGCATATTTTAACCTGACAGAAGGGAAGGGAACATGATTTTTAAATGAAACAACAGATGCCGGAACTGCAACAAAGGTATATACCGTGACACATTCGGTGGCACCTGAATTGTGGAATTAATAAGAAACTATTTTACAGTCTTCATTGTGGCTCTTCTTTCATTTTTCTCTACCTAAACCTGTCAGATTGAAAGTATAAAGCGTTTTTCAAACGCTTCAAAAATCACCCTTTTATTACTTTTTATGTTCTTTACTCATTCTTTTTTGCTTTGATTGGTAAGAAAAACCACAAATTACATAAAATTAAATATTTTTACATATTTTGCTGTGTTATCAGGAGAGGAGGAGATGTCAGTATTGATTTGTGAAGATTACGTTTCTGTCTAGAGGGAATGAGTAAGTGAAGGGAGGTTCTCATTGAGATAACTGCTATTGAAAGGGGTCATTTGTTCTCAAAAGGCTCATCTGCTGACATGAATGTTGCAAAAATTGTTTGTGAAAGCACTCCTTTACTTTGACTCCTCCACTGCAGTGTAGTACTGTGATAGTTGATAGTACTATGCCAGTTCAGTTGGTTGTATCAAACAAAAAACATCCTTTGCTCCAGCAGTGTTTCAGAAACAGAACACTCTACAAGTCAGCAATAGGGGTCTGTGTGGATATCAGCAAGGATCTCTTTTTACACTTACCTGTAAGTGTAATCTCCTCCTGCCAGTATTGCTAGTTCTGATGAGAGCTACAGGAAACTATTTGCCTCAAAATCTGAACCTTCAAGAAAAACCAGCAGGTTTTGGTTTTATTATGACATTGTTGAGTTTTTTTGACATTTTGGTTGAAGTGTGGGTGATGACCACCCCTGGTTACTTCCCAAAAGGCTCAAGGATCCTGCTAACCTTGTACTGCTTTTCAAAGAGAAGCCCTTTTTGTCTTTTCACCTACCCAAATCTCTGACACGTCCCAGATCAGCTGGCTTGTCAGCCTCTGTTTTCAACTTCTTAGGGGTAGACTTTTATTTGCTTAAAGGAATATGGTCTATTGTATTTGTTGGTTTGAAGGGCCCAGGGCCCTGCTTTATCCTACTTCAGAATTTGGGATTCTGATAATCTTTGAGAAATAGATTTTTCAACAGAACCTAGGGATTTCCTGCTGGGCTGTGTACTGCTAATCCTTGATACCTGGCTTTCAGGCTTCAAGTCACTCAAGTGTAGTGGTATATTATATGGTTTCCTCTATTAAAAACAAAACAAAACACAAACAGAAAAACAGGAGTCAAACAGGCTCCTCTTTGCTCCACAGAAGTTTGCACAGATACAAAATTGGGGAAATCAGGGTTGCGGATAGGTCACTGGAGAACTGGGCCACATAGCATGCCCTTGTAGATGCTCAGCAACAAATATATAAAAGGGCATAGTACCTCACCCAGTTACAAAAGACAAATGGACATGATGGGAAGGGAAGGTGCTTTGTTATTACAAGTGGATATCTTCAGCATCCCTTTCCATTCCTTGAAAACAAAGCTGAAGGCACTTTTGTTTGTATCTTAAATTTATGTCTGTTTTTGTTTTTTGGATTTCAGGTATGGAAATGTGGAATTTTTCCCTACCCTAAATGTACTTTATGGAATGTTGCTTTATTTTAAATTGGATTTCTGAACCAAACAATTAGACCAGTCAGGGTGAGCTATCCTGAATTGGTGGGCATGTGTCTCCCTAAAGCCCTGATCCTAAAAAATGGCTTCTCAGGGATAGAAAGGCACCTTTGTGGGATCTTTCTGTCAAGTACCACATTTATTTGTATGTGTACATCAACTATAATCAACTAAAATCACCTTCTCTTTTTGAAGTCAATAATATAATAAACTTAGGAGTAATTTCATAAGATTGAGAAATAGTAAAGGTAGTACCTTTTTTAAGAACAGGATCAGAGGGCAGGGGGAGTGTAATCCAGGTAACTCAAGGCCTGTAATTCTGACCTTGAGAATCTGCAAGGCTTTGAACTGATTAAGGAGAGGATTATTAAAGACATGCAGGTAAAGGGAAAATAGGATAAAATGCAATGTGGATTTACCAAAGGAAGCTCATGTAAAATGACCCAATAGACAAAGAAATGCAATAGATCTCATATATCTGGATTTCAGTAAAGTATTTTATAAAATGTCACTTGGGAAAGTGATTAGTTAAGCTGGAGAAGATGGGGCTTATTAGAGGAACTATAGGGTGGGCAAAAGAGCTGGCTCACATGGATGGGCAGTGTTAAGGGAGGAACTATAAAGCTGGAAGTGAAGTTACTGAGGGATTTCCTCAAGGGTAAACCTTGGGACTGACCTTATTTAATGTTTTCATGAGTGAATTTGACAAAAAGAAGTGTGCTGCTGAAATTTGCTGATAACTTAAGTTGAGAGGCACCTTCAATATAGAAGAGAATATATTCATAGATGAAGGGACTTCAACAGATCATCGAGTCTGACCCCCTGCCTCGGCAGGAAAGAGTGCTGGGTCAGATGACCCCATCCAGATGCTTAATCAGCCTTCTCTTAAAGACCCCCAAGGTAGGGGAGAGCCCTTGGAAGCCTATTCCAAATTTTGGCCACCCTTACCGTGAAGAAGTTTTTCCTGATATCTAGCTTAACTCTGCTCTCAGTCAGTTTGTGACCATTGTTCCTTGTTATCCCAAGAGGCGCCCTGGTGAAGAGAGCATCTCCAGTCCCTTGCTGCTTCCCACAGTGAATTTGTAGGCGGCCACAATACCACCTCTCAGCCTTCTCTTGTGGAGTCTGAAGAGGTCTATGTCCCTCAGTCTCTCCTCATAGGGCTTGTCCTGTAAGCCCCTAGCCATATGAGTGGCCCTCCCATGGATCCTCTCAAGTTTATCAACATCCTTCTTGAAGTATGGCACCCAAAACTGTGCTCCAACTGCAGTCTGACCATCAGGCTTTAAACTAAGTACAATGGGGGATGGGGAGGCAGGAGATGGAGAGAGTCTATAGAAGAGGTCAGGGATATCATACATAAAGAAATGTATGAGGCTGAGAACTGAAGTAATAGCAATGGGATGAAAATCAAAAGCACAAAGTGCAAGATCATTCACATAGGACTAATAAAACTTTTTCTGTAAGCACAGAGAGTTAGAAATGGCAGAAGAGGAGTAGGACTTGGCCATTAGTAGATTGCAGGATGATCCTGAACATCTCATATTATTTGGTTTTGAAAGGCAGGTATGATCCTAAGTTGCATCAGAAGAGGTATTCCAAGAGAGGGGTTATAAGTAGTGCCATTGTACAACGCTCTGGTGTGACCTCATCTAGAATACTAAATAAAAATTCTAATGGCTCACACTTAAGAATGATACATTTGAACTGGAAGCAGAGAAGAGAATGGCCAGTAGGATAAGCAGAGGAATGGAAAGCATGTCTTATGAGAGGAGGCTTGAAACCTCATCTTATTTAACCAAGCAAAATGAAGGCTGAGAAAGGGGATATGATTGTTATCTATAAATACATCAGAGGCACAAACATAAAGGAAGGAAAAGAGTTATTTAAGCTAAAGAACAATGTTGGCACAAGAACAAATGGATATAAACTATAATGAATAAATTTAGGTGGAAAATTAGAAGAAGATTCCTTATCATTAGAACAATCAGATAGTAGATAACATTTCAACTGGAGGAGTGATGGGGAAAAAACAGCTCATTTTACGAGGAAGATCAATACATTTATGAAAAGGTAGGATTCGAAGCTTGCAGTATCAGCAGATGGGATTCAGTACCCAAGAACCCCACATTCTTAAGTAACGAGAGACCCAGACCAAAACTAAAAGCCTAAAAGAGAAATGTCACTGAGATATAAAGTAGAAGTTATTCATTTAGCTGCAACAAACAATTGGCACTGCCAGTAGCCCAATTAAACTCCATAATTTGACAGAAATAGAATATGCAGTCTTAAAATTAGTTTGCACAAATGTAATATTATTATAATGAACCTGTGATACAGCACAGAACAGTAATAGTAAAATGTGTCCTTTCCAATAAAATGTTAATGTAATCAGCTTCATGTACTACCTCAGTATTCCCCTTACAGTTGATAGAGGAAAAAAAGAATAGAACAATTACTGATATCCTTGGGTGCATCTCTATTTCTTTTAGAACAGCAAAAGCTGTTAGGTTTAACACAAGATGATTATATTCTTACAGCATTGTGTAAAATGACAAAGCATCTAGGAGTATGTGCTAGGCAGGGCAAAAAGTAGTGACTTGCCTTCAGTAACCAAACAGGAAGTATCACAGCAGGGGGTTGGCAACCTGTGGTATGCATGCTGCAGGTGTCACGGGACGTCTCTGTGGCATGCAGCAGAACAGGAAGGGCAGGGAAGATACCAGAGTACTCAGAGTCCCATAACTGGTTTTGTGTTGCCTTGTTTTGTCATGTGTGCTACTTTTGGATTCTCCATTCTTCTTATTTCGCTCCTTTCTTGGAAATTTCTTGATTTCCTTTCCATTCCAGGGTATATGAAACTATCAGTTTGGATATTTGGTGCCTCCTAGGATGATGGCTCTTTCTTGGTGAGATTCTCTGCCGTGTCTCCTACAGATGTAATTCAGAGTATGCAGCTCAAGGAGATGGGAATATTTTTACCCTTACCACCTTGAACTGCTCTATGGTGCTTGATGTAACACGGGGGAGGGAGACGTTGGGGCACCTAAGTTATGGGAGTTATGGTAGCAGTAATGCCTGAAATCACTGTGGTTCTGTGTATTGAAGCCTTGTTTTCTCCTGGCACGTTCCCTATACCAGAGCCTGTGAGAGGTTCTTGAAAGGCAGCTTTACTGCAGTCTCTATAGTTTTTGCAGGAATCCCCCTGGGAGAGATCAGATCTTTTAATGCCCCTTTATCATGCTCCAGCCCTTTTACCGAGTATAAAAGCCTCTAAGCTGGTGTGGGGGTCTCATCTCTATTTTCTGCTTCTTGAAATGGAATCATAGCACTGACATGTACCAGTGATATTGACTTCGGCCATTTCTACTTATTGATTCAAATAAAAAATAATCCTGTAATTTTATGTGCATCTTCTGTGATACATTTTTTTACTTTGTCACCTGCACATGATGTAGTAGTGTTGTGAAGAAAAAATGGTATTTCCAGAATAGTTGGTTACTAAAAGGAATGTTTTACATATTTTGAATTTAGTGGAGTGAGGAAAATTAGTACTTAATACTTTCATGCGTACTAAAAAAGCAAAAAAAGTCCTGTGATGCATTTGTTATGTATTTCTGGTGTAGACAAGACTTACATATTTATCTAATAAAAGAAATAGCAGTAGTACTGAAAATTCCTCTACAATAGCTTCATTGTATAGCAGTTGACTGAGCTTCAGTAACTTATTGGTCAAGGAATAAATGTAGTTGAAATACAGCTATCTTTACACCCCTAAGACTTACTGGAGTTCGCTAAACTACCAAGCTTCATCCCTGGCATAATGCCATTATGTATAATCCTGTCTGATCCCAGCCACAATGTAAAGAAATGTTGGGAAATAATTACATAATTTCCTGCTGTATGGAGGTGGAGAACTTTAAATGATCATGCAATTAAAAACTGTCTCAGCATTCATACATAAAAGAGTATAATATTAAAGTTGTATGGGCAAACTTAATTCTTACATTTCCTGACATAAGAGATTTTGGCAACCTTAATTACATCCTTTAAACAATTTTTTATACATAAACTTCTGGATTGCTGTTTTTCTGAAGAAAAAAAGAAACTTTATTCTGTATAACTATCACCTCCCCCCACACAATGTGTTGTCAGCAGGATTGGAAACATAAACCTTCAACATTGTCTTGCAGGTCTCTAAAATTGGAGCTGAAAGCCTAAGTCCCATCATTGTTGGCAGGACTGCACTGGTCATGAACAGGTGTTAATTTCTAGCAGTGGAAATTTTCTACTGCTAAAAATGTTTTTAAGAGAAGAAACAGTACAGGCACTCACCTTCAACTTCCTGCTGTCCCCTGTCCTCACACCTTCCTCAGACTAGGTGATTCCAGTAGGTACATCTACACATACAGTTAATGCACATCAATAAACTGGTGCATATTGCACCAGAATTTATTACTCCTGGGCACTACATTTAAATATGTGCCCAGGATTGCAGCATGTTGAGCTGGGTTGGAGCAGCCCCGGCTGATAGGGGGCCGAGGTGGTCAGGCTGTATTAGGATAAAATTTGTATTTAAAAGTACTGTCCTATGCGTGGAGTTTATTAATTTACTGTGGCCTAATAGGGCTGCACATGGAGATGCTGAGACATTTACTGCAGAGCTAATTAGTAAGCTCTGCAATAAACATTTCATGTAGATGTGCCCGGTATGTACAAAGAGTGGGGAGCAGCTGGTGCTCCAGTTTTCCTATTTCTAGTTGAGATTTTCAGTCCAGATGCCCAAAGAAAAGGGCATAGAATGAGGAGTGGCTGCTCTTCCAGTTGGCACCCAGTCTACAGGAGATGTAGGCACAGCTGCTTCCTGCATATTCTCCATGCCAGGGTAACCCCATCTCAGGAAGTTGCAAGAAGCATTTCCCTGTGGCTCAACTTCTTCATGTCCCCAGGAGGAGTCAAGTGACAGGGAACTGAACAGGTGTTCCTTCTCCCAGAAGAAACTCTCCCAGGAGTGACCTCTACAAGATTGAGGGTAGGATATTTGTCTCCTGGAAGTGCCATTTTTT
Source organism: Crocodylus porosus (assembly GCF_001723895.1). NCBI lineage: Eukaryota > Metazoa > Chordata > Crocodylia > Crocodylidae > Crocodylus > Crocodylus porosus. The sequence goes on along the minus strand of NW_017728906.1, from coordinate 70,845,798 downwards.
TTACTGGGATAAATTGTAAGCACCGGTACACTTATGAGTTTTACTGGGAGACCTGCAGTTCTGCTTGTAGAAACATAATGTCTGTATGTGGCCACTGTTATCCTCTTTAGACTAGCCACTAAAGAAGGATGCCTAATTCTAAAACAGTGAATTACACATCTTTTATAACAGCAGAGCCAGACACATCATTTGACAGATTCCTTGTGAAGGGTTGTGTGGCTAAGTGGTTGAGGCTTGAGTCTGTAAGATTTATTTTCCAGATTCTGTTCTCATTTATGTAATCTCTCAGTCGAGTATGAGACCTTAATCACGCTTGCAGAATATGGGTTTACTGAATTATTATAGGTCAATAAAAGATCTGAGAGTTGGACTGATGGTGTCCAGAATCCAAGGCCAGTTTACTTCTCCCTAGGCTACCGGGAGAAAGCAGCAAGAATGGGAGTTTAAGAAGCAAGCACAGAAGTGCTATTCATATTGCCTTCATGCTGTCAGGGCAGTTCTGTGTGTGATGAAGTGAGAAACTAGGACTGTTCCTGTGAGGTGGCAGGGAACTGAGGAAAGATCGAGGAATTTTAGCAGCCAGCATTTAGTAAACTGTATTGAGCAACTGTAACTGGTAATTGGTATTTTTAAGCTGCCTTCAATGGGGCTGAACCTGAACATATTATTTGTGGGGAAAATAAAGCACACCTTCCTGATACTAGACCTACTCATTGCCAAATATCAGGGTGTACTGAGAAACGGGTAAGAATTACTTGTGTTAAAAAAAACATCAGAAACAAGTTTGCAAGGAAAGTACTAGGACCCTTGTAAAATAAAGAGCATTGCTTCTCATGCTGTAGTTAGTATGTGTATGTGAACATACTCAACTTACATTTTCAAAAAGGGCTAGTAATTTTGAATGTCCAGTTTGGGTTCTCTTAAAGAAGCCTTGTGTTCAATCCTTTTTGAAACACAGTTTAATGTGTCTTCATGTGAAGAGTGTCTAAAGTGTGAAGAATCTGTGTGTGTGTGTGCGCGCACCTGCGTATATGTGTCTGTCTTTATAGAGTACATCGTTAGTTTTCTTTCCTTCTTTAATCCCTTAAACATGTTTTGAGGCTTCTCTAAATAATGTTAGTGAATTTTTCTGAGAGTCTCCCTTAGATGAAAGGTTTTGTAGAACTGCAAAGTATTTCTGTAAAGTTAATTACCAAAAAAGGTTTGAAACTGAGGCAAATCGTTTATTTCCGGGAAGTATGATTTCTAAGGAATTGTGGGGACAAACCATAAAATCCGTAAATTGTATAATGCTCGAGTGTTGCATGCATATTGATTTGTTTGTATTCAGGCCTTCCCATCCCCACCCCTCCCCCTCCTGGTCCCCATCTGTTGTTGAGTCGTGAGTCATATCAGGCAAGTACAAAAATGGATGTGGTTGCTACCTGTTTGTGGTTGATTGGTTGTTTTTCCTCTCCGATTGCTGCAGGCACGGAAGAGAACAGCGGCTTATCAAGCACTTCAGTCTGGTTTGCTGAGTGTAACAGCTTAAGAGAAAATGGCTGCCTTGTTTTCCAGAGCTATCCTACGGATGACCATGCAAGAGAAAATGAGGATCTGAGCATGAGAAATCTCAAAGTAGTTTCCTGGGCCATTTAGCTTTTATAAATACACTATGAAGGATCCTTTTTCTTTCCAGGTAGCTGCATGGCTTAGTCCTCTAAGATTTACCACTCAGCACAATCATTCTAGACAACCTATTTGAAGGATGGCTCTTTCTGAATGTAGGCAGAAGGGGAGCAATACCAAAAAATGTCATAAATACTCTTTGGGAATTCTTTCTGTGAATAAATGGAGACTTTGAATGTTTTATTTTGATCTAAAATACTAGTTGTTTACAAATGCATTTAACTATAATATTATTTTTTTAAATTGTGCAGTACCTTCACTGTGCCACGTAGCATCATGCTATAAGCAGATGCATTGCAACATAAAATGGAACTCCATATAACAGTTACAATGCAGTATTTCCAAGCCTACACATTATAAATATTAATCTCCCTGTGGTTGACGAAAGGCAGCATTACCAATTCTCTGTGAACAGTCAGCTGCGAAACTCTGAACTGTTGCAGGTATTATTGTCATCCCATTTTTGTGAAAGGTCAGACAGACAGTTTGAGTGGGTTTCTCTAAACCTTTGCAGTGATATGGATCTCAAACTGCATTAATGCATTAAGCCTCACTAGTGGAGAAGCAAGTGTTTGGAGAAATGAGTGTTCAAGTTCTATAGATGGGGAAACCATGGCATGGAGTAAGTAGGTGAATTTTACCCAAGATCTCTCAGGAAATCTTTGGTAAAGCCAGGAGTAGAGCCTTTTCAAAGCCTCTGATTTTGGAAACAGCAGCTTTCAAAACCTGACGCTACTGGCAATATCAGTATTATAGCACTGATGTATTGAGGTTTCTCAGAGTTTGTTTCAGCTTTATTGGTATGAGAACTCACTTCTTTCCTTGAACAGACTTTTCCTTCTCCTTCTTTCTACTTCTTAAGTTCAGCTGCAGAATAGCCATTTTCTGAAACCCTGATATTGTCTTCCAGTATAATCACAAATCAGTTGAATACATCTATGAGCCCACCCCCGCATCAGCATAAAGCCCCTTGTTTTAGATTTGTGTATTGGGGCGGGGGTTACACAAGGGACTGCTGTGGCTCCCACTCTAGCCCTAACCCAGGCCCAGGGCCGAAGTCAGACCCACAGAAGCCTCCTACCCACCCACCCCCCTTTTGTCCTCTGCAACTTCTTCCCACTCCTCCCACCACACACACACGCACACACACACTTCTCCTCACTTCCTTTCAGAGATAGCTGAGTTCCAGCTTGGCTACATTCCCTCCTGGGCACGAAGGACAGGGAAATTCTACCCCTGTCTGGGAAATCAGCAGCTCTGCTGCTGCACTTCCACAAGCTGCGTTCGGTGATCCGGCAGGCACAGAGCCCAGGCAGTGTCTGGAAATAAATGGGGGTGGGGTAGGGGGGAGAGGCAGACTATGTAGGGAGTGTGGGAGAAGGGGCAGAGATTGTTGGGGGGAAAGAGATTGCAGGGAGAGGATGAGGGGGACAGGGCAGGGATTGTGGGGAGTGGGTTGGAAGAAGGGACAGAGATTTTTGTGGAGTGCACAAGGGAGGGGCAGAGAGTGAGGGAAGCTGGGGATGGGAGGGTGCAGGTGTCGGCAGGGCAGGGATACTGTAGGTGGAAGAAGTGTGGGGAGGAAAGGGCAAGGGGACTGCTTGACCCCTCCTCCCTCCAGCCAATGCTTTCACTGCTGTAGGAGTGGCAGAGTGCAAGACAACCTCCAATACTGAAATACTATACTTGGAAAAGTCTAACAAAATGTATTGGTTTTTCCATATATAGAATTTAATTTGGGGTGGGGGAGCATTTTAAATTCTAGGTCATTTTAAATTTGAATAAATACAATACTTTGGCCCCTTCTTTCTCACTTACACATATGCAAATAAGTTCCTTATTCCTAGTACTCTTTAATACAAGAGAGCTATTATGGGATAGGGCTATGCTAAAATGCCTCTGATTGCACATGTGCTATTCTTTGGGTCAGCTGGAAACACCCCTACCTTAATGGGACTGTTTCCCTCATAGAAAGATCAAATGTGCTGTTTGGCTATGAGAGGTATCTGTGAATCTTTGGGCTGGTATCTTTGGATATCAGCCCAAGGATCAAACTGTAAAAACTGGCTTTGGTGGAGACTGGAGTGATACTAGTGTTAACAAGACAGAAATGGTGGTGAATTAAACCCTAATGCTATTGTCTTGGTATTTTGTAGCGCTCTTACCTCTTTTTTCCCATGGGAAAAGGGAGGAAAAACTGGAGTGAGAGGATATAAAAATATAAATAGACACAAAATGACAAGTTTCAGTTTGAAATATTTTTGTGTATGTGGAAAATACCCATCTCACAGCATGGGGTCCCTAGAGATAGTTGTGATGTCTTTAGGGCCATGCAACCATGCCAGCTTCACCCTGTAGGCACCTTCTAGTCTTACCTGCCATGTCTTGTTGTTTGAAATAATAAGTTGGGAGGCTGCCCACGAGATTGTATGGCCATGGTCCTGCTGAACGCCACTAGATCCTGCTACCCTTGGATCCCTTGCCAGGACTTACTCGAAGTCTGTGCCTCTTGAGACACCCTGAGCCCTATGGGTTAGATGTGTGGCTCCAAAACTGCCCCTTTACCACAGCCCGTACCTCGCAGGAGGTAGTCAAACGTTGTCCCTGTGAGGCCTTGATCTAGCTCAGCCTCCTTTCATCACTGGGCCCTTGGCCTCTGTCTGTGCAGTTTCCTCTAAATTCTCTTCAAAGCATTAAAAAAAAGAAAGAAAGAAAAAAAGAAAAAAACTTATACCAACACCTGTAATGCTACCAAAATTGCCTCACTTTTTCTAATCCTCCCTGTTTCTCTACTTGTCTGCAGTCTCTGGTCTAACACTTAGGTATAAAGCTCCCCAAACCATGAGCACCCAATACATGACTGCGACTCCAAGGATTTATAGCAGGGGTGGGCAAAATGGCGGCTCTGACTGGCAGCCGGACTCCATTTCCCACAACCCCTAGCTGCCTCAATGCAGCTGGTTTCCACGGAGACCCCAGTAGTGGTGGTGACCTGGCAGGGCATGCGGCTGGGTTGGAAGCTGCTCTGATGCCAAGGCTGGGACCTTGCAGTGGTGACAGTGTGGTCTAGAGCTGTGGCACAGCTGTGATCCTGTGCCTGCATGCCCCTGCCCAAGGCACGCAGATAGCAGTTCTGAACCATGCTGTCACTGCCGCAGATCCCAGCCCTGGAGCAGCTCCCTGCCCAGCTGAGCACCCTGCCAGTGCTGCTGGGGCTGGTCTCCATGGAAAGCCTGGCCCTGCACTGTCCAGGCACCATTGTACCTAGGGTCTTCATGAAAACCAGCTGCAGCGATGCGGGCAGGAACTGCTGGGAAACGGAGTCCACTGAGGACCCAGTCTAGACCGTGAGTCAGATTTTGTCAACCCCTGATCTATAGTAATAATATACTTATTTCTATGAAGACTTTCCATCTTCTCATATACTAAAAATAAATTGTTGAATTGGATGCACTCGAGTTCTTAGATGCTCAAAATGACTCTTATTGTCATGCCACAGGCTTGCAACTGTAATGAGATAAATAAATAATTATTACTGTTAAGATCAAACCAGAAGACTTGCTCTTATTTTTATCACGTTTGCTGCAAAAAGCACTTCATGACATTATAATAATGTACCTGGGATCAGTTTGGGCTAAATTTAAATTTAACTCATTTAAAAATACAGACATTATATTGACATGCTATTTTATCAAAAGCATTAATACATTGTAATGATTTATGTCAAAAGGCTTTCAGTGAGGCCTTTTGGTATTTTTATAGCACAGTACAAATGTTAGAGCTAGATTGTGAATTTTGTACGCCCCAAATGTGACCTATTGTCAAAATGTCACAGTACAGTGTAGTCTCTATATTATAAAAAATGTAACTTGAGTAATCCAGTCCTTTTGTAATTTCTACCTTTTGCCTATATAAAACTGGAAACCTGCTTCTTGTTTGGTTTACCCTGCAGTGGTGCTTCCACAGAGGATGTGGTACCAAGAGGAGAGGCTTTTCCCCAAATGGTGGTGTGGCATTGCTTCAACTGATATCAGTAATAGTAGATAGCTGGGTTTGAATTACGTTCTTCCTCTCGGAGGGGTCTTTGGTGGTGGCAGCCAAAAGCCTGAAGGTGCTGCTAAGGTGCAAGGTAGGCCGGAGGGGCTCTCATCTCTTACAGAAGGGCTCTCATCTCTTGGGGGGAAGGGAGGGGCTCAGTCCCCCCGAGCTCCCCTGTAATTTGGACCCTAGTAGATAGTAGTAATAGATTTACAGTAAACAGGAAAAATTAAAATCTCTTAAGTTTTAGAATCTTGCATACTTCACAGGTGAGCCTACATTACTGTGTAAAACGAGCATGGTTTTGGCCCAATATCTTCAGGTTTCTCAGCACATTATTCTGATATTGTTGAAGTTGAAAAATCTGCCCTCCAAAACTGAGGCGTTTCTTAATAGCAGAAAGCTAATTTTTTTCTACGATGGAATTAGGGGCACTGTAAAACCCACTATGTTAAAATAGTTACCAAGATGGCTGTTACTTCTCATCCAGTGTTAACCCTCTCACAGCTTAGTTATGCTAAAATAGCATAGCCAAAATAGCTTTTAGCTGAAGAACCACTGAGTTGGGTAATGAGTGAACTGCTGTGACATGCAGTCTGTAGTATCTTGCTGTGGCTTGTGGTGTGGAAACAACACTTTTATAAAGAACTATTTACAGTAAACAGGTAAGAGTCTTGGTAGTGCCCTTGCAATGTGTTGTGGGCTTAGCTTTTTTTTTCTGTCCTTCCATACAGGAAGTTCCTGTTGCCTTGCCTTACCCAGACTGTCAGTTGGGTTGATACACTTACTGGATGCGCTGCGTCAAATCGGCAGACACATGTTTTTGTTTTCTACGTTATGCCTTCCAAAAAAAGATGTGTGTTTTATTTGGGAGATAGAATATTTGAGAAAATATGGTGTTATCTTATGATCAGGTCCTGACTCTGCCCAGTCTCCACACCTGATATACACTGGGTTTGGACTTTGCAGCTACAACTGGGCTTTGAGATTGCATTGTTCTTCACAGGTTTTGACCCTTGTAGAAGACTCAGAGATCTGAACCAACTGTTGAAATTAAGGGAGAATGATAAATCTCTATACAGTTTAAATCCTTTTAAAGAACATTGCACTGTATGTGTTGGGAGCAAGAACAATTAATCTTTCTTTGCCAGAATATGACAGCAGAGCCATAATGTTCTTATTAAACTCTCTAGGATGGTATAAAAATAAAAATTATAGAACCCCCTATCTTGCCACTTCACCTTGTTGTAATAAATGCTATTGGATTTGTTCAAAAAGAAAAGGACTGCATCTCTTCTCTTCCCTCTCCACCACGTACAGTACAACTGTATTGCTGTTGGGGGAGAGGAGATGGGGTGGACCGAATATCCCAAAGACACTGTGTGGTTGACCATTTCAACACAGCATAGAAGGTTTCTTCTCTGGTAAAATTAACATGTGCACATGCATGCATAATTTCTTCCTCTAATTTGACCAGTAAATTCTGTAGTAATGCCCACATAGTGGAAGATATACTTCAGTCCTAAACAGTATGTGAATGGATTTTCTTTTAAGTTACATGCTATAGGCACTTGAGAAAGGTCTGGTTTAAGAACCCCAGAGACAGCTTGCTTTCGATTTTTATCTGTCTTTACTTAACAAATAAAACAAATGCTGACTTTCAGATTTAAAAGCCTTTTGTTGCAGTTTCATTTGATTTTCCTGATTGTTCTGTACTGCCTTGTTCTTGCTGCAAATCCACTCCTGTTGACTTTTTGTGTTCCTGCTTGGCTTTCACTTGCTGTGAAGTTCAATTCACAATTAAGGAGCAGTTTTCCTATGAGGCTTGGCCTATGCTATAAAGTTTTGCTGGCATAATTGTCAGCTACAAGGGGAAAACCATAGCTGCTACCTGATTTAGCCATGCTGGCAAAACCATCATTAGAGAGGCAGTTATGCTGACAGAAAAGCACATCTGTTGTCTTGACTAACATCATTCAGGGGAGCCCCAGCCTGGCCACCTGTTCAATTAATGGTATGATAGAAACCAGCCACAAAGTTATTACATATTTTTGATGTAATAACTTTGTGACTTATTCCTTGTTTTATCTTGCCGTTAATTGTATTAATGAGTAACAATTTAAAACATGATTAACTGGTTAATCACATGTTAAGTGTAACTTGTGCCTGGAGTCAGTGACGCAGTTTAATACAGGAGATGGCTTAACCCTGCTGTCTTCATTTAGATTTGTGTGTTAGCAGTAATAAACCTATGGTAGCAAAACAGCTGCTTCTGGATAAATTCTGCCCTGGGTTACATCTAGGTGTAGCAGGCAGAATGTGAACATAATAGGACTTTGCAGGTTTAACTGAGGGCAGACTAAGGCTTCACAATCTTTTATACATGGTACAAGAAAAGGAAACTGTCTGCTTGGCTTGTAGATTTTACATCAGTTGGTAGGATTGGCAACTGGAAAAGCATGCTTTTATTTGTAAATGAATCAATTTGATTTGTGACTAGTAAGACACAATAAGTATAGAACCACATGTCAGCACCAGAGTCACTTTCGAGTATAATACACTTGTTTATACATGCTAGATATAGAAATGACACATAAACTGGTATAAGTGATCAGAAACCAGTCTAAACCTGTAACAGAACAGAAGTTCTGTGCACATAGACCAGTTTCAAAACGGTGGAATCCAGTTTCAGATAGACATGAATGGATGTAGTATCGAATTGAATCACTTTAAGTTAGAGTGGTCTATTTAACTTCTGTTCCACATCCCTTCCTGATGCAAGTTAGGGTGCAGTGCCCCAGAATCCAAGGATGCTTCATGGCTCCCTGCTAAACCTCACCTTGCAGGGCATGTGGACTATCCTCTGCCCCAACTCCTCTGCTCCAGCTGAGCCAGGTGGCCCCTCTTCTGGGCTGTCACTAAGTGGAGGCAGCAATGTCTCTGCTCCCCAACCCAACCAGTGGTGGCATGGGGGGCAGGTGAGGTGGGGGGAACAACACCCACCCTGGCCCTGGCTCCCCCCAGCTAGGGTCTGCAAAGGGGGAAGTGAAGCCCCCGTGGCAGGGACTACCCCCAACTTGATTTGCAGAACCTGGGTGAGGGGTGGGGTAGGGTAGGAGGGTCTATTCCTCCTCTGCCTGTGCCCCTGATGCCTAAGAAGTGGGGAGCTGGCAAAGGGGAAGAGCTGGGATGATTGCAATCCAGCAGAGCTAGAAGACATGTGGGAGCACCTCCAGTTTCTGGACTTGGCCAGCGTAGGCATCTACCTTTCTTGGACAACAGAGGAATGTGTGTTCTGTTCATTAATGGTCTAATTTACACAACTTACAGAAACCTGTGTAGCTTGGATCAATTCTGCATCAGGCTTTTTGACTGTGTGTACTTAGCCATGGGATTATTTGCAACTCATTGCAGTTACCAAAAGAAAGCAATGAATGTTGCCGATTCTCTACCTTGCTGTGGCTTCCCTTTCAAAGAGCATCTTTTCTGTGGTCAGCAGTTGGGTCTCAGACCATCTTCTTTGCTGGAGGTAAAGAACCTAATTCTACGAAGCATTTTAATGTACTGAAATGGAAGGTTTGAAGAAAGAATTCAGACCCAAGGTTCACCAGTGAAAGCCTGGCGTAAATTCATCTATAAATTATGGTTTCTAGATTTGCTGCCACAGAATTCAGAATCAGGTATTTGAGTCTGGACAGAATTTTTCACCTGATCATGTACCTTCTTGCTCATTCATGTTCTTACCAGCTGACCTGCATATACATTTCTTGGGAAGTTAAAAGATAGAGGCACATTTTACAAAAAATCCATAACTTAAGACAGCTGTGACCAATAAACAAACTTAACCATTACTATTCCTCTCAATTATTTGGCTTCTGCATTTTATGGATTTTATGGATCTTAAAGTAACATTTTCTTGAAAAATCAATTTCCTTTTCAGTCATTATTTGATTATGGCTTGGATTTACTCAGTGATAAGAATGATTTATGCTTTACTGCATTGTTTAATTTGTATCTAATTTTTTTAGGTCAGAGCTGTCCAACTAGGAGAGTAGTGAAACACTACTGGAACGAGTTACTCAGAGAGGTTGTGGAATCTCCATGTTTGGAGGTTTTCAAGACCTGGCTAGACAGAGTTTTGGCTGGGATGATCTAGTTGGGGATGGTCCTGCTTTGAGCAGCAGATTAGACTAGATGACTTCCTAAATTCCCTTCCAACCCTAACTTTCTATGATTCTAAG
>NW_017728906.1:70817566-70835751 GCF_001723895.1 Crocodylus porosus | reverse complement strand
GGGGGCGGGGGAGAAGGGCTTATGGGCTACACAAGCAGGCAGCACCAAGGTGAGACCTAGGCCCTATGTGATACAGAGAACATCCCCTTCTGCTGCACCACACACATTTTTTCCACTACTGTGCCACATGCTATACCATGTGCATACCCCAGATGTGCTATGTACACACCCCAGCTCTCCTTCTGCTCCACTTAGGGTTGGGACAAGCAGTGATATCCAGAAGATGGAGGGGCAGCCTGGAGACTTCGGCCACTGTTGCAGCCAGAGCAATAGGAAAAGGCTCAGAATGAGCCAGGGGGCTGCAACGTAACCCTTTGTTAAGTTGGGTGCCAGTGCTAACAGGGTGCCAGTTGGATAGCTCTGTTTTAAGTGGTGTCAGGACACAAAGACCTAGATTCTATTCCATCTTCTGTGTGTCTATAGTCAATTTAGGTGCCTATGCATTATTCTGTTCCACCTGTTTAGGTCCTAAAAACATTTTCTGCTTACAGACATAACCACTCCCCAAATAGCACTTTACTTTAAATTTAGCATACCCCAGGACATGGCCAGAAAAAGCATCAGGTTAGATGGACCTGGCTCGCCCAACATCCGTATAGATCAAGCACTTCAACAGGGCCTTGTTGGCACTTTTATCAAATATCTGATTCAATCAGCTATTAGATAAAAGTGCCAAAAAGCCCGAAGCACCTGATATAAACAGACACTGCAATACCAGGTCAAACTAATGCACTGCTGCTTCCAGTAAAGCGTGGGGTTTTTTTCATATCTGTCAGCAGCCATTTTGTCTACCTTTGTAACACACTGTGAGGGTGCTTTAAAATTGAATTGCAACAAAGCAGGGAAAAGGAGGACCCTCCAACTTTTTACATTAACTATTTTGCAGGGACTCAAGCAGGATAGAATAAATCACTTTTAACTACTTAAATTCACTTATGCTCTTAATAGGTAGAATAGAACCTGGCTCCCTTTTTGGGTGGGTGTCTTTTTGTGTGTTGGGTATCAAAATAAAATCCGGTGGCCTCGAATTGTTAACTGCCAGCCAGTTCTGGAGTTAAAACTGGGTTTGCTGCTTTCATGTTCAAACTGTTTTACTTAGAATATAGTGGCAGCTAGAATATATATTCATTTCTAATGTCAAGAAGGACTTGATTACAGATGGAAAACTTGGAGATAAGATAATGACACACCATGCACTTAAAGTCTAGCAAAACACTGTGGTTTTGAAACAGTTTTCCCCTTAACTTATTTACAAGAGAAAATTTAATATATGGACACCTCCGCCCCCGCTGCATACACTGACACACAGCTGCCTAGTTTAGTTCATTTGATAATTCACATATAGGAGACATGCTTTCGTATCTATTGTGCTAGTGGCTCTCTGTCCAAGAAAAAGATTGAGATGGCAGTGTGGGTCTGACATATGTATTTATGTGCAAAAAATGGCAAAAATAGGATGTCAGTGGTTACTCCTCGTCTTTGTAAAGTTTGGTCTGTGCTCCCCACCCAAGGAGATAAAATTATGAGTCTTCAGCATTTGGGGATGTGGTTAGAACTTCATTCTCTCCTTGCCTTCCCCCACAGCCAGAAGAAACAGTCTGAATGTACCATAAGGTGTAATTTATCAGATTCCCTATTTATATTTTCAGTATTCTTTTTGCATTACCCTTATGTTTCGTGCAACAGTGTATGTCATGAAACACAAAGTGTGCCATACAACCTAAGGAACTCCAGATTCTCAGCTAGAATAAATCAAAGAAACTCAAGGAATTAAAATATATCTCCATGTACTTAGAATATGACCCAGCCTCTTCAAAAGATGTAGAAAAAGAAGTAGGGTTATCTGCTCTAGAAAAAGTGTAGGGTGGTATATTTATTCTAACTTGAAAACAGAACATTGAAAGAATAATTTTTTAAGAAGTGAAGGAGACTTTAAAGTGGAATTTACAACAGCAAAGTAGAACTGTTGGCTGCTGTTATGTCTAGTTAAGTAAAATCAGTTGGGGTTATTCAAGGGTTAATTTGGTGTCATCTTTTTTACAGAAGTTCTTTCTATCTTCTTCCTTGTATTTGAGAGAGGAAATTATGAAATTATACATTTTTACCATTTAAAAATGAGTGGTGTCAGGCGTTTTAAGGATTAAGCGATTCTGCTTGAATCCAGTTGAACACTGGAGAAATCTGAATTTGTAAAAGAAAAGAAAACAAACTAAATATCATCCACATAAGGACAGTTTTTTTCATTACCCCTGTGAATTAGAAATATTGCATTTTTATCAAAAGCATTTTAGACTGACATTAGTTTATATTAGTGTGTCATTTTGACTTTGTTTCTGTCTCTCTTTGTCCATTGCTTTACTTCATAGGTTGTAATTTTGAGAAGAAAATAAGACTTGTTGGACATATGCTGCATATTTTAAAAGGTCACTTTGTCTGAAATATTCTTTTTTGGTTCATAACCTATTATGAACACAAAAAGATTGTGTCAGTGAAGCTTCAACATGAACTGTTGTGATGTGTTCTTTGGCAGCGGCTGTTTTTTGACCATCAACTTAAGTGTTTTGGGTGTAGTGATACAGCAGTTCAACAAGAAGACTATTTATTTGTTTTTGTCTTGGGATCTCTGACGCTTACAATCAAAAGACTTTTTTTCATGAAGACTTGCATGGCTTACTCTTGCAGTATTTCCAGCAGGGAGTCATAGGTCTTAGTATTAGATATATATCTAAACTACTACAACTTTCTTCAAAAAAATGTGTTAAACATAACACATTTGCTAAAAAGTGTTTTTTGTTTGGAAAGCTTCTTATGAATGTGGTGTCCTTGGAATTTCCTTTGTTGGTGATTATGGTTACTTACAGTAAACATGAAATAGTCCAGGTGTAATGTGAGCAGAGAACAATGTTGCAGAGTATGTAAGAATGCAAAATATCAACCCGCAGGTGCAGTTCTTGGCAAAATTGAAATGGGGTCTGGACAGATTAATAATGATGGCATTTTTCCAATGTGTGTAAAAAAAACAATTATACGAAAGATATGGACAAGTGATTTTCCAGATAACATAAAGTATAAAAAATGCAACTATGACCCATGACCCCCCAAAAAAGCCAGCTTGACTTCTGGTTTCTGAGCTGAATTTGTTGACTAGGAATCTGGAAAAAACTTGTTGATGAGCAAATTGGGTGTAGAAGACACACGAGAGAAAAAAGGAAACCCTTGCCAGCCACACATTTCTCACAATTCAAATAAAAAAAGACTGTGAAACTGACCAAAATCTGATTTTTTTTCTGATAGAATGTTTATATTTTCATTTTAAAAAATGGGGAATTGACAGTTTTCCCCTTTACTCTTCTTTTTTCTTTACTTTCTACCTCTCTGGGGAAAAAAAAGAGAGAAAAGAGGGGAGAAGGGACAGGAAACATTAGGGGCAGATCTTGAATTCCTGACATGATAATTTTTCAAAAACTCAGGAGAAGTAATTTTTAACACAATACAAAATCAAATGAAGGTTTTAATATTTCTTAAACTAGAAAATTGAACCTGGGAGTTTCAGTGGACCTAAAGATATTTCACTTGAATTTTTTCATGGAAGATGTATGTTTTAGGCTTTTTCACTCCTTGTTTCAGGCTCAACAACCTCTGTGTGTGCATTATTTGTTACTATTTAGTATTTTATATGTATTAGCAGGGTACATAGAAGGCTAGTGCAGGGGCTCTACCATCTCAGATGCACTGTAGGTCCTGCGCAGATAGTCTCTGCTACAAGTTGTTTACCATCTAAATCCAAAAGTGAAGAGGGGTATGAATACAGGCAGACAGATCAGGAAGCCGAAGAAAATGATGAGTCAGTCAGTATCAGTTAACATGATAGCATTATCTCCCTATTGTTGTGTGCTCTTTAGACATCACAGTAAAGGAAAATTTAGGGGAGATTTTGAGGGAAGGCCAAAAAGGTAGGTTTGCAGCTATTTGCTGGGCTGTTCCCAAGTTTGTGGGGTAACCTGAGAAAAAGCATGTAACTTGCCAGCCTCCAGTTGGCAAGTGCTAGTCGGAGGGAGGCATTAACATTTCCTTGAGAATGTGAAATGATTGATAAGGTGCAAATATGGAATAGAAACCATAAAGGAAAGACGACTCATTTTTGGAGGCCTTAGAGACCAACAAGGCAGTGAACAAGAACAAAACAAGTGGGAAGTCCTGGAGGAGAAGATTTAATTTTCTTTTGACCCAGTGCAGCTTGAGTTGACAGCTGGATATCCAAGTGATGATGTTAAGTATCACAGAAATGATACCTGAATTTGTGTTTGTGAATGAGCTTATCCAGTTGTTAGATGTAAAAGAGAGGGAAAAGGGACCAAGGGCAGAGCACATGAAGATAGAAATGTAACAAAAAGTGAAAATAAACTGAGCAGGAAATTTAACACTTTTACATTGCTATTTAATACCACATTTGCCATTTTTTAAAGCAGGTATGTGTTGATATGGCCAGTTGTTTCACCATTGCTGAAAGGAAATCTCAGTTCCTTGACTACATGAAGCTACGAAAATTTAGTAACCTCGCAAGTCATGACTTGTAAATCAAATGGCATGAATAAGGCTTATGTAACATTAACATTTCAGCCACTAGTACTTGCCTTCATTTTTATTTTAGTTTTTTTTAAATTTAAGAGAACAAGACATATAACTTTTCCCTGACATAGCCAGCTTCCATCTTAGTATGGATGCATCCCTGCCTGTATAAAATATATATATAAAAAGAGAGACCCATTCAATTCAGCCATACAACAGCCTACCACATATGTATCATACTGCTGGAGGTTAATTCTAAAGTAAAGAAGAAACAAAATATTGAAAGGAGGCTACTTTCATGTTACAGTCACTCATTCAAGTGTGCTGTCAAATTTCCAACCATTTTATTTGACTTGTTACATACCATCAACTGGTTTGTTTGCATCAAGATAAAAAGCTCCATTAAGTTACATGATGTCTATAATAGTTTGAATAAGTTTTCCATAAATTATAATCTGAAAGGACATCATGTTTGAGAATGTGAAGCAAAATGAGACTAATGAGTTGATATTTATAACCAGAGTTGTAATAACACTGTCGGCTGCCTGGGGCAGCTGCCACACACAGGGGCAACAGTGACTTCTGGTTGCTGCCACACTTCTGGCATGATTGTGTGGCTGCAGTAGCAGCAGGTTTTTTCTTCTGTCCCTCCGGCCTCCAAGTCAGCCCCTGATTGGCCCACCCTATTTATCACCGTTTATAACATGTCCATCTCAGCCTTAAGCAATGAACAGAAAATCATACACACGCTTACCCCTGGCTTCCTTCTTTCTGCTCAACTCTTCTAGTTTAGACTCCCATTAAAACACGTTGCAGGAGCTATACCAGCAGTATAGAAAATCTTGTCCTACTGGCCATCTGCTGTGACTGCAGACGTCTCTGAATGCAAAGAGCATTATGCTTCAAGTTCACTTGCTGCCTGCTTAGCATAACTGCATTTTAAAAACTGACTTCTGTCTTTTATTGTTGCTACATATGTTTTACATCTGTTTTAATTTGTTTCTCTTAATTATATGGGCTGATACTGGGGTTTTGGGATAAAAGCCATATAAAAAAAGAGTTGTTCGCTCTTCAATATTATCTTCATGTACAGTGACCTAACATTGATAGTTATACAACATCATTACAATTTTTTTCAAATTTAATTTTGTGATTTCACAATACGTTATTTTTATTTCCTTTAGTCTATGTGTGTATCTCCTGACAATTACAGTCTCTCTCTACACTGTTCTAATAAATTAATGCTTAAAAGATTTGATCATTATTTGATAATATTTAAATGGTCAAATACCCAACCCTACCTGAGTCCTGAGTCATGTTTGTTTTCATCATGTTACTCTTTAATTTCTACGTTATGGTAAATAAACAATTTATTTTTGGTAACAAGTAAGGTGGATGTCTATAGTCAATTAGGCCAGTTCCACAGACCACCTTCTGAGAAAAGAAAATTAGTATGCTTTAAGGGAGGCAGAAGAAGGTGAAGGTACCAGTTTGGGCTTTCTGTCAAAGAAGAAATGTGTTCTAGATACTACAAGTGACTCTGGAAGGAAGTTGGTGGAGATCAGTGTAGTCATCAGAAGGGCTAAATAGCGTAAGGAATGTTTACAATTATTGAAATATTGCAAGTGTAATTCATATTATAAATACTCACATGCTCATTAAATAACTGGAAGAGAAAAATCTGGGAAAAGTTTATCCAGCCAGTCACAACTTTTTTTTTCATGGTGGCTGATATGTTCCATATGATTCTCAAGATGAGAAGCAGTTGTCATCTCGTGACCTTGTTTCTTGTTGTCATAGCTGCAGCAGATGAAAAGAGCAAAGTCATCATTCAGTTTTTAAATGCAGAAATGCAGAATGTATTGGATTTTAAAGTTATATTGTTTCCCTAATATATCTTTTACCTTACAGGAAACTTTTCTGTGACTTGTGTATAGCTCTTCTGAAGAACTTTGATGGTTCTGGAACATTTAATTTATTTACTTAAATCATTTTTATACTAAGTATCAGTCAAAAATGCTGGTAAAATGCTTGCAGAGACTAGGAACTGTCTGCATTCTCTGCCTGCCAAATTAAAGATGAGTATTTCAATATAATTTATATAATTTACCCTCATCTTATATCTCAGAATGCAGTGTTTTCGTATTTTCCTTTCTTATTCAAGCAGAGAATAGAGATAATGTACAGAAAGGAATAGGCTTTGTGTCAGGGTCATACAATGGAAAGCGCATTCATAAAATAAGCAAGCCTGATTGATTGTGAGAGACTGAAATAGATATAGATTACATTGCAGACGCTATTATAAATGTCAAGTAGATTCTGACAGCTGGTAGGTTGGATACGTAATTTTAAAAAATTCCATACATGTACAGACAGTCTTCTTGAATGAGGAATTGGCATTTTGCAGTGTAAGTGGGTGAAGGGTACATGGGAATTAAAGCAGCTGAGTTCTAGTATATATTAGAGACAAACAAGTAGGCCTTTGAGACAAGGAATACTACAGCAATAGCTCTGACACTTTATCCCTTTTGGTTCATAGCATAGCATTCAAAGTTGATTAAGAAAAGCTTTGTTTACTGAAGTTTCCTACCCCACGAGGAAGTGGTATAAATCACAGTAGTGGTGGCAGGGTTGCATTTATGGGCAGTCAAGAACCCTGCTACCAGAGTCCATAAATTTAAAGTCAGTCTGTAAAAAAACAGGCTAAAGAAACCTGTCCATGAAATAAGTAAAAAAAAAAAAAAAGGAGCGGTCTGTAAGAACCAGTGAGCTCATCTGAAGATCTGTCATTGCCATCAAAATGAGGATAGATTCAAGTGTGGAATCTAGATTGAGCAGAGCAGCATGCCTGGTGCTAGTCTAAATGGGAGCAACTTGCAGGTAACTGTCTGTCACGTTTATGAGCTCGCAGGAGCCTTCATTACTCCTTCCGCAATACTGCCATGTGCTGCTGCCATGTGAACTACCATCATCTGCCTGTAATGGCTGCTCTGTGCTCACCTCAGAAATATGCAGGGATGCACAGTCCTAGGCTGGTTAGGAGAGGGAGGGAGATGGTCCAGCCAGGATGAAGTTGAGGGGCTGGGAGCCTAGGGAGAAGCAGCAGGTTGGGGTCAATGCTGGGATGGGAGCAACGGCACTAGTCAAGGTCAGTTTGGGGTGTGGGCTTCAGGGGTAGCATGGGACAGGGTGGAGTTAGGACTATCAGAAAATATGGGTTAATAGGGAATCCCTGAAGGGGAAGAAGCATGGTGTAGTCAAACAGGATTACCAAGCCAAAGATATATTTCTTTACTGACAATCTGCAAAGTTTTTACTGAAAACAAGCCTTTTTTTCCCTATGATTGATGTTAAACCCCTAAATTTGAACTCTGCCTTTCCAGCTGCTGTTTAGGACTGACAGAAGGGTTACATTTACATTATATAAAATATATGTTGGTTAAAAGGGGTCAGTAGAAAAGTTTGGTTGTCAGTAAAATGTTTGCAGGTTGTCATTAATTTTTTTCTTGGATTGGCAACCCTGAGTGGCAGATTCCAAAAGGAAAAGTAGTCTGGGGATGGGAAAGATTGATCTGGAATATGAACAATATCCCACATTGAGGTAGAAGAGAAATTAAGTTTTTGTCAGTAGAAAGAACTACATTTATCATCCAAGATTGGAGTTTGGATTTGTGAGAAGCAGAGGTGCACTTATTGGCTGTATATCATATCAGCACCAATAAAAGGAAAAATAACATTATCAGCAATAGGCTTTTTTTGGTTGGTGTAGCCCATAATGTCACCGATAAATGCTGTGTGCATGCGGACAGATGCAGCATGCACATGGTCAGGAATGCAGCTTGGAGAGCAACGCCTTGCCAGTAAATCTGTGCAGGGAAAGGGTTGGAAGGGAGGGAGGGAGACAGATTGAGACCCCCATGGTGAGGGAGGAAGTGGGGCAGGGGCAGGCACTGCCCAGCCAGGGCAGTGAATGCAACCCCAGCACCAGCTTGTTCAGAGGCAACTGGGTGGGATGGTGGCTTCCCACTGCTGTGCACACCCCTCAGGAGGAATGGGGGGCATGTGCCCCCCTGGATTTGTGTGCAGGGTGAACCAGATTGCCTGCTGTGGGCTCAAGGCCAGGGGAACTATCAGCCTCTTCCCATCAGGGTGGGCTGGGTTGGGGCTGCACTTGGGGTGGGCAGGGGTGGGGTGTGGTGGGCAGTAGTGGTGCTGGGAGGGATGGGTACAGGGTGAGCTATAGTCACCCCAAAATTCAGGGTGGCTATAGCCACCCACCCCTCCCAGCACTATCATCACCTGCCCTGAGCTCAGCCCCCTAGTTGGAATGAGGCTGGCACATCCCCTAGCACTGAGCCTGCAGTGGGCAGTCCACTCTTGCTCCACACACAAATCTAGGGGGACACATACCCCCCATGCTTCCCCATGGGGGTGTGCGCAGCAGTGGGGAGCCATCCACCCCTCCCATGCCCCCTTGCCACTCCCCTGCACCCACTTGCATGGTAATATTTACTGGCCTGGCTGGGCAATGCATGCAACTTGGTCTTATCCCAAAAGTGGCAACCAGCAAAGCCCAGAAGCTTGGGAACACCTGCCATTCTGCTCTGCAACCCAAGGACAGACAACATAACTTCACACATCATACGCTCTTTCTGGACAGCCAGAACTCCCCTTTCTGCATTCTCTACATCAGGGGTACCCAAACTATAATACACATACCCCTTGGGGTACACCAGACACCTCTTAGGGGTTTGTGGGAGAAATTGTGTAATGGTGGATTAAATTTTCATTATAGTCATATTTGGCATTTAAGGGGTTAACATATAAAATTTATGCTAGTAGGGGGTATGCAGGCAACTGGGAAAACTAGAAGGAGGTACACAAGAAGGAAAAGTTTGGGCACCTCTGCTCTACATAATCTTATCCCAACTCATTTACTCTTTCATAACCAAGCCACTTGTGAAGTTCTGCTTCACTCTTCTGCTGCTGAGTACAGTCATCTCCTATATCCGCTTATTTTAGGCTACAGAGCTCTTTTCATTATCTCCTGACAATCCAACTGTTGGTCTTTACAGAGCACCCCAAGCATGGCTGTCCCTAGATGGTGTAAGAATGAATGGGCAGGGCTTGTTTATTTGGTGGTGGTCCTGGGCAGCCAGTAGATGCTCTAGACAAGTTCTTAGTGCATATTTGGAAACATGTTATCAGAACACCTTTCCTGTGGAGCTTGTTGCACACCTTTGGGTTTTACAAAATAAGCAGTGCACTTTAATAGAAATTATGTACACAGTTTGCACATAAGAGCTTACCCCCCAAAATATGATGGATGATACTACACTTAAGTCATTTTACTGCAACACTGAATATCAACTTAAATAACTCCTCTGAGAGCATAATATTAAGAATCATTTTAACATCAAATGATATTTCTTACTTCTATAGTAGGCACTCATTTCAAACTATATGTGGGTTGAAGTTGATTTAGTTTGTTTCATAAATATCAGATCATTAAACATGAGAAACTTGGGAGGCCATCTAGCTCAGAGAACTGGAAAAAGGAATACAGAGCCTTTCATTTCTAGGCCAACATCTTGATGACAGCAGCTGCAAAACCACTTGAGGGTTGTTACCCTTTTGGGCTGAATGTGGTCTGTGGAGCGCCATTATTCAGTCTCCCAGTGTTGCCCCCGAGTCTGAATTGACCCAGACTACCCTTTGAGTAGGGCAGGGGCACGGCAGGGAGGACGCCATGTGGAATGCCTGTTTCGGCTGCTCCAGGACTCATGCTGCAATGACCAGCTCCACTATAATCACAAGCGCTGTATGTAGCATGCGTCTTGAACTAAATGAAGCAGGCACTGTGTGCTGTGCAGTCCTGGACCATGTGCAGTGCACCACGTGTAGTACGGTGCTTGTTCCAGCTGCTCCAGTGTGTATGCTACATGTGGTGCCCACCCTGACCGCTCCAGGACACATGCCACGTGCAATGAGGATCTCAGAGCAACAGTAGTGAGCGCTACAGGTGCTGGATCCAACACTGGGGGGTGAGAAGGGTGGGAGAAGTGGAGGTGGGGGACACAAGTCTATGGACTTGTTGATCCAGTCTGGCCCATGTACTGGATCTGGGTCACTTATCTGGCCTGCAAGGCCATATGAATTTGACTCCTCATCTAGTAGAATATGTGGTCTCAGTTCTGTTCCTGCTGGACACTTGCCAATATATCTCACTACTTTGATCCTCTTGATAATCTCAGCAGCAGAAAGAAAACTCTGAATGAACAATGAGACTAAAGTGTCTGCCCACACTTGTACCTTTATGAACTTGTAGGTGTATAATAGCAGGGGCAGTAGACCAAAAGCTTATTCAGGCTTTTTTCTTATACAGTTCATTTTGAATATTTAGTTTTTCCTGATTGTCCATCTGATACCTGGTACCAGCACTAAACCCATTCAAACAATAAGAAAAAAACCTCGAACTTTCATGGTCTTTTTTAAAAAAGCTAGAAACATCACTTCAAATTATATATCTGTAACCCCCATTTAAAATATTACTTGTTGCTTTCTTTTGCTACTATTTTCCTATTGTTAGCATTAAGTGCTCAGAAAAGGCCCAGGCCAGTCTAATTTACGTGGCAGTCTTGCACAGTCTTGCTTTCATGCAGAGAGTTTGCTTCAGACCATGGAATGTGCAAGCTTGGAAGTTGGGAAATGATAGAACAAGAACTAACATCACAATCTAACAAAATGTCAAATCCTTTAAAGTCTTTGGTTAGTAGTTTCACTCTGCTTGTACACATATGCAGGTGCATGCACTCTCAGATGCACAGTAAAATACCAAAAATATTAGTCTTGTATTATAAAACTCCCTTGATCCCCTTCCTGACCCACTCTAACTTGGGATCTAGTTGCCTAAGCATAACTACCTTTTATGTGTTATTGATTAATGGTCACACTAAGGCAGGGACTATAGGAACAACAAAAGAGTATTTAATTATTCAACTAGAATAAAGTAGAAGGCAACAGAGTCAGCAATGGATATCTAGGAAACTGTAACTGTTTATCTGTAAAATTTAAGAATTGTTCAATACTAATTTAAATGGATTTTGTCAACTGATTTAGGCTCCCAGTGTGCAGTCTTTGAAAAGAATATTTTTAAGCCTGTATGCATTGAGAATAGATGGGTAAGCAATAAGACTGTACTGGGGGATCATTGCATCCCTTGGGTATATTCTTAGGCATGAAGCCAAGTGTCTACAATCCCATAGAGAGAGCAGTGATTATCCAGAAATACAGTGCCCTCAAGGCTAAATTTTAAAGGGGCAGAAGTCTGCGTATCTGATTATACATCTAATTTTCATATACATTTAACACTACCTCACATTCAGAATGGATGTTTGCACATATGAATGACTTTTAACAAGTAAACACTGGGGAAAAAGTTCCAATTTTCAAATGAAACTTGATAATTTCTCATGAAATTAAGTCAGGAATTCTGTAAACAAGTTTATGCTATACTGGGCTTCAGTTCTATTCCAGATTGAGTTATTCATGGATTATTAATAAGATCAGGCTTTCTTATATAAATATTCTGAAAAGGCTGTTTATTAATATTTGAAAAGAAAATATCAAAATGAGAGAAGTAGGTATAGCATTGGCCAGCTTCATATATATAGGTAAAATCATAGATTAAACCAGGGACAACTAGATAAAATGTTCCCTTGCAAAATTATCATGTAATAGGGTTAGAGAGGTATTGTGACCATGATGGTTCAGGATATGTACAGGAGGTAAGAATTTTTTCTGCTATCTTTCCTTGAACCAACTATGAAGCTGGGAGAGCTATTGAACAAGTTTTTGGCATCCTCAGTTCTAACTGAAAGTCAAAATTATCATTAAATGTGTTAGTAGAAAATGTTTCCCATGGTATTATATGTTCATCTGCCCAAGTTGTGCATTAATATGTGTATAAATAGAGCTGTTCAACTGGTGGCCCATGAGCTACTTTCAAGCCCTGAAGGATTAATCTGCAGCCCCCAGGCTCCTGGTTTGGGCACAATTTCCCTTATCACTCTCCTGCTGCTGCCACTGCCACTGCCACACCCTTGGGCTCTCTCTTCCTCCTGCAGCTTTTGTTTCCTGTCCTTACCTGTGTGGCAGTGCAGTGTAGTGTGGTCAAGGGACCCTGCAACCGGAGTTCCCATGGCATGGGTCTACTATGTGGAGTATGCAGGGGGACAGGGACACTGACATGGTGTAGTTGGTGGGTCTCCACGTGGTGGGCAGGGTGTCCATGCAGTGCAGTGTGACATGACATTCAGTGAGTGACCTGCAGCCTCCCAGCCACTCAGAGGCTGGACAGCCCTGCTATAAGACACATCCTACTATATCTTATTAGGTATCATAATTTGGTTCTTTACATTTAAACTTTTCATTTAAGTGTTATTGATACAAATCTTGCACAGTAAGAACACAGAAAATGCATGAAAATAGTTTTCCATTTAAGGTAAAAAACACAAGCCACTCAGGTCTCATAATACAGAATACTTGGTTTAAAGGCTTAGTGTTAGGACTGAGAAAAAGCCTATGCATTTTGCCAAAGTTAATGTAAATAATCAGTGCTTATTAAATGAACAGCACTGTCAGAGCTCTGTTATTAGCAGTCCCTGATATAGTCTAGCTCCCTTAATTTTCAAAGCTCCTCATTGCAGTCCGGACTGTTTATTAGACACTAGGCCTGTGCGAATAGGGAAGCATTTGATTTGGATTTGGAGTTGGATTCAGCTAATTCGGAGGGCAGTGATTCAATTTGGTGATTCAAATCACTGTCCCCATTCAATTTAGCAGAATCAGAATTGGAGATTTGGCACTGATTTGGAGATTCAGATCAGCTGGGGAGGGGAAGGCACAGCCAGGCAGCTGCAGGTTCTCCTGCAGCTCCTCCAGCTGTGCTTGTCTCTGCCCGGGTAGGGGGAGCCACAGGAGGAGCCATTGTGGCTGCCCCGCCTGGCCCCATCCCCCGCCTGGCCCAGCCTCTTGGCACTTAAAAAACAACAACAAAAAAGCCCTGCAGCAGTGGTGAGCAGGGCCTCTAAGGGCCCATAGTAGAGCCCCACATGCAGCATGGGGCATTGGGGGGCAGCCGGGGATCACCCCCCCCATCTGGTACCCGTATGGCAGTTGCCCCATAGCACGGGTGCAGCATGGCTTGGCAGGATGCCGTGCACTGTTTGGGAGGTGGTGCAGAGCCCAGCACTGCTCAGCCCTAGTGGTCCCAGCTCCGAGGCGGCACGTGTTGCCCTGCTGAGCTGCACTGCACCTGCGCCATTGGGCAGCTGCCATGCAGATGCCAGGTGGAGCCGGGGGCAATCCCCACTGCCCCCTGCTACTCCACGCTGTGCTGGGGGGCTCTGCCACAAGCCCTGAGAGGCCCTGATCACTGCTGCCAAAGCTGGTGAGTGTGAGGCTTTTTTATTTATTTATTTTTAAGTGCCAAAAGGCTGGGACTGGGCAGGGCAGCCATGGGGGCTTCTTCTGTGGCTCCTCAGGCTGTGCCTGCCTCTGCCTCTGCCTCTGCCTCTGCCTCAGTGGGGGGAGCCATGGGGGCTATGCCCTGCTGCCACTTGCCCAGCCAGCAGGGGTGGGGGCGCGATGCACCCACATCAGTACTGGGAGTGGGGACTCTGGCCTGGTGTGGAGGGGTGCAGGATGCAGGTATGACAGCACTGAGAGCAGGGGCTATGCCCTGCTGCCACTTGCTCCCTTTTGCCTGGAGCAAGCCGCACATGCATCCTGCCCCCTCCACCCCTGGCCCAGCAAGTAGTAGAAGGGCAGAGCCCCTGCTCTGAGTGCTGCTGTGCCCACATCCCGTGTCCCCCCCCCCGAGTAATGTACCTCCTGCCCCAGCTGGGTAGCTTGTCCCAGCCCCAGGCCCACCCCTAGTCCAGCCGTCCCCCTGCCCCTTCCCTCTTCCACCCCACAACCCCAACAGACATACGAGCTGGAGGCAGCTTTGTCACCTGCCTATTTAGTCTATGGCTCAATCTCTGAAGTGGCCAAAGCTTTTCTGAATCTATTCAGATGCTTCAAATCGATTCAGAGCCTTTAATTGGTCTCCCAATTTGATTTGGATTTAGAGAATCAGGCTGAATCTCCTCTGAATTGAATTGGCTACCAAAGTTTTGCACAGCCCTTTTAGACACCTTGAAAATGAGAGCAGCTAGCCAGATTTGGAGCTGATAAAACCACAACACTAATGGTATTGTAATCAATGCTACTTAAGTAGAGTCAGTCCTGTGGTACTAGTAGCTTGCTCTTAGAAGCCTTGGAGATGCCATGAAACTTAATGGCTCCTGTCACTTTCTAGACTTCTAAGAGCAGCTTTTTGACATATTTTTAATTTTCGCTATACCTGGTGCATTTAAATGGAGTCCTAAGTACATAGCTGTAGTTAGGCTGCAGTTAAGCAGGGGACAGTTAAGTTACAAAATAGGCAGTGGGGCTGAAAGATGATCTGCACTAAAGTGATGTACTTAAACAATATTCAGATAACTGGATTTTGCTGCAGCCTAAGCAATAGGCAACAAATTAGGACTGGCATTGTGTGAAGTGGTTAAGGCAGGTATGTTAGCTATTCAGTCTGGTGCACTGGGCTATTGGCAGGCCACCAGAAGTTGGCTGCCGCAGAATCCAGGAAACATAGTGATCAGTGGCAGGAGGAGAACAAGGACTGAGAAAGTCCTAGTTGCAGTTCACTAACTGCCTTTTTTCACTGCTGGAGTCCTGCTCCTTGGCTACTGGCCCCATTGCTGCACCAAGCAGGAGCTGCTGCCACCATACCCTGGCTTGGGGAATGTGGAGATAGCTTCAGCTTCAACATGGCACTTGCAGTGGGAGTTGGAGCTGAACTGTATGCCCCATGCTGGAGCCAGAGTTGATGCTTCTGCTACTGACTGCCTGGATTGGAGCTGGAGCTGCTGCTGATACATGGCCACAGGCTGAATCTGACCCACAAGAAGCCCCATGATCTGGTCCCAGCCTGGAACACAAGGTGAATTTGATGCCACTGGGCTAAAGAAACTGTATGCTTATCAGCACAGATCCTAGTTTTCTCTGTTTTAAAATTGCATATTCTCTGATTTAAAGAAAAAATCCAGAATTCTCTGATTACAAAACCCAAAATCTGTGTTTTTACGCAATTAGGATGAAATGCCACTATATATTTAAAGTGTTGGTTGAATGCAATGTTTTACTGGTATATTTACAATTTTAAAGCAGTTTGGAAGCCTACCAGTGCCTCAATCATCATAATAAAATAAATTCTAAATACCTGTAAATTTTAGTGTTTGATTTTATTTTTTTCATCATAGAAAATCAGAGCTCCCTCTGCCCCCTTTGCTTACCAGGACATGGGTCCAGCTGTGGCTCCCCATGTTGCTATGTGGTGCTGAACAGTCCTGATATGCCAGAGTCCTGCCCCTGTCCCTGCCATTGCCCCTCACTCCCAAGCCCCCCCAGCCCTGCTGGTGCCCCTTACTCCCTGCCAGTGCCCCTCACTCCCAACCCACAGCTCCTTAGCCCTGTTGGTACCCCTCACTCCCAACCCACAGCCCCTGTGCTTGCCAGTGCCCCTCACTCCCAACCCATGGACCCCTGCCCCACCCAGCCCTGCTGAAGGGGGCCTTGGCTGCCAGGGCTACAGGGACCACAGCCCCCTGCACCCTCAGCTGTCCAGAGGAAGCAACAGCTGCTGCAGCTGGCGTGGAGAGCAGAGCCCAACCACCTCTCCACGCCCCCCTCCCCCCACTCCAGACAGCAAGGCTGGAGCAAAGCCAAGCAGAGCCCATTGTGGGGAAAGATGTGGGCTGTCCACTCCGGGGTTTGGGGCTCCCTAACCTGCTACCTTCTTTCCCCCCTCCTCTGGGGCCTCTAGCTCTGTGCTAGCCATGCCACCAGGGTGAGGAGCCCCCTGCCCACTTGGCAGCAGTGGGGGAGGCAGCACGGAGTTGTGCCTCCCCCCACTGGTGTCAGGTGGGCAGTGGGCACCTCATCATGGTGACATGACTGACACAGGGCTCCCAGTGGTAATGGCAGCAGCAGCAGCACCAACACTCTCTGCCCTCCTATGCCGGGTCCCACACGCTGGACTGGGGAGGCTTCTGGGAGGAGGGCAGCAGGACGGGGAGCCCTGAGTCCCATAGCAGGCAGCCTGCATCCTTCTCTGCCCCTGTGCACAAATCTGGGGGGCACAAGCCCTGTCCCCAGGTCCCTCTCCCTGGGAGTGCACACAGCAGTGGGGAATGGGTCCCCTCACTGCCCCCCAGATGAGCTGTGCATACTTCCAGCCTGTTTGTCAACCACACCCCGCAGCTGTGTATTTCCCCCCTGGCCCCAGGATCCACCCTGACTGGGCAGCACCCCCAGCCTCCAACCCTACCCCACTCTCTCATGCACACACACATGCACATGGCATTCTCTGCATGCTGCTTCCCCCATCCACAAGCATCTTCTTGCAGGCTAGAAGAAAATCCACTTTTTTCTGCATTTTCCCATAGTGAACAGAAACCCAGATCCCTGCTTATCAGATATTATAGGAAGGATACTGAACTTCTTTCTTGTACAGGGAGGATCAATCTGTGAAACTGATAATGAAAATAATGGATTTTGCCCTTTTCCTCCCTAATATATATATTAGGTCAGTGTAAGACAAAATTGGCAGCCATACCAGTGCTTTATCAACAGCTGTGATGTGGGTGTGATGCCATCTTAACAGCTCTTTGCTAATAAAAATGCCAAAAACCAGGTTTCAGATGATATTGCCTGGTACCGGTTTTTATTTGTTTTAAATGTACACAGTGCTCATAGACTGTATTCAGTGGTCCTGCTTTGGGGGTGGAACTTCATGCAGAAGTGTATTTTCCTCTTAACAGCTCTTCCCTATTTGATTTTGCACAGATATTTTTGGAGAATACTATTTCCATCTAGATCAATTTTATTTTACTGTTTTTCTCATTTCTTAATTTTAAAAAAAATTCCGTTTTTTACATGCTTTCTAATGTTATGAAACCCAAATGCATATAGGTTCTAGCAAGTTATAAAACATGAACATTAGAAAGCTCGTTCTTTATGAAGAGTTAGGGGGAATTTTGGATTGCCATTACTTTCCTATAGAAGTGGTCCATAACTCTTGGTTTTCTATACCATAGTCTCCATCACAATTAAACAGGACATAGATGGTTACTCCAGACTTGTAGTTTTCAGCCTAAATTCCTGAACTGAGGGCATTTATACGCATGCTTCGGGAGTGGTGGTGAGGGAAGAGGGGTGCAGCTCTAGTTAAAGCACCCGGAGGGTCTCATATATCAGCATGCCCATGCTGAAAAATGGTGGTGAGGACACTTTAACTAAAGCTCGTCAATGAGCTTTAGTTAAAGCACACCCCCCACCACCATTTTTAAGCACGGAGATGCTGATACACAAGACTCTGGAATCTGCTGGAGTGAGGTAATTACCATGTTCCTGCAGGCTCAATTAATTTTACAGCATGTTGGAGCAGCCTCACTGCTCATAGTTTCATAGTTAGTAGGGTCAGAAGGGACCTGAGCAGATCATCAAGTCTG
>NW_017728906.1:70815519-70816448 GCF_001723895.1 Crocodylus porosus | reverse complement strand
TGGGTGCGGCCCTCCAGCCAGTTGGCGACCCATTTGACTGCTTGGGTGTCTACACCACAGCCCCCCAGTTTCTTAATGAGAATGGGGTGCGAGACAGTGTCGAAGGCCTTCCGAAAGTCCAAAAAGACTACGGCCACTGCTACCCCTGCATCTAAGGATTTGGTGACCTGGTTGTAGAAGACTACCTGGTTGGTCTGACAGGATCTGCCTCTAATGAACCTGTGTTGGCTGCCCCTAAGCATAATGTCCCCTACTGGCCCCTCGTGGACATGTGCCAGAATAATTATCTCAAAAAGCTTACCCAGGATCGACGTAAGACTATAGCTTCCCGGGTCCTCCTTCCTCCCTTGGATGGGAACCACATTGGCCCTCTTCCAGTCCTCTGGTACTGCACCAGAGGACCATGAGTGCTCGTAAAGCCATGCCAGGTGTCCCGCAATGACCTCAGCTAATTCCCTCAGCACTCTGGGGTGGAGATCGTCCAAACCAGCTGATTTAAATACATCCAGTTACTCCAGAAGTTTCCTGACTAGATCCTCACTGACCCTTGGCCTAGGTGTACCTCCCCTGGGGCCTGAGGGGGGCCCAGTGAGAGGGCTGATCTGGTCCCTGCTCAGGAAAATGAAAGCAAAGAAGTCGTTAAATAGGTTAACTTTGTCATCTGGTGTGACAACCAAATTTCCTAGCGTGTCTTGCAGAAAACCCACGTTACCTGGTACCATCTTTTTGCCCCCTATGCATTTAAAAAAGGACTTCTTGTTGATCTGGGTAGCTAGTCCCAGTTCCATCTCCACCTTGGCCTTCCTGACTGCCCCCATGCATCCCCAAGCAGCCGCAGTATAGTCCTCCCTGGTGATGGCCCCTCCCTTCCATTGGGTGTACACCTCCCTTTTAGCTAGGAGACATTCCCGGATGCTTTTGGTGAGCCA
>NW_017728906.1:70689002-70813185 GCF_001723895.1 Crocodylus porosus | reverse complement strand
AAATAGCTTCAAAACTAGACATTTCATTGCCTATCAGTGATGTCAGAATTACAATAATGCTCACTAAATACCCAGAAATGCTTTCTTTTTGTGAATAAATTCCATCTCTTAGTAATAAGAATCTCAAAGCTTTGCATTTCAGTATGATTATTAATGCATTTATTGGGTGGTTAAAGTTACTGAGCCTTTGGCCTTGTGCCTTTGTAGCATGCCTCAGGTGGTAAGTAAATTGCCTACAAATGCACTGCCTGTCATGTATTATTGCTTAATTTGTTCTTTGGGATAAGTGTAGTATCATAATATGCACATCATGCAGCAAACAAGCATTACACAGACAGAATCCTAGCCTTGCAAAGGTATTTCCAAAGTAGAGTCATTCACCTTTCACAGAAAGTAATAAATACCAAAATTAATATCTACCAAAGCTCTGACTGCTTTTTCTCTGAAGAAGTTTGCAGAATGATTGCATATCTCAGTGGACTGCTAATGCTAATATTCCTTTTCTGCCTAGCAAGAGGTTTGCATCTGGCCTCAGTTGGTAGTGAAAACCTTTGACTTCTGATGACTTTGGTTAGCTGTGTTCATTGACATAGGTACAGAATATTGCCTATGAAAAACACCAGTGAAATTCTAACACATTCCTCAGCTTTAAAGATTGTGCCAGCAGAAGCTGACTTTTTCCTGGGCATCAGTTCATACAGTATAATTTTTATGATGGTCTCTCTTTAATTTGTGATAGTTCTGAACACCTATGCTAGTGCTTCTCTTGGAAATAATGTATTTTTCCATCCAAAAATTCTCCAGTATATTTCAAATATGTGATTTTGAGTATCACAAGCAGGGAATAAATGGGGAGCAATGAGCCTCTCCTCATTTAACTTCTCCATAACAAACTTTGTGCATCCAAAGTATTTATCACAAGAATATATTTTTATCGCTAGCTTCAAGTGATGCAGAAATCACTCAGACATCAACTATGGTTTATGTTAGTAGAACTTCTTAATAAAATTACCCAGCCATATGACAGAACCTGTAATACATTATTCTTTGCATATTGTTTTGTATTATATTGCAGTATATTATACTGTATTATATAGTGTTATAGAATGAATTGAACTGCAGTTTCTGACCATATTTTATGGCCCATTGGGTGGTTGGATCTTTAATGAGAAAGTACACTCCTATATCTTGCTACCTTCAATAACATTGAAATGTGTCTGTAAGTTCTGCACCTCTTGTGATTTCTGCTTATGATAGATTCACTCTTACTAGGACAGGAACTTTTTATCACCTTTCTTTATTGTCAGAATAGCAAAATATACTTAGCCACTGTTGGTACCTCGGCCTAGACTAATAGACCATGAAGCACAAATGAATGGGAAGCAACTAAGCAAGTATGAACAGAGGTTAGAAACTGCTTAAACTGAGTTGTGGCATTGGTTGCCACATTTTGTTTCAGAGTACTGGACTCAACAAAGCTTTGGTCATTCTCATTATGTAGCATCACATGTTGCCAGTTTTGACTTTGTGAAGTATAATACAGTTTGATAGGACCAGAACCAGAAAACCATGTAGCAAATTTTCAGTTTTAATATAAAGCATAACTTTGTGAATTTAATATTACATCCTATTTTACGCTTTTCCCCCTTGCTTATGTAGTCATCCTTTCTGCATCTCGCACATACATTACAATTGCTCCTGCCTGCTTCAGAATAAGTGGATAAAATTGCTGCTTCGGATTGTCACTGATTCCTCCAAGGGAGTGCTTGCTCCGGATTCCCAGCCTTGTCTCGTCCCTCTGAGGATCCCCTTGAAGCCAGCCCAAGTACAGCTTCAGGAGTGGGGTGAGCCCTTGTCTCCTTTCATCTCTGAGACCCTTGACCTTCCCTCTGGGAACTACCTTCTAGTTCAGCTCCTGAGAAAGGGACTTCAGCTTTCCAGAGGGGAAGGGAATGCGCCCTGATCAGCAAAGCAGGCAGCTCATCTTCAGCAGAGGGATTCACTGGGCAATTGCAGTGCAGCAGTCTTTCCTCTCCTGGAAAGAGTTCAGCAATCCCTTCCTCCCCTGTCTAGTCAGCACAGCACAGCACTCCAAGTTAGCTTAGCTGTTCTCTTTCCTATTCTCCTGCCAAACCCGTCTCTTCCAGGCTTCTCTCTCCACAGTTTGATACCTCTTCCCTTGCACCTCCCAGATGTCACCTTTAAAGGATGTTTATGTTGTTCTTGAATGTAAAGTGTCACACAGGCAAGGCAATTCTGACTTCAGTCTCTCTTAACCCCTTCTTTGCCCTAGTACAACCTAGTTAGGGAAACTGAGGTACACTACATTATAACAACATGAATTCATTTAAACCATAAATATTACAACAAAAACATAGTCTGTCACAAAGGTGTATTTTGGGGGTTCTTTTCCTTTTTTCATTTCGGAAAAGCAACATGTCAGAGAAACCTGTTGCATGTTTGTGCTTCGCTGCCTTTTAGATGTAGGAATTTTCAAAAGTATCCTAAATGCTCAATGTGTACAACTGTACAAACTCAGTAAGTTTATTCATACTTTTAAAATTAGAATGGCTAGAAATCTATAAAATCTTCATATAGTAAAGCACACACTTTCAAGGGTAAGAGGAAAGTCAGGGCATTATAAGACTAGAATACCTAGAAATATATAATAGGAAAGGCAGTGTGAATTGGTACCACTGCTGAAAGCTGGGAACTCCTGGGGGTTTGTTCTAGTTCTGTCTTTGACTTACTTGTATGCCTTTGTATAAGGGACATTTTGGTTGTGCGTCCCTAGGCTCGTATCGTGGTGTTTCTCCTAATCTGGCTGTCCTCACACAAAAACTTGGGACCCAAGTTTGGTAGGGGGTTTAATTGCAGACAGCTGGTTTATATATATCCATAAGTTAAGTTAAAACATGTACTTAGTGGTTAGGATGCAGATCGATATGCTCAAACTCTAGTTTGCCCTTCAGTGGCTTCCCATAATTCCCCCAATATATTCACAAGGATAGACAAATTCTCCTACAGTTTGCTGGTTCAGTTTACTACAGGTCTAAGAATTGTCAGTGAATGATGAACCCTGGTATGGCTTTGCCATGTGATTGTTCTCACTCAAGTGCCCATCTCCCAAGTTAACTCTGCAAATTACAGCATACCCTATGATGCAGCATCTCCATGTCTGAACTGTGAATACTACTACTAACTATATATATATGGCACAGTATTTCTGAAAAGATATATAAGCACTGCTTATTATTGATAAAGCTTTCACAGTCATTCCTGTGATATGGTCTACTTCAGAACACTGTATTTATTTTGCTAGGATTTGGTCAAAAGTTAATGCCCCTTGACATTCATCAACATGCATTGTTCATTTTAGTTATTTCTCAGGCCATAACAGAAGTACTCATGGAGTGGCCATGTCAGGTTTCAACGAACCTGCTAATTTTGCTAAATACCTTGTCACGATGCAAAAAAGGAAAGGAAAGGATGTTATTTATCATTTATCATTTGCGTTAGTATTGTTCCCTTGTTTGTACTTGTGATTTAAAAATGTGAGGGGTGGAAAATAGTAGCCTAGAAATAATGGTTAGTTGTATAAAAATATGGGTTGGCAAATAGAATCCTTATAGGAACTGCACTAACACAATAGCTCATCACTGCTTTGTCTAAGCTCCCAAAACAGGCCAACCTAAGATATAGCACTGCATGCATTTTAAATATTAGATTAAATTTAAAGTATGAGTTGTGTTAATGTACAAAGAGTCTGTTGATAACAACTCACTCCTTGTGAGGGATATATTTATTGCATAAGGGTAGAATTGTAAGCCTGAAAAAAGTTTATTGATTTGCATGCAGCACTTGGACTTCCCATGCAAACAAACTCTTACACTACATGAAAAATGTGAAATATTTAAGAATTATCTAGCATTTTATTTTATTTTGCTGCCTTGTCTAAGTAGCTGGTTTTGATAACTCCTTAAATGAGAAGCTTGCCAGCTGAAAGTTAGAGACTAGCTCATGGCTAGTGATGACAATGTTTTATGCTGAGAATGCTGTTTTGATGCTAAGCTGTTTAAAATATATTTGTTTAGTGTTGAGTAGTTATACAAACAGAACAGGAGATTTTCCTAGCACTATCCTTCTATATCTCGGTATCTGTATTTTTCTTTCTGTAGGTTTAGCCCAAATAAATTAAATTGTGAAATCCTTCATTAAAATAAATAAAGTTGGGGGACACAGAGCAGTGAAATCAAAACAATCCTGACTTAAGACTGCAGAGATTTCTTTCTCTTGCCCTGCTGTGTCTAGGTGTTGCAAAACATATGATTCACCTTTAGTGGGTCTCCAAACAGTGGGAGGTGTTACATGCCATATGTGCTATAATAACTGGCGGTGCAATAATAAGGTGAATTAAGGACAAACTTAATTCAAATTCATTGTTCTTTTATTGTTTTTATTGTCAGCCATAATGTTAATCGGTCTCTTTTCATCTCTTCCATCATAGATATTAAAACACTGATATTATTGTCATAAAAACACTCATTTCTGTCGCCATGGTACTGGTTCATATTGAATTCATGTCTAGCATCCTGAGTCATAGATCAGGGTATTTTGGTAAGAACTGTACAAATACACAACAAAAAAAGTGTCCTTGCCTCAATAAGTTTATGAACCAAGCAAGTATAATAAGGTTCTCAGTTAATATTCCCAATACCACCATAATGATGATATTTAATTTTTGGTGCCTTTGTTCCAAGCCTCCAGGATTGCTTAATGACTAATAATGTAATCACCAGGGGTCCTGGTTTTCTCTGACCAAAAAAAAAAAAAATCCCCAATATTTGGATTAAAAAAGTAACCCAAAATCCACATTTTTCATAATTAAAATGAAATGTATGTGTGTGTGTGTGTGATATTTCATTATAATCACAGAAAAATGTGGATTGTAAGTTACTTCTTTTAATCCAAAAATTGGGATGTTTTTATATCAGGGAAAACCTGGATCCTTGGTAATCACTCATAAAAGTGTAGCTTTTATGTAAAAATGTAAAAAAAAAAAAAATTAAACTAGATGTGTTTTAATGCCCACCAGGGTTCAACTTACACTCAGACTTTTGGGGGGGTCTGCAGCAATGGCAGCTGGAAGCCAGAAGGAGCTGCTGCCACCGCCTAAGCTGCTTAGAAAGGCACAGAGTGGGCTGGGGGCTCTTGTCTCTTATGGAGGGGCTTTTGTGGGGGGGGGCTATCATCTATTATGGGGGAGCTCAGCCCCCCAAGCTCCTCTGTATGTCGAACCCTGGTGCCTGCTAAAGTCTCTCAATTATCCTTTTATTTGTCATTAACACTATGTGCGAGTCCTGTTCTAACAGAAGTCATCAGTAACTTCTGTTAATATGGTGAGAGGAACCAAGATGACACAAAAATGCTAAAATATTCTGCCTTGAATCAAAAAGATACTGTGTTGACATCTTTAAATCAAAAGATGCCATCTGACAGCTGTGATTGACAGCTTGAGGAGCCCCAGGTACTGCCAGTACTGCTCCCACAGCATCAGCAGCAGGTTCTCACTGGCCTCTTGGGCTGATGTTTCCACTATGGCAGAAGTGGTCCTTGCAACCATGGTGAGCTGGACTGCTGTACTACTCTGGTGGACTGTCAAGGAGCATGCTGCTCTGCCTTCCTCCTCCCTTTGAGAGGGATGGAAAGCAGAGCCCTCTGGGATGGGGAGCAAGAGACCCCCTGCAGGGGGCAATTGAACATGTGGCACTACA
Source organism: Crocodylus porosus (assembly GCF_001723895.1). Taxonomy (NCBI): domain Eukaryota; kingdom Metazoa; phylum Chordata; order Crocodylia; family Crocodylidae; genus Crocodylus; species Crocodylus porosus. Next base: position 70,807,411 of record NW_017728906.1, on the reverse strand, counting down.
AAATGCAGTGCTACAGAGAAGTTCCTATTTCTGACAGGAACATTTCTGTAGAGCTTGTTCAATTTTTGTAGTGCTACAGGTGGAATACACTTCTGTCCACATACAGTTTGTAGTGCTTCAAGGGCATCTATATCTACAAATATAGGCTGCTTAAAGATGTGGGGGGAAAAAACCAAAACAGTGCTTTACTTTGAGTGTGGTATACTCCCACAAAATGCAGGATGTGCTCAGAAGAGGAATTGTGTCAGTTTGACCCAGCTCCCCAGCATCTGTATAGCTCAGGGGTGAGCAAAATGCAGCCCATGGGCCAGGTGCAGCCTGCCAGGCCATTCTATTTGGCCTGTGAGGCCCCTAAAAAGTTTTGAAAATGAATATTTATCTGCCCCCAGCTGCCTGTCATGTGGCCCTCGATGGCTTCCCAAAACTCACTAAGCAGCCCTCCACCCAAAATAATTGCCTGTCCCTGGTATAGCTCATAGCTCATGTGCTTCAGCAGGGCTTTTTGGTACTTTTACCTAATAGCTGATTGAATTGTAAGTTTCATAAATGAGAGATTCATAAACTAATTCCAGTGTCACTGTCTATACATGCATTTAAGCAAAGTAATTTACTGTGCTGCTGGATACCACTTGTATCTGATGGGACTCTCCAGCACCATAGTAAATTAGTCTGCTGCACTGCAATTGCTTTACATGTGTAGATGGTGATGCTTTACTGTGCAACAAATTAGTCTGCTGTGCAGTAAACCATCTTGTGTATATGCACCCAGTTTCTTCGACTCTGTGTCTTAAAACTTTGTCAGTTCTCATAACCCCCACATTTTTGTGATTTTTAAGATGAACTGTTTGAAACATTCAGGTTTCTCAGAAATAACAGTTACTACAGGAATATGTGTTTCAGCCTGTCTCAGTGTTTGACCATCCTCATAGTCAGAAAGTACCTTCTAATTTCCAACCTAATTTTCCTCTGCTAAAGCTTGAAGCCATTGCTTCTAGCCTTGTCCCCTGTGGCCACAAACAAAAGCCCATTTCCGTCTTCTTTATAGTTGCTCATCAGGTATTTTAAAATTGTTACCAAATCCATCTCCATCCCCCTCCCAGAGGATTTCTCTTCTCCAAACTAAATAACCATAGCTCTTTCAGCTTGCCCTCATAAGTCTTGCCTCCATGGCCCCTAATTATTTTTGTTGATCTGTGCGGGACTCTTTCCAGTCTATCCACATCCTTGTTAAAGTATGGGGTCCAAAATTCAACATAGTACTTCAGATGAGGCTTCGCCAGTGCTGTATAGGGTGGAAGAATCTTTTCCCTTGATTTGCAAGTGACATTCCTATTAATACAACCCAGCATGCTGGTGGGGAGGACGGGGGTTGCAACAATGCAAGATATTTTTCATCAGGTGATGGCGACCTGATGAAGAATATATTGCATTTGAAAGTTTGTCAAACTTTCCAGCCATGCAAGTTAGTCCAATAAAAGATATCACTCCCCCAAAAAACCTTGCTTCTCTCCAGATACAGGTTTTCCTTGCTTTACACAGGTTCTGTATGTGCGAATTCGCTCTTATGCAATGACCCTTTTTATACCAAAAATCTGTTATATGTGAGGTAAATTCATTCTTATGTGATTGGTGTGGTGGAAGCCCACAGTCAGCTGCTTTATGTGGTGAATTGTGGGAGTGACATGCACCAAAATATAATCTCCTGTGTGGATCTGTGCTCCTTGCTCATTGTCTGCAACATGTGTTTCTGTAGTTGCCATCCCCATTATGCCAGTGCCCTGTGCTTGTGTGTACTGTCTGCTGTTGGTGAGTTCCAAAATTGTCTTGTAAAAGTGATAGACGTGGGCCTGGGGGTCAGTACAGTAGAAGTCTTGGAATGTATCCCTATTTGTTACATTGTAAAGTGGGTTCCCTTTATGCAAATTCAAGTTATGCACCATTTTCCAGGAACTGATGTACAGCATAAAGCGAGAGAAACATGTAAACATTTAGTTTTGAGTTAGAAAATAGAAAATATATTCTATTTTCATATTAATATTTTGTTGATGTGCCATTAGCAATTATCAAGACGTACAATATTTACAGCGTGTTTCTACTTAGCGTGCTCCATCCCTTCAGCTGTAGTGTAAGTATTGTGTGACATAGACAGCAGGTTTTATTTATAGATAATTCCTCCTTATTCCTTATTTCTGTCCTGTTTTCAGTTTTTTTAAAGGACTTTACTTGTAGTTCTTTAACTGTAAAACTGCTGCCATTTTTCCAATAGTTTAAAATAAAAGTCAGTGGTCTATTTTTACAGTATCCTGAAAATATTTCTTTTATCTCAAGAAGAAAATAATGGTCTTCACTCAGAAGAAGGACATAGGGAATGAAGCTTTAGTGATTTTATAGTAAGCTTCCTCCTACTGTGTTTAAAAGAAAATGATATTACGCTGCATGGACCCAGACAGTGTCCCACTTCTTTAAGTAGGTGATCATGATTTGCTTGTTAAAATTAATTGCAGGTGAAGACATTTACTCTTTAATATTTCAGGCTATGTCTCAAATTGGGTCATGCCATTTACTCTTAAGTTGCAGGCCGGTCTCTTTTAAGGCAGAGGAGGCCATCTTTTTTGGCAGGTGTGTCACAAATTAGCCCCTTACTTCCCCAGTGCCATCCTGTTCCCTTTCCCCTCCAATTTGTTCTACTCCCTGCCTGATATGCTATTCTGATTTCTGATTTCTTTCCATGCTTCCTTCCCTATTTGCTGCCTTGTTTTCTGCTTCCTTCCCTATCTACTGCTGTGCTGCCTGTCCCTCCCTGATCTTCCATGTACCACACACGCACAGGCTACCTATGCCACAGGTTGGCCACTTCTGGTTTAAGGTGTATTTGGAAAGAGGGCTGGAAGAGAACATAATTTCACTGAAAAATAATCGCTCATGCCAGTGTCTGTTTCATTGTGGAGGTAAAAAAATGTTTTACATGGGTGAAGGGCAGGTGAATGTGATTCAGGGTTCACTCATGCCATAGGGCAATTGGTTGGCTATCATGCCTGGAATTAGTTTTCCAGCTTGACAAGGGAAGAAGGGAGTGCGTGGAGAGAAGAAGTGAAATTGAAATTTATGCTGCTGGATTCACACCCTGTTCATACCCAACAGCTGCTTGGTATATAACACCCTTCTACATATTTTAAACAGTTAACAGTCCTTTAAATAGGCTGAGCACCTGTGGTTCATTTATTTATTTGAAATATAATTTCCTTGTCATTCCATGGCACAAACCGAAATGTAGTTCATAATAGATGTCACTTACTACTTACTTTCTCAGAGTGTTCTTTGAGACACGTTTTATCACTTGTTTGATATTCTCGGGAATCTATACATGTGTTCTGGGGTAAAGAGGGGGTGGTTTAATTAAGGTGCCCTGAGCGCTCCTCTGGGAGCCACTCTAAATGAAGCATCTGCAGCGATACATGCATTCAGTGTCCCTGCATTTCAAAATGGCAGTGAGGGCACTTTAACTGAGCTGTAGTTCAATGAGCTGTAGTTAAAGCACCCCCACCGCCATTTTGAAACATGGGACCCTGAATACACATGACATGGAGGCTGCTGGACAGCGCTAATTAGCATGCTCCAGCAGCCTCACAGCTGACTTGATTAATTGAGAGTCTGCTTTGACATGTGCTAATGCACGTGCTGGAGCAGAACTCTGTCACATGTATAGGTGCCCCTTGTCTTTTTTATGTCTGCATTCAGAAATCAAATCATTTGCAATGTCCTGTCTGAAGAATTGTGTTTTGGTGACATTTTTCCTTGTTAAGTATCTAAATATATAGCATCCTGGCTGAACTTTTTTAAAGAATAATTGAACCTAAATAGACATATTTCTTTCCAAAAACAAAAATGAGATGCTTTGTAGATGCACGAAGAGAGACAGATGTGTAAATTTTAACTTTTTGCTATATTCCAGTTTCTTGTTTAAGGTTAAGTGGTGCTTCTTTGCATATTATTAGCTAGCTAGCTCAGCTAGGCAAATCTGTGTTTACAAAGGAATTCAGCTGATGTTGACCTGGATTACATAAAATTTCTTACTAAGCTTTTGAATGTATTACAGTGCTTAACTCTGAAGATAACATCTATATTGTCTCTTGCTGAAAGAAGCAGAATCCAAACCAGCCATAGATTTCTTTTTTGAGTGTCATGCCTGCTCTTATTTTCCTGTTGACCTGCAGTCAAAATTCAAATATTTTAAACATCCAGTGATTGCCTTGAAACTTTCCTCTTAAAAAAAAAAGAAAAGAAAATGAAATAATTTTACTTTCACCCGGGTTGCTTTTTTTCTTAATAACTAACTGTTGAAATTCTGCTTCAAAATAAGCACAACGTATGCTCTGATGGAAGAGTAGCGTAATGAGTTGTTTCTTATTTCATTACAGGGCAGCATCTTCTTTCCCCTATCAAACATTTCAAGGAACAAAAATAAAGCAGTGCTAGGACAGTATCTGCTCTTGGACTATTCTAAGTCGGTGTTGTTGTCCAAAATACAATGAATTTAGTGTAAGGGAAACACTTTAAACCTTCTCATTCTCTGCTAGCCATTATGAACTTTAATATCATTTTTGGTCCCATGCCCCAGTTACAAAACATCTAAACATGCTGTCATTTTGAAGGATTTTGTTTTTAAATCAAGGAAAGTCTATTCTTTAAAAGTGATGGTATGAAAGCAATTAGGGATAAATATTTCTGATTTATCTATTGATACTTCATGGTTTTTGTAGACAAGGACTCTAAACCTACAATTTGATTCTTATGGGAGGATGGCTACAATCCCCACAGTGTCCCATTCATGCAGAGGTCCACCAGTGGGGATCTGACTGAAGGATAAAGCCTCCCTACACAGAAAGGGTAACAAACCAACAGTCCACTCTGTTCCATTATACCTTTCTGTCCAAGGACCAAACTAAAAGCATCCAGCAATTGCTACTTGAAAATGTGTAGTCTTATAAAACAGCAGTTCTCCTTCAGCATGCTGTTACAACCATAAGGTTCATTCTTATTCATTGTTGGGGTGTTCCTGAGTTCCCTTGCTTTATTTTATTTGTAAAATTGTAAAAGAGCAGTTAATTGTAAAAGACATCTCTGATTGTGAGCAGTATTAGAACTGTCTTTAGGATGGATGCCCAAGGCTAGGGATGGACATTACGCATAAACCAGTTTAAGTGATAAGAAACTAGTTTAAACCTGTAAGAGAACAGATGTTCATTGCACATAAACAAGTTTGAAAATGGCTGAAACCAGTTTGAGATAAACCTGGTTAAATGTAGTATCAGACATAACTGATTTGGGTCAAACTGACTTATGCAATGTCTGTCCCAGACCCCTTGCTGGTTTAAGTTAAACCAGACACCCCAGCATCCCAGCATGCTCTCTGAGCTGGGTGGGGCTCTCTCCTCTACATAGGGTGGCCACCATAGATGACAGTCCAGTTGTCCTCTGTCCTCTTCTGATATGAAACCCAATGCCTTTATGTCCTCTATTTTTCTCTTCAGAGTAGCAGAAAACTGGAATGCCCTCTATGATGGCCATCCTAGCTCCACAGCAGAGCTGACCCTGCCCCTCTGCTCCCTGGCTGCAACTCGGATTTGTAGGCTGCTCCCTCCCTTCCCCTCCCCACTACCTGCTAAGCAGGAATTCCCCTCTCCCTTCTGCCTTGTAGAGAGGTGTCTGTTCATTAGCTAGCAGACCACATCCTGGCTATGGTCTGTGCTGTGACAAAGGCAGAATCAACAGGTAGCTGGTATGTCCCCTGTTGTTTTCTTAATGGGGTGATATACGCTGAGTTAGGGGTGATAAATACTGTTATCAATTTCCTGCTGGGCTAATCAGAGCATCCTGTTGTGGCCTGGCCATGCGCACCCTCAGCTCAGCACCGTGAAGCCAAGGGAGGGCTACTCTAGAGCCCCCCGACTTCTAGCCTGAGTCACTGCAGGCTTATGCCTGCATTTCTGGAATGAAAGGGAATGTCTATCCACTTCAATCAGTTCAAGCTTTACAGGTTAGACTAACCTGCAACATTGAATCAATTCAGGCTCAGGCTTTTTGAATGTCTGTCCCTAGCCCAAGAGAATATCTCTTGATCCACAGGAAAATTTCCAGCAGTTTTAAGCCTTTGAAACATTTCTGATAGTTCATGCACTATTTTAGCGTCATACTGTTCTATAGCACATGTATTAGATACACATTTTTCAGTACTGTAATTTCATTATTTGTGTATATCTGGCTAGTCAGTCAGATATAATTATTCAGTGTTACTGATGAGATGAGTGTATTAAATGTTTGTTTTTTCTCACCCAAATAATGCAAATATTCCTTAAAACTCTACAGTATTAGTAGCAAGCTGACATTTTGACTAGAGAAATATTAATAGAATGGGACCCACAGTACCAATGATTCAGTCATCTGTCAGCCTGATAAATGGATTAGTGTAAGAGGTGTTCCAGTGGGGAAATGTAGTCCATAGGGCTTCCAGCTAATTATATTTAAGTTGTTTAGTACTGCTGGGAAGCAGCATCCAGGCAATTACGGAAAGCTTTGATGCAGTGTGCACCATTAGAGTGTGTGTTCAGAAACTCATTACCCTTTCATGCTTGTGCTGGACGGATTCTAGGAAGCTGACATGAAATAGAGAGGAGGAATCAATACCTGAAAAGACATTTTAGTTGTCTTCTGATCCATTTCCTGATTCAGCAGCTACTGGTCTGTAGTGTTTTATACAATTACTACATATGAAGGAAAATGTTGATTAACTTCATTAGTTGCTGTCCATATAAAGCAGTTTAGCGTGATGGGCATCAAAACAAAACAAGTTAAGCTCCAGAGAAGGCAAAGTTATAACGGCCAGTGAGGGTCTAACTACTCCCACATCCCTAGTGGGTATCAGCTGTCCGAAGTGCCCACCTTATCTGTATCGAGTAAGTTGATTGCATTCAATTATTTCAAAACCTGACCTTGCAATCAGTTATCCAATGCTTTGCAACTTCAGGATTATATTTCTTTAGTGTGTGCTCTTTGTTACCTTGTAAGACATCTTGAAAAGTACAGCAAGGCAAAATACAACTGCCCCTTGCTTCTCAGCATTATCTACGAGGAGTATTTTAAATGTGTTTTCACATGGCTGTCTTGGTTACCTTTTGCTTTCAAGTGAAACTCACATTAGTTACACTGATCTCACAGTTCCATCTGTTTTGTGTCCCGAGTATCTGGGAAATGAGATCCATCTGATTGGACTACTCAGGGGCTGATGCAAAAGAGTTATGCATGCCAAAAGTTCTTGCCTTCAGTTGAACATCTGGGCCATGTCCGGATGAGCATGGCTGTGCATTATGTGGCACCGCAACCATGTCTGGGGCACCATATACGGCACATTTAGATGTTCTCTGTGCTGCGGGGAGCGCTGCCTGTGTGTGTGCTGTTCCACATTTTTTCAGTAGATTTTTTTGACCCCTGGGTATTCAGGGATCAATAAAACCCATGGGGAAAAAAGCAGAGTAACGTACGCATGGGCAGCGCACACCGCTTAAAAGTGGAGCCAGGCCACCCAGAGCCACACTGCGGCTGTTGGCCAGAATCACTGCTGCTGCAGCCCTGAAAGGCCCCCAGGACACCAGATGAGGCTGCTGGGCCCAGCCCAATGCTGGCTACAGCCTCCCCTACCCCACCCAGGGTAACCTGCCCCACATCAAAGCGCGTGTGGCACAGACATTCCCCGGGGACACAGTGCAAGGTGTACTGCCTCTACCTGTTCCCAAGGAAATAAACATCTATGCTCATCTGGATGCACGTAGGCAAGGGGAAGGTGCAAGGATCTCAGTGGGCATTCTGAGGCTTACTGCTTCTAGGATGACACAGTCCAAAAGGCTTATCAACAAACACAAATGCATGGATCTAACGAAACCTAAATCTAAAGTGATTTAACGCAATCATTGCCATCTCCACTTCCATTAGTTTGGGGGAGGGTAGTAAAGCAGTGCACAGGGGTCATCCATTTCTCTCAGGCCCTTGCATGAGGTGGGATTAGTTGGTGGGTGTGGGTTGATATTTTATGTCTTTCTCTTTTTTTAAATAATGTTCTTTTTATGCCTTTTGCATAGATATTATTTAAATGAAAAAGTAAATCTCATGAATGAATTGCACAAAATATGACAATGCTATGGATACTGAAGCTTATAATTTCACAGGCTTTCCTTGGCTTTTAGAGAAGGTGTTCAAGAAAAAGGGAGGAAAAGTTCCCATGAAAACAAAGGTTTCAAAGTTAGATGCACCCATACCTATGCAAGTCTGGTTTCTTGGCATTTTTCTGTGAACTTTGCAAAACACAGTAGCACCAGATTTTTCCCTTTTTTTGGTCTCATGGATCATAACAAATAATTCTGCCAGCTATATATAAAAAGGGACTGATAAATTCAATGTGATATTGAGGCTGCATATTTTGGTTTTGTTGAGTTTTTGTTTATTTTTGTGGGTTTTGTTGATATTGTTTTGCCTATTAACATCTTCTAGAAAAGGAAAATTGCATCCACTCATGCTCCAATGAACCTTTGGCTCAAAGTTGATTTTTATGATTTCTAGCTGAATCTGACTACTTTTTGTCATCTTCTTCCATGGATGTGACATAGAATATGTCTCAATAGTGCTACTTTTAGTCAAATTGACCTTTTAAACATTTACAAATGCATGATTTAATGTATAGATTGCTCAGGTGACAAGAACATGTATACCTGTGTAGTACATGGACCAAAAAAAATACGAGTAAATCAAGTGCTTAAGGGATGATTAAGTCTGATTTTCATGGTCGTAGGATAAATCAACTGAAAACTGGACTTTACTGAGATGGAATTTGTTAACAGAAACATTAAAAATTCCTCTGGATGTTGCTGTTGTACACTGGACCGCATATGCATGTTTGTTACTGCCTGAGTCCCAGAGGCAACTGCATTTTAGTGGGACCCATGTGATTGCATGTAAAATATTAAAAGAAATTAAAAAATCTAACTTACTTTTCGAAACACTGCAGATGCTGGCAGATTTTGTCTTTTTGATTTATATACTTTTTAGAAATTGCTTCATATATTTTAAAAACATCTTTCAGACAAGATATCTTGGTTTTTATTTTGCAGGGTTCTGGCATGTTTATTGATGGTATGCTACATTTCACCATATATTCTGGTTTTTGTACAAGGATTATAGGTTATCCCCCAGGGATTGTTTGAAAATATTAAAGCTGTTTATCATTTTGAAAGAAAACAGAACATTCATCTCATGTATTAGGTAGACTGTGCTTCTTTTCTAGAGGCTGAAAGTTAAATCCCTCTGAGATGCTTCTGCAGCTTACAAGTAAGATGGTTTACTTAGTAAATCCAGTTGTAGAAGGAGTGCCCCAATTAATACAACAGCTTATGGAATGCTGTTCAGGAATTGTACTTAAATTCTAGAATTGTACAGAATTCCAGCAAAACTGATAGCTGGCCTGCTTTGCCTAGCCACTTGAAGATTGTTTGGCTGGAACTGAATTTGGAATTGTGATTAAACATAATACCACATTTATAAATAAATTTAGGCATATAGAGATGTTGATAGGAGCCTCTTGGGATTTACCAAATTACTATAGAGGGTTAGGTGTCTAATTCTCATTACTTTTTAAACTGGGAGCTAAACATCTTACCTGTTTGAGTGTTTTTGTAAATCCTACTAATTATCAATTTGCATTATTAAGTATGCATGAATGCCTTTTGTAAATCTGTCTTCTGATGCCTAAAATATGGTAGGCAAGGTGAAAAGGGAGACTAAAGGCAGAAGTATAGTACAGTGGTTTTCAATATTTTTAGACTCAAGACACCCCCCAGAAAGTGCCAACTCACTCATTTCTTGACTGTAGAAGAATAATAAAGCAATTCTTTTGTGGCAAAGAACTCAGACCATAGCAGGTCAGAATGTTTTTGACGCTCTGGATTCCCGGCTGAAATCTCTGGGTTTATCTTGTGAGTCCTGTATAGGTTTTTCCACACCTAACAGTGCTAATATTGTGAAGCACCCTTAAAGGATCTCATGTCACCCTAGTGTGCTGAAGCATCGTGGTTAAGAATCGCTGGTATAGCGATAAGCGTACGAATCTTTCATCTCTCTGCAAGAAAGGTACTGCCAAAACTCAAACCTGGAGTGAATGAGTTTAACTTTATTGGTTACTAGATCAAAGGCTTGCCCCAAAATTTCGCACAAACAGAGATCTGTTAGCCTTAGATCAGAAAGTCAAATTCAGATGGCAGAAGCAGATAGGCCTTTCAGCTGGCCAGGCAAATAATGAATTTTCAGTTATAATGAACTTTGTAAAACTTTGGCATATAAACTAGACTTAAGCCTGTGACACTGATCCCTTTACAAAAATCCCCTCCCCCAAAGTTTTTTGAACATAATGGACTGTCTTTTATCTTTACAAAGGCCACAGAATGGAAAAGAAAACCCACAGGAAATAAAATGTCTTCACAGCAACTTCTGCATGAAGTATTTATAGGCAGTGATTCTTTATTGAGAATCATGTCCTTCTTTTCAGTTAAAGATTAGAGTTCCTGAATTAAATTCTGGCATCACTTAAATCCAAATAATGTTGCTAGTGACTTCAGTGTGAACAATATATTATCCCTGGAGCTTTTTTTATTGTTGCAGTTGCTTTTTCCATGATCCAGCCGTATTATATTATGCACATAATTTGAAATTTGGGAACTGTGCTGGTTGACAGGCATGTGTGGTTCATGCAGTTTATGGTGGCTGATTTTCACATTTTGAGTAGCAGTGTAACATCTAACTTCAGACTATGGGCAACAGATATATAATAAAGAGAATTTCAAGGTGCATTAAAACCTCTGTTTTTATAGCTGTTTAAACGCATTCGTTTTAGATGGAGTACATGCAGCACAGGGCATAATAATGATATACAAGATGCCTACCTTTAAATAGGAAAAGAGAAGAAAAACTTTTAGGCTACTGTTACGTTAGCATATAAGTAGCAAAGTCTAACTTTCATGTACTTACATTAATTTTTAAAGAGAAGATGCCAGTATGAGGAGATATGAGAAAGAATGGTTGTTTATATGTAAGATAGGTGGTTAGTGTACCAACTAGTATTAGTTTACTATTTGTACTACAGTAGTACTGAGATACCTAGTAAGATTGGAGTCTGAAGATGTACTTACTAAGAAAGATTCCCTACTTCAAAGGATTTACCATCTGTTTAGATAAAACTGACAAAGGGTGGGAAAGAAATGATGTTTTATTATTCCTTGTTTTATACTATGTTCCTTGTTGGGAACTATGACACGTGATGAGTTAGATAAAAGCTTACATTCTCTAATATCAGTATGGAATATTGGGGAGAAGGGTTGTATGTTTGATAGTCTATAAACAAGTACTCCATGGAACACATCTGTTCTTTAAGAAAAAGACAAAATACATGCACATATGTTAGTCACATTACTTAAATGCACTACTGGAAAGGGTCCAGATATTATAGTGATTAGTCTTGTGTAAGAAAATATATAGAACACAGATTAAGTGATTTACTCAATATCTCACAGAACATCTGTGGCAGTCATAGAATCATAGAAAATTAGGGCTAGAAGGGACCTCAGGCCAACCCCTGCTTAAAGTGGGACAGCCCACAACTATATAATCCCAGCCATCTACCCAGGTCTTCAAAACCTCCAAGGATGGAGATTTCACCACCTCCCTGGGTAGCCTGTTACAGTACTTTACTACCCTCCTAGTGAGAATATTTTTTCTAATATCTGACCTAAACTTCCTTTGCTGCAACTTGAGACAATTGCTCCTTGTTTTGTCGTCTGCCACCACTAAGAATGGTCTAGCTCCATCCCCTTTGGAACCAGCCTTCAGGTAGTTGACAGCTGCTATCAAATCCCCTCTCAGGCTTCTCTTCTCCAGAATAAATAAGATCAGTTCCCTTACCCTCTCTTAGTAAGTCATGTGTCCCAGCCCCCTAACCATTTCCATTGCCCCATCCAGATTGTTAGCATCTGATCAGAAAGTCAAGTTCACATGGCAGATGAACATAGGCCTTTCAGATGGTCAGAGTTCCCCTGGACTCTCTCCAGTTTGTCTACCTTCTGTAGTGGGAGGATCCAAAACTGGATGCAGTACTCCAGATGTGGCCTCTGGAGTCCAGAATTGATATCTTGTTAGTGCCTTCGCCATAAGAATAGACTATAATTTCAGTCCATAAGAAATGTTCACATTCATGTAGTTTAAAGTCAGCAGACACCATTACTAAAGTATAACTGGTATTTTGGCTGAAGCATATCTTCTAGGACAGCATCATGTATTGATGTGAAGTCATCAAGAAATGGAGTAGCTATCTTTGTTAGTTTGTTCCACTGGCTAAATACCCTACCAGTTAAGCATGTGATTTATTTTTTTATTTGAATTTGTCTGGGTTCACTTTCTAGATATTGGGTCTTTGCTTGTACTTCTCCACTTGATTAAGGAGCCCATCTGTACCTGCTATCAAGCTCTTCCAATATCTTCCTCTAAGACAGTTTCTTCAGCCTTCTAATATTTTCTGTGTTTGCTTGCTATACACTGTTCAACGTTCTTTTTAAAGTGAGGAGATCAGAACAGAATGTAGTAGTAGCTCAGGCTCAGTCTCACCAAAGTCATATACAGAGGTTTTGGTGGGGTTTTAAACCTTTCTTGCTCACTATTGCTCGAGGGTTGCAGTTGCACTTTTTGCAACATCAAATTAGATGAAGCATATTTTATTTTCACAAAGTAAACTATGCATCAAATATTTTCTCTATTGCAAACTCCTAACACTTTTGCTTTGCCTGTGGTGAAATTATCAGTCTGGGTGCCTATACATGTGCAGTGAAGGTGCTCCAACAGGCTGTAATTACGTGGTAATTATTGCACTCCAGTAGACTCCAGCATCACATGTATCAGCGTCCCTGCACTGAAAAATGATGACAGTGGTGTTTTAACTAAAACTTGTTTGATGAGCTTTAGTTAAAGCACCCCTGCTGCCATTTTTTCAGCGCAGGAATACTGATACACATGATACTCCAGGCACTTTAATTAGAGTGGCTTTTGGAACCGCTCTAATTAAAGCGTTCCTCACTCCCAGTGCACATCTATAAACACCCTATGTGCTTGAGTAGCATACTCAACAAGTGCTTTTGCAGAACCTGGGTGCAAAAGGTGTTTGCAGAGCTGAAGATAAATGAAGTTCTCTGGCCTTCTGTTAACTATTTTTGAATTATGACTGTTCTACCTGCTTTCACATCAGTTTAAAAATGAATATGCTTCTGCCTTTGGATGCCAAAGATCATTTGTGCTAAGACCAAAGTGTACTAGACTGACCACGTATTACAGCACAAGCTCTATTTTTTCCCATTTTTCCCTAAATGTTGCCTATAACCTGAATCTTAGACTCTAATCCAGTGAAACACACCTCAGTTGACCTCTATGGGAGCCTCCCTTTGTGAAGTCAGTTTCCCTAAATAATAATTACAGACAACAAACCACATCAGAGGGTGGAGCCAAAGTTAAGAATGCATAATTTGCATTATGACACAGTCTTTAGGTATGTGTACAAAGTCTATTTTTCCACTGTGCTTCTGCCCCCTTTAGTGCACTGAATGGTAGGTGCTTACTCCATGATCAGTTATTTAATATGGTATGGGAATGGTAAGACTCACATTTCTCGGGCTCTTTGTAGAGGAAAGCATAATTTGGTGGACACAGATTTTTCTCTCTGTTTCTTCCAACTTGACTTCTTTTGTCCCATTACCTGCAACTTGTTCCTATCCCATTTCTGGCCCTTACCAAACATTGACTCATTTTCCCAGTTGGCTCATTCTCTTCACCTGCTCAGATAAATAAATCCTAGTCTCGCTGTGGCAGGGCACTGTTTGTGCCTGCCACTTTAAGGTGCCGGAAGGCAGCAGCCGGCAGGTGCCTGATGAGGGCAGCCATTTTAGATTCAGGGCTGCCCAAATAAACAGGGCATTTCATTGCTGGGATGCCAGACAACAATATTGGCTGGCTACAGGGCTGCCAGTATCATCAGGAGGTAAGGGAGGAGCTGTAGGGGATGGTCAGGAGGCTCCTGGTCCTGGGTACGACCTAAAACTGTACCCTGCTGGGAGTGGGTGGCCTGGTGGGGCTCTCAGTGGAGGTCCCCCAGGAAGTGCCAGGCCAGTTACCACCCCGGTGAAAGGTGGGTTGGGGCACCTTAACCCCTAGCCCCCACAACCGGGTGGCTTACTCCTCTTTGGAGGGTCTGGAAGGTGGACCCCAGAGGAAGAGTGTGAGGCCATGGACTCACAAACCTGTATGACATCTCCCCCAGCTGGGCAATGGTGGGGCCAGGACCAGATGGGTAAAAGGGCCAAAGGGCCCACCACAAGGAACGTCGAAGAGCTGAGGGCCTAGGGATCCAACTGGCCTGGAGGTGGGCCAGGGATAGTAGCCCAGCAACATGGAAGATTGCTCTTACATGGCACAAATGAAAAAATGAATGGCTTTTAAATGGCCTATCACTTTGCTAATAGTATTTAAATAAAGCTATTGATAAAAGCTAGTAATGATACAGTGAACCAACTTTTGTTAGAAAACATAGTCTGACAAATTTATGAGTATAATTAGAATATAAGCTATTAAATATGTAACCACACAATATTTAAAAGTATTCAAGTTCAGCACGAGCCTTTGTCTATTTTTGTTTGGTTTTGTTTTGGGAGTTTTTGGTGGGAGGTGGAGGGGACAAGACGAGTTAAAAATCAAATATCCCTGCAGAGGGATAGAATGTGTATCAGTCAGTTGTCCTATTATTGTCTCTAGACCAGAAACAGTGTAACTTAGCTTTTGTTGTATGGAAATAATAAATAAAGAAGGTACAGGTTTACTTTGTATTAATAATTTCAATATATAACATTCTTCCAATGTGCCAAAAAAGCATGGAAAGAAACATTATAATAATAAAATCCTTCAAATTCCTATTTAGAGTACCACACTGTACATTATTAACATCACAATTCATAGAGGTCTTAAACACAGTACCATTTGAACTTTCATAAGAGGAAACCAGGGGAGAAACAACCTTAACATATATAATATGATATAATATGAAATAAATTTAATCCTTTTACTGTTTGAGAGATAAGTAGGATCATAGATGCCAAGTAGAAATAGTGTTGACTTTCACTCAATGCATCTTTTTTTTTTCATATCAAAGACCATTGGAACAATATAGAAGGCTTAATTCTCCATTTCTTGGCCCTTGCATAATCATATTAGAATACAGTGTGGAAGAATATTTTTAATTAAGAAAATTGGTTTCCACTGAATACTTTTTAGTATTTTATTATAGAAACCCAGCTGTAAATGGGTGTCTGGTCATTTGGGCTGAGGAGCCATATGTGTCTAGGCCTTGTGTGCATTTATACGCATGCTTGGAGAGTGGGGAAGACAGGGCACTTTAGTCAGACAGCCATGCTAATTAAAGTACCTTGAGTATTATGTATATCAGCACTGAAAAAATGGCATTGAATGAGCTTTAGTTAAAGCTCCCCGTCTCCATTTTTCAGTGCGAGGTCACTGATACATGTGACACTGGAGTCTGCTTCAGCACAGTAATTACCACATTCCTGCAGATTTAATTAGTCGGGTCTGCTGTAATGTGCTGTAATTACAGCATGTTGGAGTAGCCTTGCTGCATGTGTATAGACTCCCTGTGTGACTGTAGAGACTTGGGTGGCTTAACTGTGCTAGCCTGCTAGGCAATCTAGGTTTAGGTGGACCATTAAGTTTAAATCTCACGTTATTGTACTGTGAACTGAATCTTGAGTATTGTGTTCAAATGCAAACCTGGACTCTATAGATCAGGGGCTACTTGAGAAGGCCCTAGAAGGTATGCATTGGTTGGGAGGGGATGGAATACTGCCACACATGGTCCCACACTGACACACAGGTGCCACCTGCCTGGCTAGATGTGGGAGGCAGGGGAAGCTCATATGCAGCAGCTACTGCCACTCCACATTCAGCTGTGTGCCACCTCCCTCCCTCCCCCCCCAGCTCTGCGTCCGGCTGCCAGGGGCACACTGCTCTGTGTCTGGCAACCAGGAGTACACTGATCCAAAAAGGTTGAAAACCCCTGATCTAAATGAGTTGTTAGTTTGTCACATGAAAACAGGTACAAATGTTCAATGAATGAAGAATTTTGGGCACAGTCTAGTTTTCATCAAGGCACCTTTTAAAGTCTTGAGCTGTAACTAATCTGAACACAGATTGAATAGCATGAGTCTTTGGATCTTGGTCTTACCTTTATAATTTTTCTACCAGATCTTTTGCTAAGCCTCTCGCCTTACTAGGTATTAAAAGTGATTGATGAACTGGAGAAGTCAAAGAGGAAAATGGACAGCTGCTCCTTTTCTGATGAGGCCATGCAACCATATTTAATTGGGTCATTTTGCTTCTCATTTCAGACCTCCTAACTGTTGGATGTGGTGATCTCCATGGTAACTCAAACCCCCAGACTCTTGACAGCAGCCTGCGACAAGCAGCATTCAACAGCTCAAAGATCTCACGAACAGGTAAGACAAAGTAATCCCCAAAATGGTCTTACCTTGGAAACATGATTCTCCCATCCTCTTGCCTTTCAGATTTTTATTTGCTGGCCAAAGTCCTTATAACCACTGAAACATAACATAATAGCTTCTGCATGTTTTACACCAAGGCCTGTGGCCAGAATTTCACATTCATCATCATTCAAGGCTAGGGGAGTTCCACCCTTTCTATAGTATTTGATAAAGTGTCTGTAAATATTCTGGGTTGTTTTTAAAACTTTTTATAAATTGTTCTTTGTGAAAAATACAAGGTACAAAAGCCAAGTAGTGCTCTATTACTCATAAAGAGGATTTTATGTTATCGTGAACTACTATAGGAGGTCCTTCTTTACAGCTAAAGGAGCCTAACCCCAAACATGCAGTTTAGAGTTTTTTTGCAAAGTTTTTTTACACCTGTTACTACTTTCTAGTTCTTTGTAATAGGCTAGAACCTGCTGTATCTGCCTGGCTTCGATTACCCACTCATGAGCTGCCTTAGCTCAAGCGCCTGTTGGTAGGGATGGTGAGGGTTCATGTGACCACTGAGAGGGACCTCAAACACCCTGAAGAAGGCCCCTGAGTGCCTGCCATTACTCTGAGTGTATCTTCAGTGGAGGGGTCTTCTATTGAAGGTCCCTCGGAGTCGGTCGCTCCTCCCTGCAGGTATTTGTGTGGCTCCACCTCTCCTATACCCCTTCCTTATGCCAACCTACAGCGGGCCACCTGATCTTATTGCAGCCACTCCTCCAGCTCACATGATCTTCAGTCTTCACACCTTCTCTGGTACTGGTCACTATCTTTGTCTCTGCTAGTGGGCTACAGGCCTGCCGGATTCACCTCTTCTCTCTATCAGTCTTGCCTTTGCCAGCTGCTTGCTAAGCCTCGTGAGCACCCCGGTGTTGGGATGTTGGTTGGATCCCCTCAAAGTGGACCTAAGCCCTGAATAACCAAGAAGCAACACAAACAAAAACAAAAACAACACAAGTGACTATAACCTGACTAGCAGGCACTAAAGAGAGATAAGAGACTTAAAGAAAAAAAAGAAAGAGGGTGGATAGAGGAGGATTGATCAGGCTAAGCCGCCCTTTCCTTCTCTCAGCCCTATAACTTGAGCCAGGTGGCATCTCCCGGCGATGCTCCGTGCTTTTTCTTTGCTGAGGGTATCTTCTGTTCTCCTCTGGGTTAGCCTTTTTCCTTGGCATTGCACCTGCGGTAACTCCGAGACTCCTGTGACTCCTTTAGGAGCAAGGTTTTCCCCTGGATGCCAGTGTTGCTCATGACCGGCATGAGGTTGAATTTTGTTTGCTGCCACTTGGGATGCCTTTTCCCAAGCGGAATGTGCCTCCTCACTCCGGGGCAGCCTGCCGCTGGCATGGGGAGTCTCTTTCACCTTCGGTGCCTCTTCCCAAGCGGGACCTCCGTTTTCTAGCCAACACTGGCTGGCACTGATGTGGAGAGCCTCTGCAGCCTTGGCTGCTTCTCCTGCTCTCCTCGTTTCTCCCCCAGCATTCCTTTTTATCTTTGCCGGCTGGTGATTGCTTCTGATGTCACCCACCAGCACCAGCTGGATGTAAGCATGGCTAATGAATCACATGGGTTTGATTCTTTGTTCATCCTGTGTCTGGCATCCTGTAGCAGGTAAGTGGTTTTTGCTTCTGGGGGGTTTTCTCCTGGGGTGTGTATCCCCTGTGGGGAGGGTCTTTAGTTCCCCTATGGTCATGCCCCTGGGACACCTGCATTGACTAATTTGCTGAATTGTTTTTATTTCTGTGCATATGCTTTCAAGTGACATTGCCTGTTGATGTATATGGTATCAGAATGTTGACATGATGCTTTCTATAGTCTTTTATGCAACAACCTGTTGGATCCAGAGTTATCTAAATAGAGCTTGAAGGACACTTTTGTTGTAACTTTGAGTTGTTGGAGAAGACATATAGCTCTCCCAGATATACCACATGTATGCATTGAATATGTAGGTCAAGGCCTTGAAGATTTTCCTGGGAAAAATACCTGCATGATTTGAATACAGGGGAAGAACAAAGCCTCCAGAGCAGATTTTCATCTCAAACTAAACAACTTGCCATTTTTTACAAAAATTGAGGATTAGCTACCTCATGAGTGTTTTATCATGGAGTACTGTTTTTAACACTGGCAACTTCTGATCCCTTTATAACATCATCATTGCCACCTCAGGATCTCTGGCATCCAGGCAACATTTTGTTGAGGGTTACTTTACAGGGCTTTTTTACAGCTTTCTTTCATACCCCTCCTATTTCCAAATTATTCTTTCTCCTGTCACCATTGCTCAGAAAAGAGCCAGCATGCCACGCTTTATAGAGAGATTCACATTTGGCTTAAGGATGGTGACATCCACCTCCTGAAAGAGGTGATTCTTGATTTCTTAATACATATGTTTCAGAAGAGATTAGGAGAGATTAATGGGTCTCCTGATTCAATTTGGATTCAGGAATTCAGCCGCCAAATTGGTCCAAATCTCCTCCAAGTTGAATCAGTAAACAAAGCTTCACACAGCCCTACTGAATATACTATTCATATTCTATTCCACTGATGAGGTGCCAGATAGCCACACATCGACATATATGCAGGAAGTCTTGTTCTCCCTCAGTGTCTGTTATTACCTTGTAAGTTTCTGTGTCCCATATTTTGTACTGTTCTGTTTTTCATCATAATGTCATTGGGTGCTTACACCCATGCAGGGAGCCCGCTCCAATGCGTTAGAAATCCAGTACATCGGAGCTGCTGGAGCATGTGAATTGATCGCTTTGGCAACCTTGAGCAACGTGTATCAGTGGTGCAGCGTGTCTCTGCGCTGAGAAAATGGTGGTGGTGCACTTTGAAATAAAACATGGTCAATGTGCTTTAGTTCAAAGCACCCTACCGCTATTTTCTCAGCATAGGTACTCACTGTGCCACTGATATATGTAACACCTGGGTGCTTTTAATTAGTGTAACTCGCTAATTAAAAGTGCCTAGTGCTGTGTTGGGAACACATGTAAAAATGCCCATAGAACTTAATGTCAGACAAAACTTGTACATCACCTGATCAGTTCTTTTGTACATCCCAGGCTATTTAATTCTGACCAGTTACTTCTACTAAGCCAATAATTTGTGGTTAACTAAACCTCAAGTCACCTTTTGGCAAAAGAATGTCTCCTATATTCCCTATGTGTATAATTTTGTATTTGGCATTCAGCTATGATTAGAAAAGCTCAACAGTTAGAGTCCTTTACTTTCCTTGTTACTTTGTTCCAATGGTTAATTGCATATATGTTAAAAATGTGTCCCCAGTTTCTCATATTGATTTGTTTGGCTTGAGTTTCTAGCTATTGGTTTTTGTTATGCCCTTCTCTCTTAGATTAGCAAGCCCTTCAGTACCTTGTGTTTTTTCCCATGAAGATAATGGGAAATCTTCTGTAATCACTGTAATCAATTCACTTCTCAATCTTCTTTTTGATAAGCCAAATAGATTGGGCTCTTCAAGTTTCTCACTCTAAGGTATTTTATCAATCCTTCTAATCATTTATATGGCTGTGCCATAGAAATGAAACTCATTTTTTAACTTCCTTTTTTGAAATGTGAAAACTAGAATTGCATGCTGTATTCCAGTGTCAGTCCCATTAATGTCATATAGAGAGATAGGGGTGTAGGTCGTAGCCGTGTTGGTATAATAAAAGATATCAGATTCACCCAGAGAACCTTGTCTACCTGTATAGACAAATACAGTCACTTCTGCTTCTAGATGCCTCTCCTGTGTTTATAGAACCCGGGATAGTATTAGCTCTCTTTGCCATAGTATTGACTGGAGCTTATGTTGAGTTGCTTGTGTACTATAATACTTAAATCCCATTTGGGGTCACTGGCCTTCACAATGTCATCCCAGTCCCTGCATTATTTATTCTTAGGTGTACAACTTTGAGTTTGGCAGTACCAAAATGTGCTTCATTCAAATGCTTTTGTGTTCTAAAGGATTTGGACTGCTCTTTATAACTACACTGTTATTTACCACTTCACCAATCATAGTGTCATCAACAAATTTTATCAACGCTGATTTTATATTTATATTAAGATACGTGATATATATATATTTGTATCGAGATACAGATCCTTATGGAAGCCCATGGAAACATCCCCATTAAGTATTAATTCCACATTGACAACTACTTTTGAAATCTGTCAGTCTGCTCTTAATCCATTTAATATGTACTTTATCGATACTACACAATACCTTTTCTTTAATCAGCACGTAATGTGGTACCAAGTTAAATGCCATACAAAAAGTATAGATGTGTTATAGCTCCTCAGTTGCTTTTATTAACTAGTTAATCAGCTTTTCTATTACACTGTTTGGGATTTATATCAGGCTAAGCAATATATAATTACCCAGGTCATGTTTGCCTTCTTTGCACATTGTTAAAAAAATTAGCAAGCTTCCAGTCTACACGTTTATTAATGCGCCATAGTCGGCGTTATTACACATTAGCACATATGAATGATTTTTAAGTGATGTTAATAATCATTAGACTAAGTCTAGTTCACATTAGCATGGTTTTTGCCAACCCTGCTAATGCACAGTAGACTTGGCCTTCTGCACATTACATGTCTCATGCAGATGCACCTCTCATGTAATATAAAGGAATTATTCTACTTCTTCCCAAATACGGGGCAGGAATATTTATTGAACCAATCTCCCTTTTACCCATTGATCTTAGTCATTTTAATTGGGCTCTGTCTGCACTGGGATTCCTTTGGCTTCTAATATAATATAAAACTTTCTTATTGCCCTTGCCAGCCTTTTCTGCATCTCCAAGCTTCCAATAATAGTTTCTATCTTTCCTTTTCTCCACTTGTAATATATTGTTTTTTATTTTGAGTTACAGTCTTCACTTCACCACTGAACCAGAATGGACTTTTAGCCAAACCTATCTTCTTTCTTTATTGTGGAATTGTATCTGTTAGCCATCTAATTCTTTTAAAGAACTCCAATTTTTTTCACATTTTTCTGTCTAAAATTTTCCTCCTGATTAATTTTATTTATGTTTTTCCTCAGCTTGGGAAGATTACAGTCATGTAGGTTATAGTAATGGCAAATATAATTTTTTATACATAAGAGTCTTCTGTTCCTCTTGTGGTATACTTTACATTGTATACCACATAGGCTCAGTTTATTTGCATCCTACTGAGTTTGGGTGTATACTACATTTTCCTCCTTAGTATCTTCTCCTTACATTTTTAGTTTTAATACTCCAGCTAGTCTTGTCTGAAAGGAACAGCCTGCCCAACTGCATGATGTGGCCCAGCATGTTTGTATTGCTGCTTCTCCCGTTGCACATGACCAGATGTTTCACAAAACCAAAATCTTCAGCTTTATAACTGAGATGGAACCACGGGTTCCACTCCAGTATCCTCTAATTTTACAAACTCTTGGGACAAGAGGGATTTCTGGGGAAGTTCCTTCTACATTCCTCTTCTTGGGAAAACATGATTTGAATTTATAATATACTTTTCTGGATCTCCATTTACATAGACTAATATCTAAAAAGGGATTTGTCTATCCAGTTTTACAGTGGATTGTTCTTAAGATGGGCAAGAGTCCATGCTGTTGAATGAGAATATGACATAAGGGAAATAATTCTAATAAAACTTCACATAACTTTCTAGAACCAAAGCTTGAAGAGGTCTTTCTTAGCAAGCAAAAAGGAATACAAGTCGTGGCAGACAATTACATGATAGCAGCTTACCTGAACCACTAAGAGAGAATCTAAAATCCACAGCCTTTTGTCTGAGTTAAGCAGACTGAGAAATATCTTCTCATTTTTCTGAGGTTTGTTTGGCTTCCAGAAATAGGTTGCTACTTATAATTTGATTTCTTCTCCCTGGTACTTCAAGGCCCACATCCCCTACCCCACTGAAAGACTCTTACCATGTTGTTATGTTGTAATTCACAACATGGGCAGAGGTCTGGACATTCCTGCCCTCCCCCCACCTGTTACACATCATGGCCCCCGATGAAAACATTTAGGCCAAAAGTCAAAGGTCATCTTCAGATCCCCTGTATAAATAAAATAAGTCCCATTACTAGTCTTGTCTACTGTCCATGTGATTTCTTGTACTGCAGCTCTCCAACTTTTTCATGGGTTTCTTGACCCTAATCCTGATATAGTTGTAAGACAGGAGTTCTAGCCTGATTTATGCAGGTATCTGACCTACAGTAGAGGGACAGTTAAATCCTATGCCACTCCTATATCCAAAGGTTTAAAAAATAATTAGTTATCTGGGATGATCTTTTTGAGAAATCTTCACGGACCTGTGAAATGTTGAGCATCAAACCATTTCAGTGTCTGAAGCAGGGAACCAAAAATTGAACTGCCCCCAAGTTATTTGTCTTTGAAAATGTTGGCCATTATTTTAACTATGATCAAATAAACGTGTGTTTTATCACAAAATAATTCTCTTAATTCTCTCCTGTAGATTACTATTATTGTTGTTCCAGGAGACCAACCTTGTTGTTGTGGCAGGAGGCTAAGGTTAAGACCACATAGTGCTAAACTGTATAAATAGCTGTCCCCAAGGCCTTAGACTATAAGAAAAGAGATATGACAGATGGATAAGCCAGACATGCAAGATGACTGGAGATTTAGTAAGGTGGGGTAATAAAAATAAAATGAAAGTTAGAAACAGTACTTACAGATTACCACCTTCCCATATCATTATTTAATTTGAATGCATTATGCTGATATTTAGATTATATTATGAAGTAAAAAATGTTTTATGACTCTAATTAGTTGATAATAGATTTATTTTTGGTTAATGGCTTAGAATTGATGTTTCTTGAGAATGCTGTTGTACAAGAAGTTAAATAGGACAAGTATGCAACATTATCAATTTCTTGTAAACAAACATGTGCATATGGATTAACATTTGAAAGTTACCGATTTTTTTCATCACTAAACTTCAGTATGATGCGTTTTCATAAGGTTTTTTTTAAATTAATTAAAATATGGGTCAGAGTGATAATGATATGCAATGAAATGTTCATGCCTTTGTAGTACATAAAAATGACATGTTTCATATTCCTTGGGTATATAAGATTTATCCTATAATTAATTATTAATTTTTTTTGCTTATAAGAAGTTTTATCAATGGCATGATACCTCAATATACATCATTTGAGAATCTTTTCTTTATAAAAAGGTGGTGTTTTACTTTTATTTTTAACTTTAATATTGCTTAGGCATTGACGGTTCAAGGAGCTGCCAGCATCATAAACATAACTTAGATTGGCACTTAGTTCTGTAATTTCATTGGTTATTCACACATTTATTATAGCATAATGAACTAGAGCTTGTCAAACCACTCATTTCAACCCGTATTGATTATGAACTTAGCTCCCTTTTTAGTTAATGAACCATTTATACAGTGTTTTGATTTCTGAAAATGTATTCTTCAGATAGTTTCAACAAATAATTTAGAGCCTATGGGACGATGCATGATCTATTCACTTTTGCTACTCAACATTCATTATTCACGAAGTGTGGTTACTTGCGTAAGTCACATGATGTTGTTTCTGTTCACTGGCTGGAAAATAATGAACTGCTGATATGAATTATTGGAAAGAATAAATATTAAAAACAAAACATGAAAGCACTGGAAAAGTTTCATCATTTTCAAATATTTCATAAATATGCTGTGGCTATTTATATATTCATTAATATTTCCTGTGCAACTCCATGTATCATCGCTAATTTATCTGTTCACTTTTAATCATGAAATATTAATGAATCAGCATTTTTGTTTATCCTTCAGCCATCTTTAGTGAAAATGTGTCTGGGTAGAGTTTAAACTTGTGTCTCGTATAGACAGTATTTAGAGGTAGGAAAAGTATCGTTCTGTTTCTTTGAAAATTTGGAGATTTTTATCATTAGTCTTTCGTTTTATGGCGGTGGTAGAGGTACTTTTAAGGTACAGTTTCTGGAACCAAGATATTATCTAAGAACCTTAATTTTTAAAAATGAGTTCCTAGCTTTTATACTGTATGAAAAACCTTAAAAATTTGAGCTCCAAACACTCTAGTAGTGGAGCACAAGATGCATTATTTTTATCTTTAAAAAAAAAAGAAAATCTCATGATTGGTGTCTGGTTCTTGAATTTTTAACATCAAGAGTTTGGCAATGCTGAATTTTGTACTCTTTGTTTCCTTTGTTGGTTTAATCAGGATTCAAAGTTGAGTATCCTGGTCACTTGCATGTTGTGATATTAGAGGAGGAGCAGGCAGACTGGAGGGAAATAGGATATATTTCCCAGCTAATATTGGTATTTACCTTGACTGTAGTACCTGTTTATGTCATAAGTGCAATAAGTCTGCCCCTAGGGTGCCAATCCATCCTAATGTCACAAGATGAGATCAGAATCTCAATTTTCTTTTAAAGCAATTATTTATAGCCCTTGTGGATTCACAGAAGATCTTGAAAACATGAGCCATACACATAAGCTATGCCTGCCTGTGTGCCAAGCTACGGACTGCATGGAACAATAGCTTCCAGAGTTGTGAACATCTCCATTTATGAGAACTCTGATACCATTTATGAGAAGTGGGGCCTTGAATGTGTGCAGAAGCAAGGCAATAATGTGTGCCCAAGGGGGTTTTTCAATGACCCAATTTGGTCCCATCAAATTGTTCAGAACAGGAATTGAATTGGTGCTTTTAGAATTTTTGTTCAGAGTTTTTTGATTTCCTTTTCTGTATTACAATAGGATATAAAACTGCAGCTATTACTGTAATCTAACTAAACATCTCCAAATTCTGGTCTTCAATCCCACCCACTGAGAGGCAGCTAATCTATAAATTCTGTAACAAAAATTACATTCATGCAGGTTACTATAAGGAGGTTTTCTGGACTCAGAAGCTGGCCAAAGTGGTATGATTTTTTTAAATCCTGCTAAATTTCTTTTAGATAAAATCATCAAAGCTGTTTCTAGTCTTTTTTCTAAGTCCTAATTTTAAATGTTAGCCTGAACCCTGTGTAAAATTAGTTAAATAGTTTCCTTTCTGAATGTAAGGTAGAGCAGGAAAGAATCACATGTCTGTATTGTGTTATCTTTTGAATATAGCACGGGTGGGAAACGCAAACAGTCTCTCACATTCTGAGAATGGCAGAATAAACAGTGAGATCTGAGGTTTTGTTAAGACTATCATGGCATGATTTATCCTTTTGTCAGTTCTCAAAGATTTTTTTTCAGTTTGATGTTATGGCTGCTCTGGATTCCCCTGTGTTTCTCCAGACTGGATTATCCCCATAGAATATATTCTCTCTTTCCTTTCATTGTTTGGTTTTGTTTTTGTCACTTCCATTTATTTTGAAAAATATATTTTGATTGTTAAGAAACCGGAGGAAAATGGAACTGGTGCATTGATGTATTCGTGGGAGAGGAAAGAAGTGTGGAAAGCAAGAGAGCACATCTAAATGTAAGGGTTTGAAATACTGCATCTGTGAATGGAGAATTTATAATGGAGTAGAAAGATCTCCATGTAAAACTAGGAATTAGCCTTAGCAAGAAATAGCATGCTTAATATATTTCCCTATGAATGAATATATATAAATTTAGGTCTTATTTAGTTGCCTGTTTTTAATGGAGGAACATGGGACACTACAGCATGAATAATCATGCTGTTACATAGACCTTGCTTGTTTATAATCTGTATGCATGTGTTTACATGTGTTAGTACAATACCTACGTAAATAGGTCACACGTTCACATTGTTATTATACTTTAAGTCTCTCTCAGTATAACTACCACATTGACTTGAGTGCAGAATGAGGTTTCTTTCCCATTCAACAAGGGGAAAAAGTAACCTCATCTAACGGCCTGGTACAGGTAGCTGATGTGGCACCAACTCCAGAGCAGCAGCAGCCAGTCCAAGGGAGATGCACGATGAGTGTCTCTGGAATAGTCCTACACTAACAGCGACTTTATCGATACTATAATCCATGTCTGGGAGGGTACCCTCCAAACTGCTATACACAGAAAATCTACTGACCATCACACAAAACCAGCAGTCATCCGAAACATACCAACAAGGCACTGAACTTCAGTCAGGCCCTCATCCGCTTGAAAGGGAATACTGCTGATGCCATTTTGCCAAATTGAAAACTGCTTTTTCCAGCAAAGACACTCCAGCAGAGAAATAGACTGTATGTTTGAAAGAGCCACCCAAGTACACCACAATACTCTACTACAATTCAAGAGAAAAACTACATACCCATGCAGTAATCTCTGCACTTCACGGGTGATAACAAACCACCTGAACAATCATGTTCTCCCATTATTAGGTTTTTACTGCATCTCTCTCGTTTGTTGCTTACCTGATCATTTCTATTATATCTCGTTTTATTTATATATGGAATTTTTAGCTAGCTTTTGTTCCACCTACTACTTAGCTCTCCTGTGTCTCTTTCACACCCTGAGACCTGGGGTGGAGGAGGGGGTACTCTGATATCCAAAAGCATGTCTATCCCAACTGTGCAGTTGCTTCAGTAAAAGATATCACCCCCAAACACTTTGCTTTTCCATATAGTTAACAAGGAACTTATGATCTGCAGGTGAAATTATTCAAATATACCTAGCTACCCAAATTTTCCAAATTAGTCCAACTCTTTTTCTTCATATAGGTGATTACATGGATTTGGCCAAATACAGTCAATGTGGGCAGCTGGAGGGTAAAACGGGATAGCCAATGGTAGCTTGTAGCTGGGCTTTCCATTGCAAGATTGGCATTACATTTAGACTTCAAGAAAGAAGGCTGCTTCTAGTACTATGTGAAAACTGCATGTTTTCCTGAGATCTGATTCAGAAGCAGGGGTTTGAGGATACTGTCACTGTACCATACTGAGAAAAAAATGACTTGGGGGCAGTAGTGAGTGGGCTTTTTGTTACAAATATGTAGTAAAACAGTTTTCTCATAATTTTTTGTATCCTTAAGTATTTATTTGAAGTAGTTAAGGTTCTATTGTGGTTACTGTGTAGCCTGCAGAGCAAATTAGCAAATGTGCCAGAGCTCTGTAAACATTGAGTTGTATTTATAGTCAACTTAAATCAGTTTAAATAAGCTCATCTCAACTGGTGTATACACAAATACAAATTAATTTTCTTTTTATCTAGTCTCCTTGCAGACCTAATAAACAAAATAATCAATTTCATAAGCCCTCTTCTGTAACATGACTGTGCATCTCTGATCAAGAAACCATTTTCCTCCCTGCCCTACTTCAAAACAACAAAATAAATAAATGTCTGGATTTATTTAATTATGCAAATTAATTTTTTAAAATCCCTTACTGAAATATAAGGAAAAGAAGTATTATTCAATTTGGGTTTCAATTGAGTATTCACAAGCTTAAAGGAAAATCCTGTTTTACACTGTAAGAATTGATGAAAAGGTGTACAATATATGCTACAGCCTTACAGAAGAAATTGGGAAAACAGATGTCAGTCTGTCTATAGATTTTTCCATAAACAAGGTATATAGAAATCCTCCTCTGAAGAGCCCATACCATAGCACTCTATATTCTTTATCGATAATGGGTAAACTCTTGACTTCATTAAAGTGAGTGTCAAAAAGCCCGTTAATATCATTGAGGTCAGAGCTTCACCCACTAATTTTTTGTCTTTCTTGATGTGTGGTATGGAGGTGCAAAGCAAAGAAGTGAGTTGCTATAACAGGTAGCACTAAAAGAAAACAAAGATGCCAGCAAGAATGATATTATAGCTCTCCTGAGCAGGTCAACTACACTGGGTAACAGAAAAGTACTTATATGCACACGTGTGCATCTTGCCCATCTTTCATAAAACTGGGATTGGCGAGTAAAAACATCTCATCTTTTTGCCTGTGCATTTATAGTAAAAGAATATTAATTATTTGCTAAGTTTTAAATTATGGTCATCTTTTGATTTTATACACCCATATGTATACACATAACTGTTTACATACGGTAAAAGCTCTGTTATCCAGCATGAGTGGGGCATGGGGGATGCCAGTAATTTAAAAATGCCAGTTACCTGAGGCAGAATTTTTGGCCGGATGCAGACCGAGCGGTGGAGAGGGCGGTGGCGATCACATTCAGAGTGATGGCAGCACAGGGTGGTGGGTGGTGGCCACCGCTGCTGCATGCAAGCTTCCCCGCCCCTCCCCCCCCCGTGTCCAGCCAACTAGCTGGAAATTCCAGTTAGTGGAGTGTGCCGATTACTAAAATGCCGGCTAACACAGCTTTTACTGTATCTATTTTTGGCCGACTGTAATTATCAAAAAATGCAGCACTTACGGAACATGTGAAATATAAACATTTACTATATATTTCTAACATTATTTTACTGTTTGTTAGACAGAATAAACATGTCTACACCAGCTACTTGAGACTGTTAACACAGCCAGAAGGGAATACCAGTTACTCAGTTGTGCTTTCCTCAGAGCATTCTGTGCCAAATAAAGATCAAAAGGAAGAATTTTCAAAAGACCTTTCAAATTTCTAAAAATTTTAATCATAAAGAGCAGCGGTGTAATGACTAATGAAAACTTGCATCTCGGATTTTGAACTTCATCTAATTCAGGAGTGCTCAGCCTTCAGCCCACGGGCCAGATCCAGTCCACAGCACTGTTTGATCTGGACTACAGGACTCTTTTCAAGTTCAGAAATTTGATGGTGGGAGAGCAGTGGCACCACTCCCCTGCTGTCAAATTTCCAGACCCATGGAGTTCCTGAGCCCTGCATGCTGGATTCAGCTCCTGATTCCAGCACTTGGGGCTGGGTGGGGGAAGTGCTGGGCCCCGGCCTAGTTCCAATATGGGGTTCTCGGTGGGGTACCCAGGATGTAATCTCAGCATCTGGGAGGTAGGAAAGGTGGTGCTGGGTCCCAGTGGAGGGGATGATGCCAGGCCTCAGGGCTCAATCTGGCCCACAGACAGTCTCCATGCCACTCATTTAGCCCACAGGGCCAAAAGGTTGATTACAACTGATGTCTTACAGTAAGGTCAATCTATCTATTTAGCTTATCAGTTTCTTTACTGCCTGAAAGTACCTATAAAGGACCTAGTCAGCAAGAATTTAACAAGATTCAAGATCCCAATAAATCTTATATTTATATCTTAGATATATCTGAGTTAAAAATATAACTCAATATTCTAATAGTTGAGTTAATTAACCGCTGGAACAGTTAACTAAAGCTAGTAATGAATGCACCAGTTCTCACAATACTCATCTTGAAGGAGGAATTATTAGAAGTCTTATAGATTGTATTATTTCAAACTAGATACTAGGATGTCAAATTAGATGTTCACAGTGGTCTCACCTGTAATTAAAACCCATAAATCTGTGAATTTATGCAATTGTGAATTCTTTTAACATTACAATTTCTCTCTATACATGTATAATATAAGACTTCATAAAACCAGGTATTTATCCTGTGTGACGTCAAGTTAGTTATCAGACTGATTTCAAGAAAGACAATGTGATTTTCTTTCACATTTTAAGAGATGGGGAAAACCCAGTTTCAAATTGAGCTTCATTATTCAATATTAGTCATCACTCATTAAGTAAAAGGATGGGGTTCACATTTCTAAATCAACATAACAGTTTTGGCTAGAACAAAGCGACAGTTAACTTCCAAAATTTTCTGCCGCTAATAGAAAAAATAAAAGTTGTATAGCCATTTAAGGTCTAATTATGTCTTTCAACAAACTTTTCAAACTCAAATGTAAATTATATCTACTGCTAAGTTTTTTGTTTAAAGAAAAAACAGGAGATATCAACTTAAGTTGCCAAATAATGTACTAACAACTGTATAGGTAGTTTCATGCAGCTTCCTTCCTTGCCTTCTTTCTGACTTCAGACAAAGTCAGCTAAATACCTAGCTCTGTTCATGAAAAGCAAGAGAAATCAGCCCCTATGGGTTAGATGAGTAGTGTGGGGCTGGATCAGGCCCATGGACTCCCTTTTTCTCCCCCATTCCCAGCATACCTGACCCAACAGTCACTCCAGTTGGTCTGAGTCTGCACTGTGTGCAGTATGGATCTTGGAGTGGCCAGAATAGACTCTGTATGTCAAAGTCCAGCCAGACCAGCAGCCATGCTACATGAAGTTGTCTCCCTGGCTGGACTGTACTACAGGTCACAGCTGCCCAGGCAACTCCAGGACTGCACTGCATAAGGTGCTTGCCCAAACTGTGCGCACTGCAGACCCAAGCACCGTGTGCAGCGCAGATCCCAGAGTGGCTGAAATAGGCAACTTGTGTGGTATGTGTCCTGGAGTGGGTGCCATGTGTGCCACACTCTCAGTAGGGTGGCCAGCATATACAGCATGGCTTCAACTACTCCATGATCCACGTCATATGCAATGCAGTCCCAGATTGGCTGGAGTGGCCACTGGATCAGGCATGCAGGGTAAAGGGGATGAGAAGAAGAATGGGTCCATGTGCTAAATCTTGTCCACAAACCATCCCTAAACTACAGGCACACACCATGTCCCATGTGGGTCTGATGACAGCCAGGGGCAGCACTGAGGACCAGATGGCAGGGCTCCATAAGCCAGGTCTGGTCCATGAGCCATGTTTGTGACATCCCTAGTTTAAAAGCTTGCAAGTTTTTGCTATGGTGTGTTTAGCCAAACTATTACCTCCACATCCAATTATGGTCATTCGTACCATAATTGTAAGTTTGCCTTAAATATTACATGGTGGGCATGTCCACACATGAAGTTAAGTGTTCTTAAATTTAATGCGCATTAAGGGGTTTTTGGCAGGTGTCTGTATGTGCTCGGACTTGGAACGAACTTTGGTCCCAAGTTACTCCAGCCCTGCCATATGCCCCTGTGGCCACCAGAGGGAGCTCCAGCCTCTGGACACATGGCTGCCAGCCCTTGGAAGCCATGCTGAAGGCAGAGCCAGATTCCAGCACTTGGCAGCCATCTTGAAAGCACATCCTCTGCACTGAGCTGATGCTTCCCATATTAGAGCAGCAGCATGGCAGAGACACAGGCAGCACGTGCCTGCTCTCATCCTGCCACAGCTGCACTTTCCAGCCCTGGCTGCCCCAGCTCCTGCCCCTGACACGCAAGGACAGGGTTCCCCATTCCTCATGGCGGCCACCGCTGTCCTGCTTCCCTGCCACAGTTCTGGGCACCTGTCACTCAACCACCTTCCACCGCCTGACTCCCCCATCCATTCTGGCCACCTGCTGGATGGCTGGTACATGGCCTTTCAGGGCCCTTGCTGCTGTACAGCTGCTGCCACCAGCTACGATGACCACAGGCTCCATGATGGCCCCACTGGGACCGCCATCACTCTCCTGTCCCACCAGCCCTGCCGCCTCTGGGCCCACTGTGCCAGCCAGGACTGGTGACAGCACATTATACTGCAGGAATAGGATTATAACCAGTGGGTCAACATGTTCCGGATGACCCGGACCACCTTTGAAGACCTACTGCACCACATTGGCCTGAATAGGGGGTAAACCTGAGCTTCCCCACAACCTCCAGTACCACCTGGAAGGCTACCTGTCCCAGCACTAGATGTCCTTGTACCCCACTGCTAAGGACATCACTGTCAGCATTGACAACTTCCTTGGCGTGTGAGAAGCCCATACCCACCCAGTTGTGGGGACATGGGCTGCTCAATACATTTTTTAATTGTATTCTGCCCTCTCTACATGCTGGGGGAAAAGGGGGGGAATCTGGGGCCAGGGGAGTTTGGGTGGGCTGGGCAGGGGGCAGGGATAGGGGCAGAGCCAGGGTCAGGGACTGGAAGGGCCTTCCCCCAGTGCAGGACTTACCACATGTCCAGAGATGGTGAGGCTGGTGGCTCAGCGCTGGGCTTCCCATCAGTGATGGCACCCAGCTGCAACTGGTGTCCATGGCCTACGGTATGCAGCAGGCCAACGCCTGGCCAGGGCCCCCTCCCTTGGGGAGGAGCTGGTGGTGGTGTGGCCAGCCATGCCTTGTGCTGGAGTATGTCTACTGCACAGAAAAGCATCACATGTAGACACAGCTAGTAGTGATGTGTAATGCTGGGGTTCTTGTTTTGCTAGAACCTTCCCTTTTGCATCTGTTCTTCTCATTTATTCATGTTGGGGTTTTAAGTTTTGTTCTGCACAGATGATTCATCTTTTTTGAGGGTGGGAGGTAGTGAGGCATTTACTTTGTGACTAGTGAAACCCAGCAGTAATATTTTATTGGAGTCAAATGAGTTTTCGTTTGTACTGAGTTTTTGAATATTTCCTGTTTTGCAGTGGAAGGAACATATACTACTTTGGTGTAGGTGAATATTTTTCTTCTCTATGCTGACTAGGAATTTTTTTTTACTAATGCCAGGTAGTCATCAGTGTTTGAATTAATATGTTGCTGTAGTATGTGCTCATGGTATTTTAAGTATAAGGTTTCTGCTTGTGGTTTTGTCCCAGTTTCTTTAGTTGCCTACTAAACTTGTCTCTAGACTTTGCTCATATAATTTCAATTATGCTTTTAACTAGATTTTGAGAGAGCTTAATCAACAGCATATATTCCTCAAGTGGCTTCTTGATGTCATAGAAACTTGCATAGTTCTGTTTGTTGCTGATCTTGATTTTCTTAGAAATATATGAAAAGTGTGAAAGAGTTTGTAGAGGTTGAAGTTTTTAACTAAAATATCTCAAGGTCCATAGATCTTTCTCTCTCTCTCTTTCTCATTTTACATGGAGACCTCACTGCAAAAGACAGATGCTGAGCCATTTACCACAGTCAGAAGTGTTTCACTAAGTTCTAAATTAGGTCTACACATGAAGGTCAGCAGAAAGCTAATCAAATCACCTACACCATTTGATCTGGTTCCATTGGCTTTAAATTAGCTTTGATAAATGAAACTGCTCTACACTGGAGCTGAACTAATACCACCAATAACTCGTTTCCATGACAGCATTTTCATGCTGCTCTGTAACATGTGATATGAGCCTAAATTGATTGGGCCAAAAATATTTATTTTAAAGAAGCAAAAGTAAAAACCAATGTAGATCAATATTGGCATCAGAATACTTTAGTTGTGAATTATATAGACCATGTTTTGTTATCTGAATAAACATTTTCTGTTAGCTCTGTGGAGGGTTGAATAATGTACCACATGTCTGTGACAGGGGGCCATCCCTGGGCATGTCCAACATTGGCCTGACCCTCTGTTTCTGGGTTAACCACTCACCTTTTTCATCTGCCACACCTTGATGGAACAATAATTATGATGTTACTCAGGCGGGAGGCTGCCCATTTACTACCCTGACACTATCCACTGCTCTGAACCTTCCCTACACAGTGGCCCATGCCTTGCAGATGGTATGTAAAAACTAGCACTTTTAATTCTGACTTGGCCTTGAGCAGCCTCGGGCTTGCTGCAGCCCTGTCTCTGCGCCCTCTCTGGCACTGGGGCTCTACACCATAGCATGCCCCACCATGAGGTCTCCTCCTCCCCAACAGCCTCAGCTCACTATACCAGTTAAAACAATAATATAAATTTGAGCCCCTGGGCTATAACACAATACAAGTCATGCAAGCCACATTCTGCCTCTTTAAACCCCCAAACTTGTGTATTGAGTGCCTCACAGCTCTGGGTACCTTGTAGACTCCTGGAGCCCCATTAGCCATGTAAACAGTCTATCCGGCAGTCACAGCATTCCTGGGTAGTTCTTCCCTACAGGAGCTCCTTCCCCTGGAAGCTTGCCAGAGAACTAACTCCTGCCAGCCTTGGCCCTGGAGTTTATATGTGCCCAGAGCCCTGTTTCCTTCTGGTCAGCTGACCAGCCTGTGTGGTTGGGCTTTTAACCCCTGCCCTCCTGGTACTTGGTGTTCCTAAAGCCTCTGGTCTTAAAGGGGCTGCCCTGCCACCTGGTAACAGGACTAGAGTTTCCTGTTACAGTGCCACAGAAATTTCCTGATATCAGACATAGAGTAAGTCCTTCTGGATACATAAGGAAGTGTGGCACTAGGGTAATGCCAGCTTCCTCACCCAAACTATTTTCCTGGACACTTTGTTTCCAGGAGGACATACTCTGTGTTGCACAAGGCTAGGTCCCAGACTTTTGCAAGGGCAGTAGCAAGACTGTTATTTCTTTACTGTAAGTAGTTCTTCATGTAAGTTCCTGTAAATAAAATGTTTACACATCACAAGCCACATAAATAGTGACCTACTGAAATCGTGGTGGAAGTGGGCTGCACAGCAGTTCCTTTAAACTTGCAGGTTTCCCCATGTACCTCCTGCCAATTGGCAGAGAGGTCCTGCCACTTGCTCCTGATCAGCAGGGAGGTAAAAACTGCCATTTTAAATATGGCACTGTTTTTGCCTCCCAGACAGTCAGCAGCAAGCAGCGGGATCGCTAGGGCCCTTCAACCAATCAGCAACAAGGTAGAAGGGGAGGGTGTAGGGGAACCTGCAGAAGTAAAGAAGCTGCCATGTAGCCCATTTCTGCCATGAATTCAGTAGGTCCCTATTCATAAAATACTGCTTCAAACTCTACAAGGTACAAGCTGTAGTGCTCAGCCAACAGCTGTGGCTGTGAGAGGATTAACACATCTTGGCAGCTGTGTGGTATGCATGGTGCCTCCAGGTTTTCTTTTTTTTTCTCTAGTGAAGAAAGTAGCCTCCCTGCTTAAAACATGCACCCCAATTTTGCGGGAGGTGCATGCTGTATGTGAGAAAATATGGTATTCTGTTATATTATTCTTATGTATTTTTATCAATTTGCATTTGTACTGGGTAAACCTGATTTGTATCACTATAATCAGATATGAAGATAGGCTCTCAGTAGTGAAAACAGACTCCACTGAATGGCATTGATAGAGATATTCTTTTTTATATCATAGCTATAATTGTAAGATTGAATTGGCTGATTAACTATGTTTGACTGTTTACAAATGTTGAAGTTGGTTTTGTGCCCTTGTGTATACACTTCATTACCTTTGATCTTACAAATAAAGAAATTAGACCATTTAAAGCAAAATAGCAATTGGGACTTGATTGCTTTTCCTGAGTTCATGTTGCCTTCTTATTTAATTAACAAACCACTTCTTCAGTTAGGGCCGCCAGGCTGAAGAGGAAGTTAAGGGATGTGGTCAAGACTTCAAAACAAGATGGGTTTGGTTATTGTAGGTGCTGCGGATGTGACTGGTTTTTGTGGAGCTGTAGATCTTAGGAAAAAGCTGAGGTAGTATATTTCTATTCCTGGTTAATTTAAACCAATTTAAAATAATTTTGGCTCCCAAATCTGATAGATTAACATTAATTATTTTAAACTGCCTAGGGGTTTTAGTAGTAATTTTAAAAAGCCAGTTGTTTATATGGTTTGTTTAATTATGGATCTTATTTTGGAATCCTAGATCTGTGTGTTTAAGTAGTGAAATAAACTGTTATTTCCTCTGATGTTTAAAGAGTGCTTAATTATATTAGGAGTAAAGCTGAAATTGTGGTTTTTAACATGGAGTAGTCCTCTGAGAAGCAACTACGTATAAATGACCCAGACATGCTCCCTATCTGTATTCAGAATCTGCACAGATCTAGTGATTGTTTATTGCCTTTTATGACTGTTAGTCCAGTAGAACCGAGTACAGCTGAGAGGCAGTTGAACTAGAAGCAGGAGGTCCTTAATGTATCTCAGAAGAGTAGTTTACTAGGTTTTGATCAGCTACACCACAGTAAACCCATGTCATGGAGGGTATAAATATGTCCTAGAGAACCTCCATTATCGGTGATAGAGAAGGATTTACCTTCTTTTTTTCAGGCCTACCAGTTAGGTGGAAAATTAACCATATTTGATATGAAAATAATGAGAAGTAGAGAATGGCACACAGCAATACTATTGCTGAGTCATTTTTTGGAAGGCAGTGAATACAAAGTCAGGTCTCTTTTACTTACATTTCTTGCATAGAAATTTTAATTGAAAAATGTGGAGGTATCAATATCATAATAAAACTTTGTATAGTACTTTTCAATTTCAGAACTCTATAAATATTACCCAGCTAATGCATATAACACTCCGGTGAGTTAGGAAAGTCCTGAATGTATTCCTAGTACCACTGTCCACTTGTGGAAATAGAAGGTAAAGTTTGAATGATTTCCCCAAGGTCATAGAGTTCTTATTCAAGTCATGATCAGTATTCAGGAGTTCTTCACCCACCTCAGATTACTCAGTGTTACCTCTTACTATTTTGAAGTATAAACCACAGCCCACTTACTCAATTTAGAGCATTCTTGCAAATTTTCACACTAATTATGTTTCAGTATAAAAATGAATTGAGAACATTTTTACTAGTACATTACAGTTTCAACAAGTGAACAATATTCAGTGCTAAAGACTCATCTCTTTTTCTCTGGTGCTGAAAAGGGCTAGGGATTATACAGAAAAGGGTGTCCCTTGAGGCACTGTGGAGAAGGATTTTATTATATTTGAATAATGCTGTTTTTAAAAGAAGCTGAAGCTGTATATCATTCAAGTTCCACTGTTTTAAAGAATGCTTTATGGAAAGCATGGGATCAATGGTGTTTTATAGATATATATGTAATAAATTGAAATAAGAAAACCCTGACAACCTACAAATTGTCCTTGGATTTACTTTGGGACACTCTCTCTGTAATTTTTAAGGATGAGAACTATAGGCTGATAATGAGAGAGAGATGAGATAACTACAAAAAAAAAACAGTGGCACACTGGGAAAAGTAAGATGTCTCATACTGTATATGATTTTTGCCCATGTTTGTAAGATGTGTCAGATAGGTTACATACAGAAGTATTCAAACAGATTTTCTGTTTAGCACTATTAATGTACGAGCAAAAAAAATCCCAAAACAAACCCCACTCTTGGAATATTTTCAACCAAACTTCAGCATTTCTGCAAAACAAAATGTATCCTGATTATTGCCCACCTAATGAAAGATATTTTGGAAAGCTGTATCAGCTCTCATTGACTGGAACTGAGATTACATGAGATAGGGGTCAAAATTGCATACAAAATCTATGGTTGCATCTGAATTAGAAGATCACACTCATAATTTCCACTCACTTGACTTAACTAGTAGTAGTAATAGTAATAGGGGCTCTAGAGCCCCTGTCACAGACCAGAGCCTTATGGTTCCAACCACCACAGAAATGCAAATAAAAAAGCTTCCCCAAATAACTTGTGACCTATAATTTAGGTTCAATAAGCTAATGAAAGGGGGAAGGGTACTCTATAATAGAAATATTTTGATAAAGCACTTACTACTAATTTTCAACAATACAATAGCATCTTGTAAATAACTCTTGAAAATACAAACAGTTTACCATTGAATCTGTAATTGTAAGGAGCACAACCCCTCTTGATTTTTTTTGCAGTAATAATGGAGAAAGATGGGAGGGGACTTTGGGAGGGGGGTTGTGTGTGCAGGTTTTTTTGGTTGGTTGGTTGGTTTTTTTGATGGTGTATGCTATGAAGAACCATGTATTTAACTTAAATTTAGAAGTTCTGCGAAGGACAGAAGGTACATTGCAGTCTTGTTTTACTTGTGTCATCTGGGTTTGTGTGTACTGTAACTTTTTTTTCTCACACTTACATTCCCATAAAATACTAAATACAGACCTAGCTGATACCAGTATGCCACCTGCCAGCTTCCCTTTTTATACATAAGGTTTTTTTAATAGATCCTAGAAATGAAATAGGATGTAATGGGTATTATAACAAGTGCCTAGAATAGTTGCTTATATAGAAAACATTATATGCTGTCTTTGTTAGGACTCTAATTCTGAAGTTCTTTTCCATCATGTGTCTATTTCATTCATTGATTTATAGTTTGGTTTCAGTTATGGCCTGAAGCTAGGGAGTAATGAGCTGAGAAGGGCAATGTTTCTATAAGGGACGCTTTTCAGACCCTTCACCATAGCTAATATTTTTGTTGAGGTAAACAGCTACATTATTTTTGTAACACAAGCCTGCCCTCCTCTGTGGTCTCCCAAATCTGAGTCCTCATTTACTTTTTATTGCTCATGTAGGGTCTCCATATTGAGAAAGGACTCTTTCACATTGTAAGATCCTTGGACTTATCCAAAGCATTGGTCCACTACATACAATAACATCATTTATGTCCATGGTGCTACAGTGTGTAAAGTGGATGTATAACTGTGTTGAGGAAGAATTTATTATGATACCCAATCATTCCTTGAAAGGAAAGCTTGTGGCACAAGTTATGGGGGCTGCCTTGAAGACAGCCTCAGCTCTGTCTTGTGATCACTTTATTAATAGTGTGGCTACAATATTTGAATATTCCTAGAATTTTCCCTGTGTTTTTCTCATGTTGCTGTACAACTATGCTCAGACAGCCTTGTAAGCACCTTTGGGATGTTTGTGAGGTGGGCATCCATACTAGGTCCTGTGGCCAAAGAATATTAAATTCCATTAATCAGTGCAGCATGGAGGGAGATAACTGCTGGGTGCTCACTGTTACAGTACTAACCTTTCAAAGTACTAAACAGCAAATGAAGGCAGACTGTCATGTTGCCATTGGAAGCAACAGTTAACAATACTAAATTGGACCTGGAGACAGTCATTCTGTTTTACATGACACAAATTGAACTCCTCTTGGTGGCGAATGCCATGATACTTTGTTTGCTCTAGATTTTGTTAAAGTGTATGATATTATCATTTGGAAATTGTTAAAATGAAAGTCCTGATCAGGAGTTTATGTGGCATCCAGGAATAATACACACACAAAAAATGACAGAACAGTACTGAATACAAGCCTACAATGCTGCTGCTAGTAAAGCAAGCAAAATGCTGGCTTGCATCTATAGATGCTTCTCAAGCAAATCCCACAATGTCATTCTCCCATTGTACTTGGCCTTGGCAAGGCCGCAGCTGGAGTACTGCATCCAGTTTTGGGCTCCACAATTCAAAAAGGATGTGGAGAAGCTTGAGAGGGTTCAGAGGAGAGCCACGCGCATGATCAGAGGTCAGGAAAACAGACCTTATGATGACAGGCTGAGAGCCATGGGGCTCTTCAGCCTAGAAAAGCGCAGGCTCAGGGGTGATCTGGTGGCCAGCTATAAGTTTATCAGGGGTGCTCACCAGGATCTGGGGGAATGTTTGTTCACCAAAGATGGCAAGGTCAAACAGTCTGTTCACCAAGGGATGACAAGGTCGAACGGTCACAAACTCCTGCAAGACCGTTTCAGGCCGGACATAAGAAAGAATTTCTTTACTGTCTGAGGCCCCAAGGTTTGGAATAGACTGCCAGAGGTGGTTCAAGCACCTACTTTGCATGTAGTTTGAAGTGTTCTGTATGATTCAACTCGTCCAGTACAGTGCTGAGGCTTTGCCTTTAGGAGCAGGGATTCTAAGTGCCAGTGGAACTTAATTCACATCAGAAACAGCCAGCTCTTTGTTAAAAAATGCAGTGTCAAATGCCAGTTACCAGCCTGCCTCAGGTAGATTAGTGGAAGCCTTTTTTCAGATAACAACAGATGATTTATGTTAGAATCTAGAATAAAAATAGCTTGCACCACAAGACTGAAAATTTTCTCTTGGCCTATAAGAATGCAAGATGCACTACTAAAAGTGAGGCACAGCAATGATTGTGGAATGGAATTTAAGATCTTGCTCTGAATTTTGAAAGCCCAGTGTACCAAGAGAGGTTCTAAATAAACAGCCTGATCAAATACTCTGACCCAGCTGTACAGTTTTCACATAGGAGAAGGAGTATTGATAAAAGGTTATCCAGATAACTTACAGAAACCTGGAGTGTGATTGTGCAATTGTTTAGATGTGTCATAGGGAAGACAGATAACCTGTCTTTAAGCACAAGTTCGGCAGAATGAATTATGCAAGCAACGCCTATGAAAGGTAGGACAGCTGCACTGC
The DNA here is from genome assembly GCF_001723895.1 of Crocodylus porosus. Lineage (NCBI taxonomy): Eukaryota > Metazoa > Chordata > Crocodylia > Crocodylidae > Crocodylus > Crocodylus porosus. The sequence continues at coordinate 70,766,856 of NW_017728906.1, read as the reverse complement.
AGCTACAAATGGTAACTTGTAATACCACTGAACTTCATGTCCTTGTTTTTGTTATGTCACTGACACTACAGAGCAGGAAATTACTCTCCATACAGCAACACCAGATCTTGCAGATGCTGTTGTCCTACATACATTGTATTATTCAAAGAAATGTAAGTAAACCATTTCTCAGAAATGATCATATTGACCAGGTACAGACATTACACTTTTACTGGTATAAGTGATCCGATACTAGTCTATACCCATAACAAAATAGAAGTTCATCACACATAGATGGTTTCTGAGATTTGCACCCCCTCCCCTCAGCCCCCCACCACCAAAGGGTAAATGTGTGTTTGTTCTAAACTACAGTGCTTACAGAAAACCACATAACTTCGATTGAATCCTCCTTGGGCTTTTTGATTGTCTGTGCCTAGCCATTATGAAGCTTCTGCTGATGTATTTGTTGCTTTAAACATACTGTTTGAAAGGGGAAGAGTATGCAGAGTATAGGAATTAGCTATTATACCTTTAAAAAGTTTATAAACTCTCTAATGGCTCTCTGCATCTCCTGTACTTAGAAAAACTTGTCAGAGCAGCAGTGAGTATGGGTAACTAGACCTTGAAAGCTTAAAATGTTTAATAAACAGTTATTTAAACACCACTGTGCCCATGTGATTCCTTCACATTGAGTTTGCATATAAAGATTAAAAGATAGATCAGTCTCTCAAAGTAATGGCCTCTGAAGTCACTTCCAAAAGAAAGAGAAAGCAAATCTTTGTTGACTATATTCTCAATCTGGAGGTCCATTTATTATCTTTGGTTTTGGTAGAGGCTGTTTTCACTGTGCTGTATGCCTTCTTTGGGATGTGAAAATTTTACATATGCCTCTCTAAAAAGAGCTTTACTCATTTGGAACTTGCCAAGTCAGTAAAATCTTGTGTTAATAAATTTAAGTATTAACTGCACTAGTGCAGCAAATCCGCTGCGATGGTCTAATGTAATATTCTGTATCATACACTTCCTCCAAAAAAAAAATGAATCTCCTCATAAACTTTGAGGGAAATAAGCCCTAGTCATCTCTCCGGAAATTCAAGGTGATTTACTCTGAGAGTTGTAAATTTAGTGCTGACATTTTGTTACAGCTTCACTAAAGCAAAGGGTGTACAGTTTTTAGCAAGGCATTTGCACCTGGGATTTGTTTTAACCTGGTAACATATGCCCCATTTCAACTAATACTTTCATATTATTTACCACATAAGAACCACCCTTTTCCCCATGTGTAACTATATCTGTCTACCTATTATGCCTAACATCGGTAATGTTTCATACTCTGTCTGAAGTATTTCTTCCTATAGTATTATTTCCTCCTATTTTTGTTTAGCTTTATCCCTGACTTCTTCATTTTTTTTTGTACTTCTACTAAATGAAAAGTGACAATTACACCCATCAGTTGCAGTGAGGTTTAACCTAAACCATAACACTATGGTTTGTTTGCTTTTATAATTTTAATAGCTCCCTATTGTAAATGGCCTGAGATGCTTATATGAAGGATATTATGTAAAAATCTTGCTCCTGCTCTTAGCTGGACAAGCTCATGTCCTTTGTTCATGGAGAGCTAAATCAAGCATAAAATATTTCCCCATTCACTCTCACTTCCACGGTGAGTTTATGCAAAAAATATGTGTAGGTTGTAGCCGTGCTGGTCTAAGGACATAGGTAGGCAAGTAGGCAAGGTTCTTTGTGTGAATCTGATATCTTGTATTAGATCTTTTATCTTGAGTGCTCCAGGAAGAGCACATACCAACTGCAGAGGCTTCCTCAGCCTGACGAAAGGTTTTTAAACCAGAAGGCTTGCTAAAAATGTTTTTCCAACTACTTAAGTTGGCCTAATAAAAGATATCAGATTCACCAAAAGAACCTTGTCTTACTCTTACTCTTCTCATTTTAAACAAACAAGTGTTTTGGTTCCTGTCTCTTCTTACCATGGTACACCCATACTGGATTGATCAGACCAAATACATGTTGTATGTTAAGTAATTGGAGAGAGAATTTGCCTTTAAAAAGAAAACCTGCTACAGAAAAGACTTACATTTTAAAGAAAAAATAGATATGAGACTTGGCATGGTGAAGCTTATCTCAGGAAACTATTACAACATTAGATTAGTTAGGGTCAATTTTGAGAACCATTCCTTTTAACAATAGTAGACATCCCTTTTATTTGCAGATTACATAACTTCAGTTGCCTTTTGTACAAAATACTGATTTAAATAATGTAAGATCAGATGCTGTATTATAGTAGAGAAAAAATAAATAACTAGTATTACTTATATAGTATAAATATAAGCCGATAGTTATAGGGCTACTTAATTCATTTGAGTTATTGATATATGTTCTGAGTTATTTGATATAACATGTGACATGGGTTATTTGTTCATCTTTTTCCAGTTCCACAGTTGGGGTAATTTGTTCTTTTACTCAGCCTCAAGTCTTTCTCCCTTGATTTTTCTATTCAGTTGTATGAAACTTAGTTCAGAGATCAGTCAACTAGAGATTATCAAGTTCTTGAACCCTTCACCCAGAACACGTCAACCACCCAGTGTGCTAATTAACAGGTACCTCAGAGAAATACACTGGTGAAGATGTCGGCAGCTGTGCCCTCCAGTGTTCTTAAACTGCTGTAATAGCATACAAAATAAGTCAGAGCAAAAAGCTCAGTTGAAAATAGGACTGGTGATGGAAATGAACAGTGCTGACACATGGGCAAATGTCTGTGATACATGAAAACACTTTGTGACAGATAAGTTACTAGAAATCTTTAAAGAGCTGGGCTTACATTGTTACATTATTGGTAATTTATATCGTGTTATACCTTACTGGTATAAGCTGGAACTTTAAAGATAGTAGACATTTGAGTATTGGGAAGAATGACATTCAATTTATTGCCAACAGTGACGTGATTAAAAAGTTAAAGATCTGAATTTGCTGAAATTTGCTTTACATCTTGGTTAAGTCATAGATAGATTGCATTTCCTCATTTGGGAAGAGAAAAGAATCCATTGTTTTAACTGTATTTATTAACATGGTACTGAAGTCTAATAGAAATGTGATTCACTCTGTTATGACAAAAGAAAGTCATACAGAAATGTCCTAGACACATTGGTTAATGTTTAGAGGGCACTCTGAAGGTATAAAGCAATATAGAAACATTAGGTGATAATGGTGTTAATTATTCAGTAAGCCCTTAGGTTTCTTGCTTAAGAGAAAGTCTGTGATTATACTAACAAAAAACAGTGACATAGTCAGGTAGGTATTATACTTTCCTTACCCTACAATTGTTATTGATTAAATGAAGCTGTCGCCACTTTTTTGTGTTTTAATTAAAGCAGCATAGTAACATTATGACTCAGAAGACTCCTAATAGACACATTCACCTATATATATACACCCACAGTGATCTACGTCTTCTCCTTTACCCTTGTTTCCTAGTCAGTGATACTGGCATGAAAAGTAACACTAGTAAGTGTGGTGGCAACAAGCCAGTGGGAATGCTTGATTTTAGCATTATTGAAAATCAGGACATTGGTAAGTGCTTTATGAGTTAAGAAAGGAGCTTTATTTTATTCACCATTTTTAAGAAACCCTGATGTACAAAAAGACCTCCACTTCAGCAGCATGTAATACGTGGCCTTGGCTGGAATAGCAATTGGTGATAGAATACAGAATGTTTACTATTCCATTCAAATTTGGGCCCAGTAACACCTGAAAGTTTATGTAACGATGCATCAGTGATCTGCTTGAAAAGACATAGTTATATTGGTCCAGGTCACAGTGGAAAAATATTGCTTGGTGTTCAGGTGATCAGACTGAAATTTATATCCTCTTGAAAAACATATATGTAAAAATCGCTGCATGGTAAGAAAGAAGGCCTGTGCTCCTCATCCTGTTGTGAATCAGATTCTTTAGCATGACTGTGCCTTTAGCAGTGTGTACTTGCACACATTTGGTAATCGTCTCTGATGTTCAGAGCAGATTCCACTGTTTCTTAAATGTCCAAAAATTGATATTTTTCACGCAAAACGTGTTTCTTGGAAAATTATGATTTTTTGAAAACTGGAAAAAATATTATCCATAAACAGAATGCCTGCAAGCCAGAAACATTTCAGGGGATATAAAAGACAAAATTGTGCTTCATCAGCATGGAAGATGTCATCTAGCCACAGAGTCCAGTTCATAGAGGAGAAAAGGGCTATGTAACTTCTCTACTGCAATCACCATAAAGCACAGGAGATATTGGCAAAAGTAATTTGGGAGTTTTAATTTCTTTTTTTCTGGGAATTTGAAGTTTGGAGGGGTAAGGGATGAGGAAGGGGAGCAAATATTTTCCAAACACATCTAAGTAGAATCTATAGCTTCAGAGCACAGGATTCTGCTATTTACACACAGCTGACCTGATCAGGGTATGGGGCCCAGGGCAAATCAGCCCATGTAGGGCCCCGCCCCCACCCTGGACCCAAAGAAGCTGTCGCTGCTGCCAATAGTGGTGGCGGGGGTGGAGAAGTAATGAACAGCTGGACGTGGAGCCATCACTGCCCTGCCCTGCTCCACAGGGCCCCCCAAAGCACAGGGCCAGGGGTGGTTGCAAGTATTTTTTCTCTTACTCAGTACAGGTTTACAGGACAGGGACAACCCTGCTTACACAGATTAATAGGTAGCATGTAGTTTTGTTTCCCACTCCATTGACATGATTACCTATCTCCTCCATGAAAAGCTTTTCTCAGCCCTGTAGCCTGTCAATGGAGCAAGCTCAGTGCAGACAAACTGTTCAGAAAATTTAGCTACCAGCTAAACCTGTCCTGTAAACCTGTACTGAGTAAGAGAAAAAAAATACTTGCAAAGGGATATAGCTCAGGCAAACCTAGATGGATTTTTACTGCAACACAGAGAGAGTTTCTCTGACACTAGTCCAACTCCTCTGCCAAGTGTCAGGTTCTGCTTCCAAACGTGGATGGCTTAGAGCTTCTCAATGAACAGAGTGAATGCCCAAATTTCAGGGAGCAAAACCTGGTACAGAATACTGGATGATCCACAAATAGTTCCACTGCTACTGCCAGGTCTTCTTTTTATGCCTATGATATGCCTGCCTAGGCAGGACCACTTACCACCTAGCTTCCACCCAGGTCCTGGCTTAGTGTTTGCAGGTTCTTTTCAGTGACAGCTGGTGGGGGAGTGTCTGTGATGTGAGTGGTGTCTCCTAGTGGTGTCTTATCAGAGAGAAGGCCAAAGAGCTGCAGGAGGATGTCCCCCAAAATATCCTCAGGCATGAGGAGTTCATAAATTTGATGCTGGAAGAGACTGTTAGGACTGCAGAAGAAGGACTGCCAGAAGTGTGGTCCTGGAGAAAGGAAGACATGGACCCCCAGGAAGGTGAAAGCTGAAAATTTGTGACCTCTGGCAGCAAGCAGAAGTCTTCATCCCTACTTGCAGCAGTTTGCCTGGAGAACAGATATGGAGCCCTAACAACAGAAGAGAAGGAGCACATTCCATCAGCAGAAAAGGCCCCCCCCGGTTGAGACTACTGCCACCAAGAGGAAGCACTGGATGGTGATAGTCATTATCCAACTCCCATACTGCTCAGCCATGTGGTCATCAATGATATTGCCAGAGGGGACCCTAAGAGGATCAAAAGGGACTACAGGGCTCTGGGTGCAAAGTTGAAGAGGAAAAGAGCCCAGATGGTGTTCTCCTCAATCTTTCCAGTCAAGGGAAAGGGCTTGAGCAGGAGCAGATAAATGCATGACTGTGCATATGGTGTCACCGGCCTGGCTTTGGCTTCTTCAGCAACAGGATGTTGTTCCAAGAAGAATTGCCAGGAAGAGACAGGATCCACCTGATGAAAAGAGGGAAGAGAATCTTCACAGACAGGTTTTCTAACCTAGTGAGGATGGCTTTAAACTAGGTTCACCTGGGGAAGGAGACCAATGCCATGAGTTAAGTGGCAAAGCATGTGGCCTGGAGGAAGCAGGAGGTGGCCACTGGAAAGGCCTTCTTCTTCTTCCTGAGAAAGTCGGACAATTGGCTAGTTACTTCAGAAGTCTGTACATGGAGCCTGAGGAAACAATCAGAAACAATCCTCACATAGTCATGGAACTATGATATGTTTGGAATAACATACTTGCAATATAGATCACATGACTGGAATACTGTTATGGATGTGTATAAACTGTTCAGGAAGGACAAGAAGGGGAGAAGAGGAAGAGACATTGTGCTTTATGTAAAAGAAATGTATGATTACTCAGAGCTCCAGTATGAAACTGGAGATAGCTTTGTTGAAAGTCTCTGAGTTAGGGTCAAAGGGCAGAACAACAAGGGTGATGTCATGGTGGGTGTCTGCTATTGACCAGCAAACCAGGAGGATGAATTAAATGAAGCCCTGGTTCTCATAGAGGCACTTCAGTCATCCTAACATCTTCTGGGAGGGCAATACAGCAATGCACAGACAATCCCGAAAATTTTTGGAAAGTGTTAGGAACAACTTCCTGGTACAGGTGTTGGAAAAGCTAACTAGGGGCTGTGCTCTTGATCTGATGGTCACAAACAGGAAAGAATTGGTAGGTAATGTAGAAGTGCATGACAACTTGTGTAGCAGCAACCATGAGATGAGGATCCTGGGGAAAGGAAGGAAGGAGAGCACCTGGACTTCAGAAAAGCAGACTTCACTCAGGGAACTGATGGGCAGGATCTCCTGGATGGCCAATCTGAGGGGGAAAAGATTTCAAGATAGCTGGTTGTATTTTAAAAAAAACCTTATTGAAAGGGCAGGAACAAACCATCCCAATATGCAAGACTAGAAAGTATGGCAGAAGACCGATTTGGCTCAGCAGGAAACTCTTCAATGAACTAAAACACAAAAAGGAACCTTACAAAAAGTGGAAACATGGACAAAGCAACTGCGGACAAATGTAGGAGCATTGCTCGGGCATATAGGGATAAAATCAAGAAAGCTAAAGCGCAGTTAAAGTTGCAGTTAGCAAGAGATGTGAAGAGTATTAGGAATTTCTATAAGTATGTCAGCAACACGAAGAAGGTCAGGAAAAGTGTGGATCCCTTACTGAATGGGGGAGGCAACCTAATGATAAATGATGTGAAAAAGGCTGAAGTGCTTAATTCCTTTACCACAGTTTTTAGAGGCAAGGTCAGCTACCAGACTATTGCACCTGGCGGCACTGTTTGGGTAGGAGGTTAGCAGCTGACAGTAGTGAAGAAACAGGTTAGGGATTATTTGGAAAAGCTGAATTATGTACAAATCCATAGAGCCAATTGCACTTGAGGCTGCTGAGGGAGTTGGTAGATGTAATTGCTTCTCATTATCTTTGAAAATTCTTTTCAATCAGTAGAGGTCCTGGATGTTTGGAAAAGGGAAAATATCTTTAAAAAAGGGAAGAACATACTAGTCAGCCACACCTCAGTCCCTGAAAAAATCATGGAGCGGGTCCTCAAGGAATTCATTTCTAAGTACTTGGAGGAGAAGGTGATTAGGAACAGTTAGCATGGATTCACCAAGGACAACTCATGCCTGCCCAACCTGTTTGCCTTCTATGACGAGATGCTTAGCTCTGTGTATGCGGGGAGACCAGTGGATGTGATATACCTTAACTTTAGCAAGGTTTTTGAGATGGTCTCTCAGAACATTCTTGCAAACCAGCTAAGGAAGTATGGATAGCATGAATGGATAGTAAAGTGGATAGAAAACTGGCTGGATTGTTGGGCTGAAAGGGTAGTTAATCAATGGTTCTATGTTTAACTGGCAGCTAATATCCAGTGGAGTGCCCCAGGGGTCAGTCCTGAGGCAGGTTTTGTTCAAAATCTTCATCAGCATTCTGGAAGATGGGATGAAGTGCACTCTCAGCACGTCTGGAGATCACATCAAATTGTGGGGGTCATAGATATGCTGGAGAATAGGGCTAGGATTCAGAAAGACCTAAACAAATTGAAGGTTTGGATCAAAAGAAATTTCATGAGGTTCAATAAGGAGAAGTGCTGAGTCCTACACTTAGGGTGGAAGAATCCCTTGCACCAGTACAGGCTGGGGGCTGACTGGCTGGGCAGAAGTACTACAAAAAAGGACATGGGGGTTACTAGCTGAATATGAGCCAACAGTGTACGCTTGTTGCGAAGATGTCTAACTGGGCATACTGGGCTGCATTAGTAGGAGTGTTACCAGCAGATCAAGGGAAATGATTATTCAGCTCTATATGCCACTAGTGAGGCCACATCTAGGGTACCATGTCCAGTTTTGCCTCCCCCCTCCCCCACCAAAGAAAGGATGTGGACAAATTGGAAAGGTTCCAGCAGAAGGCAATGAAAATGGTTAGAGGGTTGGGGCGCATAAGTTCTGAGGAGAGGCGGAGGGAAACGGGCTCATTTAATTTGGAGAAGAGTAGACTTGGGGCAGGATTTAATAATAGTCTTCAACTACTGAAGGGTGGTTCCAAAGAGGATGGAATTAAACTGTTCTCAGTGTTGGCAGATGACAGAACAAGGAGCAATGGTCTCAAGTTTCAGCAGGAGAAGTTTAGGTTAGATTTTAGGAAAAAAAATTCTCATTAGTGGGGTAGAGCAGGGAACTGGAACAGGTTACCCAGAGAGGTGTGGAATCTCTATCCTTAGAGGTTTTTAAAACCTGGGTAGACAAAGGTTTGGTTGGGCATGGTCCTGCTTTGAGCATGGCGTTGGACCAGATGACCTCCTGAGGTCCCTTCCAACCCTAATTTTCTATGCTTCTGTGATAGTTATCAGCAGTCGTGAACCTGATGGGAGGCAATTGCATGGTTTGAAAGTGCCTGCTCATTGCAAAGTCCTTGGCTTTACCATGTCACAGCCTTCAAATTCAGGACCATCCCCAAAAATCCAGGATGCTTGGTCATTTTATTAGTAAATAGTGGTACAAATATCAGGAAAAGACCTTTTGTCCCTCACCTTATTCTCTGAAGTGTCTGGACCACCTTTGTTTAAATCTTCCATAAAAACATAACATAGGGCAAAGACATGGTATAGAGCATTATAGCCCAATTAATTGAAATTTGATCATGTTATAAGTCATAGTAGGTTGTTAAAAGATATAAACCTTAAATATAGGTATTAAAATGTCAACTCCCTATAGAATAATTACAGAAATATTTAGTTTTTTCTAGAAATAATAACAAGCAAAGAATTAAATGCTTTCTTCCCAATGAGGAATTCTAAAATATATCTAAGGGCAAAATATCTCTGGAGAAAATGGTTAATGCAAATTCAGTTGTAAGCAAACCATAAATAAATTATAATAATACGTAGCATTTATGCAAATGTTTTCACTGATACTAAGCAAATACAACATATAGATTCAGCTTGCACCTGCAACGTAACTGAGAGGAACAAATCCTGAGCAAAATTTCTTGTTCGTAATCATTAACCTCTACTTTTCTTCCCCACTAAAATATTAAGCTTTGCCTCAAGACAATTGTTTGTGTCATCATAGTTCATAAAGAACATAGGGGAAAAAAGATGGGATTGCAATTAATTATCTGAATTTTATTTCTGCCTCTCTCATAGTTGTGATCCTGGGCCAGTCATTTAGTTTCTCAGAACCTGGGTGTCTTCTTTTGTGAAATCAGAATTATAATGCTTTCCTTATTTCATAAGAAAGTTGCTGAAGTTAATTATTTCCTGATTATTTGTGAAGTCCATTAAGATATTTGAATGGAAGATTGCATAAGTAGAAAGTACTGGTATTATTAAAAACATTTCATGCTTTGAAATAAAGCTCTAATAAACTGGGGCTGTTATAATATGAAAAAGTCATTCTTGAAGTACTAAGCCATTTCTGTTTTCCTTGGGTACTGTGTTTTGGTATAAATGTATTGTGCATGCATGCAGCATTTTTGTCATTTCTCCTTGTTTTATCCTAAACAAGACAGGATTTAGGCAGGACCCTTCAAAGGAACCTAAGGCAGTTAGGCATTCAGATCTCACTGAAATCCAGTGGGATGCATGTTTTAACTCTGATATGGTCCTTTTAATATCACACCGAAAAAATGAATGGATCACATCTTCTCTGTCACTCTTCTAACTCTCTTAGAATCAATAGAGCAGGAACCAGAGGGGAAGTCAGAACCTTAAAATGTTGTCAATATCCGGGAAATAAATCCAGTATTTCCAAAAAAAATCCAAAATCTTGTTAGGTTCACGCCTTTAAAAATTTCTCTCAAATCCAATATTATAATTTTAAGCCTCAGTTTGGTTTTCATCATATAAGTTTTGTATTTTTAATTGGAATATTTCTTAAACTGAATCTAGTTAATACATGTAGTGTAACATTTTCCTGTGAAGTATTCAGCTTGAACATTTTCTTGAAAAAGTTTAGTTATGTCTATTGTAGAAAAACACACATGGGAGTTGAAGTCCATCTTGGGTTCATAAAAAGTAGTTTTCAAAAATATGTTCTGTAATATTGCCCTTTCTAGCTAATGATAGATTATTCATTTGTTCTTTTTCTTTTTTTTCCAATTTATTTCTAGGCCAGTGAGGTAGCAGCATGATGCTATCACCACAAGAGTACTATTTCCTCTCTCTACACCCATGCAAGACAATGTTTTAGCCATTATCACAGGTTGAGATGGTTTGTAAAACTACTAATAAATACGCACAATAAAAATACAGTTAAAAAAATAGTTTTTAAAACAGGGCTTATAAAAAAATTTTTAAAAATCATTTTAAACTCCTGCCTCTCCAATCCAGTTATACAAAGATGGAAGGAATCAACAGGATTTTATAGTGAATTGAATTGCACCTGACTAAACAGGGTAAAACCCTACAACTCTGTCTGTATGGCTGCTTGTAGACATGCTGTGAGGCTGCTCTGATGTGCTGCAATTACAGCGCATTAGAGCAGACTCAATCAAGTCTGCTGAAGCGTAATAATTACCGCGCTCCAGCCAGTCTCCACATCTTGTGTATCAGCATCTTTGTGCTTCAAAATGGCAGCGGGGCACTTTAAAGTTCATCAAACAAGCTTTAGTTCAAGCACCTCCAGCACCATTTTGAAGTGCAGGGACTCCGATACAGGAGACACTGCGGTACTTTAATTAGAGAGGTTCTCAGATCCACTCTAATTAAAGCACCCCTCCCCCACCTCCAGAGCACATGTAAGAGTGCCCTATATTACCTGCAGACTACAGACTATGGGTGCCTGTAGACATTCAGGGAGGCTGCTCCAACACTTTGTATTTGCAGCGTGTTGGAGCAGACTCAACTGATAGAGTCTTCTGGAGTGTACTAATTAGCATACTTCATCCAGTCTCCACATCTTGTGTATCAGCATCCCCATGCTTCAAAATGGCAGCGGGGCCACTTTAACTAAAGCTTGTCTGATGACTGCTTGTTAAAGTGGCCCTGCTGCCATTTTGATGCAATGGGACGCTGATATATGAGATGCTTTGGCACTTTAATTAGAGTGGTTCTTGGAGCCTCTCTAATTAACTGTCCCCTGCACCCCCCCAGCACACTACAACCTATAAAACACCCTATAACCTGGCTTTTTCCATCTTCCTCAATGGCACACACACACACATATATAATTGAGGAGGGTGGTTATATATATTATGCATTATGGGGGAGTGGGGGCAGTAATTTCATCCTCCAACTGCAAAATTATTTAGTGTCTATAGTTGAGGCTCAGAGTATTTTTGCTTTGTTTATCAACTTCCATAATACCTTGAGGCCCCATGATCTCAAGCTTACTTCTAGTTTAAATGTGGTTTTTAAGGGAATTAGCTTTTGTTTCATCTAACCACTTAGCAAAAATTAGAACATGGCTAACTTAGAGTTGAAAGAAAAAGGTTTATTTAGTCATCTGGAATTTCAAAGCCCCAAGTATATTTCAAAGGCATAATAGTCATTCAATACATGCATGTGCCTGTCTGAAGCAGAGTCTGTATTAAGGTACACTGGCATGGTATGAAATAACTAGCTTTTGGCCCTAGAAAGTATAACTCCAATTAACAAAATGTTGTGCCTATTCGGTAGCAGCTTAGAAAAGTCTATCGAGAGACCATTTTGAAAGGGAATTATGTGTTTTCCTGCTAGAAGACAAATAGGAAATAACCCAACTACAATATAAACGGAAAACAAAACTTACTATTTCACATATGCACTGGTCTCTGGAGTAGCAGTTTGAAACAGTGGGCTGGCAAAGCTCGTCTATCTAACCTCCCTTGACAAGAACGGATAAGTAAGTTTGTGCTTATAGGATTTCAACTCATCACTGAGTTGATACCAGTTCTCAAACCTCTGCAAATCTGGTGTAGCTGCAGTGAAGTCAATGTAAAACTATTAGAAGTAAGATCAGATTGTATCCAACAAATGGCATAAATAATGTGTAGAAGTGCATAATGTGTAACAGTAGTGTATCTTGAGCTCTGTATTTTTCTTCCACTGACAGACAATTTTCCTGTGTATGTATACTTAAATCAGTTAATATTGGCAATTTTATAAAATTACCTATTACAACAAATAGTAGGCAGCTATTTATCTACCTCTGATGGAATAAGCAAATTGTTTCTCTAGCTCTAAAATGTTTCTAACATTACATTTGAAAAGAGAGGGAGATATTTTACCTATTTATAGCCATAGTTAATATATATTAAAATAGCATCAAATGACATCTCCCATATTTAAAGTTCCAAATAGTTTCCATTATAAACTTAGTATTTTCACATGGTCCAAATTTTCCAAAATATTTATTTTAGGGATGAAATTTTCCATGTTTGTATGACTGAAAGTTTTATAAGTTGGGAGATATTTTTTCTTTTTATTTTTAACTCAGAACACAATCCTTTCAGCTATTTTTGAGTTATGGGAGAGTGGAAAAAAATACTTTTCCCATTGTGTAATCATAAAAGATAAAACTTCCAGCCACACTTTTTAACAATACTACAAGGAAAACAACTTAAGGTTGAACTATGGTCAAGACCTACTGCCTTTGCTTGGTCTGTGGGAAAAATGAAAAATAAGGTCTAAATGATGGAAAATAATGAGTAACCATTCCTAGTAATATCTGCTTAGCTTAATAGCAGAGGTTAATGAAAGCCCACCTCTTTAATCACATCAGTGAACATTCCCTTTGTCCAGTACCACCCCAGAAGTGAGCTAACCATACATGCTGAATCTTTCAGTTTTTGCCTACCCCGCTACAAACTCCTAGCATAGTTGTATTTCATGGCATAACCTTACACACACAAAGCATGCTTCAGTGCCCAGGTGTTCATATCATTACAGAAATTGCATTTGCTCTGAGCAAAAGTATCTTTATCTGTATCACACTGCAGGATTAGCCTCAGATGAGCAGCTACAAAGGTAGTTGTGCAAGTCTTAACATAATCTTATTGGCTATATATAGACATTCAAAAAGCCCGAGGTGGAATCTAAGTTATGCCTTTTATTGTAAGTGGCATAGTTTAGATCAGTAGTAAACAGAACACACATTTGCCTGTTGGTGGTGGGGGCAAAACTTAGACTGGGTTCCACCATTTTTAAACCAGTCGGTGTGTGCTGAACTTCTGTTTTCTTACAGATATAAACTAGTTTTTGATCTCTTGTACCCCTAAAAGTGTAATATCTGTACATGGACATAGTGCTTCTACCCACCCTTTAGACAGTTAGGCTTTGATAACTCAACCTGCCATCTATCAAGCTGACTGTAAGCAAGGCTGCTCGCAACTAAGATGGTTCCTGGTTGGTCTCTACCTCCCTGTTTCTTATTTACACCCCAACAAGCAGCAATAAGTATACCAAGATAATGAGAAAAATCAGCTGTACAAGAACTTGGAAAAAGGAACCTTTTTTAATTTTTATGCCCTACAAGGATTCTTCTGGAAATCACATGATAAAACATCTCTACACATAAGAGCATATGAGCCTTTCTGCCTTCTATGGCCTGTTTTTTTCCCCTCAGCAGCATAGCATTCTAGAGATGGAGTAGAAGAAAAAAATAGTTGATAAATAGTCAATCAAAATCTTTAAAAGTCTTCAATTCATGAACCTTCACAATGTACATCTGGTCACCACACTTCATGTACTCATCCTGGGTTTTGCAGGGCGACAGCAACAACTGTCAGGCATAGCAATACTTAAACAACACATTGTGTGAAAACACAATTGCATGATATATATGTGTGAACATGTTGGGTAATATCTTCTTATTCTTCCTGTAGTCTCCTGCCACGGCTTAGATTTAATAAGAAAAGGAAGGAGATCAGTAAGTTGATAAGGCCCATGATCAGTGAATAGAACCTAGATGTTACACACTCAAAGTAGAAGATATAGAAACAGTAGCCTTGCCAATTACTTCATTGGTAAAGATAGTTGACTTGAAAGTGAGAAAAACCCCGAACTGAAACTTTTGACTATACTTTGTTTAAACTATTCTAAACTGCTAATTGCCTCATTAGCGTAACACAATCCCCGTGTCTTTTGCTCTTCGTCCATGGCTTGTGCCAGGAGCAGTTCTCTGCAGCTCCTCCACAGTTCTTCTGATTATTTCCTAAACAGTTGTTATCCCAGCGGCGTCAGGGACTTATTGGAAGCTCTGTTTCCCTGCACATTGTCCCAAAGACTCATTCTTTCATTTGACTCTCTGCCAAGCCTGTTCCCGCCGCCTCAGTGTCCCTCCAGACTCACCACAGCAGCATGATTCTTTTTATCAGCGTTTGTCAGGGTCTGACCTGTTGAGTCTTCAGGTAGTTCAGAGCTCCCAACGTCCTTCTCAGTCACAGGTTAGACTTCTTTCTGTTTATCTCTCTAGGGTCTAATTTACACCTGTGTTCCTCTTCTGGTGCCCAAAGATGATCTGTAAATATCCTGCTGCTGGTTTTATCCCCAGTTTTCACAGGCTAATCATCTGACCTCTTTCCAGGTGTGAAATCCTCTCCACCTGGCAGGGTGCATTCAGAGGTCACTCCTCCCAGAGTTAGCCCAAGTAACAGGGCTCCTGCTTGTGTCCCTGTTACAATATGCATGTCATTTTTTCAAGTGTAAATATTCCCCATTGCAGTGAGATGATTCCACTGGTTGGTAGCAATATATTTTCTAATTTTAGATATACCTTCAGACTACATCAGGAGGCATAAAGAACTGTGAACTTCTCAACAAAAATCATATAACAGTATTCTATCCTTGTCACTCTACACCTTCTCCCAAAATGAATGGCCTTGTGTTAGAAAGTAGAGAAAGTTTTGGATGCAGAAAATATTATCCTCATTATTCAACAGATTATGCATTTTTATTTTAAAATAGATGTGGTTCTGTAGCCACACCTGATGGTGTAGAGATGGAGACTGCCAAACTACCCTGTGAGTGATGGTTGGATGCTTTCTGTTTCCTTCACCTCACTGAGGTACAAAAGTGAAGGACTCATGAGGGTCTTTTACATGCTGAAATTTTTATTCTTATGCATTATTTGCATTGTTTAATGAAAGCCCAGATACATGAAATGCAAAAATCTATTTGAACATAATATTAATAATATACATTTTTATTGTAATATTACAGTATCAGTAATGTACACAGTGTGGCAGAATACCCCTTTGGGCCCAACAGGGTGTAAGACCCTGGGCCCTGAGAGTGACAGAGCAGAGTTATAGGGCCAGTTAAGCTCAGACAGGAGTGGCTGAGTCCCAAAGGGGTGGAAGACTCTAGGCCCCAGTGTAAGGGGCAGAGTTGTGGCCTGAAAGAGGGGTGAACTGGTCTGGTGAAGTCCTGGGGGCGAAATAGGCCCATAGTTGAGCAATTGCTCAGTCCCATTCGGGTGAGGGTCACAGGAGAGGCCCAAAAGGCCAAGCCAGGGCTGACCGAGCGGTGGACAGTAAAGCCTGAGGATCTCTGAGTAGGGCATTGTGAATGTGGCCTGGATAGGCGGTATGCAAGAGGCTTGGTGAGAGCCGGTGGAGTATATGTGACCCTGGTGAGAGGCAGGTGGTATGCATGGTAGAGACACAACTATGTGTCCAGTTTGACCCAGCTTTGAACCGGAGTTGGAACATACTGTGAGACATCAGCAAGAAGTGGGGCATGTGTAGGGGTGGTAGGAGTATGTACTTATCGCTTATGGTCACTTGGACATACAAAGGGCAGCCTTCCACCTATTTCATATCACAATCATTTATCAACAAGGTGTGTCAGGTGAACAAGGTGTGAAGTTTGCCCAGACACGAGGGTGGGGCCATACTAGTACTGGGTCTGGAAGACGCCCTTGTCACACACTGATTCAAAAATATTGACATATGTAAACATACACATAAAAATGTCTCAGTACCAAAGTAGATGTACAATATTTTCCTGAATAAAAGATGACACTCCAATAATCAGATTCTGTATGGCTAGGGACAGAAATTGCACATAAACTGGAATAAGTGATTGGAAACTGATTCAAATCTGTAACACAACAGAAGTTCACTGCACATAAACCTCTTTCAAAATGGCTGAAACCAATTTAAGATAAACCTGGATGGATGCAGTATCAGAGTTAACTGATTTAGATTAAAATGGTTTATTGAACTTCTATCACAGATCCCCTCCAAATTCAAGTTAATGCACAGTCCCCCAGCATCCTAAGATGCTTTGCACCTACCCTGCAAACCTCCCCTCATAGGGTGGGTGGGCTAGCCTTAGCCCAAGCTGTCTGTTTCAGCTGTGCAGGGAGGCATGATCTAGTGCCCCCTGGCTTCTGGCCTCAGCTACTGCAGGCAAGTGGCTGCATTTCCAGAGTAAATACAGTAATATCTTTCTTTCTTTTTTGGCTAAAGTGTGGCTTTATATTACTGTTTATTCATCATATTCAGGGATGCATCCTCCTGTACATTGGAATAACTCACTGAAATCTAAAGAAGTATTCCAATTTTTTCATCCATAATAACACTTCAGACCAGTGCTTTAACTCCTACATTTCCTGCCTTTTTATTGCTTATGATTTTGTAACTTCAGTGTAGAGTTTGTGTTATTATGTACATTTCTTGTGCATATTAGAAGTAAATCAGAATATATCCAGTTAGTTGTGCCAGGATTTCACACAATTTCTCTGTTCTCAACTCAAACCCAATAGTGAATTCAGTTCTTAATGCCTCTAATCCCTACTCCTTGTTTATCTTAAAATACTAATTTCAGCTATGAGCCCTAGAGCTAGCATTGGTATTCTTTAATCTTATTTTTGGCTCCCTGCAGCTCCCTTCATATAGTGTGTGAATGTTAATGATAAAGTTATTTTTATTTATTCAAAAAACACCCAAACTAACTGATTGAAGTTGCCTCTTCTCAAAAGTAGGTCATAAAAGAAATATAACACAATTGCAGTAATTAAGAAGGGTTTTCTTTTCTTAGCAAACTGCCAAGACAGAAAGATCAATACAGTAAAAACCCTTTTCACATTACAGCAGAGGGAGTTGGAAAAGATCCACTTGAGCTCTCAGAACTGAAATGCTGGAGGCTGATGTCATTAACGAAACCAGCTGAGGGCTGAAAAATAAACCAAACAAACAAATAGCTCCTAAGTATAAAATTAGTGGGGCAGATTATATACTAGTAACATGCTATGCAGATAGATTCTTGCCTTGGTAATGCACAATACCAGCTCTGAAGATAGGGAGTAGGATTGATCAGATTTTTTTTACTTAATTATTTTTCTGTCCACATATGCCAGCTTGTTGAAACATTTTTTTTTGTAAAAAAAGTTTAGTTTTCATAAATATTGAATTAAAAATGAAAAATAATTTAAAATTGGTGAAATACCTATTACTAAAATAAAAAAATAAATGTATTGGACTCAAAATTCCTTTCCTTTGAAATGAAAAACAATAGTCATATTTAAGTACCCTTAACCCACAGGGAGTCCTGATTTTAGTACCAGATTTATCCACACATTTGATTGTCATATCTGAGTCATTAATAACTATTGTCAGAAAAGACATCTTCAGGCCAAAACATTTTTTTTTATCATTGTTTTTCATTCTTAGTCCCTCCACTTCTTTTTCCTGTCAAGAACTAGGCTCTAGATTTTGAACTCTGGTATATTAATTCAGTGATTTGTCATACAAGATACACTAACATATCAGTATCAAGGCTAGACAATGTCTTGTTTATATTGGGGATTTCCAGAAAGAATTGTACAGATGGAAGTATTGTGGCTCATTTCTTTCATTTTATGAGAATGTGAGGTTATGGGTAGGAATGAGTATTTTAGGAAGAAGTTTTGAATCTTGCTGACCGAATGCAGCTTTATTTTATTTGTCTGGCCAGCACCTAGGCTAGGGAGAGACATTCAAAAAGCCTGAGCCTGAATTGATTCAGTTTTTACAGGTTAAGCTAACCTGGCTAGGCTCAACTGGTTTGTAACCATATAGACATTCCAAAAATGCAGGCACATGCTTGCAGTGGGTCAGGCTAGAAGCTGGGGGGTGCTAGAGCATCCCTCTCTTCCCTTCCACACTGCTGAGCTGAGAGGCAGAATGGACAGGTCTTGGAAGGATGCTCTGATTAGGGAGAAGTACCCCCCACACACACACACCCCTCCCCCGCCTGAACAGTCCAGAAGACAATTGAGTGTTTATCACCCCTAATTCAGTGTTTATCTGACCTTTAAGAAAACAAAGAAAACAAAAGCTTCTCTCCATTAGTTCAAATTCTTCTTAAACAACTTTTTCCAAGAAGGGATGTTACCAGCTACCTGTTGATTAGCTCCAAAAAGCCCAAACTTTTTGGCAATCCTGTCTGCCTTTGTCCGGTCTCCCACAGCACAGACATCAAGTGGTATGCTAGCTAATGCTGAGAGGTGTCTGTGTAAGGCAGAGGGGAGGGGGAAATACCTGCTTAGCAGGGAGTGGGGGGAGGGTGGTAGCAGGAGGAAGCCAGGAAGACTGCAGTCACTGCCGGAGCTGCACCCAAGGAGCAGATGGGAGGGGCTAGCCCTGCTGTGGAGCAGAGAGCCCATCCCATCCCATCCCAGAGAGCATGCTGGAATACTGGGGAAGTCTGGTTTAACTTAAACCAGCAACTGGTCTGGGACAGACATTGCATAAACCTATTTGAGCCAAATCAGTTAAGTCTGATACTACATTCAGCCAGGTTTATCTCAAACCAGTTTCAGACAGGTTTCAAAATGGTTTATGTGCACTGAACATATGTTCTGTTACAGGTTTAAACCAGTTTCTGATCACTTAAACTGGTTTATGTGTAATGTCTGTCCCTAGCCTTAAGGGTAGAAGGAAGTTTAGGGTAAATAAATATAATTGCTGAGATGGTTATAAAAGACTAGCTCAAAGTTAGGCTATTTGGGCTTTCAGAAAGCCCTGCGTCTTTTCTCTTGGAGGTCTTGGCTCATGATTCGCTACTATAAATGTTCTTGACAGGGCATTTGATTAAGGTGGCAGTTGATGGTTCAGCTCATTGGGACTTCATTGAAGCTGTTATCTTGTTCTCCAAAATCTTAGCTTTTCATTTTAAAAAAACAAACCACATTTCTAGGGCTAGGTACAGATATTCTAAAGTCCAAAGCAGGATCAGTCTAAGTTACATTGTTTTCTGCGAGCAGTGTAGTTTAGATCAGTAGCAGTAGGTTGGAGGCAGGAGGCGGCGCACATTTTAGACCGGGTCTGCTATTTTTTAACCAGTCAACATGTGCTGAATTTCTGTTCTATTACTGGTATAGACTAGTTTTGTGTGCTGAACTTCTGTTACGGCAGGGGTGGGCAATTATTTTTGGTGGAGTCCTGCTTATTGAGTTTTGGCAAGCTATCAAGGGCCACATGATAGGCAGCCAGGGGCAGAAAGCTATTAATTTTCTAAATGTTTTAGGGGCCCCACAGGGCAGGTAGAATGGCCTGGTGGGCTGCATCCAGCCCGCAAGCCATGTTTTGCCCACCCCTGCGTTATGGATATAGACTAGTTTCCAATCACGTACACCAGTAAAAGTGTGATGTCTCTACCTGGCCTAACTGTTTTGGTTGTGAAAAAAACCTAAAAATATGCCTCAAGTAGAACTTTTGCAAAGACATTTTTGAGAATGTGTGAGAGCCTGGAACAATTGCTTAGAAAGGTTTAAGCTGCCCCATTCATGTCACTGAATAAGTCAGGACCCCAGTGATGATGGTTTCAGTGTTAACATAGTTAAATACTTAATTCCTCTCATAAGGAAGAAAAGGGGGAGGTTTATAGATCTGTCCAGTTCACTGCAGATGACATCTCATTTTGGTGCCACCTCCCAGATGCCAACACTTATTTATTTTCTTCAGTCGCAAAGGAATCAAGTTCAAGCCTCACAAAGGCAAAGCACTTAGAGAGCATTTATGAGCCATATTTTGGCCACTCACATGGGCAGAGCTTATTGTTGATGATATCTTGTCATCAGCTGGAATTGGAAGACTATCAGAGCATGCCTAAAATGAAAAAACGTCTTTCACTGTAACTGCTGAAATTGGCAATAATCTAAGAACTGAAGTAGGTATGAAAAAGAGAGGGCCCTCTGCCCTCTTTCACCTTACAAGAATTCTGGCAGCCTGAACATGGAACAGGGTGAAGTCCCTACTCAAGAGAGCTGGAATAGAAGACAAACAGAAAGGTATGGGGGAAAAATACACTGTCAGCCTATGGGTTAAGGAGCTGCTGATTCTTAATTATTGTTGTGCTACAGAACTAAGTTAAGGTTCATGAACTACTGGTGCCTCCCACGAGTGGGGGACCACCATGCGGATGAGCGGGGACTGCCTGCAGATGCCTCCCGTGATATTGGTGGCAGTAAGCAGGGACCACGCATAGACACCACCAGCTGTGTCACACTGATTAAAAGCATCCACATGTCACATGTATCAGTGCTGAGAAATTCAGTGTATCACATTTCCATGCTGAGAAAATGGCAGCGGTGCACTTTAAACTAAAGCATATCAAACATGCCACTGAGGCATACGATGCGTGAGGGTGCCAGAGCGCATCAATTTATGTGCTCCACTCCAATGCGCTGGATTTCCCGCACATTGAAGCACGCTCACTCCATCTGTGTAAATGCCCATAAATATCATGACCCCTCTTAATTAGAGAATTTCGTATGAAATGAGAAGGAAGAACCCTGAGGACATGAAGCCTTTTCTGTGAAGGTGTTTTTAGAAATTAGTGGCAAAAATAGCTGCCCATGCCATATGTCTGCAACAAAGTGAGAGCAGTAGCAGAGAACTCTGATGGTAGGTCTGTCAAATGCACCCATCATTTACAACTACCTAGAGAGGTTATCTGGTCCAGTAAATGGTCATTGAACACTGGACAGTTTTATTTCCAAATTGCCGTTATTTTCTGAAATATCTTTGTCCGTGCAATTTAAACAGCCTGGAGCTGCTGTATTCCACCGGTAAACAGTGCAAGGACCCACCTAGTTCTATGCCATTTTCTCTTCTGCCTACCCAGGCCCCAACCTCTTCCCCCATGACCTTCCCCAGAAGAGAAGGTATTAAAAAGTAGGAAGTTTGGGGCACTCTTATTTTCCCCATATCCTACCCATCTCTCTTTTCCTAGCTGAGGCAGTGAACATGCGTTGCACTGTGACTGTTTGAAGGGGAGGAAAGCATGGCTGAGACTACACCCTCCCTCTTCCTATGTGACTGACGGCTTCAAGCAACAAATCCAGAATCCTCTCTTGAAAGAGCCTCTGCTGCCACCTACAGTGTCCTCATCCCAGGCCTAGCAATAGGGCAGGCTATGAAGATCAGAGTATAATACATATAATAAAAATTAGGGATTAAAAATAAAATGTAAAGGATGACATCCAATTTACCTGCCTCAGTTTCACAGTATAATTAAAGAAGAGCATTTCAGTGGGTTCAATGGCTGCTTCCAGTTATTAAACAACCCTGCATGAATGTAGCACATAGGAAAACTATACCATTGCTTGGGGTCAACAGAATGCCCATTCAAATTTAAGTATGCAAATACATTCATTGAGTTTATTAGCGCTTCTATCATGCTTCACATCAACCACACAACTATGTTCAGAGGACTACAATTCAATTTTGTTTTACCTATGATTGAAGAAACTAGAAAGCTGTAATCTGCAAGTGGGTGAGGGGGAAGTGTTTCAGATAAAGGACACCTGGATGTGTTTAGGTCATTTTCCTGTGTTTCGGGGGGGGGTGGGGGTTGGTTTGGGGTTTGGGTATGTGCATTTCAATTGCTATGGGCAGCTAAAAATGCTGTCACTTTAAATGAGAAATAGTCCTAAACACACAAGTTATTTTTCTGAACTGCACTTTGAAAATAATTATTCACCTAAGCAACATTGATCCTCACTGATGACAGGAGACTATCAGTTTACAGAAATAATTACATTGTGGCACCAACTAGAGTCTTTTGCTTGCTTGTTATGTTTCAAACTCAGTTTTATTGTGGGGAAATCTTTTTGTTTGTTTGCTTGCTTACTTATTTCTTCTGGGTTAGACTTAGAGCTACACCAGAGATAATTATATTCCCCTCCTCCCCACTCTGTGTTCTGCAGTCCACCTAGTTTGGGGTTTTCATGTATAGGGATGGGGGTAATCAAAAAGCAGGGTTAGTGAAACTGAGTGAAGTCTTTCATGGCTAAGCCAAATTCCTAATGAATAGATTACTCTGGGGCAGAGACGTGCTCTCTGGGTCATTTCAGATGGCTAGAGCCTGATAATTGTGTATCTGATTGCTGCAATGGCATCTGAGGGAGGGGAGACCTTAAACGCATGAGCGGGGATCATCTGGTTATTTATGGCACGGTAACAATGTGTATAAAGATATGATCTGACACATATGTCAAAGTAATTCCTGCTCACTGACTGCAGGGAAAATGTATTATAAATCCAGCTACTTACTGTGTTTGGAATTCTAATACGAAAAAAGGGGAGTGGGGGGAAGGTAGCTGCTGTGGAGGCTTTCTTCATGGTTGCCAAACTATTTATTTTTCAGTCAGGCTGATTTTCTCTGGTTTTTAATTTATTTAACAAAGGTGTCCTCTGAAAAAGTAAAATCCCCTCAGAACAAGGAAGGATTATAGCACTAATAATTTAACCTAATCAGATGCATCATAGGCAGAAGCAGCAGTTATAATTTCTTGTGATTTTATTAATAATGTTCACACCACTACAATGGATGTCATCACTGAAACTGAATTTCTGTAAAAGGTTTCAACTTCCCTGTCTTTCCTACTACCAAAAAACTGAAACTGCTATTTTTAATGTGCTGAAAAAAAATGGTACATGTTCCTTTTTAACAGTAGCTGTCACAGTTTTTTGCATTACCAAAGCTGTAGCAATGAACAACTATGAAAAAAATATATTTTTAAATGTAATCAAATGGGTGGAGATAAAAATGGCCTTAACAGTCATCATCAGTATCTTTGTTGAGAACCATTTGGTGAATTATTCTGAAACCAGTTCTGTTTCGCAGAAAGTAATACAATTATATGTAAAGTTTGTCCCTTTTTTAAGGGGCCTGTTTTTAGAACTCATAACTAGTGAGATCTCATAATGTGCACTTTTGTCATTTTGTAACAAAATGTTGTGGTTCATGAAGGTACTTTTGCCTCCACCATAGCAACTAAACTGCAATACTTGCATACATTAATGCATGTATACCCTCAAGGATCGTGGGCATTAGGAATATCATAGCTCATTTTACAAATTGAAGACCCGAGGTGCACGGGTTTTCCTAGGGTTGCACATAGAATTGGTGTCAAAAAAAGAAATTGTACCAGATTTCTTAAGTCTCAGTCCAGCACCATCTTGATGATGATTGTTTTCTGTGAAGATGAGGCTGCCTTTTCCTGTTGAGAGCAGCCCAAGACTCGCCATATTTATGTTTCTCTTGCATGAAATATAAACTGTAGCACTATTCAATACAATACTAGAGAAGAATGTCCCTTAAATTACCAAGGTATCCATTGTTATGGAAAAACAGCATCTGAGTCATTGATGAAATATAGCAGGGAAGGAGAATAAAAGGCATAACACAGTTCAAAAGAACTCCATTTACATAAATATGCAGAGACATCTGTTTCAGTCATGAGTGACCTGCTGGTTTAGATCATCAGCAGGGGAAACTTGTAGTTGATCAGCACTGCCTGCCGTAGCAGGTGCTACTTTAGGCAACAGGAATTACTGAAGAGGTTTTCAATGAACAAAGACCACTCTGCCTGCCAAGAGGAGACATACGGGAAATTCAAACAAACAGCAGACTCCTATGCATGTTTAATTTATAATTTGTGGCAGCAATAGCATAACTAGGGGTGGGTGAGAGGGGCACCTGCCCCATATGCAAAGTTAGGAGGGATGCCAGAACCCTTTGCACGCCCACAGCCCTGCAAAGTTTGTACCCCAGCAGTATACCCAAGCCAGGAAGTCCAGAGCAGTCCCAGGTTGCAGCTGGTTTAAGAGCAACAGCCAGGGTGGGCAGAGCACACAGTGGCAGAAGCAGCAGCAGCAGCTCAGCCACTCACTAACTGTTTAGGAGTTCCTGGGATGGAAAAGATGGTTACCCCAATGCCCCACCTACACCCTTGAAATTATGTACTCACTTTCCCCTGTGGGCTCCCACTCTTGATGCTACACTCCCCTCCCTGCCACCCTACTCTCAGACCCCACATATGCCACCCCATGTCTTTCCCCTGGAGCCCACCCCCAGCCTCAGAACCATGCGCCCCCTGCCCTTGTAGAGTTTGCCCTGGGTGCCAAATCTGCTTGTTACACCATTGCCTGGCAGAGTATACACGCACTTTTACGTCCAAAACTTTCCAAGACTATTCTTCAATTCTCAGTGAGTATCGAAGCTGTATGATTCATGTATGAAAAGTTGTTTATATTGAACTAGCTGAAAAAGAACACACACACAAAAAAAGAAATGGATTTTTTATCAAAATTCAAAGGAGATATTTTAAACTGGACTATCATCTACATTTAAAGTCAATGTGCTATTCATTCATTATCAAAGAATATATCCTAACTGGTTGTGCAAAACCCTTCCTTTTTTATGTTATGGTTTTCTTAGTGATCTGTTTAGCCTTGATCTGGTACATTATAAACAATGAAGTACTTCAAAGACATCAAATGGGTGTGTGCTTACCTTATTGCTCAGTACTAGGTGTTCTCTACAATGCCTTATTAATAAACATTTGCTGTTTGTTCTTCCTTTTGGGTTTGCATGTTAATTTTACTGCTGTTTAAAGTTCTCAGAGTGCTTTTATGCCATGTTCCTTCTTTCAAAGGGAACAATCTGTTTCCCAAATTATAAACCAGTAAGCAGAAGACCAGATTATTAAGTGTGAGCTGGAAAAGAGTAGGTGTGGTATGATATACTATCTCTGGCAATACATTTCAGCAATACTGATTAGAAGGTGCTTATGCAATGAAGAAAGGTGTCCAAGAGAACTGTAGTAAAGCTCTTCAAGAAAATGAGTTAATAGCAATAAATGGCTTTCATGATTTAAAATACTTTCTCTGCCTCTTTCAAATATATAATGTTTATATAAGTACTGCTTAAGTCAGGGGTAGGCAAAATGCAGCCCACCAGGCCATTTTACCCAGCTCACAGGGCCCCTAAAAAATTTAGAAAATTAAGATTTATGTGCTCCTGGCTACCTGTTATACGGCCCTCGATGGCTTGCCAAAACTCAGTAAGCGGCCCTCTGCCTGAAATAATTGCCCAACCCTGGCTTCAGTATTGCTTGCAAATAATAATAAAATGTAATAGCACAGTACGAGTACTAGATTCATAGTATTTAAATAATTCTTCACATTGGGTCACAACAACTGTAGTTCATATAAACATATTAGACCATAAAAAATTTAATTATGTCCCCTTAAATAATGTTTACGTATCATCATGATAGAAGCATAACTCTTGTTTTCTTCCCTCTTTGAACAGAGAGATCACACTTCTTATAAACCTCATCATATTGAGGTAGGGCTAAGATGAGCATAACCAGTGACGAAGTGAATTTCTTGGTGTATCGCTATCTCCAGGAATCAGGTAAGTTTCCTGACTTTATTACAGCACTGGATCATGGGTGCTAAATATTAGGTATTCCCTGCCCACAGGGGTCCTGGGTAAAACAAGAAAATAAATATCATTATGTCAGTAAATATTTAGCAGAATTGTCATACCACCTTATGTCATACTAGTTTATGTTACTAGCAACATACATGCACAAATGACAAATATTTCTATTCTTTGCTTTCTTAGCCACTTGAAAGTATTTATCTCAGGTCCTTGTTAAATGAGAGGAGATTTTCTTCAAAAAAGCTTTATACCGGGTTGTAAACAGATAGTCATCTACCTAATCAATATGTTTGTAATAGATCCAGTATATGTGTACGCGTGCATGCGCGCGCGTGTGTGTGTGATATCAAGGTAATGATGTATGTAAATAACTGTATAGGTTGGCCTCTCTCTTGAGATCCTAAGTTGTATGTTCTTCCCTTCACCCTGCACATCTGGCACTGTTTTTTTCATATAAACGGGAATATTTTGGGAGTAAAACCCTAACCTGTGCTTTTAAAAAATATGTTCAGATTGGTATTTTATTATAGGATCCTTTTGTTATTTCAACTCTGACAGAAAATGTTATTTTAATGTTTGCAAGGGGCAAGCACATTGCTTAGGGAGTGACATCCAGGATCTCAGCAGGTTTCCTTGCTCTCTGAAGAGGCAAGCTCTTTGAAGTTGGGTAATGGGTATGGGGAAGGGGGAGGAAAAGAGACATGTGGGGAAAAAAATTGTCCCCTTTATTTTGACAGAGGGAACCAAAAACCTAGCAGCTGAAAACTCAGACCCAAATCTCTATTTGGGGGCTGAGCATGCCTCCTATTAGCCATCCTAGCCTGGATCCACTCAGTGGATTATTGTTTTTCTGCCACCCTGATAGAACAATTCCAGTACTATGAGCCCCCAGTACAAGAAACTTCTGTTGAAACTTACAAGGAATCTCCACATGTGGTAGACATACAAGGTTTGATCCTCTAAAGGGCTCTTGATAATTTAGCTATCTGTCATATTGGCAGATCTCTTCGCTCTAACTGCGTGGCCCTAACCCACATCCCAACACTCTAATCAGCAAGTATTTTGGCTGGAGGGACCACTGAAGGACTTTGGGTGAGCTCTTGAGAGCTGGGAGGCAGAGGTGGGGAGGCAGAGTGCTGACCCGGCCCCAGCCTTGGCCCTGTCACAGCTGTTTACATGGTCTGTTTACAAAGAGGTGGCCAGAGGGGTGCAAGTTTTTCCTGTCTGGCCCTGGGCCTATGCACTCCACACCCACTGCTAGGGGTGACAGATGGAGCAAGTGAGTAAATAGGTGGGGTCTCCATGAAGCCCACCCCAATATCCCTGTGGGCAGGGTGTGCTCAGATGGATGAATGGGGCCACAGACAGACAAGGAGCAGTGTCCAGGAGCAGAACAGTTGAGCAGGGCATGGGTTAGAGCTGGGATTGGGGAGCAGTGATAACGTGAGGCCAGGGCCCGGGACAGAGCCACGGTCCTCTCCCTACATGTCCCTGTGTTGGGCATCAGCTCTGCAGGGAACCACAGGGCGGGGGACTAGTGCCCATTGCAGGGATGAGTGAGGAGCAGATTACAGCTGTGCTCCAGGCCCTGAGCCCCAGCCCTGCACTGTCATCAACCCACAATCCCATCTGCCCATCCCACTCCTGGATGCCACTATCCACCCAGCCAGGTGTGCCAAGCCTGCGAGGGTCCTGGCCTGGACTCCATGGAGACCTCACCTGCCTGCTCTGTCTGGCACGACCAGCAGCGGGTGCAGGGCAGACGGGCCTGGGGGTGCCCAGGCAGTGGGGCCAGGGGCTAGTGACACTTGTTTCCAGGCAGCAGTGGCTGCTGGGCAGCTGAGACCAGCTGCCACCCCATCCCACCCCACCCCACCCTGCCCCACAGATTACATCTCAGCATGCCCAAGAGTTGCATGCAGGGATACAGTGGGCCGTGCCATGTGGCATCTCCACATCTGGGGGGCAGCGGGATCAGTTACACTCCCCACGACTGCCATGGGCCAGAGGGAATCACTTGATAGGCCGTATCTGACCTACATGCTGTATTTTGCCCACCCTTGGATTAGAATCTGGTTTTTGGCTTCAGTTCATGAGAATGGGGGGAAATACAATTTGATTACAAACTAACCAATTTTCTCAAAATAAATTGACTGGAGTTTATTGGCTTTTGAACATTCAAAAAGTTGCATAAATCTCATTAAAATTGTTACATTTGTAGTGTATTTTTTCCACATTATGTTGTTGCAATGTAACAGCTTCTCCCCATTGGAAAGAAGAAACCAAAGATGGTAGGCTTCATGTTCTGCTTGAATTGTCAATAGCCAAACTGATGCTGTGGATTGATTCAAAACAAATCTTTAAGGACTTACTGATGAATGACAGCATCAAAAGAACAGTGGCTGAAGGCTCTTATTGATTTTTTTCTAGCATTTTTAGATAAAATACCGTTGTTACTTCATATTCACACTATTATTTGACAATGAAAAATATATAGTCCTGCATACACAGGAAGAGTGTGAGTGTAACTGCATTGATGTCACTGATTTTGTTTGATAATTTCTACAGGTACTGTTAAGTAAGCAGAAACTGGTCTAATGATATTAAGAAAACCAGCTCAAACTGAGCATTTTAGGACCTGGATGATAATACATAGTCTTAGTACCAGTGCCTGACACAAGACAAGACACAGTAGTCTTGTACAGTAAATGAGAATTATAAGTAACGCTGAGCCAACAGATCTATTTTTAAGAAGCATGTACTGTACAGTTGGTTTTGATGTTCTGAGCCATGCTCATACTGTTTTCCCTTATGGGGTTTTACATTTGTATTTTTTGTTAGACAAATAAAGAAATCCCAGCTTGTAAGATGCTGTGCCACCTGCTAGTATAAACAATGTAGAATGATGAGATACAAATTAAAAATGTCTAAACAAGAACCTCTAATTATTGTAAATTCGACATGCACTTTTTTAATCCTTAGAGGGACAGTGTTTATTTTGAATATAGTTTGAGTTCAGTCATCTGTAGTTTATGCTGCCAGCAAAACCAGGAATCTTTTTTAGCTTTTGTATAACTGCTATTATACATTGGAATATGGACCGAGGTTCATGACACCTAGCCAAGCCCAAATAGCATAAAAAAAATTAAATAAAAATGGAGACAATAAAGTAAGTTTAACTCAGGTTTCCTCTTTGGTTGCCTCCTCTTTAATATTCAGACAGAAACAAACGTATACCACACCAAGAATTTAATTGCGTATAAGGCAAGTCCATACCCAGATCATTACAAAAATTTGGCAGCTCTGATTCTGCAGGGTACTTGAGGACGTTTTGAATATTGCCATGGCAATGGTACTAGTGAATGGTGGTCATGAAAATTACTCTAATGATATTATTAGAGAGAAAGTTAAAATCTTCTGAAGTGGTGGGAGTAGGGGAATCATCAATTAAAAGTGAAAGTCAGAGGTTGCTTTCTGTTATAATTGAACATTTGAATCTAGAAGCATTAAATAATTGAACTATCCATGTCAGTAGTGTTGTTTGATGACAAATCTTAGGATACAGGAGAAGTTTGTGAGGTATTTGACTTAGGCTTCTTCATCTTGAATGACACCAGGTGCATCTACACATGCTCCTTGCTTCGGAGTAGACTAATCAGCTCCACAGTGAAATGGTACAGTCTACATGTGTGCTAGTATTAGGGCACAGTAAACTAATTAATTCTGCCATAAGATAGTATTGTACCTGACAATACTATCTTATGGCAGGATAATTTACTGTGCTAAAACACACATGTGGACACTGACCACAGGCATAAATTGTGCCCGGCCAGCCCAGTCAACTCGGGGCCTGCTTTGCCCTGGCTTATTGCTGCTGTCCCAGGCCCATGTGTAGACACCGCAACTGAGCAGTTTACTCCTGTATAAACTGTTTCACATTAATTTCCTGTCTAGATACACCCACTATAATAAAATTAACACCATATGTAATCAGTACAGTCCACATCAAATGGATTAAAAGCTGTTAACTGAAAGATCTTGAAAAGTCATTGGAAATGGACAATATTCATCTAATGGGATGTTTCAGTTGGAATTCCAGAGGGATCTTTTCCCACTTCTGTACTATTCAACAGCTTTATCAGTTATCTGGAAGAAAATTTAAAATCATTGCTGATTTAATTTGTAGATGGGAAATAATTGATGAAGTGGTAAGAGGTGGCAGCACTTCAGTTATAGAGACTGATCAACACAGTTTGGAAAGCCAAGCTAATGTAAGTGACATGCAATTTAATATATCCAAATGCAAAGTTGCTTATCTAGAAACTACGAATAAAAGAAAAATAACTGAAACCCAGCAGTTCAGCCCACAAAAAGAAAATGGCCATCACAATAAAGGAGAGGTGAAAAATTCCTTTATTTTATTTCTGAGATAGTCATTTTTTATCATCATTTTTGTGACGCTGCTCATTGTGTGCAGGAAAATATCCACAACATACTTTAAACAATTTGAGCTGGTAAAAGACTAACAGCAATGTTTGGTGCTGGCATGACAAGGCTCCCAGCCTAGCTTGCTGCTGGGCTCTGACCTCCTCACCCTTTGTTTCCAGACTCTGGGTCCTGCCCCCTCCATCTCACCTGCCATGGTTTGATGTTATAGTTTTGAAGGGAGGCTGGAGGTGGAGGTGGGTTTTGGGGTAGGTCCTTATCTAAAACCAGATCCTTCCCAACCTTAGCTCATGTTTAATCTGGCTGGGTCCCATTGCCCAGAGTCCACCAAACCAAGACCTAGATTCTTGGGCTCTAACTCTAGCCCTTTGTGGGCTCTGAGCCGCTTGGCCCCTAAGCACATCCCTTGCGGGTACGAGAGTTATGCTCCCCAGTTTTTGCTATCAGATATCTGACATGCTACAGTCCTTTAAGATACCACAGTACCACAGTCTTCCCTCTGAATGTATTTGGACTCCGGCCTGTACTTAACACCCTCCAAATGTAAATCAAAAGCATAAGCTCCTGCTCTCAAAGCCTAAAGCTTGCAAAACAAAAACCCATGAGGGCACCAATATGAAAGATTGAAGGCACTTACCTTGCATTGCTCACAGTGTGGGGTCTCTTCCACCCTGATGTGGCACAAAGTCTTTTCTCCCAGACAGTCTGGACTGGCTACTCCTTGGAGCTCTGCCTTCTTCAACCCCTGTGGTCAGACTGCCACTTCTGGGTCAATCTGATTTTGGAGCCTCTCCCTGGGTCACTTGACCTTCTATTTCTGCCTCAGGCTTGCCAGTTACTGCCTACACCTGGGACAGGCACCCATCTTATCCCTTTTTGCTGTTAAGTCTATTCAGGAGGCCGGGCTGGCCAGCATGCCCTGGGCTCCCTCCTCTTCTCAGTAATGACGGGAAAGCCCTGTTAAAAAGACATGCCAGAGACATCCAGGCAGAACCATACAGTGCTGATATTAGAAACTAGCAACATTGTGGATTCTCTCTAAACCAGAGGTTCCAAAACTTTTTCTTATTACGTACTCCCTTCCAGTTTTACCAGGTGCCCACATACCCCAACCAGCATCCGTTTGATATTTTAACCCCTTAAATACCAATTACTTTAATGAAAATGAAATCTGCCTGTAATGGGGGGGGATGGTCCAAAGAGATTGATTCTGCCCCCCCACCATTTAGGGCAGTCTGTCTGTCACCCGCCATATCTTTGATAAAAAAATGAATAGATGTGATGCAAGAGGCTTCCCCGTGCACTGAGCCAAACACGTGGCTCCAAACCAACCCTACACTGTGTCCCATGCTTTGCAGGTGGCACCCTGTTCCACATACTACTCCCCTGGCCCCTTATTGAGCTGCACTTGGCCTCTGGCCCATTCAGGCCACACTCACACTCGACCCTCACTGAGCCACATACTCACACTGGCCCCTCACTGGACCAAACAATCACACTCTAAGCCTCAGCTCCCTCACTGGTTCCTGGCCCTGGCCTCTCACTGGGCCTACACTTTCCTCCTTAGGCCTCAGGCCCCATTCAGTGAAACTTGGGCCCATAGTGCTTTTTTTTGGGGGGGGGGGGTGCTCCTCTAGACTTTTCCTCCATGGAGTCACCCACAAGGCAGTGGGGGATGAGGCTTTCCAGCACCCAATCCTAGCCTTTCATTGGGAAGGCACAGGTGTGGCATTTCCCATCGGTCCCACCACACCATCCAACCCCAGCAGAATTCAGTTTCAGGTCTTACCGCAGACCAGGGGAGACCACCCTGCCCTTTCCTTGAGCTCTCCTGTGTTCTCCCTTAGAGTACATCTCCTCCCATCTGGGAGACTTTTTTATTCTCTGGACCCTAATTCTCCTTCAGGTTCTCCCTGACCCCCATCCAGCCATATGCCCAGTCCCTTGCATTCCTACTTTCAGGTGGCTCTACTCGCCCCCCTCATTTAGTTTCATAGATGTTAGAGTCAGAAGGGACCTATTAGATCAGCGAGTCCGACCCCCTAAGGGACAGTGCAACCTTCCTTGGAAGCTTATTTGATATTTTGGCAACCCTCTCCGTAAAGAATTTTTTCCTAATGACCAATATGAATTTGCTCTCTTCCAGTTTGCGGCCATTATTTCTAGTTACTCTGACAGGCACCCAGTAAACATTGTATCCCCTATTTCTTGCTGCCCCCCCACCCCCTGATGAGTTTGTAGGCGGCCATGAGATCACCCCTCAGCCTCCTTCTGTGGAGGCTGAAGAGGTCCAGGTCTCCCAATCAGTCCACAGAGGGTTTTTTCTGAAGGCCTTTAACCAGATGAGTGGCCTTTGTCCTCAGGTCCCTCACTGGTTAAGATGGCTCTGGCTCCCACCTCTCACCAGTAGTCTCCCACTCTAGGGACCTTCTCCTGTCTAGGCCTGGCCTTGCTCTCTGGCCAATCGGGATGCCAGGCCCTCATGGTGGGCACCTTTGCTCCCTGGTCCATCCTGGGCCTGGCCCCAGCCTGGGCCAGTCAAGGTGGTACAGTGGCTCCCTGGCCTATCTATCCTCTCACTCACTCTGGGCCTCACTCTCAGAGCCATATACCTTACACTGGTTCGGGGGCCTCAAGCCCCTCACATTCTTCATTCTCAGCACTCTTCTGGTACCTATTTTGCCCAGCACTATTCTACTCATGCCCCTGGCCTCCAAGCCCCATAGGCCTATTCTAATTCATGTGGTAGCCTGCCACACCAGCCAGGCAGGCCCCAGTCTCCCCAAACCCACAGGGTACTCTCTGGGGTCCTGGTTGCATGGCCCCACTGTCTCCATCCCAGCCAGGCTAGGGACCCTTTTGGGGTCCCCTGGAACTTCCTCCATTCCCCAAGAGTTCCTACCCCTTCCTCCAGTTGTTTCAAGAACTGCAGTCCTCAAGCTTGGAAACCCCTGCTTTAAACCTTAGGACACACTTACAAAATAGAGACTGTATCCTGGAACACACAAAAGGACATAATCCATTGAATATTAATATCAAGTGAGAAACTGTGGCTAAGAAAGCTATAAAGGGTGTATAATCAAGAAAAAATCAGATGGGAGTAGTTAAATGGTATTACCTCAGGATATGGTATTAGTGAGGCCATTACTAAAATACTATGTCCCCTTCTAGTATCTACACTTCAAAAAATGATTTTTTTAAAATTGGAAAGGATTCATCAAACTGATAAAAAATTGAGTCAAGGTGTCTGGAGAACATTCTTTTTTACTAAAAGTTGGTGATGAGTGAACTTGATCATAGTTTACAACCACCTACATGTCTGATAGTAGACAGTTCTTTAATCTAACATTAAAAGGGATAACAAGATCTAGGGACTGTAAATTGAAGCTAGACAAATTCAGAGTAGACGTAAGGTATGAATTTTGTATGGACAATTAACCACCAGAACAATTTACTTACAGACATAATCTACAGTCTTTAAATCAGCACTGCATATCTTTTAAAAGACATGCTGTAGCTCAAACAGAAGTTGTAGACTTCATTCAGGAAATATTGGTTGAGATGCTATAGCTTGCTAGACAAGATATCCAACCGTTTAATCAGAATGGTACCTTAGGCCATAAGATATATCGAATTACTTTCCTTACACATCACCTGGAATTCTCATAATGCTTTTGCCCAGGAGGGAGGAGTGGGAGGTTAGTTGCTTAATTGCATCAGATGGGAGATAGGTGCCTAAGTACAAGAATCTGATCCTAAAAACTCACCTAACCCTATTATAAGTGCTTCAAAATTTGTAGGTGCTTACATTTTCACCAATACAGTTCCCTAACCACCTGAAGTTCTCTTGTGTCCAGAGATGCTATCATCTTGGGAGAAATGTGCTGATATTTATTGCACACCTAAATGTGTTTGAAATTCACAGACTAATGTCTCTTCACCTAAGTTCTCTGAGGGATCTGAAAGGCATGTTCTGATCATGCCTTATACTCATCCATTGCCAGCACTGAGTTTAGCACAAGACGCAGCAGCCATGGTTACCTACATTCAAAAGTGAAGAGAAGAAGTCAGTCGTTTAAGTAATAGCCAAGATAAAGCATGTGTGCCTAACAAATGGGAGAGACCTGGCTTTAATGCTCATTTCTACCTGAGAGGGTGAAACTCCCCAGGAAAAGTTCTTGAATCACCAAATTATAGGGCAGATTAGGGCTCTTTCCATAGTTTTGAAGGTGTGCCTAAGTTCAGTAAAGAATGCATGAAGAATAAGCAGAAGAGAGTGTGACTGTAGCCCAGTCATAAGGGCATTGTCTTGGGAAGTGTGCAATACTGCATCCTAATCTGTCCTCACCCATTTTGTATTTGGCCATTTAAAGTTCCTAACAGCAGTATATTGGACTTGTACCTAATAAATTGCATCCTATTTATTTCAGACCAATTTTCCAATTATCAAGACAATTTTGAATCCTAATAGTGGTCTCTAACTTCACCCACCTTGTCATCCACAAACTTAAGTAGTGTTCAAGCCTTAAAATATAATATATATATAATATAACAAATCCATACTTGAATCAAATCCAGCAAAATAGTTGTTCCCCATCTTGTTGCCTGCAGTTTCTTAAAACTATTTCAAAATTATGTGGGTTGGTTGATTCTGTTCCTTGTCTCCCTTCTTATGAACTTTCCTATTGTTCCTCCACTTTTATTTTGTTTTCTAATATATTTCATAGATTTCATAGACATTAGAGGCTGGAAGGGACCTCAAGAGATCATCAGGTGCAGCCTCCTGGCCATAGGCGGGAAGTCAGCTGGGATCAAGTGACCCCAGCAAGAAATAAATCCAGCTATTTTTTGAATGAGTCCAGAGTAGGTGCTTATACCACCTCTGGGGGGAGTTTGTTCCAGACCCTGCACACACACCGTAACGAACTTTTTTCTAATATCCAGTCTAAATCAGCCTTCCTGGAGTTTATGGCCATTAGACCTTGCTATCTCTTGGGGAGCTCTGGTGAACAGATGTTCTCCCAGGTCCTGATGTACCCCTGTTATGAAGTTGTAGGCTTCCGCCAGGTCCCCCCTGAGCCTTCTGTTCTCCAGACTGAAGAGTCCCAAGTCCCTCAGCTTCCTTGTACAGCCTTCCCTCCAGGCCTTGGATCATATGAGTCTCCTCTGGACTCTCTGAAGCTTCTCCACATCCTCCTTGAAGTGGGGGGCCCAATACTGGACACAGTACTCCAGTTGCAGTCTCACAAGGGCCGAGTAAAGTGGGAGGAAGGTTTCCCTTGTTTTGCTTGAAATGCATCGGTGGATGCATGCCAGAGTTTGATTAGCTTTGCCCACCACCGCATCACATTGGTGGTTCATATTCATCTTGTGGTCAATCAAGACCCCCCCCAAGTCCCTTCAGTCATGGTGCTAGCAAGCGTAGCACTGCCAAGCCTGTAAGTATGCTGAGGGTTCTTCCTACCAAGGTGCAGCACCTTACACTTGTCTGTATTAAAGGCCATCCAGTCTGGGTCAGCCCACCTTGAGAGTGTGTCCAAGTCAGTCTGTATCCCCAGCCTGTGCTGCAGTGTGATGGCCCTCCCCCATAATTTGGTAACATCCACAAACTTGGCCAGTTCACATCTGACTTCTGAATCTGGATTGTTTATGAAAATGTTAAAGATTATTGGCCCAAGTACCGAGCCCTGAGGGACTCCACTGGTAATGCTGCACCATGTTGAATTGCTCCCTTCAACGAGTACTCTTTGGGTCCGACCCCATAGCCAGTTTCCTAGCCATCAGACCGTATGATGATCTAGGCCACAGTTCCCCAACTTAACCATGGCATTGTGGGGAACTAGGTCAAAGGCCTTTTGAAGTCCAGATAAGTGACGTCCACATCATCTCCCTTGTCCAGGGCATAAGTTATCTGGTCATAGAAGGAGATGAGTTTGGTCGGGCAAGACCTGCCAGTCACAAAGCCATGTTGGCTGGCATTCAGAAGCTTGCCTTCCATTAGTCTGACGTTAATGGATCCCTTGACAATTTTCTCCAGAATTTTTCCAGGGACCGACATCAGACTGATTGGTCTATAATTCCCCGGCTCCTCCCTCCTCCCTTTCTTGTAGATAGGGACCATGTTGGCTCTTTTCCAGTCGTCTGGGACCTCACCCAAGGGCCACAATTTTTCAAATATCCCTGCCAAGGGGGATGCACTATTGCCTACCAACTCTTTCAAGACCCTCGGGTGCATTCCCTCTGGGCCCATGGACTTGTGAATGTTCAGTTTCTCAAGGTGTTCCCTCACCTGATCCACATCAATTTTGGGCCAGTCACCCACTCCCAAATGGACTCGTGCCATTCTTGGCAATGTGATCCTTGTGGGAAGGTGAAAAACTGATGTGAAAAAGTCACTTAGGAGATTGGTCCTTCCTTGATGTCAGTTGCCCTATTGGATCTCTCAGGGGCCCAATACTATCCTTGTTCTTTTCCCTACTTCTCACATATCTAAAGAAGGACTTCTTGTTGTCCTTGATCCCTGTAGCAAACCTAAGTTTGGTTTGTGTCTTGGCTTTTCTCAACCGCTCTCTGCAGGTGCAGGAAAGAGCAGAGTAATCCTCTTTGGTAATGCTTCCTGTTTTCCAGCTGGTGTAGGCTACTCTTTTGAGCTTAATGAGGTCCAACAGTTCCTTAGGGTCTTCCTTGCTTGCTGACTGCATTTCTTGTGAGAAAGGAAGGCTTTGCCCTGTGCTTCAAGGTTTATGTTTCTGAGTGATGACTATTCCTCATGTACTCCCTTTTCTGGGGGAATATGGCCCCTGATTGCCTGACTGACCAGTTCTCTCAGTTTGCAGAAGCTGACCTTCCCAAAGTTAAGGACTTCTGTTTTACTGAGGGCTTTGCCTGCTCTTTGGTGAACTAAGGTGACCAATTCATGGTCGCTGTCACCAAGCTTACCCTCAATCCACAGACGACTCATTGTGTCCTCCCCTTTGACCAGGACCAGATCCAGCAATGCCTTTCCCCTAGTTGGCCCATAGACCTCCTGGGTTAGGTAGAGGTCATTGATGCACATGAGAAAACCACACAACCTGTCAGATTTGGCCATGTGACCATCCCAAGAGACATCAGGGAAGTTAACAATCAAGCATCGGGAACATGCTGCTTTGTCCAGTTTCCTAATGAATTCCCGATCTAGGTCTTCCTCTTAGTGGGGGGGTCTACAGTAGACTCCTACAAGTAAGTCACCCTCCCCATGTTCTCCCCGTATCTTGACCCAAAGGGTCTCAAGATGCCCTTCCTGGTTTAAAACTCAGTCAGCAGGGAGGTGACTTGATCTTTGATATAGAGAGCAACACCCTCACCCTCTTCCCTACATGGTTTCTCCTATACACAGTATAACACTCTACTGCCACCGATCAATCATAGGTAGAGTCCCACCAGGTCTCCATAATTCTTACAAGGTTGTAGTCACTATCACATAGAAAAAGGGCGAGTTCCTCATGTTCGTGGCATTTGTGTACAGGTAGTTAAGTCTGCCATTTGAAGCCCAGTGCTTCCCTGAGGAATTAAGAGGGGCCTTTCCTTCGGCTGTCGCCAGAGTGGAATCCCGTGTCCTAAAATTTTCCTTGTCCTAAAATTACATCCCTACCTGCCTGTGGCTTATACTGATCTCCAATATGACATTTATTGTAGTGGACAGGAACAATTATAGTTAAGATTGTATAAGAGTTTCCACTCTTGCTCTCCAAACTTTATGATGCTTTCAACCTTCGGTATGAAATTTTCTATGCTTTATGACCTAAGATTGATTCCACACTCCTCAACATAAAATCAACATCTTCCACTATATCCAACATAGTGGCAGAACTGAAACACTCACTACTCAAATTATTTTGCTAAAATCTTTGGCAGTACTGGCATGTGACTCTTTACTATTTGCTTTCAAAGCTGTTGTCCATCCCGCTTCAGCCAAGATCCTACCTTATGGGTGTTACAGCTTTTCTTTTTGCAGATTCAGGAAGACAGCAGAGCACCAGTGTATTTTTGGTTAATGTTTGACAATTTTTCTTTGCTGTCACTGGACACAGGTTTTCCCTTGTCATTTAAAACTCAGACTCCAGGGTTGTTATAGAAGCCAGCTTTTTATTCAGACATGGTGAACCTAAACCCACCAGGAAACTACAGGAAGACAAGGCTGTGCACTATCAACAAAAAGCAAAACCCCTTTTTAGATTTTCCTTGGGAACATGAGAGAAACACTCCTTCCTACTCTGGTGTACAAGAAAAGCACACTCTCCGTTCGCCAGCAAGCCTCCCAAACTTTGTGGGATTTAGGCATTCTGCTGCTGTCTAGCCAAACAGTTCTGAATTATTATATTCACATGTGCTGTCTGAAAGATGAAACATACTTGAAGAGGAACTACCTTTTCAATTTTTTTTCATTTGCCTTTATTAATTAGGAAATTTCATACCAAAAATAGACAAAAAAATTAAGGTTTCTCAGAAGTGAGGAAATGCTATAAGTTAAAATGATTATTCTGTCTCTGAATTTATATCTCATGAATGAAGTAATCTTTTAGTTGCATGATCTCCTGAAAATCCCTCAGAAAATAAAGAGTATCACCATTTTTTGTATCTTTAGATGCACATTTATAGAATTTGGAGCAGTATAAACCGTAGTGTGCACCATAGAGTTGTGCCAGTCATTTATATGAAAATACCTTCTTAAAGTAATTCAGATTAAGCGTAGAAAAGAGTAATAATAAAAAATATTGGCATATGTAGGTCATCTAAATTTGCTTCATAGTTAGTTGCCTGATGGTTAGCGTATAAGGAAAACTGTGCTGTTCAATGAAAAGGAAAAGAAAAAAACAGTGCCTAGGTTTTGATGAAATTATTAAAATACAAACTTTAAAAATAATGTATCAGAAAAATGAGTCAATAAAGGACCACTGTAAAAAATAAAAAAGTATTCTTGTGCCTCTGGAGCCTACTAGTGATAAATCCTCCTCTCCCCTACCCCCACCCCTCCCAAATTCTGCTCATTAGCTTCAAAGATCTTTTTAAAGAGCCTCTCTATAAATATGTTCTAAAATGTTAATCACTCAAGTACTGTTGAACTTCTCCAGTACATGCACAAAATTTACATCACCTGCTATGCTTCAGCATGTGCGCCACACATCTTTTGAAGATCCAGCTTTTTCGATGAAAGGGACAAAAGTCTGCAGCAGAAAAAAAAAGAATAGATATACTTATTTTAATTTTATTTATTCCAAATAAATAAAACATTTTTTCCATGTGTGAGAAAATTAAAGACAGCGGTGCAGGATGGGCCCAGATTTAACTACATGTATTCCAAGGAACTGGGTGGCAAGATTGAGTTGATGAATCCAACCTTTCAAGTTTGTAAAAGCACTAGTCTGTGTGACAAAGCAAAGTCCATTTTTAGCCCTTCTGATTTAGCAGAGATCAGTTTGGTAGGTGAACAGGCTTATTTACGGAACATCTCATCCTCCATTCACTTTAATCTACTCAGTGAAAACAGAATGGCTTCTGCAAATGAGCCAAATTTCTGATGAATAGGCAGCTGGCTGTAGAACCAAGATTTGGATGACCTCGGTGAACAGAGTCCTCAGTGTGCTGGGGATAGGACAGAATTTGCATTTACAATGTTGGAAAATAATGCTTGAGAAATTTAACAGAATCAGTGTTGGTTCAAATAGAAATGTCTCCTACTGTAATTTCATGACTAACACTGCCATTTAAAGAGAAACTGTCAATTTTATTTTTATAAGTTGTCTAATTTCAAAGAAATATATTTTCTGTTAAATCATCCTCAATATAGTGTGTCATTTTTTAAAAAATCTTCTTGGGAAAAAAACTTGATTAATCTTTTTTCCCCACCATGTTTATGTTTCTTGTTAAGTAGCGAGAAAGTGATTACATAACACAAGGAAACTGTAAAACTGACTGTGTCAAGCATTGTCAGGAGCCCAAAATTGAAAAATGAAAAATGGTGGAGAAGTCTTTTGACTAATCTTCTTTTCCAATAATAGTAATCTTAGGCATTACTTGTAGCAGTAGCAGGTGCAACATTTTCAAATATAAATGTTATTTTTCATTTGATGATGTCTCTTTAGATGAAAAGAGCTCTCCGTCATAAAACCATGCAATACATTTTGATGTACTAGTGATTCTTTTAACATCCTGCATGGGCCATGCAGCTGTTTTCATTCAAATTTAGACCTTATTTTTTTACCTAATGGGGGAAAAATCTATTTCTTGAAGTAAAACTATATTACTATGCATAACTCTTCACTCTTCTGGCCACTGTCTTTCAATGTGTAAATACTGAACACATTTATGTGCTCCAGAATGGAATTAGACATCAATTAGCTTTACTAAACTGAAGTCACCATACTGATGTTTATTTACGATCAAAGCTATTTTGGAATTCAGATTTTGTCAGTGGTGAATGATTTGCAATCATTTTAGCAGCCTCCTGTAACTAGAAGCGATTAACCTGAGAGCATCTTTATATCATAAAAAAATGTGGACATCTTGTTTACATTGTATACTTTTTCACAGAAGCTCTGGCAATACAAAAGTCATAGCTGACACAATCCAAATGACATATGAATGAAAGAGATGATGCTTCTTGTGTTACAGCAGTGAGAGCATATCAGTTTGGTCATAAATTGTCCCCACTTAAGTTTTTGTCTATTAGAATGTAAATTTCTAGTTATGTGCTCTGATATCTACTTTGCACCACAGGCGCATATATATGTGAATAGATGTATTGTAAGACCTTTCATAGCTTTTTCCTTTGTATTTTTTCTTCCACTTTTATTCCTTTTTACATAAGGAAGGCCATTTAAACTATCATGCAAGAAAAACAGTTTAGAATTTAGCAGGTTTCTGTAAAGAAATAAAATACACTGGCTATCTTGTTCCTTGTGACATTTGCAGAACTCTATTTAGTTGGTATTTCCTTTTAAATCTTTTCACAGATTTATAAACTTGGCTGTTTAAACTTCTCTTCGGCTGAAACTTGGCATACAGCATTAGATCTCAGTCACTGAGCGAATATGGCCATTTTTCACATTATATTCACACAAACAATTGTACCTTTGTAATTTATTAGTCCATAATGTGGTTTTACCAATTGTGTTGTTTTTAATAAATTATTAAACTGACAAATTATTTTGAAAGGATTGTTACACATATAGAAAGGAAGATGAATAAAAGGGGGAAAGGTCACTATATGAATTTTTAAAAAATTAAAAAGAACCTCCCAGCTTTAGGCCAGATAAGCTTCAGACTAAGTGTTTCTAATATGGACATGACTGGTCTGGATCCCTGGGAAATAAGGAATGCTACAAAAATTGCTCTGAGTTTAGAGTCAAGACTTTTGCCTGCATAGCTGTATCAGGTATAAATCTTGCACCATCATACTTCAACAAACATTGATGTACTGGAAGTCTTTGTAGTGCAGGTCTGGGCTTACAGTCTTGGGAACAAAAAGGCTACTACAACAACCTGTAGTGCTGAAATCCTTTCTTGCTCATTGATCATCACTGGTGATGTTCTAGTTGCGGCTGCTTGCAAGTGTTATTATAAGTGATGCAAGAAGAGAGCTCAGGGCAAAACCTGCTAAATATGATCTCTTTACCTAAAATGAGTCATGAAATAATGCACATCCTCTCCTTTGACATTTGGTGCAAAGGGCAGGTCTGGAGGGTGATAACATTCTCATTAATCTAGTAAGAGAGGTGTTGCAGTGGCCATTGGAAAATATCCCAAGCCTTGCTGATAGATCTGTGTTGACATTTATTTGCACATTGTCAGACTAATTTATATGGAGTGAGTAAAAAGGAAGCCTTGCTTTTAAAACAAGTAAAAAATCCTTCCCATTCTCCTTGTTCTGCCTTCTCCCTTTATCACATTTTTCTTTTAATTAATTTGCATCACTCAAAAAGATGGAAACAGTAAGAGCCAAATACTGCTCATCAGAAGATCACTTCCAAGTTTTATTAATCTTTTCCAATGTGTTCTCCTGCTTGAAAAAGAAAAACCCTGCCAAAAGCACTCTTTGGCATGTAATTAAATAATTTAGGGTAGCAGACATTCACTCTGAATTCTTGGCAGTTGTTAAGCAGGTCAGGTATCCAAGGAGAAGGGTGTAACTTTTAATATTTGTGAATAATTGCTTCTACAAAACTTAGGGCAACTATGCACACTATAATTTTGGCAACTAACATAAACTACAGTGTAGGATCTTTTCTTTATATTTCCCCAGGACTGAAAAAGCTTGTAATACAGGACACATTTCCCAGGGTTCTGGAAATCATTTTAATGGTTGAGCAACCCTAATCTTAAACAAAATGTGCAGGCCCTATTGTTCAGCAGCTTTTCTAAAAATATATTTCAACTGCAGTTCTTATTTTACATTGCTAATGTGTGTCCTTGTTAAACCCTTTATGTAATCACTAAGGTAAGTCTTCAGAAATAAGCAGGCACTGCCAAAAAGGAGAGGGGCACTCTAGGACATATTACAGAGAATGAAATAACTCAGCTTGAAGGAAAAATTGAGTCTGCTGTGAATAATAAATGAGATGTGGTTTAGGATGTTTGCCTACCTTTTTAACCATCATCAGCATTAAAATGGAATTCAGGCAGTGGCTTTAAGCAGCAAACTGACTTTAACTGCATCTAAATAGTTTCTTGGCAGGGGAGAACCAGGAATCCACACATGATGCCATTGGTCCGCCCACACTGCGATCTATTTAAAAAAATAATGACTCCATAACTGCCCTATGATACAGAGGGATTTAGAATCAGAAGGATTAGTGGCCCTACATACTTGTTAGTAATTGTCTTTGACAATTCATCATCTAAACAGGAACACATTGCAATTTCAAATGGAGGCTGTAGTCCACTACAGTGAAAAATATAAATATAGCTCCCTTTGGGCCCTAGACAGCAACATTAAGTCATTTGCTCCAGT
This sequence comes from Crocodylus porosus, assembly GCF_001723895.1. NCBI lineage: Eukaryota > Metazoa > Chordata > Crocodylia > Crocodylidae > Crocodylus > Crocodylus porosus. Next base: position 70,723,349 of record NW_017728906.1, on the reverse strand, counting down.
GGCCCTCTGTTAATCATGAGGGTACAATGTTTCGAAGACAGGCGCTTTATTCCAGTGGCTGCAGACACGGATTAAGGTCTTTAAATGTATTTTGCAAATAAGTACCTTAGTGTATGTGCTTTCTTTCCCCTCCCTAGCCCAGTAAATCTCACCCTTCAAAATACCTGTTTTCAACTTCCAAGTATAGTTATGCATCGTACTTGGGGATAATGATTTTATTTATCCTTCTGTTCTTTTAATCTGTGGTGGCAGGATTTATGTATTTCTAAGCCTCACATCACACCAGTCTTCTTTCTTTTCCTTCATCTTTAGATGGTGCTCCCAAGACCCAGATGTCAGACTGTGGAAGATATTTTTCCAGCAGTTGCATCTGGTTTCTTGGCAAGCTCTTCAAGCAGTTGTGCTGGCAGCTTTGGAGTTACTCAGGGTTGGTGACATGGTTAAACCACAGATGGGACTGTGGGATGTCTTGTCCTCCTGAATGCCACTTTCTTTGGACTCACTTAGCATTCTGCAGAGTGCCTCTGTTTGATGCATCTAAATCTCTCATGCAGGTTGTACATAGGCCCATGTGTGGAAATAAAGACAGTGCTTTCTCACCACCTCATGCCCATATTTTTTTTTTCCTGCAGGCTGAAGTGCTAGCCAGCTCCCTAGTATACATTCCCCCCACCTCCCCCACCCCCGCACAATTTTTTACAATGGTAAACTTCAGTCTTGGTACCAGATAATGTGCTGCTTTTAGAAGAAATGTATTTATGAACTCAATTCCAAAATTGCCAGGATCCCACTATAGAAGTTGGAAACTGGCTTTGAAAGCTAGGAGTCATTCTAATCATTTTTATAACCCCTCTCAATGTGTATCTGCTACCTGCCAAGTAGTCTTAAGGAAACAAAAATGCTATTTGAGAGATGAAGAAGGGTGAAACAATATAGAAATTCTATGAAATATGTGTAGTACTGAAAAATAAGTAAATTAGATTATACTGTATTACTTTAGTCATAGTTACAGCTGTGTAAAATCTGCAAAAAAGAAGTTGGAAAATTATCACAATTCAAGTTGACTCTTTCATTTGATGGATTGCATGCCTCCTTTTTTTTCACAATTCAAAAATGTGACAGATCCCCTAGTTGGGTGGTCTGTGGGAACTGAACCCAGAATCGTTGAATTTAAAGATATCAGTTCTTACTGCTTGAGATAAATAATGAGGGTCAGTAATTCAAATGAGGTAGTACAAACCTCCATAAGTGCTCTAACTACTGCTGTAGACAAAGCTGTACTGGTAGCCTGGGTTATGCAAACATTTGTGGAACTGCATTTATAATGGGGGCACTACGTATGAACTTGGAATTGTGTGGGAACGAGAATGTTCATTAAATGCAATGCACAATTTACAGTTTGTATTTCCATTTCATTCACTCAGAGACTGATAATGAGACGTAAGTGACAAATCGCACCTTATAAAAAATTAAGGCAAATCACTTGCAAATAACCTGAGACTGTATTTTGTATTATTAACTGTTTTCAAAGTTATAGTAAGTAAATTAAGAAAATAAAGTCATTTCCCTAGTAGGTTAGAAACAGAAAGAAAAAACTTAGCCTAAACAAACAGCCCAAATCTGTAGTAATTTAGAATGTAATGCTCGCAGACAACTGTTTATGAAAGAGTTGCATTCTGGTCACCTGTCCAAAGGCAGCAGAAGGTACAGTCACTATTTCAGTATAAGGATATGGGAACATGAACAAGGTAATGTGCGGTAAGCTAGGGTGTAAACTTGCAGCAGTTTAGTTACTGTCTAGTAATTACCTATGTGTTGCCTTTGCCATCGGAAAAGAGCATGTACACAGACAGTTATCAAGTAGCTGGTATGCTGTAATTTCACTCCTTAGCTTACCTCTCAGTAGCTTGTTCAAATGCCCATGCCCGAAAACTGTAATTTTAAAAAGACAGCAATTTACAGTTAAAGGAATCAGAACAAAAATGTCAGCTACTTGAGTCTAGATCAGCTAGGACAGATAATAGTCAATAACACCTTGTTTGTATGTTTTTTAAAAAAATCCTTAACTTGCAAATCAAGCTGAGAATTCAGTCTACAAATGGAAGGAATTCTCAGTTAAGACAGACTGGTATGACAGCGTGATTTTCTTTGTGGCACCTATGTTTTGCAAGTGCAATGTTGCATTGCCAAAAGCATACTAGGTGCATTATACATAATTAAGGTTACAAGAACTCTGTCCCAAAGCAAACAGCAGATGCTTCAAAGAGAGAGAGTGTATGAACCCGGGAGCATGGCTAGAGTAATCCATCCCCTGTCACCGCTTCCATGGCATCAGCCATCATTGGTTTAGAGATGTCAGGTGATACATCCCTGATTGCTTTATATAAATTCCCCAAAAAACCTGTCCTTCACGAATGTATCTAATTCTGTTTTAAAGATAAACACTGACCATTAAGGGTTCACCATCTCCTATTATTATGTCTGCATAATAATTAGTATATTAGAGTATCATTTCCTGGGTGCAACCAGAATACAAGTGAATATTTTTGGAACAATATGGAATTACTGCAATGATGAAATCATCAGATGATGAAATCCAATCTACAGGAAGTTATGCACCTGGGAAAAGAAAGGCAACAGCTTTTCTGCCCTACTTTTTTGAACACTGTTACCGTGTCCTGACTTAAAAGTTCATATTGTCCTCATCACATTGTATCTTAAGGGACCAATTTGTCAAGTATTTTCTCTCTGCTTTCCTTCTCCCCCCTGCCTTGACAGCCTGCATGTAATCAATCAAGGCAACAGTGTTCCAGGTTTTTGTTTTGTGCTGCTTAATGTGGGTTTAAGAACATTAGAAGAGTGGCAAAGTTCGTTTTTGTAACATGACTATTTAAACAACTAGGACTTAAAAATGCCTTTGTTCTGAGATCACCACTTCATAAGGCTGATACAGTGATACAGCACTACTATGTAATATTGTGCACATGTGTGTTCATTCACACACATACATCAAAGAGACTTGATGACACTGGGTAACCATAAAAGCAAAGCTCAAGTTATTTGCAGTGTCACAGGAAACCTGTTGTGTGCGCAGATTCTCTTACAGTTTTCCTGGTGTATGTGTTGCACTTCAGAATCCCACACCTTATCCCAGTGGTCCAAAATGTCCATTTTCAGAAAGTCTTCATAAAATTTTGCTGAGAAACATAGGAAACGAGGAAACTGGTTTCGTTCGATTTGCTTTTTAATTCCTTTTTAAAAACTTACAGTTTTGAGATTTAAGCTTTAAATCTTAATCATGTAGGGTATGCTTTGCCACGGTGGCGTGAAGCTCCCAGCGGCAGCACCAAGCTTCCTCACCTGGTCCCACTCTGCCCCGCTGTGCCATGTCCTGACTACTGGGCTGCAGAGGCCCCGGAGAGAGAGCAGTAGGGCGGGGAGCTGGAGCCTCCTGTGGGCAGCCCACAACCACCAGCCCACAGGTTCGGCACTGGCTGTGCCACCTGTGAAGGGGGGAGAGGTGGACTCCATGCTCTGCTCCACTGCAGCAACTGCTGCCTCGCATGAGTGCTGCTCTAAGGGGCAGGGCTGCAGACCCAGGTACCTGGCCCCATAGCCCTGGCAGCGGAGGGCAGCCTCTGGCAGGGTTGGGGGTGTGGGCTGTGGGTGGTGTTTGAGGGGCACCAGCAAGGCCAGGGGTCTGTGGGTAGGGAATGAGGGACACCAGCAAGGCTGGGGGGCTGGGGGTCAGGATTGAGGGGCAATGGCATGGACAGGGCAGCAGCATATCAGGGCTATTTAGTGCCACTAAGTAGTGGCAGGGGAGCAGCGGGACAGCCACAGCTGGACCCACATCCTAGTGGGAGAATAGGGCAGAGGAGCTCTGATTTTCCATGATAAAAAAACAAAAATCAAATGCCAAAAATTATAGTATAATACAACCTCATAAATCCGGATATCGAAAATCTGGCACTCCCCGCGCCACCGCTTAGGGACTGGCCACTGCTCCCCCTCACTCTCCTGGATGTAGAAGGGGAAGCTTGCATGCAGCAGCTGCTGCCACCATTCACCACCCCATGCTGCCACCCTGCATGCAACCACTGCTCCGGGACCAGCCACTGCTACCCCCTCCCCTCTCCCCTGCTCCATGACCAGCTGCCACGCCAGTTTAAAAAAGCCAGCATTTTCAAATTTCCGGCAGGTGCTTGGTCCTGAGCATGCTGGATTTATGAGGTTATACTGTATTTATAAAATTTATTTTATTATAGTGGATGAGGTGCTGGTAGGCTTCCAACTTGCTTTAAAATTGTATGTATATCAGTAAAATATTTTGTTCAACTGATACCTATATATATATATATATATATATATAGTGGTATTTCATTTCAATCACAGCAAAATGCAGATTTTGAGGGTTTTAATCAGAGAATTTGTGATTTTTAAACAGAGAAAACCAGGATCCCTATAAGCTATCATCTACTGGCCCAAGATGCAACCTACAGTCAGCCAACAGCCAAAATTCCAAAATAACAGGTGCAGTAATAACAAGTGTATTGGTGTAGCTTGCGGGGTGTCAAACATATGGCCCATGGGCCACATGTGGCCTGTTAAGGTGGGTCAGCTGGCCCACCGGGCTGGATAACCCATGCCCATGAGTGTAATGCAGCCCATGGGGCATATCGCCTTACCTAAGTAAGCAATTGTATCAGCATGGCTCTGAAATCCAGGAAATTAATGCCTGCTGCTGCCTGCTTTCCCTTTCATGACCTTAGCCTCTGCCAAAACTGGTTTGGTCACCTTTGGCAACTTAAATCAGCCACAGGAAAAGGTGCATAGGAGGAGCAAGCAGCAGTGAAATTAACCCCCTCGGTTCTGGAGCTGTGCTGATACAATGGCTTTGGTAGCTACAGGGTTTGATGCTGTTGTCAGAGATGGATCACCTGGCTGGTGAAGAGCCCTGTGATTTGAATCCAGCCTATGTAGCTGAATGAGTCTGACATCCTTGAAATGAAGCCTCTCATACACATACAGTAGTAGCTTTATATTCATCATTGCCTTCAGTAATTTGAGGGTTAGTGTTGCTTTCACTAGTTTTTGGATTTCTTCAGAGACCACTTAAAAATCCTAATCTGTCACAAGAACAAAGGCCTCTTTTAATAATGAATTGTAATGCTTATGGCCCCCAAACTTATGCATCTGACTACTCTCAATTTATGTGCCATCGTATCCATAATACAGTTCTTTCAGTGGTAAGTGAATATTGTAAGGCCAAGTCCCTGGACTAATAGTCTCCAACATGGGCTGCCTGTTCTCTTTGTTGTTATTTATTTTTGCAGCACCTCAAGTTACACTGCTATTCACTGCTTGTCACTTTTGACTGCTTCTAAGCAGTGGTGAACCTCTTGAGATATGCAAAGGGCCATGGGAGAGGAGGCATGGCTGAAATCAAGAAGGGGAAGAGAAGAAGACAACCAACATAAGAGAAGAGACAGAGAGAGGGAAGAAGTAGCTATCCCATTTTTAATGCTCATGGGAGCATTATATGTCGTAGTCTGTTTCTGCTTCTAATCTAAATAACTGATCATAGTTGTATTGATTGTGAAAGAATCTCAGCCAAAATAAATAAATAAGAGAACATCCTTCCTAAAATGTTGGCATGAACTTGTAAGCCCATCCCCCTGCCTACATATTGCCAGCCTGAGCATTGATATGGGGGAAACCCCTTAACAGACAAAACTATAAATGAAACCACTGTTGGCAGGGGAAAAGAAACAGCTCAATTTAAAGGAAGTATTTTCATTTGAGAGTTGCTGTTCTTTCCTCCTAGTCGTCTAGCCGGTGGAGAGTGCTAGGGTGCTTCCTGTTAGAGACAGTGCAAGGGTGGTTTCCCCAAGGCTTCTAATGTTAGAATAATGCTCTGGAGACATTGCGGTGATAAATGGGTTCCTTCAGTTATATCTGCGTCCTGTTCTCCCTTCCCCATCCTGCATGTGAATACAGTTGCACAGTCCAGGCATTCAGCAAAACCATAGCTCTCCCCTTTGTAAGAAGTAACAGTACTGACCTGTTTCCTCTAGTATTTCAGCTGCAGCGCCTTCTTGAAAAGTTTATCTACTCGGTCCATTAATTTGAGGTTCAGAGCGCCGTGTTATCAGCTGCTTCCTAGGAAGATGACAAAAATGAAACGGGGAGTTTATGATTAACAGAGAAGCACTACTGAATTGGCTTGTCGTTTGTGATGTGCCACATTCTATTTCATTATTTTTTACTTTTGCTGTTCATTTCCAGATAATAGATCCAAGGGAGTGGCCCTCGTCATCTTGTTGTTGATTCATAGTGTAATGATTTTGTTCTGGATGTCAGATTGTAGCTGGTAATAAAAGCTGCGGGAAGAGGATTCAGTATTACTTATCTTCTGTAATAGATCGTGCCCCCTTTCCCTCCTGCATATGTTGCATCTATGCCTTGACCAGATATGACCTATACATTGATAGAAATGTAAATGTAAGGCTTCTGGAAAGCTTGATACTATAACCTAGGCAGGAAAGAAAACATAGGAGTAATACTGTTATTAGTTAGCAGTGCCCCGAGTTGGTTCCTATTCTTCTCCTTTCTTTAAAAAAAAAAATCAGCGTATTTGTGTTTGACACTGATTATTTTCCTCTGTGTGTGTTTCCATTTCTATATAATTTCATGTGCATATGAAATGCAATTGAAAGGAAGAGCAAAAAGAAATAAAGATGGTTCTCTTAACCTATTGGACCCAGTTCAATCAACTTGCATTCTTCTATTTATGTTTCCATGCTTTTCACAGTCATGAACAATATTATTTTTAGATTTTAAAAGTTGTGTGTTGTTGATAAGTTAAGATTTCATATCATGGCTTCCTTTTCTGCTTCCAGGTTTTTCCCATTCGGCCTTCACATTCGGTATTGAAAGTCACATTAGTCAGTCCAACATCAACGGAACACTAGTGCCACCTGCTGCCCTCATCTCCATACTTCAGAAAGGTCTGCAATATGTGGAAGCTGAGATCAGCATCAATGAAGTAAGTATACTGATTGCCACAAGCAGAAAGTACACTTCTGTGATAACAAGCGTGCTAGGAGTTGACATAAAATCCCATGTTTTAGTTTCTCTTAACAGTTCAGATGCACATGACAACTCCTGAGCTCTCCATAGATTGGCTGCATTTTATTCCTATGTTTTCACTGAAAAAACATCCAGAAGGCTCCAAGATGGTTCTTTTCAGTTTGTAGTTATTGCTCTAAGAATTTGTTAAATGACTTAAGTGGATTTGATTATGTCACTGGTATTTAGATAAGGAGGCTAAATATACACAGAGCCTTGCCATGTATAAAAGAAGTGTTTTTCAAAAAGTTAAGTGAGAAAAGCATGCGGTGTAACTTAAAACTTCCAAGTGCTAACCAGCCAGAAGAAACGTGATCCAAAATCCAGTGAAGTTAACAGAAAAATTCCTTTACATTTAGTAACAGATTTTGGATCAGGTGCTAGAAAAGTTAAGCATAATCAAGTAGTATGACAGCTCAAGGCACTAGGAGCAAGGAGTTTGCTGATTGAAGCCTGGCTCTGTTGAATTTAGGCAAGTCACGTAACTTGACCTTTGAATGTGCCATTTCAAAATATACAACATTTTTTTGGTATCCTTCATTTATATATTAATGTTATAGAAGCACCAAGAGAACATCTCTGTCTGCTAGCATAATGTCCTTTTAAGTTTGTTGGACTATAACAAGGTCTGTACAAGAAGAGCCAGTACTTCTGCCTCACCCAGCTGACCAATGTGAAAACACACTGAATTGAAACAAAGCACAGCAAAAAGACATTTGCTGTGTTACTATACTAATCAAGCAGGCTCTTTACTACACATTAATGTTTATATAAAAAGCTGACATGTCTCTTTATTGTTGAAGGTTAGTGCCTGAGCAGTATGGGTGAGGACAAAAGGGACTGGAGAAAGGGTGAAGAAGGATACATATTTTATAATATATGGTTTGGGTATTTGATGTTTCTTTTTAGAAGTGAAATTCTGTCTGATTTTCTTTTTCTCTTAAAAAAGCTAACAATATTGTTTAGGTGATATATATATCTATATATAGCTATATAGATATAGATATAAAAGCAATGACATCAGAGATTAATGCCAAATTATACAACCATATATGTGTAGGTAATAAAATATCTGTTGCTGTTTGACCTCATTTTCTACCACCTAACATGTTGCTGTATCCTTTTAATAAGAACCACATGGTTCTAATCCCTTGAATCAGATCTAATCTCTTGCCTCCGAAAATGGTACCACTACCAATTTAGTCTGTTTGCAAATATATGGGTCCACATGTGGGGGGGTTTCCTCTTTTTTTTAGCACTGATAACCACAGGGAAGTCAAAACGATGCACTGCAACTTACCTGAACTGCACTTACTAATTATAAAGTATCTAGTGTCTGATTGTGTTATTTAACTTATTTAATTAAGTTGCCTCAAAATCCATGTCCCTTAATGTATTTCACTGTATTTTATAACAAATAAAATTATTGCCACACAGAATTCTGAAGCAATACATAAAAGACAAAAAATAAGTAAATGGGACTGGAAATGCTTCATTGCTAATTGAAGCTTCAGAGAAGGTTAGATGTGACCTTAAATGCCTCAGCATTTTCTTTCATTCAGAAAATATTGATTGACCTTTGATAGTTATTTTTTTAAATAAATCTCTCTCTCCTGAACCAGAATCCTCTCTTTGTTGCTTCATCCCAGCTTTAGATCCCTTGCAATGAGGGAATCATTAGCTGCCTGATGTTTTGAAGTTTTATGTTAGTTGTGTGCTGTCTGTGGCACAAACTTAAGAGCAGGTTGACATTGTGTACCTAGACTTCCAAAAGGCCTTTGATCTAGTATCTTATGATATCATCGTGAAAAATTGGAAGATAGTGCACTTAACTCTGAGACAGGTAGCTGAAGAAACTGGCTGCAGGATAGGACCGGGGTGTCATCCTGGTAAGAAGTGGGCAGCGGTGTCCCGCAGGGGTTGGTGCTTAGTCCAGTACTTTTCAACATCTTTATTAACAATTTGGATGTGGGGGTGAAGAGCTCACTGGCCAAGTTTGTGGACAACGCCAAGTTATGGGGAAGCGTGGTCACGCTTGAAGATAGGCTGCAGATACAGGTGGACCTAGACAGGCTGGCAAGTTGGGCAGATTGGAATCTGATAAAGTCCAACATTGAAAAATGTAAAGTGCTCCACCTCAGGACAAGCAACCTCCAACATACCTACAGGCTTGGGGGCACCAAACTGGCTAGCACCATGAATGACAGGGGCCTGGGGGTAATAACAGACTACAGTATGAATATAAGATGGCAGTGTGATGCTGTACCCAGTAAAATACTCTGGCATTTGTCAGTGAATGAGTCTCCAGCAAAACCAAGGAAGTGATTCTTCCGCTTTATTCAGCACTGGTGAGACCACAGCTGGAGTACTGCATCCAGTTCTGGGCACCGCACTTTAACAAGGACATGGACAAGCTTGAGAGAGTTCAAAGAAGAGCCAGCCATATGATCAGAGTCATGCATGGCAAGCCATACGAGAAAAGGCTAAGGGATCTGGGACTCCTCAGCCTGAAGAAAAGAAGGCTAAGAGGGGACCTGGTAGCAGCTTACTGCTACACTAGGGGAGTACATTAAGGGCTCAGTGAGCAACTTTTTACCAGGGCACCCAAGGGGAAAACTATCCTCAATGGCCACAAACTCCTGGACGACCATTTCAGGCTCAACATTAGGAAAAACTCCTTCACAGTCAGGGTGAATAAGGTCCCTCCAGAGGTGGTGCAATCACCTACCCTAGAAATCTTCAAGAGGAGACTAGACAGTCACCTTGCTGCGGTCACCTGACCCTAGTTGTCTTCCCTGCTTGGTGCAGGGGCTGGACCGGATAATCTTCCAAGGTCTCTTCTGGCCTTACAATCTATGAATCTATGAACTAAAGGACAAGGAGTTGATCCTAACATTCCAGCTACGGTGAAAGGTTATAGTTTTATACTCTAGCCCCTTCTTCATGCTGCAACTATTTTACTTTGCATATCTAAGTGTCTGACAGGAAGTATTTAGGAAGTACTTAGACATCTAAAATGGCCTTAACTTGTGCCAACAAAGTTATGAGTGCAAAAAAGGAGACCTGGTTATTGATTTCTCTAATCCCTGATTCTGCACCATAAAATCAATAATTTTGTTTAATTGATTTCAGTAAGCATGCTGTCAAGTCTTGCATGCGTTCAGTTATTGACTTCATATTCCACTGATAAAATTCTTAATACAGAGTGTCACTTAAGTGAAAATGTTCCTTATTATGCCTAATCTATAGTAATTGTTATGTTGGTATCTCTGTTTTTATGTGCAACAAATTATTTTAAATTACCTGAACCAGTATTCTTAAAATCTCAGTAAAATTTGAGATCTCTGCAAAGACTTGGTCATTTTGTTCAGAAGAATGCTCTAGTCAGGAGTTTTTTAGCTTAAAATTCAGATGCTACAATCTATCTGGAAAAATATTTCTTCATTGCACAGCTAGGATTTAAACCAAAACCAAAGAAATGTTCTGAATTAACATAAAAATCATTTAGGAAAATAAAAGTTTGATTTACTTGTCATCTCCACTAACTTCTCCATTTTTTGCATAGTTGGCTGTGTATTTTCAGAGATTTGTTTATATATTGGGTGTGGGACACCTCCGTCTTTTTCTCAGTTAAACCCATGTCTCTTTCTCTCAGTAACCCTTGATCCTTTTTTTGGACTGTAAAATCAAGTGAAATTTTCTGGCAAGACTTAGATCATTATTTTTGTGTGGCTCTATTTCTTTTCATCCAGTCTAATAATTTATACATCTGACTTGTTATCCACCCACACAAAATATTCCCACGCACAGCTTTGATATCATAGATGTAGGCACTGTCTAAGACGGAGATTCCCAGTCTTAACATAGCCCTATATCCCCATGCAACCTTACATTTGGTTTCTCTTTAATATTCCTTTGCATCAATTTTTCTCATTGTAAGACCCCCATTTACTTTTTTTCCCTAGGATGGTACAGTATTTGATGGCAGGCCAATAGAGTCACTATCGCTGATAGATGCAGTGATGCCTGACGTTGTTCAGACCCGGCAACAGGCATTCAGAGAGAAATTAGCTCAACAACAAGCCAGTGCAGCAGCAGCAGCAGCAGCAGCAGCAGCAGCAACAACAGCAACAGCAGGAACAACAACAACTGCTATTTCCCAGCAGAACACACCAAAGAACGGAGAAGCCACTGTGAATGGAGAGGAGAATGGGGCACATGCAATAAGTAAGCTAAAGTGGTTTGAAACAGCACAATATTCACCCTACTCAAGACCACTGCAGAGCAGTTGGTTCAGAAAGTGTGGGCCTAGTCGGGAAAGTTACAGTACGGGAGTCACCTATTTGTGCTATGTGCTCCACTGCTAATGTTCCATATTTTCCTGATTCCCTTTGCCAATCTCAGCAAACTTTTCAGACCTGTAAGTTCATTCAGGCATCATAAAAATATGCCCCCTGCTTTCAGTAGGCTGCTCAAACTTTGTCTAACTTTCTAGCTTGTCAGGTATGTTAAGATTATTCAGTTTGTATATAACATGGAACAGATTGACACCCCCTTGGCTGGAATTTCCCAGTTTATCTAGGGACAGGACCAACAGACTCTATAAGCTGCTAGACAAAACAACAACAATGACCTAGCTCCCATCTAATGTAGGCTCGGGGCCTTTAGCGGCACATCAGCAGTGGGGATCTTTGCCTTCACCCAAGCAGGGCCAAGCAGGTGGCAATTGTGCCACCACCATTTTTCCCTGCTCTCTGGCTTCTGTACAGAAAGACTCCAGACTCCAGCTGGTTGGGAGCTTCACCAGAGCTGGGCAAGTGGAAGCTGTGTCCACACAGCCGTTGCTTCTCCCTTGCCCTTTTGCTCGTCTTACCTCCCTCCTAGATATGCACACAGCCTCTTAGCTGTGGAATTTGGTGCAACTGCCAGCTGCTCAGCCCCAGATAGATTGCGTACAGGCAAAGTCCTCTAGCAACTTGGTCTAGGTCAAGTGGCTCTGCAGGCTACATTTGTCCTGTGCACCATGGCTAGGGACAGATGGTACACATAAACTGGTTTAAGTGATCAGAAAGTGGTTTAAACCTGTAACAGAACAGATGCTAAGTGCACATAAACCATTTTGAAAATGGCTGAAACTGGTTTGAGATAAACCTGGCTGAGCGTAGTGTCAGACTTAATTGATTTGGGTCAAACTGATTTATGCAATATCTGTCCCAGACACCTTGCCAATTTAAATTGAATTAAACTCCCTGAGCACCCTGGCATGCTGTCTGGGATGGGCAGGGCTTTCTGCTCCACAGCAGAGCTGGCCCCTCCCCTCTGCTTCTTGGCTTCAGCTCCGGCAGAGACTGCAGGCAGAGCATCATCTGCCTGGCTTCCTCCTGCTTTCCCCCTACTTTTCTCCTCCCCTCTCCACTTTCTGCTAAGCAGGGATTTCCATCCCCTCTGGCTTACACAGGCACCTCAGCATTAGCTAGTGGACCACATCCTGACTATGGTACATGCTGTTGCAGACAGTAGTGGCAGCTTAGGGCTTTTGGAGCTAATAAACAGCTCAGCTGGTAAGGTCCCTCCATTCCTTCTTTGTTTAAAAAGAGTTTGAACTAATGAGAGAAACTGTTTGTTTTCTGATGTGGTGATAAATGCTCTGTTATCAAGGGGTGGGGGGAACCTCTCCCTAATCCTGCTGGGGCCTAGCCATGCCCCCCTCAGATCAGCCTTTTACAAGGGAAGGGAGGGCTGCTCTAGCACCCCTGAGCTTCTGTGCTGAGCCACTGCAGGCATGTGCCTGCATTTCTGGGATGTCTTCACAATTACAAAGTGATTCAGCCTGCTCAGGTTAGACTAACCTGCAAAGATTGAATCAATTCAGGCTCAGGCTTTTTGAATGCCTGTCCCTAGCCCATGTGTTGCCAACCCCTGAGCTAAGGGATTTAGCAGCTCCTATTGAAGCTAATAGAAACAGTTGTAACTGAAGTTTTTGTCAGTTTTGAGCATCTTGAGTCTTATCTTTCATATGCAGTTGTGGCCTGAAGACCAGTTAGAACTGGCTGGAAATTTTTCATCAGAACAGTATTAGTTTAGAATAGGAGGCAGGGGGCACCTTTTTGGCACATGTGCCACAAACTAGCCCTTCACTTTGCCCAAGAGCCACTCCAGTCCCCATCTTCTGCCTAATCTGTTGCTCTCCTTTCTGCTTCTCATTCTGTGCTCCCTGCCCAATCCCCTGCTTTTTCTGCTTTTCACCCTGTGGTGCCACCCTATCTTCTGCTCTGCTTTCTGTTTCCTGTACTATCTGCTGCTGCACTCTATCACATCTCTGAGCTGCCATGTGTAGGGACCTTCTTAAATTGCACTTCTGCAATTTTTGCGGAAACTGCAAACCCAGCAGTTTCTGCAAAAAATGGTGTTTGTTCCGGTTTCCCACAGAATCGCCACCACACGCACACACAACACCCCCCCCCTCCAAAATAAAATGCTGGATCCTCAGTGGGAACAAGTGGTCCTCCTGGCTGCTGCTGACTGGCCTCACAGCCTGCCAGGATTAGGGAGGGTGAAGATGCCAGCTGGCAGAGTGGCATGACCCCCCTCAGCCTTCTCACCCACTGGGATCTCTTCACCAATCAGTGGTGAGGGGCAGAGCTGCATGAAGGGTAGCACTCTTCGCCAATAAGCGGTGAAGGGAAGGGCCTCTCGGCCATCAGTTGTAAGGGGAAGGCCACCACAAAATGCCCATGAAAGTGGCTCTGAGCACCACGAGCAGCTTGTGAAAAGCCTTTCCTCTCACCCCAATTCAGATAGGTCCCTAGCCATGTGCCACATGCAGAGGATGCCTGTACCTTGTGGTACGCATGCTGCAGGTTGGCTACCCATGCTTTAAACGTCATTTTGACAAAATGAACATTTTTCTTATAATTGAAATGATTTCAATGAAATTGCATTATGAAGACAATTGGTGAAAAGCTTTGAAAGCATTGAGTTGTCCTGTTCTTCCATTTTCAGAATTACAATTCTTTTTGTAGTTTCAAATCCACCCTATATTTCAAATTTTATTATATGTAAGAAATATTAAAAAGTTCAATATTGAAATGAAATACTGTGAATTTCTCAAAATGAAACATTTTGACTAAATTGAAACATTTTTCAGGAATTTTGTTGGCAAAACATTAATATAGTCAGGTTTTGCTCTAAATTAAAGAAAAAAAAGATTGAAAGCTAAATATTTTTAAAGGATGAAAAATATGTTTTCCCACCAGTTTTACTAAAAGCTCCCCCTTGGTCTGAGAAGAGAATAATAGAAATAAATACTCTCCCTACAGGGCAGCTACGTTGTGCCCATTTCTGACTTTTGAACAGCATAAATCGAGGGGTATTTGCTAACAGTTACAAATCTTTGCTAACAACAGATCTTGAGGCAAGGACTTTTTGGGGTGATATCTTTTTTGGACCAGCTGCATGGTTGGATAAAGTTAGACAAGCTTTTGAATGGAAGATAATCTTCATCATTCTTCATCTTTCACATAACTCCCGGGCCATCAAAACTACAATGTCACTCCAACATTACCATACCTTATTGGGGCATTCTGGAGGTGGGAAACTATAGCCAGGTACATCATCAATCTGACTTTCTTTTTTTGTAATGATGCAAGTATCTGGTGTTGTGCCGTACAGCAAAACAGCTCTGGAAGTTGTGTTAATCGTTGGGGCCTGGGTATTGCAGGGCAGAAATTTAGATTAGCTTCCCCCCAGGCAGACTAGTTAACAAAACAGAAACAGTGGGAGAACAGAAGGTCCCTGAGGTATAGCTGGCCAGCTGGCATGTATTTAGCAGCGCTGCTGTGCCAGGTACTCCTCCTGGGAAAAGGTATGAGGCCTGGAATTAAGAAACAGCAGAAAGCTGGGAAAAGCTGCAGAGGAACCGTGGGGCTCTGTGAAACAAGTTGTTTGTATCACTTTCAAAGAACTGGAGCCTCTCCATCTCTGAGCTGTTCGCATCATGCCAGCTTAGAGAAACAAAAGGTCTGGAAGTTTAAAAATATAGGTGGAAATATGCACAGACCTCTCAGATCTCCACAGTATGTTTCAATGGTGAAAAATAAGAGAATTGTACTCAGGAATCATAAGCCTTAGCTTCTGGCTTAATAGGTATCAGCTCCCACTACAAATAAGGGTTCTATAATGAATCTGTCTCGTGAATTTGCTTCATTTGCTTATTGCCTGAAGCTAAATGACTATGCTATTGTTGTGTTTGTATCTGCAGTGGTACAGTAGAAAATATATGTAGTAAAATAACTGGAGGTCTAGAAACAGCATTTTTGTTGGTTAAGTTGGCTGAGCTGTATGACAGGCTGGATCTCTGACCCCTTATCTGAGTGCTCAGGGCCTGGCCAGTCAGAGTGGACAAACAACCTGGCTGAGGAGGGCTGGACTGAGTTATGGGTATGAGCAGCCCTGCTGACTGAAGGGACAGAGTGGAATTGAAGGAGAGTGAGAAGCTTCCAGTAGCCTGCTTTCCACTAAAATCAGGCCCACACAGTGTTGTAGATAGAAAAGCTACCTCCTCAGACTAACACCTAACCCTAACCCTAACCCTGAAGTCACTATCTCAGTCTTGCATCTAGTTACCAGATGTTGATTTTAGTGGAAACCAGACTTTTCACGTTTTCTTATGGAAGATACACGGACACAGGTTCCTAATCTACCTCTAGGGTACATCCAGATGAACATGGCTGTGTGGTGTGTGGCACCGCAGATGTGTCTTCACGTTCTTCATGCTGCAAGGGAGCAGTACTGGAGAGGAGGGGTTGACCCCTGAATATCCAGGGGCTAAAACACTTGTGCAAAAAAAAAAAACAGAGTGGTGTGTGTAGGGGCAGCTCATGCTGCTCAAAACCAGAGCCTGGCAGGCCAGAGCCACACTCCGGATGCCAGCCAGGCTCCAAGTAGCAGAAACACTGCTGCTGAAGCCCCAGGAAGCCCCCAGGACCCCAGGTAAGGCTGCTGGGGCCAGCCCAGTGTTGGTCCCAGCCTCTTGTCCCCAACCCAGGGTAACCTGCAGCATGCCAGAAGGTGCGTGGCACAGGCATTCCCTGGGGACAACCAGCGGCGGCACAAGGTGTGCCGCTGCCAGTTGCCCCCAGGGAACCAAACATCCACACTTACGTGGATGCAGCCTAAGGATCTAGACCAGTGATTCTCAACCAGAGTGCCAGGCACCATTGAGTGTTGTGCTTTTAATGGTGCTGTACAATATTAGCACTGTTAGGTGTGCAAACATTTGTACATGATTCACAAGATAAACCCAGAGATTTCAAATAGGAACACATAGTGTCACAAACATTCTGGCCTGTTCTGGTCTTCCTGAGTTCCTTGCAACATATTGCAAACTAATAGAAAACTGCTTTGTTCCTTTTCCATAGGAAATGAGTGAAAGATAAGAGCTGGCATTTTGTGAGGGATGCCTTAAGTCAAACAAGGTTGAAAACCACTGGTATAGACAAACATTAACATTTGCATTAATAGCAAATAAGAATGCTATAACTGTTACATCTCCAGACCTTTGTAGTGAATCGAGTGTTTCAAAACCATTGCAGCTTTAACCTGGGAGAGGGAGTTAGCTATCTGAAGTCAGGCAAAAGGCAGGAACCGAGTATCTTAGAGACTAAACTCATTCAGAAAGTCATAAATTTTTGTAGGTGGCAGCCTGTTTGGTCAGGGTTACAATGATTTAGCTAATTTGCAAGAACATGTAAATGTAACATTTGCATTGTAACAGCTGATGTGTGCTCCTATAGCAGCTCCCTCTCTCCTTTCACAGTGGTTAAAAGGTACATTTTCCCATACGCTAAGATAGCTAAAGGGCACTTTATTGACTGCTAGAGTTGTTCTTGAGAGCAAGGTTCAAGAAACCTGTCCCACCAAATAGAGTATTCAAAGAAATGCATTTAAATATGTTATGTAAATTGTAATAAAAAATGCAAATAGCATATAAATAAGAAGACAGTACAAGAAAGGAATATTAAGCCACTGACTAAAAATAATGAAATACTTGTTAACCTAAAGGAGTAACGGAATCATTAGTCACTGAAATAATAAAAATGTAATCTTAAAATTACTGAGTTTCAAAGATCGCCAACAGGTGGCCAGCCGTTAGAGAAAATAACTTCTTACTTAAGTTTTAAACACTAGGTTTCAAAACTTAGTCCACTTGTACATGAACAATTCGGAAAGGACTAGAGTTCAAGGTTGAAGAACAGAAAATCCAAGGTAGACCTGGGTGTTATACTCCAAGGTAGACCTGGGTGTATTACCTTGCTAGAATTAAAAAGCTTGCCAAACAAATATATCTTAAATAAGGTTAGTGAAGATATATATGGAAGTGCCTAATATGATTGGGATGAACTATGAACAATCCCAAATTCTGAATTGCTCCAAAAGAAAACTGTAGACACTGTATCAGTACAGTGATCTGTACCTCCCTTAGTGTTGTAAGTACAGCTGTGTCCAGCTGAACAAGTTGCTGGTCCCTGAAACTAAGGATTTTCACCCGATTTCTATATTTTAAATGCATATGGATTTGTGTTTAAAATATATTTACCATATGAGTAATGTATAATCTCTTTTTCTAGAAATTTTACCCTGTCCTGATTTTTGTGTTCTTCAACTTGTGCTGAGTTTTATCATATAACTGAGCAGTCTCATGTGTGTTAAATGCTGTGAATCCTACTTTCTGAGCAAATCCTTCAACATTGGAAACCATGGGGTTAGCCACATGATTGGCAGTGTCCTGTTGGACATAGTCTGTATGTCTTTACATTTTCCCTCCATCCACCTTTTTCCAGACAATCCTGAGCCAAAGAGACCACTAAAAGTTCCTATTCCTTCTAGTGTCTGTCCTAATCTTAGAGGTTTGTAACCTTTGAGGATGACCTGTAGAAAGGTTGGCCCCATTTTAAATTCTTAGCTGACAAGAGACCATCCTGCCTATTAAAAGATGAGAATAAAGTGGAGCCAGTTCTGTTACATTTACAAGGAGGCAATTCCTTCATGTTCCAATGAAATAGATTAAATAATACTAGAATGTGCACAGTAGTGTATCTTGATCTGTAAAATTAGAAAGTATGTGTTTTCATTAAGGATCCCAAGATGTCTTGTCAAAGGCCTTCTAGAGGGGTTAGACATTTTTACTAAACCCGTCACACATTCAATGACTTTCACATCTGCAAAAAAAAAAAATTTAACTTGTAGTGAGAACTCTGAATCAGAGCTGTGTTTCAGAACCTGCATTTCCTGTATCTGCCTTCCTCTGATCAGAAAGACAGCTACTGCATTTCTGAATAATTTCTCCAGAGGAGGGCATAACATTTCCAGAACCACATCCTTTCAACCAAGTAGTTACAGCAATATCATCAGAGCAAGCTTCAGACATCAGAGTAAGTTCAGGGGTGAACAGGACTGTGGGCTCAGAGCAGTCATCTGAGTAGAGGATTGCACTGCCAGTGGTGGCACATTTCCAGAGGGACTTCAGTAACCCTGGTAACAGTCTCGGCATTGGAAACCAGAGAACCAACAGTACTGTCACCTTATCTGTCTCCCCTACAGGCTCAACAGCCAATGGTAAGTCTTATAATCATCCCTTATGCTTTGCCCAGGTGCAGTTAATCCTAGGTGAATCACCCTGTTGTGACTTTTTTCCAAGCTCTTCTTGAAGGATTTGCTGCCTAGAAATGTTTAAGATGGTCACAATATGTCATCATCCATTTCTTCTTTTTCTAGTTAAGAGATTTTTCAGTGGAGGTGGTGAATAAGTCAGGTTTTGCTACGACCTGTGGTTTGTTTTCTCTCAGTTGGGTGGCTAATGGGACAGCATCTTTGGGGTTCTCTCTGGGTTCCTCCTAAGATGGAAGTAACTCCTCCTGCGGGAAGCATGTTACCCTTATCTGCACAGGAAAAAGGGAGCATTTACTTCCGTCATAAATGTGCTCCTTCATTCATCGGCAGTTCAACAATGCGACTATTCCAACTTATGGTCACAGGATTCACTTGTGCAAAATAGTCAACAAATGGTGTAATTTCCTTGGTTAATGACTTACTTTACACTTTCTTGCACTTTCTTTACAGCAGCCATTTTGGCAGCCTGACTTTCCCCCTCCTGGAGGAAAGGAAAGTCAGGCTGCCAAAATGGCTGCTGTAAAGAAAGTGCAAGAAAGTGTAAAGTAAGTCACTAACAAAGGACCTTACCCCAGGGACCTTACTTTTCATGTTGCTTCTTTAGGTGTCCGATTTGCTGTTTGTCACTAGCCACCTATTTGACCCTGCATCCCAACCTTCTAGTTAATGCAATGCACCACAGCAAAAGCAACCCCAGACAACTTCCTTTAATTTCTGACTATTTAACTCCTCTTCTGAAGGGCTTTTAATGCAGTACAAAGGGATCTGCAAACATCTTTGGAATCCATCAGTCCCAGAGGGACAATTAGTTCACTTTTTTCTCTGTCACATTTTACCTAACATATACTTCAAGTTAAACCATATTAGCCCTAATAGGAACAATATCCCCAGAACCTCAGCCCATCATAAAGATATTCTAGCCAGCCTCCTCACACTGCCTGCCATAAATATCCCGGGATAAATAGGATAAATATTCAATAATGATTTATTGTGGCATGCAGAGATTTCATAATCAAAGACAACAATACTTACCCCAGAATAGCAAAAAAGAAAGAGAGCACCCTGTTCCTAAAACAGGAAACGTTTGTGCTTAGGAGTTTCAAAATGGTTTCCCACTTCAAAAATAGATTTTTTTTTTTCAAAAAGCAACAATGAGACAGCAAGAAACTAAGATGCTAGTTCAACAGAAAATTAATGTTTATTTATTATGAAGCAATTCCCACTGATTAACAAATTACCCAGAAAGGAAATGTCATACTGAGGACATGCAAATCTCGCTCGAAGGTTCTGTTTTCACCCGAGTATTCAGGAAGAACTTTTAGTGGAAAGTTCTTGGTTTTAAACCTAAAAACAAGGTAAGAAATGGGTTAGCGGGAAACTGTTTACTGTTAGTTCCTTATTTTCTTTTCCTGCTATTTAATTAGGAATTCAATTTCTAAATTTCATTTAGAAAATTAAAAATCCTGTAACAGGAAAAAGAAGTTACATTTGTACCTGAAGGGGAAAAAAATAGATACTGTTAAAACAAAAATTATAAAAATGTTAGGACCAGAATTATGTAAAAACAAGAAGTGTTAAAGTGATGGCAACAGACTGTTGGCTCTCTGGGTTGCAATTGAGAGGTGTTCTGGGGAACAAGGAAGGTTGGCGAGGCCTATCCTGCCAAAATGAAGTACTTGAAGAAATAATTGTATGTAAATTTCAATGGTAATTTTCATATTTATATGCAAATAGTATGTGAATGAGAAGACAACATCTG
Organism: Crocodylus porosus; assembly: GCF_001723895.1. Lineage (NCBI taxonomy): Eukaryota > Metazoa > Chordata > Crocodylia > Crocodylidae > Crocodylus > Crocodylus porosus. The sequence goes on along the minus strand of NW_017728906.1, from coordinate 70,702,789 downwards.
AAAAGCTTTGCAAGCTATTGATTAAAAATAATGTAATGCTCATTAGCCAAAAGGAATAACAAAATCATTAGAAACAAAAACAAATTAATCTTTAATTTACTGAATCTCAAAGTATTAAATGTCACTGACAGGTGGCCAGCCTGTCAAGGAAAATAACTTTTTACCTAGGCTTTAAAGATTAAATTTCAAAGAAGCATTAATCTTGGTTCACCTGCCAGTGGGTCATTTAATGAGAACTGGAGTTCAAGCCTGGAAAGTAGAAATTCCAGGGTGGACCTGGGTTTTATGCTTGATTACCTTGCCAGACATAAGAGGCTTGCTAAATAAAGATATCTCAAATAAGGCTAAAGAAGGTAACTGAGCCAGGGTTGCTTGGCTCACTGAGGGCGGTTTGGATTTGTGTGCTTGGGTGTGTGCTCTGAGCAGCCAAGTAGACTGACCGCTGATTGATTGCTTCCTGGGTCTGACAGAGGGGCCTAGCCAGTCCAGGCCCAGGAGAGGCATGTAAGGAGGCAGTCCAAGCAACCAGGGGAGAAGCAGACAGGACAGTTCACTAGTCAGTTTGCAGGTCAGTTTCCTGCCCCTCTCTTTGAAGGGAGCCTAAAAGCTAAGTTTCTTTGTTTTATATATTTATGTAGCCCAGGTAACTCTGGTATATACTCCCCTTCTCCAATTGAAAGTGATTGTTAGCTGGCAGGTGTGCTGGGGGGGGGCAGGGGGGAGACTGCAGACTGCTCAGTTTCTCTCCGTCCCTATAGAACCAAGCCAGGACAGTCAGGGGACTTAACTATATACACGTTTGTTTACATTAACTTATCACAAGGGAAAGGAACATGGATATAATCATATGTACAATAAAACAAGCAACATAAAAAATACCCTGTGGGTAAATTACATAAAACCTTCTACCAGTGCTCCAGATACAGGTACATCACAGGTAAGTATCTGATCTGAAACAGATAAACCCCAGAATAAACATAGATAGTGAACAGATAAACTATAGATAAGTATGGGTGAATAAATAAGCCACAAATAAATACAAGTAAACAACAGGTGAAATAATAACAACAGGGGGTCCCAGCAGAGCCCTAGGACTCTACTTATCTACTAATTTACAAACATGAGAATTCACAAAACATAAGGCATGCCATCACACCACTTATGGTGCAAGAACCCCAAAGATAAACAATCCCAAGGGGAAACCCCAATTCCCTTGGGCTTTTCCCAAGCCTTACAAGGAAGCTGGCAACCTTAGAGGGGCCTTCCTAGTGGAACCTCCACTTTCAGGAGCCCTTCACTAACCAGGAGGGACTCCCTGTCCCCTGTGGGAATCCTCTTTTCCCTGCAACTCACAGGTCCCAGGCCTGGAAGGTGGCCCTTGTCCTCTGCACCAGGCTGCTCTCTCACCTGCAGTGGGCTTCGGGGGGGGTCTCTGTCCCCTGAAACACAGCTCCACTATGCAGGGCTTCTGGGGCTTCTGGCTCAGTAGCCCATTCACCGTCTGGCTCCCTGGACTCAACCTTTTGCTATGGGTCAGAGGCCTGGGCTGCCTTGTGAAGCACCAGGCTCGGTCCACTCCTGGACCCTCTGTGCAGTGCCTCCTGCACCAAGCTCCCAGCCTCATTCCAGGGATTGAGGCCCTGAGCCACCCAAGTGCTCAAAAGGTCCTACTGTGTGCAGCGACCTGTGCACCATGTCTCTGGCTGCACACCAGAGGTTGCAGACACGAGCTGCCTCACACAGCTCCCAGAGTCTGGATGCATTGCACTGTGCTGCACACTGAGAGCCTAGCTGCTGGAGCCGCCTGCTGTTCCCCACTGATGGAAGTCTTCAGGAGTGCTTCTGAGCTACTGGTTCACCCTGCTGAGCAGCTTTCCCCAGCTCTTCTAAGCCTGGCTTTTCTCTCTTCTTTGTCCCAGATGTGTTCCCTCATGCTGGGCACGCGGCTCCTTATATATGCTCCAGGGCTCCACCCCTGAAGTCTTCCGGACCTGAGTGTTGTGGTCCTCAATCAGGTCCGGGGGTGGGAACTCCTCTCCCCCTCCCCTCAGGAAAGGGGTGTGACTTAATTCCTCTTGCTGCCTCCTGATTGGTGGATGGACTCCACCAATCAAAACAGCAAGATTTCAAGCCCAGGACTCAACCCAAGCTCCAAAAGGCAAGCCTGCTACATTTATTTAAGTCTAACTAATGACATAGTTTTATTTTAGCAGCTAAAACTCAGCAGCTTACCCAAGACTTAAGTCCTGTGTCTTAACTAGAGTCTAGAGTGAGGGAGAGTTTGCTTTAGAAACTCTCTCTCACATTCTTTTACTGTAAGCTTGCTGAGAAGAAAGTGGTTGCAGGGAAATGGGTTCAGCTCGATCAAGGAACAGCAAAGAGGCCAGCTACAGAGGAGTTTGCTAAGGAAGGTCTGCTTGGAAAGAGGCATGAAGTGAGAGGCAGCAGATTAGAAGACACAGAGACATGATTGGAGGAAGTCACAATACCAGAGTCACTGTTACTACCAGCTTTTCCTCTGCTTGCATGTGTGAGGTGTCTGTCCAGGCAGGACCGCACACCATTGAGGCTTTCACACAGGTTCTGTCTTGGTGCTGTGCAGACTGCAGCTTGCAGGTTCCTTCCAGTGTCATCCAGGTGGGAGAGTGTCTGCAAAGTGAGTGGTGCCTTCTGGTAGTCCCTCAGGAAGAAAGCATGAGAGCCACAAGAGGAAGTAGCAAGGCTCTGAGGCATCTGCCAAGAATCAGTTCCATGCTGGAGAAAACCTGTAGGACTCTGGAGAAAGGACTGTCAGAATTGGTGCTAGAACAAAAAGAGAGCATGGACTGCTATGAAGGTGAAAGCTGGAAGCTTGTTTCTTCTGGCAGCAAGAAGAAGTCATCCCCACATGCAGTGGTTTGCCTGGAGAACAGATATGGCAACAGAGGAGAAGGATAGCATACCATTAGTGGAAGAGACCAGGCCAGGAATCCCCAAGATGGGAAGGATCAGGACCACTGCCACAAAGAGGAAGTGATGGGGTGGCGGTTGGAGACTCCCTTCTATGGGAGATACATCTGCCAGCCTGACCTATTATCCCGGGAGGTCTGCTGCTTGCCTGGAGCCCAGAACTGAGATGTCACGGAAGGATTGCTCAGGGTTGTCTGGCCCTCTGACTGTTACCCCATGCTGCTTATCCGTGTAGGCACCAGTGATACTGCCAATGGTGACCCTGAGCAAATCAAGAGTGACTACAGGGCTCTGGGTAAAGGGGACAGGAGCATAGATCATGTTCTCCTCAATCCTTATAGTTTCATAGTTTCTAGGGTCGGAAGGGACCGGAGCAGATCATCTAGTCCGACCCCCTGCCATGGCAGGAAAGAGTACTGGGGTCAAATGAAATGTTCATCTAACCTCCTCTTAAACACCCCCAGGGTAGGAGCCTGCACCACTTCTCTTGGAAGTTGGTTCCAGATCCTAACCGCCCTGACCATGAAGTAGCGCCTTCTGATATCTAGCCTAATGGTCAAGGAGAAGGGCCCTGGCAGGAGAAGGTGGATGAAGTAGATGAGGCTTTCTTCAGACAAGTAGCAGAAGTTTCCAGATTACAGGGATTGGTTCTCATGGGGGACTTCAGTCATCTGCTGGGAGGGCAATAAAGTAGCGTGCTGGCAATCTACAAGGTTTTTGGAGAGTACTGGGGACAACTTCCTAGTGCAAGTGTTGGAGAGACCAACTGCAGACCGTGCTCTTCTTAACCTACTGTGTTCCCTTCGAACCTTAACTTTCTATTATTCTATATAAGGATGTGCCTAATCTTTAATATGGTGCTGTATTTATTCTAATAGAGCAATTTGATGTATCTTATTTGCCAACTTGGAAATGTGCCAATTTCAACCCTGGATAAAACCAGATTTAACTGTCATCAAACCACTCTAAACTATCTCTTTTGCTTACATTTTGAATATTCATTTATGACATTTTCCTTGCCCATTACCACTTACTTTGCTGTTGCATCTTGTATCTTTGTTTCTCAGTCTAACTTAACATCATGCTAATTATAAACAGGGATCCTGATTTTTTCTGATAAAAAAAAATCCCCCAATTTTTGGGTTAGAAAAAGTAACTCAAAATCCACATGAAACACTGTTATAACATATAGCGTTGTTTCATGTGGGTTTTGGGTTACTTTTTCTAACTCATAAATTGGGGATTTTTTGTTTTAATCAGAGAACATCAGGATGCCTGTGCATTACAATCCTATTCCATTCTGCACAGATGCCACAAAAGTGCCAAGACATCCAGATTCATTATACATTTGGACTGGAAAGATTCCTGGTTGAGTGGACTTGGGCTACTGTGTATGTTCAAAAGTAGCCAGAATGACTACCTGGATGTTTAGATCTATTACAGTCTAGTGCCCATTGGTAAACCCTATGGGCGTGTTTACACATGCTTGGGGGGCGGCATGGGTTCACTTTAGAGTGGCAGGAGCCACTCTAATTAAAGTCCCATAGCATTTCGTATATCAGTGTCCCTGCTCTTCAAATGGCAGCAGAGCCACTTTAAAAGGTTGCTGAATGAGCTTTAGTTAAAGCAGCCCTGCCATCATTTTGTAGTGCAGGGATGCTAATACATGAGATGCAGAGGCTGGCTTGAGCATGCTAATTAGCTGTACTTACAGTGCATTGGAGCAGCTTCCCAGCATGTCTACAGGCACTCTGTAAATCCATGATTTCTTAGATGGAAAGCCACGCTGAGTAAACATTTGAAGCTGACATTATGCATTTAACTCAATGGAGGGGGAAGAGGACCTGCCCACCTTTTCCTGAATACCTAGTTGTTAAGACTTGGTATTTGCCTGTACTGTGAGAGACTTTCAATTCCAAGTCCCACTCAACAAGAAAGGATGCTGATGCGCAGCTCCCAATTCTTAAGAAAGTGCCCTGAGTACTAGGTCATAGGCTAGACTGACCTAGGAATATCTTGTATCTCTCCTATTGACATTGCCTGCCTGTTGAGCTGCCTAAAGTTAAAAATTCTTGGGGCAAGAAGGAGAGCAAGCAAGAAGCAGCATGACTTTGTGGCCCACTGAGGTAGGCATTTCCCTAGGAAGGAGCAAGGAGCCTTGGCTTCTTGCTCCTCCTCTCACTGCTCTTTATGCTCTTTTACCAAATGGCTATTTCATGAAGGACTGTCCAGCTGTGGCATGGACAGGGGCCATATGTCATGCGGAGTTTGCCACGTGGCTATGTCAATATCATATGCCTCTCTGCTGTGCAGACTGCACATGACACCACAGGGCTCTCTCCCGCTGCACAACAGATGGGAAAGTGACTGCCAGGGCCAATGGGCCATGTGTTAATGGCTCACAAGCTGTGTACTGCCTGTGCACCACCAGTTGGACAGCTCTATTGAAGTCAGAGCTGCTATCAGTTGGGTACACTGCTGCAGCTGGAGCCTAATGTGATGGAAGATTTAGATAGACATCTCCCCTGTGATGTAAGGGATGAGCAGTGAGAGAGCTGTTTGTCTTCTTAGTCAAAATAGGAGTACTTTCATAGTGTATGACAGGCATTTTCCTTGTAAGTAGGAATCTGGGTGTTCCATTTCCCATGGGAAAACAGAAAAAAAACACGGATTTTCCCTTTTAATAAAGAAAAGTGCATATTTTTCATTTTAATGGAGAAACATGCAAGGGGTTGTGGGGAGCAGAATAAGGACAGTCAGGTAGGGTGCACCATGTGCATGTGCACACTCACACATGCACATGGTTGCTGGGTAGCCTGGAGAGCTGCTCCCTACAGGTATGTCAGGGGGCAGGGGGAGAATTGAGGCCCACAAAAGAAGGGCGGGAGTGAGTTGGGCAGGGCTGGGGCTGGGGCTGCCACCCAGCTGGGGTGGTACATGGGGCTTGGGGCCTGGGGCCAGAATGTGTGGTTGCAAAGACCGAGCAGGGAGCGGGATGGAACAGTGGGCAGCTAGCTCATCCAAGAGTTGGGGGAGGGGGAGGCTGGCTTCTTGCCGCTGTGCACACTCCCGGGGGGGGCATCTGCCCCCCAGATTTGTGTGCAGGGTAGGGGCAGGTTGCCTGCTATGGGCTTGGGCTCCCTGCTCTGCTGCCCTCCCCCCAGGGCCTCTACAGCCCAGCAGGTGGGACCTGGAGCAGCAGGGGCCAGGCAGGGAAGCTCCTTGCTTCCGCAAGCCCTGCACCTCCCTGGTGAGCAGCAGCAGGGGTGGCGGGGCAGAGTTGTTCCCCTCACTGTTGCTGGGAGGGTATCAGGTGCCTTGCCACAGACCTCCCTCCCAGTGGTGTCAAGAAGCTTCCACACCTGATTCTGCTCTGCCCTGCCACACCGGGTCCTGTCTGCTGGGCTGCAGAGGCCTGAGGGGGAGGGCAGCAGGTCAGGGAGGCCAAGCCCTCAGCAGCCAGCCCGCACCTGACCCCCACAGATGGGCTCTGCTCGGGCCACGCCACCCATGGAAGAGGGGAGGACAGGCTTTGTACTCTGTTCTGCCACATCAGCTGCCACCTCCCACAGGCAGCAGCCAGGGATTGGGCACTGCTGCAGGGGGCGGCAGACCTTTGTCCCTGGCCCCATAGCCCTGGCAGCTGGGGGCCCCCTCTAGCAGGGCTGGGGTTGGGGTGGTGCGGCCGGGGGTGGGGAATGAGAGGCACCAATAAGGCCTGGGAGTGGCTTGGGAGTGAGGGGTCTGGACCTGTGTCCTGGTGAGTGAAGGGAACAGGGGAAGCTCTGATTTTCCATGTTTAAAAAACCCAAATCAAATGCTTGTATATTTAGCAATTTATAGGTATTTAGAATTTATTTTAATACAGTTATTGAGGCACTTATAGGCTTCCAAATTGCTTTAAAATAGTAAATATATCAATAAAACATTGTGTTCAGTTGATATATATATATGTAGTGGCATTTCATTTTAATCATGGAGTTTTGGGATTTCTATCAGAGAATTTGTGACTTTTAAACAGAGAGAACCAGGATCCCCGCTTATAAGTAATTGCTAACAGATGGAACAGGAGTTAGGCCTCTTAACAGAGCCAAATCAAAGAAACAATGGCATCCAGGATTTTAGATTCATAGATTTGCCACATGTTTGGACAAACAGCCATGGAAACTATCTCCTCTCAGAACAGAACATACTAAAGAGACCACAGTCAAAGATCCGAGGATCTTCTTGACTGAGAGTTCCACTTTAAAAATTATCCCACAATTAGGAGGGGCTTTTTGGCCTGGGTATTACCTCTGCCACTAAAGAAAATAAATGAGATTATGCCTTGCGGGGAATTCTTCTCTACTTGGAAAAATCTCTGGAACTCTTTGTCAGCCTTGCCACTAAAGTTAATGAAGTTGGTAGGAAAGTGTGTTGCTAATGAAGTCAGAAAAAGACTCAGGACTTCGGAGCTCATTTACATGACATAGTCTCAATCTGTTTCCCTTGCATCTTCTGGAACCTTTGCCGGGCACCCATTATAGGCAGAAATAAGACATCATTTCTCAGTTATTTCTCTGATTGTGATACTAAAGTATTGACAAACAAATGGCAGCATGTTAAAGGGTTGGGAACTTACTACATGACAGCTGATCCATGGTAACGGTCTGTGTGCCCAATATAAGGAAAAGTCAAAACACAGTAGTTTGCCCTGTTTTATTAAGAGTTACACTCCCATGTATTTGTTTTCCCTTACTACATGGAAAGAGGGGGCACATGAACAGTTATTGCAAAACAGCTGGTGCACAGCTATTCTTCTTAAGTCATTACATCTTGTTCATTTATTCATACCCCAAATTAAGATTCTAATTAAAGAATGCAGCTCAGTTCTGCTTCTGTTTCTTAGGTAAAGTGCTTTTATTTAAAAGCATCTTAAAAAAAAATATCACCTGAACATGAGATACAATGTTTTGGATTATTATACAGTTGAAAGATTTTTTTATAGTGCCATTTGTTTCATTATATAGGAAGGGCTGGGTTGAATTTAAGCAAGATAATTCTTTGAAGAAATAATAATCCAACTCAATTATTTCATTATAACTACAGCCATAAAGATCAGCTTCAATTAATAGCCTGCTAAAGACTTTAAGCCAAAAATCACATTTACTCAGGAAGAACTAGCGTTTAGTAATGATCACTCAAGGAAAAAAAAGGAAAAGAAAAAACAGCATGTAACATCCCAGTACTGTAAGTCATTGTCAAACAATGATCATCATTATGATCATAAAAGGTATCTAGAGTGAAACTGTTTATCATTTCTTGTGATTTTAGTTTTTAATATATTTGGAAACATTTATTTGAATACTTCAGGAGTGCAATGTAGCTTTGATAAAGTCTCTAATAATATTCTAAAAATGGTGAATGATAGCAAACATTTTTGCTGCAGTCTTACCATATAATGCATACAAACTTCAGCATCCATAGAGTCCCTTCTTTGTTCAGAAATCTACTCTCAGTTCTCCAGTGCACAACAGTACCTTAATCATCAGCACAGGACTTTTTGATCCAAGGAAACTTTTAAGCGCAATATCAAACTTAAGTCTTTGGAAATCAGAACCCCTGGGCCCTGTTCCTGACTCTTTGAACTCCTTACTTTGTCCCTGAATCATCAAAATGCCAAATGTGATTAACTTTAAGCACCTGAGTGACCATGTCCCGATTTCATAGATTTCATAGACATTAGGGCTGGAAGGGATCTCATAAGATCATTAGATCCAGCCCCCTGCCCAGGGGGCAGGAAGTCTGCTGGGGTCAAAGGATCCCAGCAAGATAAGCGTCCAAATGTTTCTTGAAAGCGTCCAGAGTAGGTTCTTGCACCACCTCTGGGTGGAGTCTATTCCAGACCTTGGGGGCTCAGACGGTAAAGAAGTTTTTCTGTATGTCCAGCCTAAAATGAGTTTGTGACCATTGGATCTTGTCATTCCCTGGAGTGCTCTGGTGAACAGGTGTTCCCCCAGATCCTGATGCACAGCCCTTATGTACTTGTAGGCTGCCATAATGGCTTGTAGGCTTTACCATTTAGTAAAGCAGTCAATGGACACTGAGGTTTATTTGACTTCTCAGACACTTAAAGTAAAGCATGGACATAAGTGCCTTGCTGGCTCAGGGCTTTCCATCTCAGTTAACTTAGCTGTGAAATAGATTTAATAACATGGAATTCCTCAGCTTTGTTAGATTTGCTAGGTTCTGCAAATCCTGCTTAAAGTTTTTAAAGTTCTTTGAGTTTCTCGTATAAGATCTTCTAAAGAGGGTAAGTATTTTTGCCCACTTTATTTTAGGTTACCTAACACATTTTGGCCTTAAAAAATTGTCATCCCTCTTCTGAAGATACTAACATCTCCTTGGTTCATAGCAGGACTTTGCAGTTTGGCAGGGCTAACCCCAACAGCAAGCACAGTGCTTGTTACTTTCCTTGCAGTGAAAGGTGTTCATTTATACCTGGAATCATGTCAGTGCCCTACTAACAGCCAGACTTTCAGGTTTCCTTTCTCCCTTCTTTCCCCCCTTCCCTCCCTCCTATTGCTATTATTGTCACAGATCAAACCTTCCAGGCACAACTAACAGTATGTACTGTCTCATTAACAGGGATCCTGATTTTCTCTGATTAAAAATTGCAGCTTCTCTGCTTAAAAACCCAAAATCCATGATAAAAATTAAAGGCCCCCCACAGCCCCTCCCAGCACTGCTGGTGCCCCACACTCCCCCCCCACACAGTCCCAACAGCCCTCCTGGTGCCCCTCACAGACCCACAGACATGCAGACACTGACACCCCCCAGCAGATAAGTGTGTGTGGGGAGAAGGGAAGGTGCTGGGGGGTAGATCAAGAAGGGAGGGGAGTGTGCTCCTGGGCCCATTCTCAAGAGCAGGGCCAGTGGGTGAGGGCAGGGGTGCCACTCTGTGGGCCACACACATGCTGGGCAGCCTGACAGGAGGTTCGCACACAAAGGCCGCAACCACAACTCTGCCACTGCACCCTGTGCTACCATCCCATGACCACCTGCACGGCTTTGTGGGCAAGTGGCACAGGGCGCAGCAGCAGCAGTGCATTGACAACCACCATGTGTGGGTCACATATGTGCTGCCCAGCCTGGGGGTGAAACGGGGCTTGCATGCAGTGGCATGCCCCGTGACCGGCTGCACAGCTCCACAGTGATGCGGGGTGGTGGCAGCTGTATGCAGGGTGGCGGGGCTTTTCAGGCAAGCGCTGCCACCACAGAGCTATGCCCTTCACCTCTGGATCCTAGAGGTAAGTGGGGCTTGGGGGGCTGTGGGGCAGGGCTGGGGAAGATGGTTGGGGGCTGAGGGAGTAGGGGGTGCTATCAGCCCAAGGCAGCACATCACAACTGGGAGCAGGGCGAGGGGGTGAGGGCAGGGGTGCCCCTCTGCAGGGGGGTTCTGCAAACAAGTGATGTGGGGCACACTGTGGTGGTGCCCGCCATGTGCAGGCCACACGCATCCTGCCCATCTGCCTGCCATGGGCAGGGGGAGAGAAAGGATGGCTTGCAACCAGAGCACAGCTCTGTGGCTGACTCTGCAGCCACAGTGAGGGATGAGGGTGTGGGGGGGGGCAGGGGCTTGCACATGGTGGCTATTGCTGCTTACCTGGAGGGCCATGATGGTCCCCCCGCTGCCATCATGGAGCCATGCCCAGAGCTGTGCAGCTGGCTGCCATGTGGCAGCAGCAGCGTGCTGGTGGCTAGTCAGCATGCACCCATCCCCATCCCCCACTCCACACTGTGAAGCATGGCTCCATGGTGGCAGTGGGAAGTTTTGTGGGAAGCGGCTGCCATCACAGGCCTTCAGGTAAGTGGCAGTGGCCACTGCATGCGAGCCCAAGCCCCCACCCCCCACCCTTGTGTCTCCATCCCTCACCATGGCTGCAGAGCTGGCCACGGAGCTGTGCTCTCACCACATGCCAGCCTTCCTCTCCCTCTCCCCTGGGCAAGTGGCCAGGCGGCATGTGTGTGGCCTGCATATGGCAGGCACCACCACACTGCACCTCACATCTCTTGCCCGCAAAGCCCCCCACAAAGGGCACCCCGTCCTCACCCTCTGGCCCTGCTCCCTGCTGCAATGTGCTGCCTGGGCCCAGCAGCACCCCCGCTTCCTGAGCCCCAGCCATCTTCCCCACTTACCTCCACGCTCCAAGGGCGAAGGGCAAGTCTGAGCCTGAATCCAGCCTTGGCTGCCTCAGAGGCTCAGGCCCTGCCCTTCCCCCTCTCCCTCCCCCTCCAGCCAGTGCTGGGGGTTTCCCGCCCTTTTTGCAGTTGGCTCTTGCAGGCTGAAGCTGTGCCAGCCTGCAAGAGCTCTTTGCAAAAGCTGAAAATCCACGGATTTTTCTGCTAAAAAGAGAAATCCATGTTTTTTCTGATAAAAACAGAGAATCCGTGGTTTTCTCCATTTTTCCATGGGACATGGAAAACCTGGATCCCTGCTCATTAATTTGAAAAGGTGTTATGTTTTGTGGCTTGTGGTGATAACTTGTTAGCACTTTTAACTTATTTCATGGCTGATCAAAGCAAATTAGAAAGCAATGCATGATTTTTTTCACAGTCTTCTCAGTCTTGACTCATTTTTGTGCTTTGAAAAAGTAGTAGTGTATTTTCCCCTACAGTCAGATTTGTAGAGCCAAAAGGTTGGTAGAAGAAACAGACCCTCATGAAGGGGGACCTGAGCATCACAAAAGAGAAACCAGTCTTGCGGATTGTAGTGAGACTTAAAAATCCTACCACGTTGACCAGACTGATCTTTTACATAGCAATAGGGATGTGTTGTAACCACAGCCATTAATTTTTCTTCCAGGATTTAATAGTTACTGATTTAATTCTACTAGAGACTGTCATTAGATTTAGGCAGACATTGACCCACTAACTAATTTTTGGGTTTCTCTATATAACTGTGCATGTTAGAAATGACATCTTAAATGAAAACTGAGATTATTTTGTTGACACCATCCATGTATGTTGAAACCCTGTTATGTCTTTCCCTCAGAATGGCCCTGTTCACTGTGGCTAGGGACAGACATTACACCTAAACTGGTTTAAGTGATCAGAAACTAATTTAAACCTGTAACAGAACAGATGTTCAGTGCACATAAACCAATTTGAAAGTGGCAGAAACTGTTTCGAGATAAACCTGGTCAAATGTAGTATCAGACTTAACTGACTTGGGTCAAACCAGTTTATGCAATGTCTGTCCCAGACCCCTTCCAGATTTAAGTTAAACCAGAGTCCCCCAGCAACCCAAATGCTTTGCAACCATGGGTGGGGCTCTGCTTTCTGCTCCACCCCAGCAGGGCTGGCCCCACCCCTCTGCTTCCTGCCCGGAGCTCTGGCAGAAACTGCAGGTACAGTGGCATCTGTCTGGCTTTCTCCTGCTCCCTCCCACCCCACTCCCTGCTCAAGCAGGGATTCCCCGCTCCCCTTTGCCTTACATGGACGCCAGCATTAGTTAGCATACCACATGCTGGCTACAGTTTGGGCTGTGGAAAATGGAGCAAAGGCAGACAGGACAGTGTTGACCTAGGGCTTTTTGGAACTAATCAACAGGTAATGTCCCTCCATTCCTTCCATGGAAAAAGTTGTTTAAGAAAAGCTTGAACTAAGGAGAGAAGCTTTTATTTTGTTTGATGGGCTGATAAATGCTAACAACTCCCTGTTAACTCCCTGCTGTGTAACGAAACTCCCTAATCAGTGTCCTGCCAGGGCCTGGCCATGCCCCCTCTCAGCTTAGCCCTATGGATGGGAAGGAAGGCTGCTCTACTGCCCAACCCCTTCCTCTAGCCTGAGCCACTGCAGGCATGTACCTGCATTTCTGGGAGGTCTATGCAGTTACAAACTGATTCAGCCTAGCCAGATTAGACTAACCTGCAAAGATTGAATCAATTCAGGCTTTTTTAATGTTTGTCCCTAGCCTGTATGTATCTGGTCTAGTCTAGACTACAATCCTCTGCCAGCAGAACTTTTGAGTGTATCTATACTCAGAGCTACTCTGAAGTGGCAGATCCCTTCTTTGTGCTGGTGGAGTTGCATTGCTTCTCCTAAATAAAAGACATCTTCTGCAACTAATTGGTAGGCACAGAAGATCCATGTAGATGCTTCTGTGCCTTCTGATAATTTTAGAGGTTTATTGCTGCGAGTCAAACTTTCCCTTTTGAAGTTTTACTTTGCATACTGCCCACCTAGCATCTTCAGTGGACCCACCAGAAATGGTTTCTGTTTTGACATCAACTTCTGCCATCTGTACCAGATAAGTGTAAACAAAAGGCCTCTCAAGAATTCTCATGAGCACATGTTCAGTCTGCTGAGGTTAAAGTCCCATTTTAATCATTCGCATTACTTTTTAAAATCCTATTCACATCCTGAATGGAACACATGCAAAATGAATCATCCTCATCATTGTTCTGCTCCATTCCCAACAACCCTTTAGCATGGGTGAATATGTTCTGTGTTAAGAACCAGGAGAATGTGAACTGTTTTTCAATATGTCTTTAATAGTTTCATAGTTTCATAGTAGCTAGAGTCGGAAGGGACCTAGGTAGATCATCTAGTCCGACCCCCTGCCTTGGCAGGAAAGAGCACCGGGGTCAGATGACCCCGGCAATGTGCTCATTTAACTTCCTTTTAAAAATCCCCAGGCTAGGAGCCTGCATCACCTCCCCTGGAAGCCGGTTCCAGGCCCTAGCCGCCCTGACTGTGAAGTAGCGCCTCCTAATATCTAATCTAAACCTACCCTCCGCCAGCTTGTGACCGTTATTCCTGGTCACTCCTGGCAGCGCACGGGGGAACAGGGACTC
>NW_017728906.1:70580420-70688991 GCF_001723895.1 Crocodylus porosus | reverse complement strand
CCTTGATGTAGAGTGCTACTCCTCCACCTTTCCTTCCTATCCTGTCCCTCCTGTATAGCCTATAGCCCTTGACACTCACCGCCCAGTCATGCGATGAGTCCCACCACGTTTCTGTGATCCCCACTATGTCAGGGCTGGTGACAGCTAGGAGGAGGGCGAGTGCTTTGCCCTCCATAACTCTTATTAATTAGCTTGGCCTCATAGTTTTCATAAACTATGAATGAAACCCAAATCTCTTACATGGTAAATTAAGTCTCTGCTACTCACTCATGTAGTCTCCCAGAGAGGATTTGCCAAGCATTAGCTCTTGACTGAACTTCTTCTAAAGGAGGTTGTTCTTCCATAGGTAATGCTGGTGAACTGCTATTTCAGTGCATTATTTAGCTTCTATTAGTATATGCACATAGCCTTATGCTACTGTTAGCATAATGTAATTTGTCCTGTAGCCCAAGTGGTAAAAGTCTGTGCAGCAACACTGAAGTTTTGGACATTAAATTCCACTGCTGATGCATGATTGGAGGGTTTGCTGTGGTTAAAATGTAATTTTAATTTGCCATTTTTCATTATGAAAGAAGTTATATGGAGAGGCTTCATTTAAAAGAAAGTTCTCTGGGTTGCCAAGCATTCAAAGTTAGGAAATGCTAGATTTGAGGTCACCTGTACTTTAATTAGGCTCACTTATTGTCAAGTCTTATGGTGTAGTCTTCAGTTAAGCGAGAACTGGATTTCTTGTCCATGGGGCTCCAACCTTGCTCAGAGCTTGGGACAGTGGTAAGAGTGAGACAACTATTTCATATTTCAGTGTATCCCTTTATTTTTCCTTGTGTGACCCCAGGTTTTACCTACTTGTGCATCATTTATTATCACGAAGCTTTTTTTTTTCAGTCATGTGGTAATATATATTGTTTTTAGTGAATAGGTAAATGCATTTTTCTTAATAAAGCCAACTTTAAACAGTTCAGTTGAATCAAACAGCAGTATATTTGATGGGTAACTTCATATTTTTATTGAACATATTATGGCAAAGGGCTTTATTTTGAGGACTGTCATAAAAATCAATCCCCCAAAAACAATATAGTAATATCTTCAAGCTAACATACAGTCCCAGGTGAGTTTTAAAGTGGTTTCTACCAGAATCTTACGGAGTACTTATATTCTGTTGTACCTTTTTTCAGATAATCATTCAAAGCCAATGGAAATTGATGGGGATATTGAAATTCCTCCTAACAAAGCAACAGTCCTTCGGGGCCATGAATCAGAGGTGTTCATCTGTGCCTGGAACCCTGTCAGTGACCTACTAGCATCTGGGTAAGACCATTACTGAAAATATTTTCCCTGGGAATAAAATATCATCTGCTGTAATTGAGAGTTATTTAAAGAAGCAAGAATATAAAAGAGACTGTGCAATTTTGATAGGTCATGTCTCTTTGAGGGTAATGAGATCAGTGTGCTATCTGAAAGAATTGTGAGGTGATGCAGTACCTCAAGTCCATGCACAGTTAGCAAATGCTAGGTCTGAAGACACTATTGTCCTGAATATATATGTCATACTTTATTTATTTTTGTTTTTAAATATCCTTGGAAACTCCTCAGTGTGCTAGGAGCTCATCTACATGACTCTCACTCTTGTTAGGCAAGGCTGAGCACTCCCATTTCTCCCATTTCTTAGCCTGTGTCGTCAGCCTAACAGTTTTCTATTAGAGTGATTAACAACACTTGGGTAAGACCTTAGTTCTCACAAGGACCAACCCAGATTAGTGGTATTAGGAACATAGAACAGATATCTAGAAGTGACCTCCTAGTCATTAAGTCCAGTCCTCTAGTATCTCAGACAGTCAGGTCATAAAATTACTTCACTAGGATCATTCTCTTCCTTAGAGAAGACATAAGACAGAGGTGGGATGGAAAACTGATACCTATCCCAAAATATTTTTAAAAAATAGAATCAGTAATATCCTCTCCCTCTGCACAAAGAGACAAGGGAATCCTTAACCTGCAGGAAACAGAATTGCAAAGGAATCATACCCCTTCCCTTTTGGAAACGGTGGCAATAAAAAACCTGACCTAAAGAAGCAAGAATGCAAACTATGAACTCCAGAATTAATTGTGCTTCAAGAATATAAATGTGAGGCTCAAACAAGGAGAGCAAAGTCTATGTGACAGTGCAGATAGAAACCAGTCATCAGTAACTGCTGACAGCAAACAGACATTTTGGAAAAATGTTGTCTTTTATGAAAAGTTATGTGACTGGTAGAATAGATCTAGGGAGAAAAACATCTATGATATGAGATTTTTTTTGTGAATTCTAGAAGGCATTAAGTCTGAGGAATTCACAGAAACCTGAAAACCATTATTTTTTTAAAAAGAGAACTTAACTACAGCATTTCCTCCTCATAATCTGAATACAATATGAGATTAATTTATCCCATAACATCTTTGTATTATGTAGGTTTCTAAATTGACAGAGGTGCAAACTACATGTAGGCTAGGCCCCAAAATGTAGATTGTATTAATTATTTAGATTGTATTAAGTATTGTAAACTCTTTGGGACAGGAATTGTCTTTTCTAGACTTTTCCACAGCACCTGGTACTGTAGGGCTTTGATCTATGACTGGGGCCTATAGGTACTACCACAAGACCAGTAACAAAGTATCATTCTACTAATTACAGCAATAAAATGGACCTATATCATTCATTCACAGTATTCTTACTTAGCCTGCTTCCTCAGCCTACCAGTCTTTTGTTAGGTTGATTAACAATGGTTGCATGTACATGAGACAGACTGCTCAGTCATTACTGCACAGTCATTTAGTACTTCAAATTAACCTCAAAGCCTTAAAATAATTTCTCCTTAATCTGTGGGGGGGATAGGGGGAGGAATTTCTACCCATTTAGAGCAGCAAGGTCCTGAAACAGGTTTTTAAGAAATGAGACAAAAAAACCCTGGTTTTTTTATTTTATTGATTTTTTTAAAAATATACATCATTTAAAGATAAAAATACATAGCAACTATAGATGTAAAACCAAACTATGTCACAAATAGTAAGCAATAAAAGGAAAAAGAAAAAAAGGAGTGGGGGGAGGAATGAGGGAGAGACAGTTTCAAGAATTCTTTCCAAATTGCACCAAAATTTTCAAAGCAGTTATGCCTGCCAAACATAACTCTCCCCATAAATGACAGCTGCATCATCTCATTATTCCAGATGTCAACCTTTCCAATGCAACAGTATAATCCAGCATGTTACTAATAAGACCTGCTGTCACAGTGCAATCTGGGAAGGATTCGGTTTAAATTCCTTGGGGATATACCCGGGAACATACATATTTGCCAAAGGTATCAGTGTTGAATTAAAATACATGGTACTCTGGTTTTAATTTCTTTCTAAAAGGAATAGATAATGGGGCATGACCAAAAACTGTGACTGAGCATTGCCTGAAATATATTACATCTCCAACATGTATCTGCCCTCAGGCCCCCAGCCAGCTGGGGCAGCGTCGACACATGAGCTGCTGAGGAGTTTCTTACTCTGCAACAGCATAGTATTTGTATTTACAAGTACTATCCTGCTGCAGAGTAAATTAGTTTACTTCAGCCTAATAGGGGTGCATGTGTAAATGCATGATGTTTGTGGCATAGCTAATTAGGCTACTGCACAGTAAATGTCTTGTGTAGATGTGCCCACTATCTCCTACCTTAATGCCCTAGTATCACCCTTATTCCATATAGCTATAGTCAGTGGTTCCAATGCTGAATCAAATAAAAAGGGGGGACAATGGGCAACCTTGCCATGACCCGCTTTGCAAGGGAAATAGATCAGATAACTTACTATTGGTCACAGCTCTTGAAGTGAGATTTGTATGCACCTTATGAATCCTTTACCAAAGTCCATCTTTGTAATACACAAAGAAGTACTTCAGCAAACAGAAAAGTCTGCATCTAGTGCTAAAATAGCCAAAGGGACTTTGGAATTTTGCACTACTACTACAGTATCAATAACTTGATGTACATGACCTAAAACATGCCTTTTTGATGAAGCCTAATTGAGTTTTGTGCATTAACTTCAGAAGCACCTGTTCAAATCTATGAGATAAAGTTTTGGCTAAGATTTTGGTATCTATACTCATTAAAGAAATTGGTCTAGAGTTAGAACAATTAATAGAATCCTTGCCTAGTTTAGGAAGTACAGAAATAATAGCTTTACATAATATTTCTTTAGTATTTTATAAAACTCCACAGAAATCCATCACTGTCCAGAGATTTACTATTCATGCACTAATGGCCTGGCCAAAGTTATTTCATCTAATGATAAAGGAGCCTCAAGAATTTCTTTTTCCTTGTATGAAATTTGCTGTATGGGTATAAAGACAAGGAACCTATTTTCTCACTAGTAATATCCAGATTTTCAGTGTACAAATTAGAATAAAATTGACTAAACTGTTGGTTGATTTCATTGTGTCACATGAATATTCCCAAGAGAGTTTTTTATAGATAACATTTTATTGTGGGTGAATTTACGCTTTATTTATATGCTACTAACTTTCCTGTACATTGTCCTAATTCCTGGTAAACTTGCTGTAATCTAAATATAGAGCATAATCTGCCTTCTGGGACAGTAATTTATTCGTATCATATCTCATATTGGTAGTAATGCATACTTTATCACGCAAAGGGTTTGTGATACAATCCTCATCTAAAGCCTTAATTTTTCATATTAAAATATCTATTTCTGTACCATTTTTTTTTTTGCTGAAGCATATGCTATTATATGTTCTTGTAAAAAGAAGGCCTTAGTAGTTTCTCATAATATTGTAGCAGAGTAAAGAGTATGTTGATTAAGCTCCATAAAATTTTTCAGCTCCTCTAAAATGAAAGCTTCAAATATATAATTATTCAACAAGGAGGTGCTGAGTCACCAATAATTATTAGGGCTGTGTGAAGCTTTGGTAGCTGATTTGACCCAATTCGGGGGCCAAATCTTCAAATCCAAATCAAATCGGAAGACCCATTAATCTCCCCTAATCAAATCATAAGCCTCCAAATCGATTCAGCCATAGACTGTATAGGCAGGCACGAGGCAATGCTGGTTGGAGCAGCTGTGGGGGAAGCTGGACAAGCCCCAGCTTGAGCTGGCAGCCCAAGAAGGTGCGGCTCATCCAGCTACTCCCTCAGCTGCACCCCCACCGGGCAAGGCAAGCAGCGCTGGAAGCCCCAGGAGAAGCCATGGGGCTGGGGGAAATGATTGGGCCACTGGAAGCTGGGCAATCAAACCAGGAGCTGCGGCAAATGATCTGGGGCTGGGGGAATGAACAGAGGCTTCCCCCCAGCTCCTGGTTCAATTCCACAGCTCCCCAATTATTGCCCCAGCTCCCCAATCATTCCTCCCAGCCCCTATGGCTTCTCCCAGGGCTGCTAGCACTGCCTGCCTCACCCCTGCGGGGGAGGGAGGCAGCCAAGGGAGCAGCTAGATGAGCTGGGGCTGCTGGCTTAAGCCGGGGCTCATCCATCTGCTCCCACCATCACTGCCTGCCTGTATAGTCTATAGCTGAATATGATTTGGTGCCAAATATCTTTGGATTCAGCCAGATTGAATCGGGACATTGATTCATATCACCAAATAGAATTACTATCCCTCTGAATCACCAAATCCAAAGCAAATACATTCCGCTTTGCGCAGACCTAGTAATTATATACAGCCAGTCTATCTGCAAGGAAGGGTTGAAGCTCCACCTCAGTGTCATCTGCAACAGCTATAGAGGCAATAGAGGTATTGACTACAGTCAGTTTTGCTTTGAGAAACTAAACAGTAGTCAGTTCTAGAATATACTGACTGAGGTGTTGGAAAACGAACCTTATAATCACTTATTGTTGGATTCACTATTCACCAAATATCTATTAAACCATGGTCTGACATATAACTTTGAATGACTTCCCTCAAAGTCAGTTTTGTGGATGGAAATGCCCAAGACCTATCAATGACAAGATCCAAACATTAATGTCAATTTACCCCCAAAACAACAGTATTTCCAAAATACAGAGATCTTTCCAAAAAAAAAAAGAAGCATGGTAAAATGTGCATTGTCTGTTTTGGGACCATAGACTTCTCAAAGTAAAAATGAAATCCACTTTATAACATTTGCAAAAACAAATCTACCTTCTGAATTACCTAAGTCAATTAAATGGGGGGCAAAATCTGTTTTGCACTAAAATAGAAACTGCAGTGATTTTGTGTTAAACCCACTAGAAATTGCTAACCCCACCCACCTGTAGTCTAATTTCTGAGAATCGTCTGCTAAGAGATGAATTTCTTGGACCATAGCAACATCAGTTTTCTGTCTTCTAAGAAAAGATAATATTTTCTTCTTTTTAATAGGACTGTTAAGGCCATTTCCATTCCAAGAAACACACTTAATAGATTGGCCATTTTCAATAATTTTATCTTCTGTGTTCAACTTGGTGCATAGCTGGCAATTTGCCAGTTTCCTTAAATCAAATGAACCATACTTAATCTGTATCCTGCCATAATTTGTAACATCACCATTTGTTCATACGTTTAGAGCTAGGGGTGCACCAAAATATTGGTGGCTATCGGACTGGCACTAGTAAAAGGAGACATGATGTTATCGGCTATTGCCTTTTTTTGGTTATTGTAGACAATAGTTATGGCCGTGTGCCTGGACCGCCCTGGCAAGTCTAGTCTGATCCGCACACTCTGCCACCATCTTGAGCCCATGGCAAACTACAGGCCCTGGCAAGCAGCAGAAGTGAGAGAAGGTGCCAAGGAGCCGTCTCAGGGTGTGGCCCTCGCAACAAAGGGACTGTTACGGGCTCCTGGCATTGCTTCCTTCCACTGCCATGGCAATACTGTGCACACAGCAGTGGCCTGAGCACCGGGGCTGTTGCAGAGAAGTTGGGCTACATGCGGGTGGGATAAGGTGCTGTGCAAGGGACATTCTGCTCCTCCAGGCACCTTTGCAAAAGTGGCTTCCCCCTGGTGGCTGTGGGAGCTTGACTGCACAGGGCCCCCCCAGCACTGAGGCAGCAGCATGCTATGGGGCTCCAAACGCACCCAGTGCCGATCTCCACATGAGGGTACATGAGGGTACTGCCCTACCCACTTGGGAGGGAACTGTAGGCTGTGCTGGGAGTGGAGTTGAAGATAGGATCCATGGGCAAGGGAGCAATGTGCATGGGAATAAGGCAGTCACTGCCTTTCTCATTTAGGGCTGGAGCAGGCAGGAGGCGCACACGCACGTGTGTGTGTGTTATAAATGCAAAACAAACTAAAAAAAAGGCTTATGTCAGTAGTTTAAAATGCCTTGCACTATTACTCAATAGTAATAGTCATCCGATCTGATTAGTTAATCATTGGCTGTCGGTATCGGCCAAGATCTTGATTGGTGCACCCCTATTTAAAGCTCATAATAAAATACATTCTCAAGCACCCTCTTGAAAAGATCATAAAGCAGAAGAGGATCAGAAATGAAAAAGAAAAAAAAAGTATAAAGTACAAGAAAAACTAACATATCTGATGGGAAGGTTTGGATAGATGTAACCTAAAACTCTCTACCTCTCTGTGGCAATAAAGACAAGGACATTAACAAAAAATCATATGACTGTCACTCACTAGTAAGCAGCTTTAAATAGTCTAAAAACCTGTACTTTTTCTTTGTTTTTGTTTGGGGGGGGGTGAGCAATTTGGTACAACTCATATTGTTCCATAAATTCACCCTCTCCATATGGTCTCAATGTAATAAAGATTTTTACTTACCTAGGGTCAGAGAAAGTGTAGATTTTCCCTCACTGAATCAGATTCAGAACAGCAGGATAACTCATGAAGTATCTTAGCTGCTTGCTTGCTGCAGTTTTGCTAGTTTAAACAGAGCCTACTTTTCAGCCACCTCGCAGTGAAGATCAGAAAACATTATTATGAGAATTCCAGGCTTTCCTAGTTCTCTAGCAGCTTTTAGCACGCTCTTCTTGGTGGTAGATGGCAGGAACATGGCTATGAAGGCCATTAGTTTTTCTCCCAAATCAGGCTTCTCATAGTGAGAGCAGTGGGCCTTCTCTCTCCGATTTGTGCCTGAACTTTTATCAGGGAGTTTTAACACACTGACAAGCAGTTTTATTACAAACTCAGTGGAATGACCTTTTTTGAACCAATCAAGCACTCCCAACAATGTGGATATTGTATCTCCTAGATCTGTCTTTCAAGTCCAGTTCTTTGTATCTCAGAGCCTTCAGTTCCTTACTGTGAAAGCCTCTCTATCTGGCTGTTTCCACAATCCAATCTGCAGGCAGAAACTCTGTCCCCCACTCCCTGAACCTGCTTCACCATGTCCTATATCAGAGAAGCCAAGTCCTCCATCCACCCCTCAAATTTGACCTCAGAGGCATTAATCTTAGAAGCTAAAGTGCTTTGTGGTTTTTTGAAGGCCTCTGGCAACCAAGCGGGGCAAGACCTTTTTCCATCCATAAAGCAGGATCTGTAGTGTCCCAAGTATAATTTCTGCCAGAGTTTGACAGATATTAAGAACCCAACATTCTACACAACAAGAAGTGGCAGAAAATGTTGCAAAAAAGCTGGAGCCTGTTAGACTTGCACCTACTTCAGTTCTCAACAGCACATCCTGGCTCCTCTAAATCTAGCTACATTTAAAGTAGAGCTCCGTAATTTCAGAATGAGATTATATAACTCTGAATAAGTTTATATAAGATTATTTCTTGCTGCAGCAAGTAGGACATGTACCAATGGCTTGAATTTGCAGCAAAGTAGGTTTAGATTGGATATCAGGAAAAACTTCATTTTTAGAACAGTGAGGCAATGTAATAGACTGCCTAGGGAGGTTGTGGGTTCTCCATCGCTGGAGAGGGTGGACAGGGATGATTTAGGTATAGCTGCTGCATGTCAGGGTTTTTTGTAAGCCTTCCTCAGCAGCATTGGGTGCTGGCTGCAGCCAAGGCTGGGGTTTTTGACTAAGGTGTGCCAATGCTTCTGCTGGAAATTAAATCCAGAGGTTCCTGACTACTGGGACTGGTCCCTCCACTCAGGGTTAGACTGATCGTCATATTTGGTATAAGGAAGGAATTTTACTCTATGGTCAGATTGGTATGAACTATGGAGGGGTGTGTCTTCCTCTGTAGTGGGGGCGCATAGCCATCTACCTGGGATCTCTTCAGTGTATATTAACCTTACAGAAACAGGACATTGGCCACTGGTCCCCGTGCTTTATCTGTGGCAAGTTAGGATGTTATGTCTTGTGAAAGAGTTGACTGTCATTTTGCTAAGATGTCAGACTGGACTTTTTTAGGAGAGTTTGGATAGAGGTTATCCTGCCCCAGGCAGGGGGTTGGACTAGTTCACATACAGAGGTTCCTTCTGGCCCTGCTTTTCTAGGGGCAGCTATACACATGCAGGGAAGCTGCTCCAACATGCTGTAATTACAGCATGTTGGAGCAGATTCAATTAGTCAAGTCTACTGGAGCATGGTAATTATCATGCTCCAGCAGAGTTGTAGTTAAAACACCCCTGCCACCATTTTTCAGCACAGGGACACTGATACACATGACACTGGGTATTTTAATTAGAGTATCTCTCAGAGCCACACCCTGATCCCCCTCAACTCTTACATCATGTCTATAAATGCCCTATGATTCTATGATCCTAGGCTATGACATAGTATCTGAGAAAATAGGGGAGCTGTTTCTGATGACACAGGAGCTCCCTTCCAGTCCTATATTCTAAGAAATGTGTTCTATTTATTTACTGGTAATTTTTCCCGCAGCATTTTCTGTGTAGTCTTTGGATGCTTATGGTGTTGTCCTGATTTATTTGAGGAAATTACTTTAAAAAGATTGTAGGGAATAATTCTGGGTATATGGATTCCAGAGTTAAACACTGTTGTAAAAGAAAGCTACCGGTTTAAACAATTCACTGTCATGAAAGGACCAACCAGTTTTATATTGGTTAATTTTCCCTTAGATATAAAGCATGCACAGTAAAATTCACAAACAACTGTGGCTAGTTCCATTAAAGCTATAGTTAACATTCAGTACCTTAATCACTCCACAGAAGAACCAGAATTTTCCCATAGTTCCAGTTTTGCAATTTTATATTGCCTTCTCACAGGAAAATCATCACCTAAATTCTGGTCCTTAGAAACTGAGGAAGGGCAATGGTTTGAGGCTTAAATTCAGGAGACACTAAAATGCTTGTGGATAATACAGAGAGTTTGATTTTACCTTCTTGAAACCTTAATTGTTTCAGTTACCACATGTGTGTCAATAATAGGACTGGGACAAAATGAAAAAATTGTGCTCGAGTCAAACCGTGCTTGTCAGACTAATAGAACAGTTTCCTTTTTCAAAAACGTTGTCATTCATTTTTGAGGCAAAATAATACAGACATAACTTGCAAATACTGTCAAATACTGCTGAGGTATATGCTTACTAATGAGAACACTAAGGGAACTACAACTCAAGTAGATTCACAAACACAGTTTTGAGACTACTCACAGAAATAGCTGGCATTCACGGACTACAGAGACTAGTGCAGTGTACCACCTAGATGATCGAACTGATACAGAATGCACAGCAGTAATATCAGGCTGTAATATTATATCTGATGGTTTGAGCCTGGCAACATGCCATTGCACAAAAAATATGGACAAGCAATTAGGAGGCATTTTCCTCAACACGGTGATACAAGTTGTCATGAGTAAGGAAAATAGACGTTATTGAGGACTACTAAAAATGGAACCAGAAATTTTCTCAAGTTCTGCCTTATAAACACAGATTTTGTTGTCCTTCACCAATCAACTTTTCCAAAGAAGGAATTGTAGCCATTTCATTGTGCTAATACTGAAGTGTTGGCGACTACAATAGCCTTATTATCCTGCCCACTACTTTCTCACAGTTCCTTTTTACTCATGTCTGTCCATCTGTATGCTTCTGTTGAATAATCTAATGCTTAGATGATAAGATTTTTCAGAGAGGGACCATATTTTGTTCTTTATATAAGACTGATGCCCCTAGACATGATCATAATAAAATAATAGTAATAATGAAATTTCACAGGAAGTTTGGCTATTCATCAGAAAATGAATGATGTTTTAGAAAACATCTTTAGGTAATATTTGTGATACTACAAGTGTAGTCCAGACTGAAGCCTCCAGGAGCCAAGGACAGTATTTTTCAGTTGAGAGGGTCTGGTTGCATAATGAAATTTTAAAGGAGATTAAACTGTTCCATCTGTTTACTTCATAACATCTTAAGAGAGTGGTTTGTATGCCACTGCTGGAATAGGTAAGTCCAGAGCCTTTAGGAAATTATACAAAACCCTCCTGTTTGATAAAAGTCCATAAGAAGAACAACTTCCATAACATTCAAGCTAAATACAGACAGTCAGAAAGCCCAAGGCTGAATCGATTCAGTCTTTTCAGGTTCGTCTAAACTGCAAAAATTGAACTGAGAAACAACTGGACATACATTTGCCTTTGATTCAAGAAGTGCAGCCACATGCCTGCACTGGAGCATGCCTCTTCGGCAGTTCCTCTTCCTGCTTTCCCCAACGTCTTTGGGATTTGCAGTTCAGCATCACAGCAGCAGGACTCTGCAGAATTGCTCATCAATTCCTCTTCCTGTTTCCAGGTGCCTCTGCAATTGGTAGCCCACAGTTATAGCCAGCAGTAACTTTCAGTAAGTTTAGCAGCTCTGTACTTGGGGGAGGTAGGGTTTAACACCTATCCCTGGCCTAGACCCCAGCCAAGGTTTGCCTGGGTGGGGGCAGTCCCTGCCTCTCTTTCCCCACATCCCCCTTTCTCTGCTGGAGCAGACAACACAGCCCAGCCCAGGCCTGAAATGCATGCTGGGATGCTGGGGGGCTGTGATTTAACATGAACCAGGAAGGAGTCTGGGAAAGAAGTTTCATAAACCATTTGACACAAATCAGTTAAGTCTGATACTTCATTCAACCAGGTTTATCTTAAACCAGTTTCAGCCATTTTGAAACTGATTTATGTGCACAGAGCTTCTGTTCTGTTACAGGTTTAAACCAGTTTCTGGTTACTTAAACCATTTTATGTGCAACTTCTGTCCCTAGCCTAATAGCTCCCCTTTCTGTTCTTCTCTCTATCCATCCAAACAGACATTTCTATAAGCTGGATAGAAAGAAAAACCAGAGAGACAACTGAATACACAAAGGATTTGCAGTTGCCCATCTCTTCTAAGGGAAGTATCCAGATATTATTATGATAGACAGTGATACAAAATCTAGCACTAGACAGTCATGTACTTTATGAAATAAATTGAAATTCCAAAACAAATTAATTGCATGTTATGTTTCAGGCAATTAAATAACATTTGTTTGCATGATGAAAACACACACTGTCTCCCCAGCCACAGCTGCAGTATTTACCATCTGTTCCATTCCTAAAACCCATTTTACCAGTCTCTGAAGTCCAAACTGTTCTCTGGAATATTCACCATCCACACTTTATTTTTCTAACCTGGCTAATTTTCTATGTGGGTTAATATATATATTTATATTACAAACATATCTGACCTAAACACCTCCAGTCCTCTCGTTCTGAGTGATACATAAATATATTGTGCCATTATAAACAGGTAAATGGTATTGTACCATTATAAAAAGTAACCCCAAATCCACATTTTTCCATGATTAAAATGAAACACCACTATATAGATATAGATATCTATATAAAGAGAGAGATATAGAAATATACATAGATATATGTATAGCTATATATTAGTGGTGTTTTATTTTTATTTTAATTATTAAAAAATATGGATTTGCGGTTACTTTTTTAACCTGAAAATTGGGGATTTTATTTTTACCAGGATCCCTGATAAAACCTGGGATCCCTGATTATAAGTAATTGTAATTAAGAAGATGGTACCTGTACCAAAGGGTTTAGAGTCAAAGACTTCAATCCTGATTTGTATTAATGAAGCTATACAGGTTTTACCCAAAGACAAATAATGGCAGGATCTCTCTTTAAAGCAAGAGAGAACAAGGAGTATAACAGAAGGTGGATACAGGAGGGGATGGATAAGGGACAGTGACAGGAACATGTATATACTTGATATGAGGAGAAAATAACAGATATTCATAGAAATGGGTTTGGGGTATGATGGCAGAACAGTCAAGGTGTTTGTTACAGCTATAGACGTGTGAATTTGACCCTGTTTTGTACTCAACACAAAGGGCACTCCTATCAACCCAGGAGGAAATGGATACTCAGTCTTTCAGGAGTCAAATACATCTGGATGTGGTGACAGTCCCATGAGTGCCTGGTGTCCTGGTAGCTGTAGAATCTGGTGTACTTTACCAGGTGACACCAGGGGTTACTTTTTGATTAATTAGTGCATAGTTAATTTCATACCTTTTCTCAGAATCTGGGAATTAAAAGTATTCTGTTACCTTTCTGTGCTTAAGATTTGCATTTTGAAAAATAAAAAGTTGTATCTAGTTGTTATTTCTTTTATTTTTGTATGCACATTTTTACTAAACTATGGTAAAAGAATGTCTATCCAATTATCTGGATGCCCTGATAATCTCTTAGGGTGCGTCCAAATAAGCATGCATGTGCATTTTCCTGGGGACAAGCAGCAGCAGCAAATAGTTGTGCCACTGTTACTTGTCCCTGGGGAACATCCCTGCATGCATGCTGTGGTGCATGGCAAATTGCCTCAGCTTGGGGAGGGGAGGCTAGGGCCAGCAACTGAGCTAGCCCCAGCAGCCTTACCTAGGGTCCTGGGGGCCTCCTGGGGATAGAGCAGGAGCAATGTAGGTGTGTGGAGCCTGGCCAGCAGCCAAAGCATGGCTCTGGCCAGCCAGGCTCTGGTTTTGGCCACCACATGTACCACCACACCCTTTTTTGACTGTTCTTTTTAGATACTAGAATTTCCCAGTATCTAATTTGGTTCAGCATGGAGAACCTTTTCCCATGTATTTTGGAGCTCCTCAAAGGCCTTTGAAGTGCCAGAAGTGCATGTGCATGGTCGTCTGGATGCACCTTTAGTAATAAATTAAGTGATCTAACCTGTTAATTATCCCATATTAGTTAAATCAAAGAACTCAAGTAACAATATAACAGTAAGTGTAACCAAAAAAACCCAAACCCATCTGAAACTTACAAGTAACAAATTCTGAAGATCTGGTAATAAATTAGTCACTTACTTTACACTAGGAATGCTCAACCCCTGCCCTGCAGGCCAGGTCCAACCACTGAAGCTATGTCAACTGTCCTATGGGGCTCCTCACAGGTCCAAAACTATGATGGAAGGGGAGTGACGGATGCATTAATTGCTGCTCACTGGTCACGTCTACACATTCATTAATGCACCATAGTTACTCTGCATTAAGTTTAGTACTTATTTGACCAAATACTAAAGCAATGCACAGTAACTTGTGCTACTGCACAATAGCACTGGCACATGGGTTTTTAGTGATGTTTACTGTGCAGTAGCCCAATACTACTGCCCAGTAGCTTATTAGCATGATTTTGCCTGGCACTGTACTGTACAGTGTTATTATGCTGCTGCGCAGTTAGCATCTTGTGTAGACACACCCACTGGCTGCCAAATTTCCAGACCCATGGAGTGTCCTGTAGTCTGGACAGCTTGGCCCTGTGAGCTACATCAGACACACAGGGCCCAGTCCTGGTGTAGGGCCAAGCTGAAGTGGAATGGATCCCTGTTCTGGATCACAGAGGTGGCACAGGGCCCAATCCTGGTATGCAGGGCTGGGTGAGGGTTGCGTGAAACCCAATCCCAGTGTGCATGGGTGGGCAGAAACAGTGGGGAGCCTGATCCTGGCATGTAGGCTTGGGTGGGGGTGGTGTGGGGCCCAATCCTAGTATGTGGGACACCAGGGTCCAATACCAGCATGTGGTGGTAGATGGGGCAGCATAGGGCCCAATCCAGGCATAAAAGAGCTGGCCATGTCTGTACAGCCAAATCCTGAGACCCAGCACCCAATCTGGCACTTGGACCAGCTTCACAGCCCTCATCTGACCCACCAGGCCAAAATGTTGAGTACCACAAGTTTAAGCAGCTGTGGCTATCTTAATTTCCACCTGATCAGTCATACATGGGGGATTTCACTCCAGAAATGAGTCATGCATGGGGGATTTCACTGGAGAAATGAAATTCTGGGGTGCTTTTTCTCTGGGAAGAGCATAGTTATATGGTGATTGGACAGCATACTTTTTGCGTCCCTCCCCCCTCCCCCTAAGAACTAAGCTTCCCTAAAATCTAGCAGTACCCAACTCCTGTGAAAAACTGTACTCTAGTTACCCAAGTGTTCATGACTCGCATGCTGGAATCAACTGTTTTTACCATGCAGATAGAACTGCTTCAGAGGGTTAAGAAGATTAAATATATTTCTGAGTGATGTTTGAGTCATAGTCCACTATAATACAAGGTTCACTGCATCATTCAGCAGAAATCAAAACACTTTTCCAAAGCAGAAAATATTTCTTTCCAGTAACAAAAGGGAAGATGCACAAAACCCCCTGCCACACATTGATAGGCTTACTCTGCAGGGACACAGCATAGCCTATATAGCCTTGGGAGGAAGGAACAGAAAAACAAAATTAAAATACTGGAAAATAAAATTGCCCAAGCACAACCAAAATGCTAAATAAATTCACTGAAAGCAAAACATGGCCTTTCTAGAACTAACAAACACAAAACTGTTTGAGATGTCCAAGTTGCTGAAAATTTTATTTCAAGAACTCCTTAGCAGGGATACTAACTGGGGACAATCCCAGACCTGAGTTTTACATAATGGAACAGGCAGCAGGAAAATTCAGGCAGTTTCCCCATTACTTGATATGTTAACCCATAACGATACTTCAAAAAAAAAAGAAGATGACAGAGCAGGTTCTTTGGGTAAATCTGATATCTTTTATAAGACCAATTCAAATAGTTGGAAAAAAATTAATAACAAATTTATGTTCCATCCAGCTTTAAAGCACCAAACTAGAAATGATTCTTAGCTTTTAAACTTTATGAGTAATCTAGTCAGTCTG
The DNA here is from genome assembly GCF_001723895.1 of Crocodylus porosus. NCBI lineage: Eukaryota > Metazoa > Chordata > Crocodylia > Crocodylidae > Crocodylus > Crocodylus porosus. The sequence goes on along the minus strand of NW_017728906.1, from coordinate 70,672,937 downwards.
CATAAACATGCATTTCAGTTTCAAGTCCTGTAGAAAGAAGAAGTTAGAAACAAAAGAATTGCCATTTACTGTGTCAGATAGGTCATCTTGCCCAGTGCCCGGTGTAACACAGTGACAGGGTGAACTGGGTTTTCCACTCTTCCTCTCTCACTTGCAGCTTCCAGCACTTAAAGTCTAGTCTAGGGCTGTGTGAAGCTTCAGTCCCTGATTCAATCTGGCAGTGATTCGGCTGAATCTAATCAGGAGACTCTCTCCAAATTGAATTGGAACCTTCCGAATCAATTCGGAGAGATTCAGAAAGATTTGGAGATTTGGCCATAGACACAGCTTTAAGTGTTTTTTCTACATACCTCAAGGTACCAGGTGCAGCTTATAAATGCTGTGATGCTGGGACAGATGGAGCATCCCACAGGAGAATGGGGGCGTGGGGCAGTGTGCTTGGCAGCGAACCCAGAAGTGGACCAGAAGCATGTCCGGTCCACTTCTGGGTCTTCCAGGGAGCCCACTGTGGGGCTCAGCAACTGGTGCCTCCTGGGTCTGGGAAGGTACCTGGGGTCCCCCTGTGGCCAATCTCTGAGTGGGGCGGGGCACAGGTGAGCTCCCCAGCAGACCCAGAAGTGCACTGGAAGTACTTCTGTTCCACTTCTGGGTTCACTGCCAAGCATGCTGGTGGGCCCCCCCCCCGTGCTCCTGTGGGATGCTCCATCTGCCCCAGCATCACAGCATTTATGAGCTGTGCCTGGTACCTTGAGGTATGTAGAAAAAACCCTTAAAGCTGTGTCTGTGGCCAAATCACTGATTCTCCACTTCAGCATTGAATCTTCAGATTCAGATTCAGTCAAACTGAATCGGGGACAGTGATCCGAATCAACCAATTGAATCCAAATCCAACCTGAATGTGGCCCACTTCATGCACCCCTACTAGGAAGTTCTAATTCAGAGGCTGTGTCCCTAACTCCCATGCTTTGTAGCTACTGATGGTACAATAGCTAGTCCTCCAAGAATTTGTCTAATCCCTTTTTGAATCTAGCTGAACAGTCAGCTTCCACAACATCTGGTAGCATAAGTTCCATGCTTTAATTGTACATTGTGGGAAAAAGAACTTCCTTCTGTTAGTTTTAAACTTATTACCTACTAGTTTCACTTTGTGATCCCTAGTTGCATTGAAAATCACATTGAAACTTCTTTCCACAGCAAGCTCATCTCTGTAGCAGGGAAAACACATTACCCAATTTATTTACTAGTCATTACTATTTTTTAAATATGCAAGAATGACTGCTGGAGATGTTTTAACTGATAAATTGCACCAAATTGTATTGGGCTAGATTGTGGGTAGCCTAAGCATAATCATACAGGTGCATTAGGAGTAATAAAATAGTCCTCCTATGAAAATCAGTTTTATAAATAATTATGAGAGTCCCACAGGCTAATTGCATTTGTAAACTCTGACTCAAAAAGCAATGATTGCCTAATGAATAACAGTGATTAATATAAACATTTACTGGATGCATCTACACATGCGCTTTACTGTGGAGTTGACTAGTTAGTGTCGCAGTAAAGTATCTCTGTCTACACAAGTACCAGTATTAGGGTGCAATAAATTAATTAACTCTGCTGTAAGATAGTTCTGTTGGGGACAATACTATCTTATGGCAGTTATTAACTGCTGTGATATGCATGTGTAAATGCTGACCCAGGCATAAATTGTGCCTAGTCAACCCAGGCAATGGGGCTAGACCCCTGCCTGCTGCCTAGCTACACAGCTCTGCACTTTAGGCACTTTTGTGCCTCAACCAGCCCATCTGCCACCTGATACCAACACCCAGAGCCCTGGGTTGATTCCCTGAGCCTGATGCCAGCCTGGGGCTGCTGTACCCTACATCAAAATACTGCCATCCCAGATGCGCGTGATTTAATTGATTATTACATCAATTTACAATAAATCAATTTATAAATCAATTTAAATTATTATTTAAATGTATCTACACACACAAACTAAGCTGGGGTTTATTATGTCGCCTTCATAGCACTTGTAGATGCATCCACTGGGCGTGTCCAGACAAGCACGATCATGTGGTAAGTTGTGTCGCAAACACATTTGCAGTGCCACATCCTGCACAGTCCGGTGTTCTCTCTGCTGCAAGGACACACTGCCCCAGCATGCGCTGTGCCAGGGTTTGTTTCCATGGGTTTTTTTGACCCTTGGATATCCGGGGGTCAAAAAGCAACCGCAGGGGGAAAAAATGGTGCAACGCACACTTGGGCAGCGCATGCCACTGAAAAGCAGAGCTGGGCTGCCCAGACCCACACTCTGCTGCCAGCCAAGGTCTGCACAGCAGAAATCGCCAGGGCTGCAGTCCTGGGAGGCCCCAGAACCTCAGGTAAGTGCTGCTCCCAGCCTCCCCTACCCCACCCAGGGCAACTTGCCACGTGCCAAAGCATGAGTAGCCCAGGCATTCCCTAGGGACAGGTATCTGTGGTGCAAGGTGCACTGCTGCTAGTTGTCCCCAGGGAACCAAACATCTACTCACATCTGGACACACCCACTGAGTTCCTTCTGGTTTCATGCCAGACAGATCAACTAAAGTAACTTGATCTGTATATATTTTTAAGCATTTTAATATAATTTAGATTGATTTGTAAATTCAATTGTTGAAAATTTCTTTAATAATACATGTTTTAATAGTTTTAAATATGTAACCCAGGCGGTACTCCAAGAGGTACCCCCTCTCTCAAATTGAAGGAATCAAAGCAGGTGCCCAAGTGCTGTGGGAGGTGTAGGGACTCTCCTCCCTGTACAGAGCAGAGCCAGACCACCAATGGGTACTTAACCATATGCCTTTTAATACGGGGAACATAACAGGCATAAATCAGAGGGTATAGTGGACACTACAATGCCCCAAGGGGGCAGGATTCAACAAAGGTTAGACACTTACAATCACTGACAAAAACAGGGTTAACAAAATATAAAGCACAAACAGCAGAACAAACAATATGGGTTGGTGAAATATAAAAAGGCACAAAATGCAAAATGTCAAGGAAATATAGGGCCTTGGTACCTGGAGGGGGAGAAAACACAGTGCCCCCTTTCCACTGCAAGAAGGCTTGCTTCTTGTTATTTCACCCACCCCAAGTCACCCTAGCTGGGACTTGAACCTAGATCTCCCATATGGTAGGTAGGGATGCTGCCACACCACCACCAGTGGTGCCCCTCTAGCCTGATAGGGGTCTTGACCTTCTCAAAGCTGCCCGGCCTCTGACTGGAGGAGCTGGAAGCAGAGCTGGGAACCCCTCAGGTCGCTGCTCAGATCCTTGCTGGACCAGGGGGAGCCTCTCCTGCTGGCCGCACCTTCTCCTTGGGGATCCTGGAGCCCAGTGGAGGGCCTCTCCTGCCGGCTGCACTGCTGAGGGTCCCACTGCTGCCTGCAGGTCCTGCTCCTTCAGGATCTTCCGGGGCACTGCTCCTACCCCACTGGCTCAGCTCTGTGAAGCCCCTTCCTTGTTGTCCCTCACTGGACTGTCCCCTGAGTCAGTCCATGCTGCCCCTTTTATCCCCCTCCAGGTGACCCCAGGGGCCAATTGGGACACTGGAGGGTGAGTCTCTGGGACCTGATTGGTGCGGAAAGGGAATCCCAAGTCCTCCAATCATCTTTGCCCTTTCAAAACCCCTAGGCCAGGTCACTGCGAGCCAGCTCATCACAAATATTTTTGGATATTCTTAATAATGTTAGCATCTGTAACTTCGATTTTTTTTGTTTTTGAAGCCCACTGTTCAATTCAGTGCAATTGTGTTACTGGTGCACTTAAAGATGGGGGGTTATGGAGAAAATAATTTTATCCCAAGATTCTGATCTTACAAGCTGCATTTTCTCCTTCTGTGGTTTTTCTGTGATAATAAAATTTCTAATTATTATTTTCTTTAAAAAACAACAGTAATGTTTGAGAGTACAGCTATAGACAATATAATTTCACTCTACACATATGAATTTGTGAAAATATGAGAGATTCTACATGTTCCACATTCTATTTACTTTATTTGAAAAAAAGTAACATCGGGTTGTATGTCCAACAAATAGAATGTAAGGTACCTACTAGGAACACGCACCTTTTTTAACTACAGAAATTTAATTTAGAGACAATTGCAACTCCTCTTTTATGCCTTAATACTTCAGAGAGCCAGGTTTCTAGTCTGCTCTGTTAACGCTCTGTTTTCAGGTACATATGAAGGACTGACCTTTGGTTTTCTGTGCTCAGAAATTCCATAAATATTGCCACTAGGGATTAGTAATTTATGTGTTTATATACTTATTTTTGGAAGTCGCAGTTAGCACCAAGTGCAATAAAGACTAGGCTGAGTGGCAGTGCCCTCAGATATGCTGTCTTGCCCCTTTGGATCACCAAGGTAGTAGCATCCCCCAGCACTTCGGAAAGGGAAGTTAGCCTCCCCAGTTTGTTATGCAAACATTGCTGCCCTCGTTCTAGTTCAGGGGGTAGCCCAAGAGAATCAGTATGACGTGTCTGAGTGCACCATTGCCAGGCACAGTGAATCTGCAGTGTAGCTCCCGCCACACGTACATACCTCCCTCAGTGGACAAACACAGGTATTTTTTGTGCAAATCCCAAGAAGCTAGGAAGTGAAATCTCTGCCATCTTGTGGTAAAATGATTTCCAACTTCAAGGATGTTCTTTCATTGGAAAATAGAGTCTGACTTAATCGTCACAATTTTGTGACGATAAAGGATCATGGGCTCAGTTTTCAGGCAAATGCCTCACTTACTTAGACAAGACTCAGTCCACAAAATGGATATGTACAACTACAAACGCTTTATAGTTTACCAAACCTACTGCCCAAGCAACAACTCTGCTGGTATTAACAGCAGTTTTACCACTGCAAGATGTGAACCAGGTGACTGAGCTGGGCCGAGTTCTAGTCAAGACAGCTCTCAGTAGACAAGAGACAGTGGAAGGTGCAGCTAAGCAACCTCTTTGCTCCACTAATTCTGGGACTCACTGTAGGCTGGTCTGGCTCCTCATCTAACCTAGAAGTAAGAGACGGTTCTGCAGACCAGTGAATACTGGAGCACAATCCACCTTGCTCCAAGCCTTGCTCCAAGCCTGGATGTCCCTTAAAATAGTGCTTTTCAACCTTTTTTGGATCGTGACCCATTTGTAAACATCAGTGGTCAGTCCTGACCCAGTTCCCCTCACTCTTGAACTTCTGCCCCCTGCCCCTGCCCCTGCCCTCAGCCCCAGCCCACCCCCAGTGTGTGAGACCAAGAGATAGATGTGTGTGGTAGGGGGTGGGTGTGTGGGGCATGGAGGCAGTTCCTTGCAGGCTGGAATCCTGCCAGCCTGCAAGGGAAAAGCCATGGTTTCCCAAGTTTTTCTTGTTTAAAGGAGAATCCATTTTTAAAGTTTGTGCACAGCCCTTTCATATATTCTTGCAACTCACTTTTGAGATGCAACCCATGGGTTAAGAAATGCTGCCTTAAAGAACAGTGCTAAGTAGGTGGCTTTGAACCAACAGTGCTAACTTGTAACCACCAAAAAAGGCAGATCCTGTTTTAAGGCAGCTGTACATCAGCTTTCTGGACTTGTGGTAGAGAACTCTTAGACTACGCCAAAGAGTGGACTGGATATGGTTTTGTTTGAGTTTTGATAAATTGTTACTTGTTAATTTCTGTAACATGATCTGAGTTGTGTTCTAATTCAAATGTGATGTGTGCATAAACTGTGAAACAGGTTGAATGAAATGTCAGGTCCACAACTGGGTCTTGAAAAATATAGCTGCAATATAAATTGATTCACAAGAAAAGGTTTTCTTTGCATTTAGTTTAAGAACGTGAACAGGAATGATTTCACTATATTAAAAAATTAGCAAGTAGAGAATTGGAGAATGGGAATGAAGGGGAAAAAGTACTTTTTAAAAGTCTATAACAGAGGCTGGCAACCTGCAGGCTGGTCTGATGTGGACCAAATGACTTCTGCAGTATGTCAGCAGCAGAGAACCATGCCTCATCCAGATGGCTGGGAACAGCACCCATGCTGCCAGCCACTGCTTCTCCCAGCCTGCCCACTTCCCAGCTGGATATAGAGGAAGGTGGGGGGGTGAGGAAAAGTGACAGCAGCATGGACTGAGCTTCCAGCTGCCTGGCCTCATGCATTTCCTCACTGCTCAGCCCCCACATGGGCATAGGTACAGGAACAGGCAATGTTCTCCAGCGCCTTGAGCCAGATGCAGCCCACAAGCTGTATGTTTCCGACCTGTTCTATGAGTTCTCTCAATCTCCAATGTAACTGGAGGTTCCAATGACCTGTATTAAAAGGTCTCATTAAAAAGTGGTCCTTTCTTTGCGTTCATCTTTGTAGATCTGGAGACTCAACAGCCAGAATATGGAATCTCAATGAAAACAGCAACAGTGGTTCCACTCAGTTAGTTTTGAGGCACTGCATAAGAGAAGGAGGACATGATGTCCCTAGCAATAAGGATGTGACTTCATTGGACTGGAATGTAAGTTAACTTCTAAGAACATGCATAGTTTTTAACTCTATAAATTTAATTTAGAGGCAATTGCAGCTCCTATTTTATTTCTTTATACTTAAGAGAGCCAGGATTCTACCCTACTCTATGAACCCCCTACTTTCAGGTACATATATAGGACTGAATTATAGTTTGCTATACTCAGATATTCCATATGTGTTGCTACCAGGGCTGAGTAATTTATCTGCTCATATATTGATTTTTGGAAGGTGTAGTCAGCACCAAGCTCGGTAAAGACAGTTGGGCATGAATGAGAAGGACTAAACAACTTTTTATTGTGGATTAGCAGACAACCTTGTGAAGTCCCTTTGTCTCTGACTATCTACTTGGTCCAAAGAGGGGACAATCTTCCAATTACCAACTCTTCTAAATTATGGAGCATCTCTAAATTGTAACTTTTATCACTGTAGAAGTGTGAATAAAAATGGCTTAACTGTCTTTAAGAATAAGGAAATAAAAAAAGTAAATGTTGGTCAGACTTCACATCAACCCAAGTTGCCATTTGCAGGTTTGGGGCTCGCATATATTGATTGCTCATCACTGCATGATTATTGTGACCCCAGAGCAAATTGAATGCTTCGCCAAAAAAAGGGTGAAAGCTGTGGAATTTATAGCTTCCACTTATATGATAAACTTGATGCTGTGAATGAAGGCAATGAAAAGCAGACACAGGTTACAGCTATGTTAAAAAGGAAGATAAACATGAAAATAGTGAATCTTCTTGAATACTTGATCAAGAATGGTGTGAGCAGCATGGAAAAGAACAATATCCAGGATGATTTGGAAAAAGGAGTTGGATGGTAGTTAAGTAGAAATGAAGAATTCACTACAGAGAAGGAAGCAAGAAGGGAAAAAAGAGATGAGTATGGAAAAAGTGGAAGGAATGGTTGGAAAGAAGTATCCTTCAATAGCTGATCTTTTCATTTAATTTCCAAAGCTATTGCATCTATCAAGGTATATCTTAAAGGTTATTTTAGTGTTTACATAAGCAAACATTCCTAATGAATAACTCAATATGATCCCAAATAGTTAAGGTGATTTACAAGGGAAGTGAAAACAAGAAAATTACTACTATCTTGTGGGATGGAAATCTGAACTATATTTGTCCATCTTTTACTTCTGCGTCTTTTACTTATCTTTCCCCTCTCGTTTTCCATTGTGGTTATCACCAGGGATCCTGGTTTTCTCTGATTAAAAAAATCTCCAATTTTCAGATCAAAAAAGTAACCCACAATCTATATTCTTCCATGATCAGAATGAGACACTTTTACTTTTTTTAACCTAAAAATTAAGGAGGTTTTTTTTATCAGAGAAAATCAAGATCCCTGGTTATTACCTATGTGCATACCATCATGTAACTGAATACATGTCTCAGTAAAGATGATTCAGACTGTGTTTGCTTTATAACTTGAGCTAAATAAGTAGCTACTTTCTCCCGTTGTTTTTAAATATATGAATGGACATAATTTATCAAGGGGTTATTCTGTGTTTTTCTTAACTTAAAGATATCTGCCATTATTATTTAGTTAGACGTATGATAGTATTTGTATTCTGATATGAACCTTTCCTACTAATATATTTTTATTCTCTTGTGTTTGTATATGATTAATGTTGTAATAGAAACATTATCAAAGGGATTCATGTTAAAAATTATATGCTAAATGCTAGAAAATGCTAACTATGTTTATCAACCATAAAACAAATCCCAGAAAATCATTATATACCAGGGACTTGTCCTAATGCTTTTGTTAAGTTATTCTGTTATTCAATATAGCCCAGTATTTAATGTCATGTTTGTGGATTTTATTCTCTCATTGGTGACAATAGTGCTAACCTCTAATTTAATAGCAGTAGTTGATGTTTTGCCATGCTAGCTATCACATTTCCCTTACTTCAGAAGACACTAAGTTAAAGAATAAATCAGTGAATCTGTGTGTAGTCTTTATTTACATTTTGTTTTTATTGCCCTTTTCACACCAGAGTGATGGAACACTATTGGCTACAGGATCATATGATGGTTTTGCAAGAATATGGACAGAAGATGGTAAGTCAAACAACAGTTTTGTTTTCACAAATGGTTCCTAGTATTGTGCTATGTTATCCTTATTCCAGCTTCCAAACAATTGTGACATTCATTTTTTTTTTACTTTTTTATTTCAGGAAACCTTGCTAGTACCTTAGGTCAACATAAAGGTCCTATATTTGCCCTTAAATGGAACAAAAAGGGGAATTACATTTTAAGTGCTGGTGTTGATAAAGTGAGTTTTACACAGATGTAACTTTGATGTATAAATGTTCTGATGCTGTGAACCTGTCTTGTTTAAAATTCCAGTGCCCCCTCTTTCTCTTGCTTTGCGAATTTGTCCTATTTTAAGATTGCTTTGTTGGGCCTTGATTTCATCAGACCAAGTGACTGATTACTCTTCCATGTTTATATAAATTTATACCATGCAAGAACAGTTTTTTACACATCCTTAATTTGCTATATGTGTCAAACTGAATGTTGACCCTTTTCTATATCAAGGAAACAAGTGTTATTTCCTTGTGTATTTACATCCATCTCCTTTAGCAACTGAAAATATCCTGGGACAGGGAAACAGGTTTAAAAGGCCTTGTTTTCTAGCTGATCTCAACATCCAGACAAACAAATTTGAATAAACTATTTACATTTTTGTTCACAAAACATGCTGGCGTTAATTTTAAAAGCAGGCCAACAGTGCCAGGTTTCAGTTGAGTATCCCTCAAAGGTAAAGCTTTCAAATTTCTGATGAAGGATGAGTACAAACCCTTTTGTACTGAAACAAGCAAGTAATTTCCTAAAATCCTTGTAAATGAAAATTTTAGTTTGATGCCATTTTACTGATGGTCCATACCCAGTGGAATCGTCTACATGCACCCCCCATGATGCATTTTTTACTGCACCATTATTTAGTACTTGCTTTAGGAAGTACTAAATGATGAGCACAGTAACAGTCATTACTGAGCTGTCCTGGAGGTAAACAGTTATATTTAGCAGCTGCATCACCGTAGCAACGTGCTATAGCGAGGTAGCTTGTTGCTATGGTGATGTAGCATCAGCATCACGGTTTGTGCCCGCTGATGCTACATCGCCATAGCAAAGAGCTACATCACTGTAATGAGTCACTATGGCAATATAGCATCACATGTAGACATACCCAGTATCTCTTATTTCCCAACAGTGGCTCCATTATTTCAATAGATCCATTTTCTTTGGATCAGCATCAGTTCTTTACATGACTGCATTATCAGTGAGTTAAGGCATCCTGTGTTTATTTTATGGATAAAATATATTTTTCTAATAAACATACAGTTCACTCCAAAGATAATGCTCAATTCTATAGGATTTTGCTGAAGTTTGCTGTAGCTACAGGGGGAAAAATCCATAGTAAGCCAATTATATTTTCATCTGACCACCACAGTGACAGCATAAACTGTATATTTTTCATTTAAATGAATGTTCTACATGGTGACTTAGTAATGATACCTCTTAGGTCCATGATAAATAAAATCAGTCTAAATCATACAAAACATGGGAAAAGAGCTTTATTTAAAATATAAATCTTATTATTGAAATTTATTGAGTTATTGAAACAGCTGTAATGCAGTGTTCCTAAAGCTCAACCTCATGAAATTTCTAAGTCCGATCTCCTGGCTAATACATTTCAGAGGTGTGCAACCCATTCCCATTGGTTTCATTGCTTTCTTCGTAATGGTGACAGTTCAATATCTGCACTTACATTATTTTCCCATCACTAGTATATTGGGAGAGATTTATATTATACACCATTGCAACAGCCAAGGGGCCCTGCAGTCAATAATGTTATCAAGCTATCTTTTAGAATTGGTCCTCAGGGAGCTCTTTTTTTCCCCCTGTTACTTTCCAAGAGGAATGGTCACTAATCTTTTTTCTTTTCCCTCCCTCTGGACATAGACAACAATAATTTGGGATGCTCACACAGGAGAAGCCAAGCAGCAGTTTCCTTTCCATTCAGGTAATTGCCATTTTAGCTTTTTGTGAATAAAGTGATTTTTTTCTGAATCCCTTGATGTTAGCAATCTGAAAATATCCCTTTGAAAAAAGATACAACTGAAAGTAAAACCAACTTTAAAATGGATATGTGCCTTGCCATTCATGAACAGCTGGGTTGCATTTTTGTTTTCTGCTTAAGAGAAGGTGAGGGGCTCTGCAAGAACTGACCATGTTGGCTCGGTTACATACTCAATTAGAAATTCTTTGGGAGCATCATTTGCAAGGCATAGGCACCCAGTTGAAATTGACTTTCAGAGAAGTTAAAGTATTTTTCTAGCACAGTGATTCTCAACCAGGGTGCCATGTCCTGCTTTTTATGAATTCCCAGCTGTTTTGTGGGAATTTCTGAGACCTGTTTGGTTCCTACTAAAGCCCTGAGCTCTAGGAAAGCTCCCTGGGGCTAAGAAGCAGACCCATCACCATCCAGAGTCAGCAAGTGCTACTAAAACTATTCCTGCTTAAAGTTTCTTGAATTAAAAGACCTAGACCCAGGACAGGATTTTAAACAGCCCAAAGTTTAGATCTCAGATTTTGGTTTTGCCTTTTCTTAGAAATAAGGAGCAAAATTCAGATATCAATGAAGATTCTGGATTGCACCATTCCAGAAGTTTGGTGGAGATCATGTGTAGGGTTTTGGTCCCATCTGAACAAGCTGCTTGTTTAGTCTTGCCCACATGACCAAACCAGTGGGACATCATCCTTTACCAAATTGTAGTTGGGATCAAAATCTGATCCTGGAAAAGTATTTACAGTGAAAGAGCTATATCAGGCATAGTCATATAATGGCATTCCAGGTTAAAAAACTACTCTAATTATTTTAAAACATCCAAATTCTTGTTCAAAATATGTTATAGTCCCCTCCCATAGGATAACAGCAATCTATGATTTGGGGATTTTTTAAACATAATGGTCTGGTCTAGCATAGGTCCTAAATGGTGCTTAAAAATATGTTATTTTTGTTTTATAAAGTAAAGCCCCCAACACACGTTACATTTAAGGCACCATTAACAGATTGCCTTAGTGATCGGCCACATGTGCAACTCAATGCAGTAAACAAGCCACAACCTTATTCCACATACAATGGAATATGCTATAGAATAACTTTGTGGCTCATTTGTATCACACCTTAAACTGAACATGTGGCCAGGACCTGTCAAAACCCCATATGTTAAACGTGAGGAGTTGTATAAACCCTATGTGACCCCCGTCTGCTCCGTACACATGGTTTTATAGCTCCCTTGGACATTGGGCTGCAGCAGCCTGACACTGGTCTCCCCATGCATTGGGACCCATCAAAACAATGGCAGCGCACATGATTTTATAACTTGTAGTACCCAGGGAGTCCAGCACTGGGCTGTCGCAACCCAATACTAGGCTCCCCGTGAGCTGAGATGATTGTCAGTTGTGGCTGGGGGCTGGTTTGGTTCTCAGCCCCAAATGACAATCAGCTTGTTGGTTTCATCTTTCTGGTGCAGGGGGATCCCAGGATAACCCCCCAATTCCAAAATCATGCATCTTGCTAAGCATGTGTGGTACGGTAGGATGCATAGTTGTTGGGATCAAGGATTAGATCCTATCATGTCTTAAAGTGAATATCTGCCAGGAGCCTAATTTTTAAAATAATGCTTATTTCCCAGTGTAAAAATCCAAACCAACCTCGATATTACTGATGTCCATTAGAAGCAGAGATATTTATGGTAGAACCTGGATAATTTGCAGTTAGTTTCCTAGCTCCCCTGCAAAACAAGGATTTGCAGAATAACTGGGACTATTCAGAATTGCAGTTAAAAGCTTGCGTGGGACTACCAAAGAGCTCTAGCTGAGTCAATGTATTTTTACCTTTGAAGTAAAAGCCATAGCAAACAACTGAGTGGCTTATTTACCTTTAATTCATCAACCCACTGAGAATTAAGCGAGTTGCAAACGATGTGGATTTGAATGATCCACAGTGTGCTGCATTCAATAGAAAACGCAGGGCACATCTACATGAGATTCTTTACTGCATAGCAGATGAATTAGCTACAGAGTGTCACTTCCTACACATGCCTCTTCCTGCCCCCCACCCAAGAAACATCACATACCACCAAAGTCCTTGTGCAGTCTAGGATTTAAAGGTGCAACATTTCCAGCTAACACAATTTAGAAGTCTAGTCCAAACAAGTCACACTGCCTTTAGCACATATTAAATGAGTTATATAAAGCCATGAGAGGAACCTGCATTTTGACTAACCCATCATAGCATATGATAAAAGTCTGTACTGCCTGGTCAGCCATAGACTTTTAGCACATATTAGTGAAAACCTTCATGCAGATTCACACATGTACGCATACATGTATACAGAACCATTTTATCCTAGTCTAGACAAACCAGAATCTTTTTGTATCTGATCCTAGAGACCTCTGATCCCCCTGGAATTCCCTGTAGCCTGGGGTCTTGTTGCAGGTTTAGGTTCAAACCTACAGTTTCCATAAACCACTTTTTTTAACCCTTTTGTAAATTTGCCATTCTGTTTTCCTCAGCCATGCACAGACTTCAACCAGAACATGTTCCAAGTGCTCATTTAATTAAACGTAATTGGAAGAATCCTATTTTCAGATTTATCGAAGTTTGGACATGCATACAAAGTGCCACCCAGGAGTAAATTATTAAACTGGTACAGTGTAACAAGCAAGAGAAAGCTGAGCTAATTAGTCATTACAGTACCATGCTTTGTCACTTGCCTCTCTTCATACTAGACATATTATATTGCTGGTATTTATTTTATTGTAACTGTATTTCTTGAATTTTGGTGGTGCTTTTATGAAATGTTTTAAAGCAACCAGTTGGCTAAAAGCCTATGTGGCTTTCCCTGCTTTTGCAGTCACATTACTCACTCTGTAAAGCAGGGATTGGCAACATTATCTGGCTGGGGCCCGAAATGAATCAGTTTGGGTAGACGGGCACTAAGACCCGGCCACCTTTGCTGCCTCTTTTTGCTACCTGACAGTGGCACAGCACATGCAGAGCCCCCTCTGCTGGAGCCCATGCTGCCTGACTGTGGTGAGACACAGGCAGAGCCCCTGATATACTAAATGCCACCAAAGTCACAGCTCCCTGGGCTGGATCCAAAGGCTCCACACACCAGATCTTTAATTTGCTGCCCTTTCTCATATAACACCCTTGGCTGTTTTCTTCAAAATACTTTGTTTGTTTGCTTCCTTATATCTTGAGTAAACATGATTAAATAAAGCATAAAAGTAATTGTTATTGATACTAGAGATGTTAAGCATAATTTACTGAACCAGGCTTAATTTACCATATCTTTGTAACACTATTCTTATTTGTATAGCTCTTCCATTATAATTTAATAATTTCAGGTCTAGATAGGTCTTAGAAAATTAATTGTAGACTGAAATTTCTTAAACTTACTAGGACACCCAAAAGGAAACCAATACTAATGATTATCCATCATTTTTTATTTAAAAACACACAATTCAAAGCAGCACAGAACAAATGTAAGACAGACAGGCAGTCCAAGGAATCGAAATCTCAGGCTGCCTCCCAGTCTCCACATTGACCCCCACTATCTCTGTAGCAGTCTCTTTTTTAAAACATTAAATTTTTCCTTATTTTTCCTCCTATACCAAATCATGTGGATGCTTTGCTTTGGTTATTCATTATTATAAATGACAGATTTAATTGAAGCCTTTAATTCAGCCTTTTCAGTATAGCTGGGATTTTAGGTTTTGGGTGTGGTTTTGTTTGTTCACTCATTTGTTTAATGGGACAGAGTTCAATGAAAGCCACCTGCTGATTTAGAAAGTGCCATCTTCTCTCATGACATGCTTATTTTCATTTCACTGTTCGTGAGGATAGAGACAGGACAAATGTAGTCAAGGTAATTGGTATCTCCCGTCCCACTCCCCCACCCCTCAAGCAGATAAATTTCCATCCTTATACTTTTTAAAGTGTTGCTTAGAACAATTCAAGATTATGAATTTCAATGGTCTCATTTTCATTTTAATGATAAACATGCACCACGTATTTGCCCAGTATAAATTGTCATCGTTACTGGCATATGCATAATAAGAGTATTTGGAAAATAAAAAGTAGATCTCATTCTCAGGAGGGCAGCTGAAAGATTTCCTTGGCAACAAAATAAAACAACACAATACATTAGGCCTTGTCTGTATCCAAAGTCGAAGTGGTTTAGCTTTAAATTGGCTCTTGCCCAATTAACATGTTTTTTAAATTGTGAGTGGATATTCTTAATTTACTTAACCAAGCTTAATCAATTTATCCTAGGTTGATCCCCTACCAAATAAAGGTGCCTCTCTATAAAACAAAGCTAAGCCAGGTTGACATGTGGAAAACAATAGGCTTAAAACTGCCTGAAGGCCTAAGGGCTCTCATCAGAAGATGCCAAATGAAATATCCAAGTTTCCTTCTCTCCAAGCAGATAAAAAATTGAGCTCCTAAAACAGCTACAGCATATATTCAGTCTCTAAACTTCACATCAGCAATGAACTCTTCCAGGTCTATAAGAGGCCAGTGACTTTTTTTTTTATCCCTTTGGTTAGGTCAGTGGCATGGGGACTTTGTATCTCTTTGCCTTAATACTCACACTGTTGTTTGTGCTTTGCAGCCCCTGCTCTGGATGTAGATTGGCAGAACAACACTACTTTTGCCTCCTGTAGTACTGACATGTGCATTCATGTATGCAGACTTGGTTGTGATCGCCCAGTTAAAACTTTTCAAGGACATACAGTAAGTTTCAACCGCCTGAAATTTTAGCTTTGAGAGTCATTACCAACATGTAGCCAAGGTGGTAACTGGTGAAGTTAAACAGTGTCTGTGTTCCAGGAGCAAAAGTGTTTATCTTCCAGCTTTTCCCCAGAGACGCATACTGTACCTCACTGCCTGAGAAAAGGGATGCGCTGTTCTAAATCACAAGATAAAGCAAACCTGTAGCTCAAACAACGTCAGCATTATATATATCGCACGGAATAAAGGGCACAGTTATAAACAGAATTTCATCTCCATCATTTTTAATCTTTTTCAATAAATGTGAAGAAGGGAACAATTTGCTTTTCATATTTTTTCAGTTTTAGAATCAATTTGGTCTAATCAGGTGAGATCCATGAACAGGTATTTCCCACATCTTTCTCCCCATTTCTCACATTCGTCTGTATTCCAGTGTACTCTTCTTTGGGTTTAATGCTAATGTTTAATGCTTCAGGCTTTGCTTCATAAAAAGAACACCGCTGCCCTGTATAGGTTTGTTAAATCACTTAATGACTTCATTTTACTGGCCATCAAAGGAAATGTAGACCATATAGGACTACAAATCCATATGGCTACAATCTTTAATTCATTTCAAATGGTGTAGCAGCTGGACCAATGGCACCATCCTGCACATGGTCCAGAGTCTATTCTGAGGTATGTGTGGGCAACTCCTGATAACTATATGTGGAGCTGAATGTATGGATTTGTAGATTAAATATAAATTTAACATATTTTCAAGTAATGTCATTGCCCACAAGAGTGTGCTTGCACTTTCCTGTCCCTAACATTTTTTCTTTTTATCTGTTAGTATTAAAAGGCAGGTGAAACTAACTGACTCAATAGGGGAAATATTAGGCTTAACGGAAAGCAAAGTATTGTAAAATGCACAAACTGGAAAAATAGGTTTCCTCTAATTCCATGTAATAACAGTCATGTCATAAGAGTTTTGCAGACAGAAAGATAATTTTGAAATTTTAAAGAGCCACTAACTTTTGAGTATTCCAAGTTGGATTTTACCTTTGCACTAGAGCACATACCTTTTTAGGTAGATGAGCACTACTCTGAAGTTGCATTATTTGGGAATACAGATCTCTACAAAATGTTTTCCCTACATTTCTTCTAAGAAAAATATATGCCTTGTATTAATTGATGTAAGAAACATAAAAAGTAGAATCATAGAATAATAGAGGAGCAGAGCTGAAAGGAATGTTGAGAAGTCATCATCTCTATCAAACCCCATGTGGCAAACAACAGAGCCCAGAAGCCTGGAAAATGCTAGTAGTAGAACATAGGCATAGTTATGCCTCGATCATCCTTGACCAGTGGCTGTCCAAGCTCTTCTTGAACACCTCCAGTGCTGGAGTTCCTCAACTTCCCTAGGCAGTCTATTCCACTGTCTCATGTTCTAACAGTGAAGAAGTTTTTTTCCTGATATTTAGTCTAAACCTACTTTGCTGCAACTTCAAGCCATTGGTCTATGTCCTGCTTTGCAGCAGGAGAGAAAAGGTGTTCTCCATTTTCTTTATAGAAGCCCTTCAAGTATTTGAAGACTGCTGTCATGTCCCCTCTTAAGTGCCTTTTCCACAAACTGAACATGCCTAGCTTCTTCAACCTCTCTTCATATGATGTGCCTTCTGAGTCCTTTATCATTTTTGTTGCCCACCCCTGGACTGTCTCTAACTTCTTAACATCCTTTTTAAAATGTGGAGCCCAAATCTGCATGCACTACTCAGAATGAGGCCTAACCAGAGCCAAGTAAAGAGGCACTATTACCTCCTGTGTCTTGAACCTACTACTCCTGTTGATGCATCCCAAAACCACATTTACTTTTTGTGTAGCTCCATCATACTACAAACTCATGTTGTCTCTGATCTACCAAGACTTGCAAATCTTTATCTATAGGGCTGCCATCTATCCAGGTGTCACCCATTTTGTATTTGTATTTTTGATTTTTCTTCCTGAAGTGTAACACAGTGCATTTGTCAACATTGGACTTCATCCTGTCCAACTTTCCAATCTTTCAAGATCTTTCTGAATTGCAGTTCTGTCCTCCAGCATGTTCACAATCCTTCCAAGTTTTGTCTTGTCTGTAGGCTTACTTAAGAAGCTCTCACTTGCAGTATCTAAATCATTAATAAACATGTTGAACAGCACTGGACCCAGGACAGACCCTTATGGGACTCTGTTCAAAATCTCCTGCCATTCTGATATGAATTCATTTATAAATACTCTTCCCTTATAACTATTGAGTCAGTTGTCTATCCATCTTTTAGCAGTTTGGTCTAGCCTACACTTCTCCAATTTGTTTATGTGAAGGTCATGTGAAATCTTGTGAAAAGCCTTGCTAAAGTCCAGATACACTATATCTATAGCATTCCTTTCATCTACCCAAGTAGTCACTTTGTTGAAGATCAAGTTTGTTTTACATGATTTGTCCTTAGTAAGTCCGTGCTGGCTGCTTGTGATCAGCCTTTCCTTTTGCTCCATTAACTTCCCAGGTATTAAAGTGAAGCTAACCAGTCTGTAGTTCCCTGGGTTCTCCTTTTTTCCCTTTTTCAAAGATTGGCACTACATTAGCCCTTTTCCAGTACTTGGGTACCTTGCCTGTCTCCCATAACTTAGTAAATATTGCCAAGGGCTCTGAGATCTCAGCCAGTTCCTTCAGTCCCTTGGGTGAAGTTCATTACGCCTTACTGACTTCGAATCAAAAGCTGTCTGTCACTTTTGTTATCTCATCCCTCAGCTTGCCCCTTCTTTACCCAAAAGATCATTATTAGGTATCTCAATAAAAACACTTTTTTGTCTGTGTGAAGACTGGGCAAAGTAGCTATTAAGGAGCTCTGCTCTCTTTGCATCTTCTGTTAAGTTTTCCTCCTGGTTATTTAACAGCGGGCCCGCAGAGTCCTTCGTCTTTCTTTTCTGATCAACATAATAAAATTGTTTTAAATTAGTTGATTGCAACAGCATTAAAAAATCTGAGTCTAGAGTTGGTTTAAATCTGTCATATGTGGGAGGAGTATCCCAAACTTGTACCAGACACAGATCAAGTCAGAAATTTGATAGCTAATTGTGTGTAACCTCCAGTAATGCATGGTTTCCATTCCTAAGCTGTATTTAGGTATTCAGATGTGGAAGAGAAGTTCTGTTTTCATTCATGTATAAACTAATGAAAGCATAAGATAAGCATTTTCAGTGTTTTCACATGTTGTAGTGATAATGCGTGAGAGCCCTCTGCTGGATGCCAGGTACAATGCAGGCTACTTGGAGCATTCACTTACAAAATCAAATTCTATTTCAGAATGAAGTCAATGCAATTAAATGGGACCCTTCTGGCATGCTGCTAGCATCCTGCTCTGATGACATGACATTAAAGGTAATTTTCCATTCGTGGTATTTAAAAACCGTCTTGTCTCTGTTTACATAATTTTCTTTCTAGAATGATGCTGTCATACTACTAAATACTGGGCATGTCTACATGTGCCCGGTTGTTACTGTGCTGTCATTTACTACTTCGAAAAGGCCCGTACTGCTGTAAGAGCCTCTGCTGTGCCAATGACACGTGATTATTTTTAGCCATTACATCTCCATAGCAACGTGGTGTACTGAGGGAGCACACTGCAACAGCGACATAGCAGCGGCATCACAGTTCTTCCCTATGGCCACAACATTGCTGTAGCATGTTGCTATGACAATGAAGCATCATGTGTAGACATGCCCACTGTGTGTGAATGGTATCTTCACCTTAGGATCCTGGAAGACATTAAAAGCATCACATAGCTGGGATGTGAGGAATTTTATGCCTTATCCCCAGAATTGCATGTCCTGCCATGTCAGATGTATGTAGCAGGATGCATGTGATTGGGACTGGTGATAAAACTCAATCCCAATCACCCAACTGTGAAGAAGGAAGCTCTGCATGGGGAATGGGTCACCCATGCTGGGGTGCATTGGCACTCCTTCATAGGCACTTAAAAGGTCCAGATTCTGGAACTAGGACTGGGGAGGGACTGCCTCAGGAGATCCGGTGAGCAGCACCAGGTCTCAGACTCAGGATTCAGGGCTACCTCCAGGGATTAGGTGGTCCCAGTGGAAATGTGCAGCTGGGACTAGGGAGCCCCTTGATGCCCACCTGCATGTGGACTGGCAACTGAGAAGCTCCCTAATACCCATGAATATGCACCCCAGCCCATTCTGGGGTGCATGCAGCTGAGCACTGGGGAGTCCAGGTCCTCAGCCATCCTTGTTATATGGACCCATAGAATCATAAAAAATTAGGATTGGAAGGGGCCTCAGGAGATCATCTAGTCCTACCCCCTGCTCAAAGCAGGACCATCCCCACCCAATATCAAGCTGCATAGAATAGGTTTAAATATTTGCACACCAGGGAAGCCAATAGGTTCTCTGTGCAGGGACATTTAAAACTACACCAGATAGCCCAATGCTACGTGCCATTAATTCATTTATTCAAATTAGGACATGAAACAGATAGGCCTCAAAAGTATTATACATTAAATGTAGAATGTCCTTGTGGCTTGTTTGCCATTTTATCATGCCATAAATTCACTGATTCAAAGTTAAAATTTACAGCATGATAAATACATTAATCGCTCTGTGCCAGCAAAGCACGCCTAGTGGTGATTTAGCTATGTCACCAATTAGGGAGTGTAATGTGTCTACTCTCACAAGTGAAACAAGTTATACTGTTGCAGTTTTGCTGGTATAGGGGTATCTACACTAGGGTTTCTGCCAACACATCTCTATCAGGCAGGGTTCACATTTCTTCACAGCCCCGTTTCACATAGTTATTAGGCCTGTGTGTAGTATTCACTTCAGATTCGGTCGGTTTGGGGGAGAGTGATTCAATTCTGTGATTTAAACCACTGTTGTGAATTAATTCAACTGAATCTGATTCAGAGATTCAGCTGTGGCCAAATCAGCCAAATCTCCAAATCAAACAGGCCTCATCCCCCACCAGCTCTCCCAGCCCCATCAATGGCTGCACTGCCTGGCCCTAGCCTCCTGGCTCTTAAAAAAAAAAGCCTGGCACTCACAAACTGCAGCCAGGCAGAGTGGGGTGATCCCCACTGCCCTATGCTGTGTGGGGGGATCTGTCATGAGTCTCCATCCCCCACCTGCTCACCCAGCTCTTTAAAAAAAACAACAACAACAAAACAGCCCCCACTCACCAGCTGCCAGGGTCATCCCTGGGGAGTGGCAAATCAGGACAACGACCCCAATCCCCACGGTTTGGGGGGCCGTGTGGAGCCGGGTAGAGAAGCTATAGTGACTCCACGCTGCTGCTGGCTTCACGTCCAACCGCTTGGCACACTCCTGCCCCCACCCCAACCAAATCCGGTGCCTCTGGCTGCTCGGTACCCACTCTACCACCACCAAATCTGCTGCCAGCTTCCTCATGTCTGCAGGTGGGGCCCCACACAGGTTGATTTGCCCCAGTCCCTGCACCCTGCTTGGGTCACTTCTGCTGGCTACTGCCGGGCAGGGGGGCAATCCCCGCTGCTCCCCACTGCCCCATGCTGCATGGAGGACTGTGCCATGAGCCCCCAGAAGCCCCAAGGGCTGCTGCAGCAGCCAGTGAGTGTGGGGCTTTTTTTTTTTTAAAGAACCAGGGGCCAGGCAGGGTAGCCATGGTGGCAGGGGGAGGAGGCTAGGAGAGCTGGCAGGGGTTGAGGAGCGCATGGGGGGCTGGAGGAGCAGGCAGGGGATGGGGCCTGGCAGAGGTCCCCCTATCATCCCCTCCCCCCTCCTCCAGCCTTCATCCCCCACCCCCTACTTAACAGGACAGAGTCTGGGTCCAGTTCCCTGCGGCATTGAGTGGGGACTGCCCAGATTTCCAAAGCTCTCCAAATCTGTTCCAAATTGATTCAGAGAGCTTCAAATCAATTCAGACTTTTTTTATTGGTCTCCCGATTTGATTTGGATTCAGAGATTTGTCTGCCATATCGGGCCGACAAATTGAACCAGCACCTGAAACTTTGCACAGCCCTAATAGTTATTCTAGCTGAATTTTGTAACACAGAGATTGCCTCAATTATTAGCAGTAGAAGCACTGTTTATTTAAGCCTCTTGCATTTAGTTGCTCTCTTTCTCTGGACCCCATAAAACTCCCTGTCTTGGTTGCCCAAGAAGCCAATTGCAAGAAGAAAGCTGGAGATATCTAACTTGTGTTCTGGTGGTTAGAGCACTGTGCTGGGAAGTGAGAAGTAGGTTTTGGATGAAGGGGTTGTAGAGCCTCAGTCTTCTACTTCCTAAGCGAACACTAGACTATTTCCTAACCACTAGGCTTTGGGACTAAAATATGGGAGGCCTCTCCTCTGTTACAAGGTTCTTCTAGATAGAATTTCATGACTCAACTCACACATATGGAGCCACATGCCTGTCCAGCAAAAGTACAGCCCACTGCAAATGCTGCATAAGAAGTCAGATCACAAACTGCTCATGAGTGCCAGAAAATGGCAGTTGTATAGCTAGGTAATCACCATTTGGGTATATAAAGTGAAATAGAATTTGCCAGGTGTGGCATTTCCAGGTGTAGTTTTATGTTCCTAGTTAACAGTAAGAAGCTGCTGTTTGCGCAGCTTAAAAACACATGGCTTTTTCACGTGCTTCTAATTTACATCTTGTGAGTTGGAGCATTATTGCTTTTTCTGGTATCTCTTTGCCACTGAATAGCTGTAATTTTGAATAATTTTTTACCATATGAATTTGCTTGATTTTTTTCCTTGGTCAGGTAGCTGAACTATAAAATTACTCATATCCATACAACTTATTCTTTTGCCAATACTGAAGTATTGGACTTAAAAATGCTGCATAAATATTTTCCTATCATACATGTTATTAAAGGCATCAATAAAATCAACCATTACATCAACAGAGTAGGGATGGAAGTAGAAATAAAGATTCATCTGTGAAGTGATTTGATAAATCAGTACCATGATGTCAGCCTCTCTTTCAGTGGTTTTCAACTCTTTTAGACTCAAGTCACCCTTCCAAAACTTTTCAGAACTGAATGGTGCCCCATTTTAAAAACCTAATATAAATTGTTATGATAATTATAACATTTGCACATTATAACTCTAGTATTGATTAATATACTAGTCTATCATTATAACTTAGGGCTGTCAAACTATTAAAAATTAATTGCAATTAATTGTGAGATTTAAAAAATAGTTGGTATTAATCATGATTTTAATCATTCAGTTAAACAATAACAGAATCCCAAGTTATTATAAATATTTTGGATGTTTCTTCTGTATTTGCAAATAAAATGATTTCAGCTACAACTCGCTGCCACAAAAACACAGGAGAACTGTGCTAATTTCCACGTAGTGATTAAGTGCAGTAAGTGAAAAGGGTCAAAACAAGGGTTAGTATATTTCCAATTCCAAAAAAGAGGACACCTGTCGAGGACACATCTCACTCCCAACCCACAGCCCCCTGGCACTGCTGATGCCCCGCACTCTTGATCTGCGGGCCCTGCTCCCTCCAGTTCCCCCCAGCAGCTTCTTCTGGGGCTGCCCAGCCCCTGAAAGCACAGGCACCAGTCTGTGTGCCATCCACCTGGCCACAGAGCTCCCTGCCACCATCAGAGGGCCTCCCCACCCCATTCCCCTGCTGGCGGGGCAGTTGCCTCACCCTGCCACAGCCCCAGTGCCCAGATAGCTTCCCCCAGCACCAGCAGGCACTCATCCCCCTTCACACATGTACACATACCCTAGACAGTCCCTAAGACCTGGCTGTCCAACTCCTGTTCCCCACGTACACTTACCTGCATCCAGCTGCCGCGTCTGCTCCCAGGACCCTGCCTGGCTGCTTGCTGGCCATGTGTGTGTGTGCAGCCCAGCAGCAGTGAGTGGGGAAGGGCCCCCCACCACGCATGGCCTGGCATCAGTATTAATTAGGCCTGTGATCACTTCTGAACTGGGGCCATAATGGACAGAGTCTAGAGATGCCCAGTCAGCAGGGATGAGGTGCTGGGCTGAATGTGCAGCACTGAAGGAACAGGAGGGACAGGCAATGGATAAAATGATGTAAATGGCCCAGGAAGAAGGAGAGGGCAGATCAAGGGGGTGCACCACTGGCACTGCCACAGCCAAGCAGAAGTGCACGGCACACCTCTTGCATGCCTCCAGTTCCACCTGCCCTTCACTCTTCTTTCCAGGAGACTCTAACTAGGGTTGACCTGGGAAGGGCTACACTTAGAGCAGATGCTCCTGCCCTAACCACTTCCTGATCTGGCTCTGCAGGAAGTGCATGGTGTAGTTCCACCTGACCATAGCTGCAGTGGCAGCAGGGAGCTACAGCACCCCTAAAAGGGTCTTGCATCACCCTGCAGTGCTGTGGCAACCCAACTGAGAACCACTGGTCTCCTTCCTTTGTTGGGGGTTTATAGGACAATTACTGAACTCTAATCTGTTTTAAGGATTCTAGTCCTATTTTTAAAATTGATAATATTAACCTCAAAATAAATACCCAGCTAAGATGCACTACCTATGAAAGTCAGAATTAAGTTAATTCAAGCCAGGGTCCATGGTCAGGGTAACTCTTGTTTTTAAGCTTTTATTGATCTAGTGAATAAATTTTACTTTCATAAACTTTATTCTAAATTATATAGCTGTGTATATTGAAATTGCCAACTTGCTAGGTTAATAAATTAAGCTGAGGTCTCTATCTACATGTCAGATATATAGCTGTGATAAATAACATGCACATAGAAAAGGGTTGAAACTGGCTACCTGGGAAAAGATGATGAAATTTAGCTACCTCGCTGATTTTCCCTCATTTTCCTGGCACAGATTTGGAGTATGAAGCAAGATACATGTGTACATGACCTTCAGGCCCACAGCAAAGAGATTTATACTATTAAATGGAGTCCTACAGGACCAGGCACCTGCAACCCAAACTCCAACATCATGTTAGCAAGGTAACTTGCTCCTCTGTCTATCCCTAGTACTTATAAAGGTAAATTAGTTGTTTAACAGGGGACTCTCTAGAGTTACCCAGCTGCCTTTAGTCCCACATACAGTTTTCCTACAACATCTGTAAATAAAACTGAAAATCATCTATGGAGCCTAGGGAAATGAGTAGCAAGAAAAGGAAAATTACGTGATATGAATGGATTTGTTTAATTGCGGTCCTCTGGTAAAATCTATTGATCTGATAATCCAGTAGCCAATTGGATGTGCTCTAATGAGAGACATGGACAAGCAAAATGACATAGATATTAATATTAATATTTTTATAGTTTGATCAATTGATGCAGAATAGCTTGGTTAGTTGTTAAACTTTCACCTTCCATCCATTCAAGGTACAACTTCCTTCAAGTTTTAGAAATGTGTTTTAGTAATTACAATTAATAGCTGAACTACTGGGTTAGTACTAAGCACAGTATGACTTCCTCTACTTTATAGCATTATAAGGGAATTGCCTTATTGATTTTGTTCATTAGTTAGTTTTTGTGGGATTTGTGCCTTTGTTGTTCTTGATTTGTTTTTTATAAAATATGAAGGATTTTTCTTCCTGGTTTGTAGTCCATAATGTTGTATTTAGGAGGGTCTTGGCAAAAAACTGAGTAGTTTCTATCTAGGTAGTGGGTGTAAAAAAGGATGAGAAGAACTACTGCATTAGGGAATCTGAAACAAGATTTGATTAAGTGAGGACCAGGAAGTGGAATTCTCTGGGGGCAGGTTATCCTAGTTTACAGTTAGTACTGCTCTGTATTACAGAGTGGTGAGCTAGTCATTATGGACAGAGATAGTATTAAAGTTACTTTCTTTTACATTTGTTCAGTAAACCTCTATTAATGTTTAGAGATCTAGCACACATCTACCACAACAAATTTCTTGCAATGAGAAGGTCCAGACATTGATGGATAATCAGCCATTCTGCCCTTTTCCTATTTAAAATGTTTATTTAAATGGGAAATGTTCTCTTTAAATATTTCCAATATCATTGATTGATTAGCTGCTGATTAATTTGAATGTTCCTGTAGTGCTTCATTTGATTCTACTGTTCGGCTGTGGGATGTTGAACGAGGAGTCTGCATTCATACATTAACCAAACATCAAGAACCTGTCTACAGTGTAGCTTTTAGTCCTGATGGAAAATACCTGGCCAGTGGATCCTTTGACAAATGTGTCCATATATGGAATACACAGGTATCTGGTTTATATGCAGAATAGAATAATGTTATAAATGCAATATTAATGGCCAAAATCATAACTAAAGTGTATATATCTGTATGTACTGAATGTGTTAGGCAAGGTGAATCTGAGGCCTCCTTTACATATTATATGCAATTAACTGCTTATAATTATTATTGGTTAAAAATTGGTTAATTGTGCAATTACCTGAGACTAGCTACACATTCAAAGAAGCTATCACACCATAAAAAGCTCCAACCAGCTGTAAAGTTAGACCTCAAAAATGCATACTAACTTTATAGCTGGTTACTATCAAGCTTTAATTTGCAAGCATGCTGCAGGGTCTTCCCTGTGGCTGGGAGCTCTGTCAGCTGACGGGGCTCCCGACCATAGAGGTGTGCCCTGCCCAGCCAGGGCTGGGAGTCCTGCAACTGAGGGGACTCTCAGCACCAGCAGCTGTGGACTCTAGATCCCAGCATCATGCCTTCTGGTGCTAGGACCCAGCTGGGTCCCAGCAGCCCCAATCTGTGACCTCCTGGCGCCAGGGGTGCATGAAACCCCCGGGCTAGGAGTTTGCAGCTGGTGTGGTCTCCCAGCCTCAGGGTTGCCTAAAGCCCCTGTGTCTGAGGGATCACGTAGCTGTGATGTTCCAGGCCCAGGGTTTCACGCACCCCCCCCTGGCTGGAAGACTGCAGCAGTCTCCCAGTCATGGCAATCCATGGTATAGTCATTTGGCTGGGCACCCGTCAGCTGAAGGAGCTCCCAGTTGTGGGAACTTGCTCCCAGAGTTGCACAGGTGTGGGGCACAGTCTAGCGAAGTAGCAAAGTGGCATGGTGTGCCAGAGCGGGGTGGGGAGGTTAGCGTCCCAGATATCCTTAAAAATAATATGGTTACCCTTTGTATACAGCTATGTGTCCCCCAGTGAATAAAAAAAAATGTTCTGTAAGTGAATCAGCTATTTCTTTCTATAGTGGAAACCACAGAGATTCTTCTAGCTGTGAAACTGATATGGTTCAATCATGCAGTGCAGGTGTCAGATTTGAAAGAGGGCTATTGATAAGAATATAAGTGTGAAGTCCACAGAGAAGAACTGAATGAAATGCTGGGCCCACTGAAATCAATGGCAAAAACTTCATTGATTTGAATAGTTCCAGGATTTCATCCTTGGTATCAATGCCTCACTGCAAACTTACCCATATACTTAATAGGAGACCCACAATGTCAAGTGCACACTGCAAGTGTTGCGCATCTTAAAATGAAAAAAAAAAGAAATTAAGTGTCAAATATTTATCAATTGCTTGCTTTCCAGAGTGGAACTCTAGTACATAGCTACAGAGGCACTGGAGGCATCTTTGAAGTCTGTTGGAATGCTAGAGGAGATAAAGTGGGAGCAAGTGCATCAGACGGATCGGTAAACATTTTGAATCATTTATTGTAAATATTTTGGAGGAAATATGCCTTGTGAAGAGTGTCAACAATAAGTTCCTGCACTACTGCTATCTATGGACAAAGATCAGAGATATGGAATATTTTTTAATAAATGTAAACAGATATATCTATAGATAATATAAACTTTTTCTATCTGAAAATCCATCTATGTTTAAGGGGTATTCCCTATATTTAAAATGAGGAATTCCACTGAAATTGGTAATATCTCTGAAAAAAAAATGAAAAAAACCCTTTCGCGTAAAAATATTTTTAAAAATATCTTTATCACATCCATTATCAACCTTATGCATCGACATGTTGTGGAGGTTGCAGAAATTTTAAAGTCTTTGCTGTCTTAAGACTTTCTCTTTTCATTGTTTTCATTCTTTAAGTTCCCTCTTACAGCAGAAATATAAGATGGAACCTAAAGAAGGAGTTTTTCAACGTGCTACCCAGAGCTTTAGTCATGAGTAAAGAAGAGGTTTTACCTTGGTGTTGGTGGTGGTGCTGATAATTATACAAAAATACCAATTAATCATGATTGCCACTGAAATACAATACTGTACAATACTGGAAATATAGTACAATATGTACAATATCATTATAACAACACTTCTTATAGTGACCTCCCACTTTTAACAAGAAGAGCGGGAACCAGTTTTTTAATTATTATGGTGCAGCCAGTTAACTAGCCCTTTTATACCAAATACCTTCTTTAAAGGCCATGGCAAATGTTAAACTAATGTTGCAGTTGGGATCTTCAGCATTTTATGTGCCAGCCCAAACAGCACATGACCTGCCATACCAAAAGTCCATGGCAGGATGCAGCGTTTAGGATAGAGCATAACATTTCTAAGATCCTGATCTTGTGATAACTGAGGCTAAACCATGACCTGGAACTGTCTCTTGCCCAAACCCAAATCTCAGCTGAGCATGATCCTTAACTGGAGCAGGCAGGTGGGATTGTATCCTGGCCCCTGGAGCTGCCCCATGCACCATTCCAGTGCTCAGGTGACCACTGGAGTAGGGCACAGGGCAGCCCCACGTCTGGCACATGTGCCATATGTTCAATTTAAGGCATAGCACAAATGATACAAACCAGTTACAAAGATGTCCACATTAAAAGTAAAATTTCTGTGTGCCTGGTAAAAGTAAGTAAAAGTAAAAGAAAAATATTTGTGCGCCTGGTTTGCCATTGTATTATGGCATAATTTGAACATTGAGCATGTAACATATTAAAATTCATAGCATGATTAACACAATCACACCATAGATGTAATGTCTGCCAGGGCCCTTAAACTTTTCTCCCGTTTCCAAGTGGATCTGTTATAAAGAGGTTGTACTGTAACTGACAGCTGACTGCCACTGCCTTTAGTATACTCAGCAGCTTGAGAAGTCAATAAGCACTTTTCTCAGCAGTTGACTGAGTGATCATCATGTTTGCTATGCCAGAAGAACAGAGAACCAAAAGTACAGACTATTCCAGAGGTGGGGCAAGCTATGACTTTATATACTCACACGACACAAGCACTGGCGGTTATCTTGATTTCTGGCCCAATCACTCTTTCAGAAGACAGGCAACCCTGGATTTTTTTGATTCCAGTTGGTTTTTCAAACCTGTTGCAGATTGCTAACATAGTACTTGCTTAGTTATTCTCAGGAGTACATTTAGGTTGTGTCATAAAACCATTATTAAATTATCTTACTGGCCTACAGAACATAGTATACTTTTCAGTGGCAGGGCAAACCTATGCTTTCCTATAAGCATACCAAAATGCTGCCAGATTCCCACTTTTTCCTTCTTTGAATAGTCATGCGTTTTCAGTTTTGTTTTTGTTTATATTCACAGAAGTCCTGTTTAAGGGGGGAAAATACAATAGTAATTTTTGTTCTATTAATTGCTGTTGCCTTGGTTGGTCCTTGGTCAGCGTTGTCTGAAGTCAGTGGAGTTTTCTATCAACTGACAGGGCTTTGGATCAAGTCCTTCATTAGGTTTTTCCATACTAGTGTTTGCTCAGAAGACAGTAACTGTTTCTTTCTCCATGATCCTTAATATACAAATCCTGGAGATTATCATAGAGAAGATAAAAAAAGTAGAAAGGAAAGGAAAGGGCCTGCTTCATCTTTTAATTCACTACCTGGTAGAGGCAGAATATTTCCCCAGTCACTAATATCCTGGGATGCATTATCTCAGTTACTACTAAATTGCCTTATGACAAGATAAGCTTGTATAAAATATATAGTATATGTGTGTGTATAATCTATAATGCAATATGAATACACATACACACACATACATATAAAGAACCCAGAAAAAGCATTCAAGAAAAATGTTTTTGAATCTTGAGCCTTTTCTCGCTATCTTTCTAGGTTTGTGTTCTAGATCTGCGGAAGTAAAAATGAAGTGTTTTAGAAGAAATTTCAAATGGACCAGCAGTGAATGTGTGGGGAGAAGCACTCTTCAAAACAATTCTTAACAGCTCCAGAACTGTATGAACTTGAAAAAAGTTAGAGTGTACAATGAAACAACTCTCCCTGGCCACAGATGTCTAGTATTGTGTCCGTAACCTTCATCAAGGAGTAAAAACACAGTCACTTCAGAGGGGGAGGGGATGGTTTCCATCTGAAACATTCAGCCTTGGAAGCATGAAGCCACCAGCTAGACATTGCACTGTTTTGTTTGCATCTGAGAACTTGCTCTGATGGCTGAGAAAAAAAGCTGTGCCAAAAAAAAAAAATACAAACAAAAAAAGCAAAATGCTGTGATAAACCAAAAGGGAAAAAAAAATCCTCCTCCATGTGGTGTTGTATTTTTTTTCCTTCCAATTTGGACACTACAGTTGCTCTCCCAAAGGATGTTCAAAGACCAGTTTGTACTGATGAAATGCGCAACTTTGTAATCACAACACTTTCTATTTTCTAGACTACTTTTTTGTTCAGTGGTTTTTCTATCAGCTGGAATATTATAGTCTGGAAGATCCCAGGCTTAGGTTGGAACTGATTTTTTTCCTTTTATTTTCCCTGCCACTTTTTCTTCTTCCTTCCTTTCTTTTCTTTCTTTTCTTTTTCCCCCTCTTTTTTTCCTATGTGCCCATAGTAAATGCAGCCAGGTGGACATGACGGTGAAAACTTCTGACAGACTGTTTCTCCTTTCTTTTCTCTCCCTCTCTCCTTCTCTTCCCCCCACCCCCACTTATTTAAAAAAAAATCCTCCATGCTTCAGATCTTAGCATCTCAAGGGCACTTTCAGCAAATTGTGTAATAAGTGCTTTATATAAGAATGCAGTGCCGGGGAAGCTTTTTACAGGAGAAAGATGACTTTTAAGAGAAAGAACCCAGTGTATTTTTGGAAAAAAATATTTTTTATGTTAAACAATTTTAAAAGCCTAAAATGGCCACTGAAGATAAACTGGTTGTGTAATTCCTAGAAAAGAATGATGCAAATGGAATCCAAGATACATGAAAGATGCAGTATCCTTTACTCCTCTCCCCCAGCTGAATAACCGCTGTAAGAAAATTGTCATTCAATATAACAGATCAGTCATTTTTTTAAAGAACTATTTTCCTGCAGCCAGAAGTTTCAATAGTTTAATTTCATTTTTGTGGCTCTGTGTTGATGCTGATTTAAATTTATTAAATGAACTTAGAAGTTTGAGGTTATAATACAGTTTTCATTTCTGTGGGTCCATATATACAAATACTCATGGTAATAACTAAAAGAGTAGTATGTTTTCTTTCCTATATGAATGGTCCTACATTCCTATAAGGCTTGACTTCTGCTTCCCTCCATCCCTTATTTTACTTGTCATCTTTTTGGGTTGATCCTCCTCTCATTAAGTCAATGGGACTTGTACCACTGACTTAATAGGACCAATAAGACTGGACATCTTAGGTAACATCCTAACTTTATCCACTTAATGAGTGAAAGGCTCCAAGCAGAGAAGAAGGTTTCTAAATGCCAGCTATCCACCCAGGGGTAGATACTCCAGCATAGGCATGCCAGAAGAAAGTTAAAAGCCTGCTTACTAAAGATCCCCTTGTAAGCTGTGGTGGGGGTACATGCTGGAGGCAGAAGAGGCATGTTATGGGAAGGGCCACATGGAGAGATTCCTGGCAGTACTGTGGACCATAGGGCAGCCCCAGTATGTTGCCATAATGTAGACCAGTGGTTTTCAACCTTTTTTTCATTTGTAGACCTCTAAAGAATGTCAAATGGTCTTTGAATTGTAAGTGGGGGTATTCACACACTTTGATTGATCATAGTTATCTTTCATGGACTCCTTAGACATAGTCTACAGATCCCCAGGGGCCTGCGGACCACAGGTTGAAAACCACTGACAAAGACTGTACCTCAGATCCACCTGGATCAGGCCAGGAGCTTAACTAGGCCCTAGACAAGCCCAGGACTGGGAGGTTGCAAAGGTGCCTTCAAGCCAGGTCCATAACAGTGAAATGCTGAAGTGAAAATTGCCAAGTTTCTTAGTGTATGGAATTAGCATTTTGTTTCCTCTGATATTCTCTCTCTTCCAGATTATCTGTATAAAGTATCTCAGCCTTTTCACTGTAATAAAGCATCAGTGACTCCGGGACTGTATGTAAAAGTTATGAAACTGGAGAGTAGCTAATTAAGACAAGTGAACTACCAGGAGGATTATTTAGTCCTGCAGTGGAAACATTTATTTGAGATTTTGGTTCTTAATTACTATTGCTGTTTACACCAAAGAATGAAAGGTTGGATGTGGCAAGAGTCATTGTACTTGTTTTAATGTACTCATATTAGTCTATTTTTCCTTAGAGACCATGCCTTTAGTTGATCACATGACATTTTTAACTGTTTTATAATAGCCACTTACCTGACCTCTTTAAACTCACAATAAGAAAAAAAAGAGTATGTGTTCAAAGGGGAAACTGACCTTTATTACAGTTTCAGTGAGGTTTTATAAAGAACGTTGGATTGATTACTCAGTAGAGCAATTGTGTGAGTGTGTATACGTGTGTGGTTGGCATCTTAAGCTTTTTTCCTGTGATGTGTGTGAGTTCTAGGCTATATCTGTGGGACTCATGGGCAAATAGCACCTAGTTTTGAAGGTGCACAAGGCATTGACTAGTCCCTATCTTTTAAGTCTGCACTTTGTGTGACTCTTGAACAAGCCAAATTTGAACATGTGGAGAGATGAGAATGAGTGATTTGAGTTCAATTACTTTTGCTGCACAACTTTCTGGAGACACAAACAGTGCCTGTGTTTTATAGCTGATGGAGACAATTCCAGGAATATTAGCTACAGACACTGCAAAGGTGTCAAAGCAGGGGGTTTCTTTTCCGAAGTTATCCGCTGTATACAGAGGGAAGTAAGGAGGTAAAACACAAGTTTCAAATTCATCAGTGTCCAAGCCTGTAAGCGAAAGATGTTGTCATCCCAAAGAATTTTGTGTGTGTTTTCTAGTCTTTTGCAAGCGGTGCACTGAAAGCTGGCAAAAGACAAATGTTAAAACAATGAGAAAACCTTCAATGGTACTTAGTGGATAATCTTCATATAAGTGTAAGCAGGACATACAAGATACAGCAGCATGAAAAAACAATTAAAGAATTTAATTATCGTTTTTACAGGGTTGTTTTATATAATGTTTTTGTTTATAACTCTTAGAAGAAAAAAAATCTGAAAGGGAAATGGCCAAGTGACCAACTTAATCAAGGGTCTGCAACCTAAGGCACAGGCTGGAGCCTGCCCTTATAGGTCTGATCTGGCCCAGGGTAGCCCAAAGGTTAGACGGCACAGAGCTGTGTTGTGCCGCCCATCCCTTCTCAGCATTTCCCCCCCAGCTCTCTCATGCCTGAGCTTACCCTCACTGCAGAGGGGCCAGGGATCAGCAACAAGTGCTGGCAGCTTGGGTGCTCTCGGAGGCAGAGATTTGTGGCCTGCAACAGGGCCACAAGCTTCATCCTGTAGCAGTAGAAGGTTGCCGACACCCAAACTAAACCAGTAAATGTTACTGGCATGATACTTTTACTGGCTGCTTTGGAACTGTCCTTGAGGTGAAGCTTCAGTCTTTGAATACATACCCAAGTTCCACATGGTAGGAGGATACTGCATCTTCAATGTAGAAAACACTGGGTCCCTTATGGGGCATTAAAAGGCCTGACTTACAGGGTTAAAAACGCACTAATCCCATGCTACGTCTTAGAAATTTCCTTTTGACTTTTTTTTTTTAAGATAAAAACTAGCTAATTTTAGAGCCAAGTGAAGTGCACTTTGTCAAATGTAAGGGTCTGCTTTGTTTTTTTGGGGTTTCTTTTTTTTTTCTTCCTTTTTTGTTCTTTTTCCCTTCTTTTTTGCTCCTCTGTTCCTCTTTTGCCTTTTTTTTTAAATTGTGGTTCTTTGTCAATTGCAGAAATATTCTTTCAGCCACTCACTGAAATTCTGAATTCTGGCTTCTGCAGTTTTTATTGTCTGTGTCAGACTTGCAGCCAGACTTGGTTCTCTTTTAAGCATTTTCCAGATTCTGTTGAAACAACATCAACCCCTATTTTGTTTTCTCCCTACCCACACACTCTCAAGATTCACCTTGTGTATTGTAGCTCATTTGTTTTAAGGAGAGAATCAACAGATCATATTCAGTGTCTTGAATAAATTGCTATATTTTGATATTAGAGAACTCTGTGCGTGTTGTTCCTTATTCTTTCCTGGTTATTATTTTTTATTGCTTTCATTCAAAGGCTGGAGGAGTGTATTCAATTCTATGATGTTTATTGTATCACTTCGTTTTTTCCAAAAGACCTCCTCTGTTGAAAAACGCCCTTCATTTGCATGCCAGCAGAGAGAAACAATCCAACCCAGACGGTAAGGATTCAGCATTAGCAAATTGCTCCAAAACACTTTAAAACCAAAACACAGCTCCACTTTTGGTGGTGACTTGCTTATTTTTTATCTATTTAACCACTTATTGATTTATTTACTTACCTAGATTGCACAGTTTTGCATTAAATTTTGCAAGTTTCTCATGGACATGGATTTAAAATAGTTGGCTCCCTAAGGAATAACAAGGTATAACAGCCACAAACTCCTGGAAGGCCAATTTAGACTGGACATAAGAAAAAACTTCTTTACAGTCCAAGTGTCCAGGGTCTGGAACAGACTCCCCCCCCAGAGGTTGTGCAAGCACCTACTCTGGACTCATTCAAAAGGCATCTGGATGTTTATCCTGCTGAGATCATTTGACCCCAGCAGACTTCCTGCCTATGGCTGGACTCGATGATTTTGTGAGGTCCCTTCAAGCCCCTAATATCTATGAACTCTATGAAGTCTAGTAAGCATGCTCTGGGAACATCAACCATATTGAGCTTTTGGGGAAAATTGGAAAGGAAAACCTAGTTTGTAGGTCCCAACAGGGCTTAAGCTTAAGCTGAGGCTAAGACGCTCACCCCTATAAAGACCTGAGGCACTTCTGAGCATGCCCAGAGACAGAACTTTTTAAGAGCCTGGAGAACTTTAATGTCTGGATGTCAGGGACCAAATCCATAAAACACACCCAGGTGCCTAAGTGCAACCTACCGGGAATTTAAGCTTCTGAATCTAATCTAATTTGATCCATATAGGTAACTGAGAAGTCTGTTGGTGCCTATTGTGTTGTCAGCAAAGTTACTTAGGCACTTATTTGACTTTGTTTTTGCCTGTGCCAAATGTACTGTATAATAGCATAATAGTGATTGGTGATATTGCCAAGGTAGTGAGTGAACTAGTTCAAGAGCCCTTCTCAGCCTGAAGAGGTTTAAATTCAACGTTTCCTCCTGACAAGCAAATACTGTAACTACAAGGCTTGAAGGCAAGACTGGAATGGAGGGAGGGAGCTCTCCAGCCTTCCTCATGAAGCAGGGTGACCATGCAGCCAGGAATGCAAGATTGATGGAGCAAGAAAGAAAGCAAGAGGGAAGCTGACCCTAACATAACAACTAAAGCATCTGGCCGGGAGGACAAAGTCCTGGCTTCTGGCCCCTGCTGTCAGAGTTACTTCTAGTTTCTAGCAAAATGACTGTCTTCAAAAAGGTGTTAATAGTCCTGGCACTGGGTACTGGAACCCAGGTTTCCCTTCTCCCAGAAGAATGCCCTCTTCACTTCAACAAAAGGAAACAGGAGCTCCCTGCCCAGCCTACCCATCTCCTGGTGTTTAGGGCACTCTTAGGAAGTGGAGTACATGGGTTTGAAATCCCTAATGGACAAATACTTTTAACACTAAATTATTAGGTCGAGAAGATGGGCACAAGCTTTGCCATGTTCAAGAGTGACTACAGGGTTGTTGTGCTTTATACTGAAATCATTGCTACTGTCAGTTAGAAGTTGTGGCTCAATAGGGGTTCCAGTGTGAATGACATGGATCCCAGCATCATGGAAGTACCTTTCTTGTAATCCCAGGTCAGATGAAAGAGCAACAGTTCTGATATTTCCTCTTGGCTAGCTGTAGGTATTTTCCTGTTGAGTGACTAAGTGATATGGATCACCCTTGAGGTACTTAAGTCCCATTCAATGAGAAGTAGTCCGTGGATTAGGATTTCCACTGCTCCATTCCAAAGCACAGACAATGTTCCTAAATTTTAAGTATTGTAATACATAAGTGAAGGCATATTAGAGGATTTAGGATCTTGCTTCTTAATCTCCTGGAAATTATTAGACTGCTAATGAAAATGAAATTATTAGACTGCTAATGAGCTTGAATGGTATCACACAAGTCCCATCAACTTTCAGTCATCTACAGAACAAATACTCCTCCAACAATTAGGAATAGCTACCATTCTCAATTCAAGAGAGAACCAGGAAGGCAACACATGGAGAGATCATGGAGAGGTAAGCTTTGTTCTGAATCTATGGATGCATGGAAGAGTTTGCACTATACTTGGTTTTGTGGCGTATACTATATGATTTTATTCTTTTTGTGACAACCATTTTCAGATGAAGTTCAAGAAATTTTATTACAGTTAACCTAAAAATGTAATTAATTTATGCTGTTCCATTTGTATCACATGCAAACATCAAGCAGTCATGAAATCAAGTACTCTATGTAGTGGTCATATAAAGCAACAGAATAGATGATTACTTTTTCTGTATCTGGTACAAAGATATAGTCCATCTCAGTGCACCAGTCTTTCCAAAATTGTCTCTTATTTTTTTCCTCCCTGTGTGTGTTTACCCACTTCTCATCATCCAGCCAAGAAAAGGACAAGGCCATTTAACCCAAATCCGTGGCTAAATCCCAAGCTTCTAGAAGCACTTCTAAAATCTTTGAAGTCCTGTAAGGAGTGTCATCCTTGCTGACTCTCTTCCCAACAAGAAGATCTTCACTCTCATCAGGATGTTTCTCTTCACTTCTTCAACATGCTCACAAAAGGCAAAAGAGAAAAAAAAATCACAGGAAAACAGCTAAAAATCTTGCTAAATCCTCATTTCCTGCTGTCAGACCCAAAGATAAGAATTCTCCATTTCAGACCATGAAACGATTAGATAGAAGAACAGGAAGAGTTTCTACTCACCCACTTCCAGAAATGAGTAGGAAGAAACTGGTGGTACTACTGAAATAATTAGCTTTGGAGATTAAACTTACTAAAATCAAAGACAAATGTTTTTCCTCAAAAGTGAGGTAGAATTTGCTATCTGCCAGCATCACTCCTTCACAGAAATCATAAAGAAGAATATTGTGGGATATAGAGATGTAGATTTATTTGACAAGTCTTAAACTATGAAGTCTCAAAGATTCTTTTCATCCTCCTAAAAGTCAATGCAGAATGGTTCCTTAGTAAACAGCAATTTGAGAAAACAGCATGGTTGGGAAATCTCTAGGGAAATTTTCAAAGACTGCATAGACAGAGCTAGATAAAAATAGCTCTTCAGCAGTGACCCCTACAATAATAACCACTTGGTTAAATCATCAAAAGAGCTTCACGTTTTTACTAAAAAAGAAGCCACTATCCATTTGTTGTGGATGGATTCCTGGATTCTATAAAGTTGGTAGTGAAAATGGAAAATTCAATGCAATGGTGTCAGTCCTGTTCCAAGCCTTGGACAATTGATTATTTCACTAAGTCTCAGTTTCTAAATGGAATCTTGTTTCAGAAGAAAGAAACTTAAGAAGATATTGTCCAGTCAGCCCAGATCCTAACACATCCCCATTCCAGCAAACCCAAGAACTACTGGCACAGATAGAAGCTTCTCTTACTCCTATCTAATACAAAGGTCACACAGAAACATCACTTTTAGTAGGGGTGTGTGAAGGAGGCTGTATTTGATTCAGATTCAGCTTGATTTGGGGGACAGTGATTCAGTTTGTTGATTTGGATCATTGTCCCAATTCAATTCGGGCAAATCCAAATCTGAAGATTCGATTCTGATTTGGAGAATCAGCAATTCAGCCATAGATACAGGTTTATGTTTTTCCTACATACCTTGAGGTACCAGGCATGGCTCATGAACACTGCAACAGCGGGGCAGATGGAGCGTCCCACAGGGGGCTCCCCGCATGCTCAGCAGTAGACCAGGAAGTGGACCGGAAATACTTCTGGTCCACCTCTGGGTCCAACGCCAAGTATGTGGGCCCCTCCTGTACCCCCCTGTTTGTTGATCAGCCACGGGGGGACCCTGGGTGCTCCCCCAGACCCAGGAGGCACCAGTTGCCAAGCTGCATGTGGGGGGTCCCCTGCATGCTCCGTGGAAGACCCAGAAATGGACTGGAAGTGCTTCTGGTCCACTTCCAAGTCTGCTGCCGAGCATGATGGGACCCCCCCAACCCCCCATGCTCCCATGAGACACTCCATCTGCCCCACCATCTCAGCGCTCACGAGCTGCCTGGTACCTTGAGGTAAGTAGAAAAAACATATAAAGCTGTGCCTATGTCCAAAGCATCAAATCTCTCTGCATCAAATCGGAAGCTTTGATTCAAATTGGAGAGATTAATAGGCCTTCTGATTTGATTAAGATTTGGAGGTTTGGCTGCCGAATCGAATCAGCAACCGAAGCTTCACACAGCCCTAATTTTTAGCCCACAGCTATGTCTTGCATCTGCAATACAAGATGGAAGCAGGCTAATTCCAGAGAGCTTAGGGTTTGGTTCTCTCTGCCTGGAAAAAAAAAACCTTTCCTCCACCAGGAGAGTCCTGTAGAATCTATCAGAAGGCAAGGTAACCTGCTTCTCAGACAAGTATCAACCTATCCTAAAGAAAATGACAGGGGAAACAAAATATGTTCAGGCCTTTCTTCTCCATCTTCTGAGCTAGAAAAAAGATTATGAGACGGTCTAGCCCATCTCAGACCTGAGGACACTGCTTTGGATAGTGCAGGTGCTCCAGGCAACCTACTAACGTTGGTGGAGCTGACTAGCGATTATTTGCACAGTGCATTCAACCCCTGTTGCACCCAACTTCTTTAGTTCATCACTGGAAATCACCACTATCAGCACAAAATGTACCTTTCCAAACCACAAATCTTGACATCCATTCTATCACATACATGACCTTTGGTAGGAAGGCAATCCAAGCACTGACCATAAGATAGATAATTATTGATTTTAGGAATGAAGAAACATGTGGTCTTCTGTCTTATCTCACCTAATCCACCAGTCTTCTTTCTCCTTCTTTCTACCTCTTTCTTCCACCCAATATGGCTTGGGCTGTGACCCAAAATGAACAGCTTACTCGATTTATTTTTAGTGACTTTCCTTTCCCCTAGTTTACCCCTCCTGAAAAAAGTTTTTTGTGTATTTTTGCAAATGGCCTGTTCACAGGCCTTGTATAAGAATAACACTAGTGTTGGCTAGATGGTTCTGAAGAAAAGAGGGGTTTGGTTGAAAAATTGCCTATGCCTGGAAATAATTTAAAGCAGAAAAAAATAGCCTGAAAGCTTCATGAAAAGTATTCTCTCTGTCTCTCATTAGTTTGTTAGCAAAACTTTGATTGAAACATCTAAAAGAATAAAATAGTTATGAAAATCTTTTGCAAACCAAGAAAAAATTCATTTTAATAATGATTTTTTTATTAAAAAACATTTAAATCTGGGAGGACAATCACAATTGGAAGTATAAAACCAAAACACATTAGCCTACCGTTCATTCATCTTTATGAAGTACAAGCTTAGAGTGGACATTAAAGGAAAAGTGTGTGTGTGTGTATACATATACATACACATTTATGTATAATAATCTAAAGCAACGCTGTTAAACATATGACCAACAGGCTGGATGTGGCCCATGTAGCTGAGTCAGGTAGCCTGTAGGACTTCTTATAAGAAGAATCACCAGTCTTCATGGGCTGGATTTGGCCCCTAGGGTTCACTGTCACAGCTGCCAGAATTTCTTTGGCAATGACATTAATCCCATTGTTTCAGTGCAGTTCCGAAACCCAGGGACTTAACATTACTCACCTCCCCTAGCCACTCACCAGCTGCCAAAGAGGCTCTGCCATGATTTTTAGTGTCCCCTGGTAACTAAGGTTGGTAGCAGGAGGTAAGGGGGAACAAGCACTAGCAGTATTTATTCCCTGGGTTCCAGAGCTGTGCAGAAAAAGTGTCTGGCAACTGTGGGGATTAATACCGTCACCATTGCTCACAGGTTGTTCAACCTGCAGATACCCCTCAATACAGATCTGGTCTGTGGAGTCCAGTGAGTTTTACACCCCAGCTCTAAAGCACCTAAACAGAACGAAAGTATATTGTATATTGCTTAATATTCAAGGCCAGACCCTCAATTAGTGTAGACTAAAGATCCACTGACTGATAGTCTAACCTATGGCAGATTAACAAACTGAAATAAAGCAAAGCTAGGCCAATAAGTCTGGTATTTTTCACCAACTAGTAATGCACAATTTACAAATCTAAATCGATCTGGTTTCTTCCAGTAAAAACACACCTAATTTATAAAACCAATACCTTCCAAAGTTTTCCATGAAAAATGAGAGAGAAGAGCCCAACTCAAACAGCCAATGGTATTTCCATGATAGTATTCCCATGGCATGTAGAAGACCTAAGTTCAAGTTTGTGCTCTGCTATTTTCCCACCTCTTAGCAGAGGGGCCTAAACTTGCCATACTTTGCTATTCTGAGACCTTGCTCTTGCATTCTCTTCTGTTGGAACTGCTCCATCTTGTGTAAATACATATAGAGTCATAGATTCAAATTGGGATTTGAATGTGAGAATGGGAAGATACGTGCATCGTAAAGGAGGGAAAACTAGGGGGCAAAGCCTTGAGAATGTTTGCACGTCTCCAGCTCACCAGCTTATACCTTTCCCAGTTTTCCAGTTATTCAACATCAGCATCATTACCATCTAAGTCATGTAGCTCACTTGAGATGTGGATTTCAACTGTGCTATCATCAGAACCTAGCAAACAAAAGAGAAAGGACTCTGTTACATTTATAGATATAGGTAAATGGAAATTTTTTGATTCAGTCACTTAATAATTTAGTGATATAATAATAATCATAGACAGTAGATCTATATGATGAAGGAATCCTTGCACACAAGCTTTCAAAAGCTAGAGCTTTTTGGCCAGATTTATGCATTCAGAGTGTGTAGGGACCAGGAAATGTTAAGAGCTACCCTGCTCCTTGTTGTTGTCAGTTAGATTACATTCCTAGTGAATGGCTGATTGCGAGATTGCAGTAGGGGAGCTTGATTGTTAAATATAGAGTACTTAATGTAGTTTAGGAGCCTCAGCAAATAATTTCTGGTGCCTTGGACAAGGCTGTGTGTTAAAAGAAGAGGAATGCAGATTGCCCTATCACATGTGGGCACATGATTGGGAGGTGGGGTGGGGAAAGTCCATGATCTTTTCACAGGAAATGTAGAACTTCATTGAACACTGTAGCCTGAAGGGAAATAGCGAGTTTTGCAAAACAAAGCTCACACTAGAAATGCACTAGATGATGTCAAAGGGCAACTGGTTGCTGTCGCATTCTTCCAGCTGAAGTAAGGGTCTGTCAGAGTTTTAATATTGTTATTAGATATAGCTCTTTTTGTGAGAGGGAATGACTGAGCAAGAAGACCACATCCATGGCAGCTGTTACAGAATCCACTCCTTATGTTTCATAAACAAAACAACTGCCCAGTCTAAATGGCTAAATGGTCTTAAATGCTATCTTCAAAAAATAAAAATAAAAAAGGAGGTGGGGGAGGACTTTCTTGTACACATTTTCATAGTTTCTCAGAAATATCTTGGCCATGTTGCAAAGCATTGGGAGAGGCCGAGACATGGGACGTTACAGCATTTCACAGCTCGAGGTGATCACGTGGCTGTACTACAATCTAGTGAACTTTCCAACTGAGCAATCTTAAATATGTCTTTCTTTTTGTGGCTTAGAATTATTCTTCTGCATACCTTTATTGTCATCTGCACCTGGAGGTTGTCTAAAACATATCATGTGTTCCACATTGTAACAAGTGGGCCATCCCAGGGCCAGTCCAAATGTTGGCCACTCATTTGTCTAGGGCAGTCCTCCCACTTGCTTCACCTGGCATACCTTGGATGTAACTTGAGTTGCTCCCAGGTGGGAGACTGCCCATTTAATTGTGCTGATGCCAAGGGTGAATACATGGCTCCAAACCTCCCGTTTACCATATCCCATACTTTGTAGATAGCATCCACATCCACTAATACTTTCCCAGCCCCTTAGCTGAGCTGCACTCATCCTAACCTGGCCCAAACTTGACCTCAGGACTCCTCAGACCTACCTGAGCCTCATGCCCCCCCACACTGGGGCTTCTTCCCATGCCCCCACACCGGGTCCTCAACACCCTGCCCTTCACTGTTGGGCATAATGCCCCGGGGCCCCAAGCCTCACTCAGTAGGCCTGGGCCCTGTATCTGGCCCCCTTTGCACAGCATGAACCCTGCCTCAGGGTTCACTCAGTAGGCCTTGGCCCTGTGCTTTTCTGTCAGGGTGTGCTCCCCAGCCTTTCCCCTCTACAGGGTCACTACAGTGACTCTCTCACTGAGGCTGTGTGGGGTTCTGTACTCACCCTTCCCTGGGGAGGCACAGGTGTGGCATTTCCTGGAGACTTCCCTGCCACAGACAGCCCTGCCACACCATCCAACCCCAGCAGGGTGTAGTTTCAGGTCATTCCGCAGGACCAAGAACCTCCTCCATCCTCATAGTTCCTACCCTGACTCTCCAAGCTGTTCTGGGAGCCACAGTTCTCCAGCTGAGCCATGTGTTGTTGCTTCAGCCCCCTGCAGCAACTGCCAGCTCTGCTCTTGTGGCCTAGCCTTATACCCAGGCTCCCAGCCTCTCCACCAATAAAGCAGACTCCTGACCACCGTGTGACTGCCTGACTGGGTCTGCTCCCACCTGCAAGCTGCTTGCTCAGACCCCTTAAAGTGGCAGGCACGACCTGTGCTCTGCCACACACATCTATAGGCTAGACATTGTGAGTATCAATTTCACGCTTGTGGAAATCACAGTTTCAGAAATTATTTATTTTGTAGTAAAAGGGTCAAAGTTCATAGGATCATAGGAAAAGTACAGATGGAAGGAACCTAATGAGGTCATCTAGTCCAGCCACCTGATCAAGACAGGATCATCCCTGAATAAACCATCCCAGCATGCTTAACCTACTGTTGAAAACTTCCAAGGATGGCAATTCCTCAATCTCTCTAAGTAGCCCATCCCAATGTTGGCCACTCTCATAATCAGAAAGTTCCTTCTAATCTCCAGCCTAAACTTCCCCTGCTGAAACTTGAGTCCATTGCTCCTAGTTCTGTCCCATACAGTCATGGAGAAACTCCCATCTCTATCCTCTCTGTAACTGACCTTCAAGTATTTGAAGACTGTTATCAAATCTCCCCTCAGTTTTCTCTTCTTCAGCCTAAACAACCCTTTCGGTCTTTCCTCATAAGTCTTGTCCTCAAGGCTCCTAATCATTTTTGTTGCTCTGCACTGGACGGTTTCCGAAGCATCCATATCCTTCTATTCCCATTCTAAAAAAAATCTGTTTCTTCACTCTAAACAAATAACTTCCCTTCCAAAAAATACAGTTCTCCTCTTTAAATATTTTTTCATGGTTAGCATTCTCATTTTTACTTCAGCCTGCAGCTCTGAGACCTCTTTACAGCTCATACTCCATTCCATTAATCCAGCAATTCTCAACATTGTTAGACTCAAGCCATTCTGTGGGAAATGCCATCTCTTATCTTTGACTTGATTCTTGACTACAAAAAAATAATAGCACAATTCTTATATTGTGAAGACCTCAGTAGGATGACAACAGATTAAAATGTTTTTGATACTATGGATTCTTATTCATTTTGACATCCCCAGTTTTATCTTGGGAATCATATGTAGCTGCTCTCATGCCTAATATTATGCAGCACCACTAAAAAAATCTCATAGCACTCAGGTTAAGAATCAGCACCTTAATCCAAAGAACTTTACAAAGGTGATAATTTTCCATAGTTAAATGTTGTTCCCGTTTCCAGCATAATTTACATCGGGGTCGGCAACGTTTTTGCACCCACAACTTTGACTTTAAGATATTGGCATGCCAGGGACAGATGGCAGAGGAGCCATGAGGGGCCTAATTTTTGTTGTGGCAATGCAGCCCTGGCCCCTTCCCCACTGCCTGCCCTGAGACACACGTGCACCCACCATCAGTGACAAGCCAGAGCAAGGCTCTGCGGGCACCGGTGCAGCCACTTGCATCATCCTGGCTGCCTGCCATAGCCAGTTCAGGCTCTGCTGCCTGCCATGGAACCTGGGCAGCTTTCAGCAGGTTGCAGTGAGGCTGCAAACAGCTGCACTAGGGTCTGGAGACCCCTGGCCTGGCTTGTTGCTGGCAGCAGGTGCACATACATCTTGAGGTGGACAGTGTGGAAAGAGCCAGGGCTTCACTGCCACAACAA
The DNA here is from genome assembly GCF_001723895.1 of Crocodylus porosus. Lineage (NCBI taxonomy): Eukaryota > Metazoa > Chordata > Crocodylia > Crocodylidae > Crocodylus > Crocodylus porosus. The sequence continues at coordinate 70,629,123 of NW_017728906.1, read as the reverse complement.
GGATCAGGCCCCTTGTGGCTTTGCCATCATACAGCCTGAAATGTGAGTGCCAAGCAAAATGCTTTTGCATGTATTACACTCTGGCACACCTGCCATGGGTTGCCTACCTGTTTTATATCTTCTAAAAATTTCCTACTGCAGCATTGCAGGATATTCGGCATCAATCCAGTGGCACTTGAATTCAATATAGCAGCTTCATCTCTCATTCTAACTACGTTCTTCTTATATCTCTATAGAATGGCAGTTGGACCTTGTCTTGCTGGAGGCAGGGCCACATTAAACAGCCAAGTCAAAAGCTGGCTATACATGCATAAAAAAGAAAATACCTCCAAGAAAGTGTTATGATCATTTTATCAATCATATAATCATTTTAATTAATGCCTAAATAACTTTGTTTCTTTGTATTAGCCTCCTGCTGCCACTGCACTTGTCTTTGTGGCAGCACAAGGAAATCACTTATGGCTAAGTCCCCTCTCCACTGAACACTGCTGAAGCCTCAGGTCTGGGGGCTGGATCCAAATGTTCTGCAGGCTGGAGCTGGCCTGCAGAACATTGGTAAATTGCTAATCCCTGCCTTAGCCCACATGAAGTTCAGGACACATCATTAATTAAGAGGACCCAACAAATTAGCTTTGTTTCATTGTCTATTGACCTGCTCCCAAAGGATAAGTACAGAATAAACAACTTTCTCCCTAAAAGACATACCTGAATATCTCCAAAAAGTTCAAATCAGGACCTAGATCTTTGTTTTTTAGCCTGTGTCCATCGCTATCTTTAAGGGATAAATGTTTTCATGTTAATTAGAAACTTGCTTTTCTGGTTTTTACTGGGTTTCCATTACTTTTTTTTTCTACCAAGTTTCACATAGCCCTGTCCCCGTGTGTTTTGGTCATGTCATACATTCCATCTGCCTTTGAACCTGCAAATGATGGTCTCAGATGTGAAATATCTTCTAAGGGGCTTTGTTTGAACAGCAAAAGAAAAATGCCCTAACATTTGTTGTGCCCTTCTTACAGTTGATCTTCTGTGTCAGCTTATAAAACAACATCTCATTACAACAGCATATCTAAGCATGCAGGGGGCATGGCTGGGACTTAGGTTAGAAAAACATTCTAAACCATGGGGTTGCTGTGGGTCTTGAGGTTGTCACAGTGTTTATCTTTCTAGTTAGGAGACTCTGATCTTCCCAGGAGTCTTTCCCGCCTCTGCAGTGCCAGCATGTTAGATATTTGGGGGAGGTCAGAGAGACAACCAACTTAGTATAGTTTCACAGCAGAGAATATTTTGGTTTGTTTTTGGTTTCAGTCAGTGAATTTTTACGTTCCTGAGAACTTCAGGAGAAGTTGAAAATGTGAAGCCATGCACTGTCCCATGCATGCAACTCTCCCTGGTTGTTTACACAGAAGTGTTTGGGATCAGTATCAGGGTTAGGCCAATCCCCATGTTTGGGGCCAGGAAGGAATTTTACTGCCTGGTCAGGTTGATGTGGATTGTAGAGGCCTTTGTCTTCCTCTGTAAGAGTAGGGCATAGCCCTCTACCTGGGATCTGTTGAGCATATATGACAACTTTTAGACAGAAAACCTGTGGCAAGTTAGGGTGTTATGTCTTGTGTTGTGTCAGGGTTGATGGTAGCTTTACTAAGAGGTTAGATTATGGATTAGTATAGCATGATTTGGACAGAGGTGATCCTGCCTTAGACTGGGGATTGGGCTAGATGATCGGAGGAGGTCCCTTCCAGTCCTACTTCTCTCTGATTCTATGATCCAGTGAGGAAGAAGGGGGCACCATTCTTGGGTTGGAGGGAAGGGGGGACATTAATATGGAGGCACAAAGAGAATCATATGTATTGATGGCTTTGACAGTTTCCAATATTTTGTTTTTAGCAAGGTCAGTGCTTCCCTGACTATCAATGTATACCAGTAGTTCTCAGCCTTTTTGGACTCAAGGCAACTCTCATTTTGACTTTTATGAATTGAGTTGCACCCCATTTCAAAAACTAATATATATATTATAATGCTTTCCTCCTTGCAGAGGGGCTGAGCAGTAGGGATGATGGATCATCTAGGCAAAGACAAGCCTGAGTCTGCACTTATCTCCTCACACCTTGCATCACCCTTCAGCGGTACATCACCTTGTGTCGCCTTGCCACAGCAACTTTGTTGAAAATGACTGCTCTATAACACACAAACACATACACTTGTGAAGGAGCTTGTGTGACTCAATCACTATTTGAATTAATCTAGCCATTCTCCAAATCGGGTTGTCTAGCTTGTGTCCTTCACATTCCTGTCTGTTATTGTTGTACATTTGAGCTTGATAAATGTACAGCAAATGTAACAAGGTCAACAGAATCTTAAAAAGTGAACTACCTTTTCTTCCTATGCCTTATTGCACTTTCAGAACTGTAAGTTATATAGCAAAAAAGAGGCCATCATAGAGCAAAATCATGATTTCAGGTTCCAAGTAATGTTTCTTTTTCAGTGTATATCAGGGGTGGGCAAAATGCAGTGCGGGGGCCAGATGCAGTCCACCAAGCCATTCTATCCAGCCTGCAGGGCCCCTAAAAAAATTTTGAAGATGAATATTTATCTGCCCCTGGCTGCCTGTCATGTGGCCCTCAATGGCTTGCCAAAACTCAGTAAGCGGCCCTCTGCCCAAAATAATTGCCCACCTCTGGTCTATATGGTTTGGGAAACCAGAAGACTACTTAATTAGAGATGTACAGAGCCTTAGGCTTTTGGCTAATAAGGGGACCTCATAAATATGTAGCTTAGGTATGCAAAAAGTCTTTCCTCAACTAGGTTATTATTTTACTGGTGCTCATATTTCATCTCTCCAATTAGCATGAATATCTGGCCAAATAAAATACTAATTAAATGTCTGAGACTGGCAGGTTGAAATCCCTGCCTCACTGTATAACCACTTTACAGGTATGGAATAAGACAGATACATTCATGCAAGTCTATGAGAACTCATCTCATTGTAACAAGTGCTGAGAAGACACTGTTTTCTTCCAAGTGGGTGTGTCTACACTAGGTGGTTACTGAGGAGTAGACTAATTAGCTTCACAGTAAACATCTCAGCATCTACACATGCAGGGCTATTAGGCTGAAGTAAAAAAATAAACTCCACAGCAGGGTAGTACTACCCTGCAGCAAAGTTTTTACTCTGCAGCACCACCCATGTAGACACTGACCCAGCTGGATGGGCATGAGGGTGCTTCAGTGTGGGGGCTGCCTGCCAGCTTGCCCTACACTGGAGCAGCTTCATGCCCTAGCTAGCCCCTCCACAGCATGTTGAACCATGTCAGAGCAGCCCCAGGCTGCCAGGTTGACCCCCCAGGTGTCCTGCCAGCCAGGGCTTCTCTGACCCACTTCAACGTGCTGTGGTCCCCATAGCACCCGGGAGCAATAAACTCCAGCATGATTAGCACCGGAGTTTGTGTCACATTAATATGCACAGTTTGTATTTTTTTGTTGTGAGACAGCCAAATGTTGGGTCAGGACAAAGAAGGTTATCTTGTTTGTATATGTTCTGTTTAATGGTTTGATCTCTGCTTGTTCCTGCCTTTTGGAACATACCATATGCACTTTGGAACTATAGTATGTACATGCCACTATGCACACATAACCATTTTGTAAATAACTCATGGCATTAATGCAATGTTTTTATTTTAACGAAGGAATTCATCTTTTCTTTTTTTTTGGTTTTGTTCAGGATTGTTTACAATGTTTATTCTTTCATCAGCTGTTCATTCAACTGGTCTTTGTTTTGATGTGCCCAAAGTACGATCATGTAAAATGAATAATGCACATGTTCCTAAACATCTTAACTGAGTTGAACATAACTTCACAATTAGTTTAAATGTAGAGATCCTGCTAGATTCCTAATCACTAGCTCCCATTTAATTTTTACCTATGACTCACAAATTTCATGCTGCCGTAAAGCAAACTCAGTGTACTGGCCCAAAAACTGTGGAGATAGCCATTCATTGGAATCTAGGCTGCCTGTCCCCAGTTTAGAGGCAAAATGTCACATATAGTCCATACATGGAAAATAATTATGTCTTTTCAGAACCCCTATAATGCTGGTAGTTTAACATTGTCCTGTGATGAATCCCAGTCTAACCTCCCAACTTTCTAACATATGCTTTAAAGGTTAACGTTTAATTCCATCTTAACTACATATTCTTTTCAATAGCTTACAACATCCCTATCTTACTGAAGATTTCCATCACAAGTTACGTCTACACTGCAATCCAAAGATGTGATTTCAGCTCGTGGATATCTTAAAAATACTTGGGTACCCAGTAGCAGTGTAGAGTAGCCCATGGCATAAGGAGTCCACAAATGGTTGCAAAGACCTGTCCAGGGATATATATAACATGAATGCCTAGTCCAGGCTGAGCTCCACGATAGCATGGTTATGTTATTTTCATACCTAAAAGAATAAGTTTAAAGCTAGTACAGGCATGTATTTGAACTGCAGTGCAAGCATAGCCTTTAAAGATGTACTTTTTTTTATAACACCTGCAAAAGCCAATGGTAAGTTGTACTTAATTATACATGCTTTACATATAATGAACTGAATAGTTGGTGGTAAGCAAAGAAAAATGTTACGGTTTTCCGCAAAGAAAAACGTTACGGTTTTCCCACAGTAAAAGTAAAGGCTGATATGCTTTCAAATAAGCCAAGGCTACAGTAACCCTACTATTTTGATCAATGGAGGCAAGCCTTAGTTGCATGAACCATACAAACTGGAAAGAGATATAAAAATACATATGTGTGTGTGTGCACATGTGCATGCACATGTGCACATGTTTATTATTTTCCTTTTAGATTAAAAATCACTGTTGTTTTGTCCTAACATGCGCTAGATGAAGTTCTTAACAGAGTTCATCAGAATGAGCCTTGTCAAAGAAACAAATGTGGTCAAACAGCAAGAGGTTTTCATCAAAGCTTTGGGATTTTTTTCCCTTGTCTTTTATGATAACAGCTCCACAGACTAACAATATGTTAAATCACCACTCATCTTTCGAGAGCAATTTTGAAAAATAGGTCAGGCTACATTAGAGCCAGGTATATGTGGATGAAGAAAATGCAGTGACCTTCCACAGGGTAGCCACGAAGATAACCATTGCTCTCTGCTTAATGCCTTCCATAGCATTAGCCTCAGAAATGGGATGCTCCCTCAGTCCTTGCTGAGTGAAGAGGGCAGGAGGCTATTGAATGATCACAGCCCGCCTTCCATATGTGATCAGCAGCTTGTAATTCCCTGGGGTGGCAGAAGGAATACTGAATTACTCAGCCAGGCTTCTTCTGCGGCCTCTTGCTGCAATCTGTCACCTTTCAAACACATCCGTATCACATGGCTATGCCTTTGAAGGTATAATCTGTTTGTTTATCTTACTTTAGTGTTTTGTACTGCTGCCTATCACCATAGCATCTCAGCATAGTTATTTTAATAGCTATTTTGCCTATCTGTAATAGTCTTTTTTATTATCAGTGATACCAAAACAAAAACAGATTTTTTATTTTGTAAGAATGAATGTAAACTGTTCTAGAAGTTGTTATCCTCAGTTTGTGGCATCACAGTTAGCTGCAGTTTTGCAAACAAGAGATTAGGATTTTTTCCTGGAGTGGAAAAAATTGATTCCTACAAACTAAAGATCTTGCTATGTGCAGAAATCCTTAGGAACAAAAGCTGGAGGAAAAATAATGCAGACATGCTGAGCATAATTTGAAATGTTTCCTACCAGGCAATAGCAGCTCTTCAAGGATCAGTTCCAACAACTTCAGTACTATTTCATTTTCTTTTAACACCTGTTATTGAGCAGCTAAGAAGGCTATTTATTTATTTTAAATAAGAAATCCAATTTTTCTTAGCTCTTGCTGAGTCTGCTTCTTTGACCTTCCTAGAACGTTCTTAAGCGGGAGGCTGATATGCTAAACTTAACTAGGCACACCAGGCTTTCAACCTCATGGAACAGTCTTCCCATGTTTAAACATGGCTGGGTGAGAACTGGTTTATAAAACAATTTGAGCTGTCAGTGGAACTTGGCCAAATGGTATTTGAACAGTTTTTTAAAAACATTGATTCAGTCATTTGTCTGTAGACTTAAATATTTTTAAAAGAATGGTGATCATTCCATTTCGCCTTGTCCATGCCAGCCTGTTGAACCAAAATGTGACCTAGTTGAGCCATAACCATGTTTAAATCATAGCTAAGCACCAGTGTTTTTGCATGTGGTTTAAATCCTGGTATGGGCTGGGTCATAATTTCTTCTTAATCTTCAACCTGTTTTAACAAGTATTTGAGCACAGGTGTTTATGCACCACAATGCTGATGGCAGTGATTAGGAAAATGGATTGTAGTAACTGCGTTTCTCACAGCCAGTAATCTAGGATATAAAATAGAGCACTCCGCTGAGAAAGGACTGCAGGTTTAATGTCATTGCTGTTAGATGAGACATGGACATCTAATTAATTTAGATACTTTTGAAATGTTGACCCAGTATCCCTTAATGATTTAAATAGTAGATTTTATTGTATTGGAAAAGCTACTATCCTGTTAATTTCAACCACATTTCAATTTTAAAAAGTAAAAACTTAAAATAGGTGGGTTAAACAAAGTGTTTGTAAGTAAAGCTCCAAGAGTGGATCTAGGATTTTGCAAAGGGAGGTACAAGAGCAGTGACTGGTGCTAAAGGGTTGGTTGCACTCCCTTCTCCTAGCCTCCTTCCCACCCCACCACTGGGGTGGACAGATTGTACCACAGGAGCAGCAGCTGGGGACATTTTCAAGTGCCCAAAGCAGCTAAGAATTTCCCTTTTCCCCCCTCCCTGATTAGAGACACATCCCCTTCCCTCCTCTCCTCTCTTTCCCTTCCCTACATGCCTCTGCCTCTGTTCCTATTGTCCCAGGGGTGAGGGGAACTCCTGTCCTACTCCAGCCAGGCTGCATGGGGTCCAGACTCAGCCTAGGACAGTGGAAGTGGAAGTGGCAGTGGGTGGATGGGTTGTCTCTCCCCATGCCTTTCCATAGGCTGGCAAGGAACATCCAGAAGGACCTGGCAGGGAGGGGGAACTTGCCTGTTTACTGCCACTGCCACTGTCCCAAGCTGAGCCCAGCCCCTGCATAGCCCAGGTGGAGTAGGGCAGAAGCTTCCCTTGACCCTGGGACAGCAGGAACAGCACAAGTGGCAGGCAGGGGATGAGAAAATGAGAGGGGAGGGTTGGGAAGAGGAGAGGACGGGACATGCCTCTGAGCATGAAGGGGAAGGAAGAGGGGAAAGTTTACCTTCTTTGGGGACTTAAAGTCCCTAGCTGCTGTTTTTGCTGCATGGTCAGAAAGGGGAGTGAGGGCATGGCACTGCACCCTTTCTGGAACTGCCCCTGCAAGGTGCTATATGCAAACAATGCAATTCTGTGTTTGTGTCACACCAATATTTGCTTTAAGGATGCAATCTTGTGTTCCTGAAATGCTAGAGACAGAATTCTGGGTAGACAGTTGTACTCTTCAGCAAACCAGGCAACAGACCACATTTAGAAAAACCCAACACAAAAGGCAATCTGTTTATTAAACAAAGGAATCTTCTGCTGTATAGAGAGTTTACAAGAGAGGTTAAAACAAAATGTAGGAAAAGAAATAACTGAAGTTACTAAATAAGCACTGAGCCCCAGAGAAACACTCCTGCTAGCATATGAAAATGATCAGGAATTTATCACACAGTGTCACCTCCCCTCAGACCTGCTACACAGGGATCAAAGACATTCACTGTAATTTATACCTCTAGAAAATAAATGTCGAGGAAGTGGCCTGGGCCAAGCCCAAGCCCAATCAGTGCGGTTTTCTGTGCAGTCATTAATCAAAGGTTTGGGCAGTGGGGGAGGTAAAATTCAATTCTGTGTATATACACGCACTACCAGCCTTGGTAGACAGGAGAGTTCCTGATTAACCTGTCATCACTGCTAAGGTTACCTTCAGACAACATGCTTAAGGCCTCATCAATCTGCTGGCTGCTGGCTATTGTTGTCTTCTTTGAGTCACGGAGGCTGTTTTGAAAATTAACAGAGGATCCGATAGGTGAGGGGTAGGCATTTTCACCAACAGTTGATGTGGACAGTGATTCCCAAGGAATTTCTCTTTTCTGCCACTTCAGGTCTAGTTTCCATCCAGTCCAGCCGTAGAAAGCTAAGGTGAAGAGAAAGCTTTGCATTGGATTTAGTATCCCCTGGAAGAAAGAAAGAAGAAAATTGCTGTAGGGATTATGTCAACACAGGAATTTTAAGTCCAGTAAAATAATTTGTGTGCATTAAGGAACACTCATCGCACAGTGAACAACTGCTTTCTCACAGCCACCCAACCAACAGCTCAGTTCCTAGACTTGACCTCTTACATGCCAGGTCAGCGAGAACAGAGAGTCCTATCGTATGATTAGATTTGGTTGTTGGATGAAAAGGAAGTCACCTTCACAGCATGAGTTTATTCCTCCATAACACTGCTGACCAGTTTACTCAGTCTGCCACAGGGATGAAAACAATTAATAATGACACTTCACTATTTGGTAGACATAGAAGCTGTGCTTGTAAAGAAGCCCGGTGTAGGGTTCCCCCTCTGCTGGAGCTCACAGCAGCTGACTGCGGCACACTGCAGGGAGAGCTCCTAACTACTGAACACCACCAAAGGCACAGCTATGAGCTGTGTTCAAGACTCCAAAGGATAGGACTATCCTTGTCCCCTGGGTTAGACTATGAGGGGAACTGGTGAATTCTCCACCTCTCAATATCTCAGTCAAGACTGGATGCCTTTCCAAAAGGTAAACTTTTACTAAACGCAAGCTATGTTTTAGTCAAGGTAAATTTATTGGGCTCAACATAGGAGTGACTGGGTGAAATTTAATGGCCTGTAATACACTCCAGAATAAATGTTGGCCCCTTCCAGCCTTAGGAACATGTGGCAAGCAAAGAAGTTATTCATGGCTTGAGTTAAGAGAAAACTGCTACAAATAGAGTTTAAGTGATTTCACAGGCTAATAATTGATACTACTTAATTAAAGCACTCTCCCAAATAGCCCTCCTCCCCCAATGAAAATTATTTCATTAGTTCAAAAAGAAAAACAAAGAATTAGATTTCCCTGAGAGGTTTTGCAAATATTTAAGGTCTTCCAAAATAAACTATCCTGAAAAAGGAATGTGCACCATTATAACTGGGAAATTCTTTTGTGAAGAACATTATATTTCGAAGCAGGGAAAGGAGGAATCATAGTACAACAATGATGCAAAACGCAGCAGTATTGTTCTTACTATCTTTATGATCATTGCTGCAATACTACCATATATTTGCATTTGAGTATTTTTTGTCTGTATACACATAACAGCTATTTTCTACTCAGCAGACTTACAGAGTAGAAAGTCTAAGTAGGCTTACAGAGCAAAGTATAACTTTACTTGTAAATATAGAGGGAGATAAGCATCTAAGTTTTTAGACTGCATTCACTAGTCACTGGTTGAAACTCTGTAGCCTGTAGTATACCAGAGGTCAGACTGCATTCTTATAAATCAGCAGGGTGCACTCTGACCATAAAATTCTATGAATCACCTTGATTTCCCTGGCGAAACAGTGTGAGATGGGGCAAACATTGTTTTTTGGTACACAAAGTTTCATATAAAAACCAGTTCCTCTGATTTTGAAAATGTACTCTCTTGCTCTCTGTTTCTCTCCATTTTTATGGTTGGAGGGGGATTATATTTCCAAAGCCATAAAACATTATATTAGTGAGCCTTCCTATCCTATAAAAACTAATATAAATCATAGTTGACCTACCATTATAATCCATGTGATCAGTGCAGCATTTCTCACATTTTTCAGGTGACTTCTATTGATATCTGGCTGCATTTCAAGGTAGAACAAAAGGATCTCATTGATGATATTTGATGACCAGCTGTTCAAGGATAAACAGGACAAGACAGGCTTTTTCTAAAATTCATGACTGTTTCCTTTTAAAAGCATAATTGTGGTGATAGTTGGCAGGGAGACAGATAAGGTTGGGGTTTTTAATGCTAAATCTTGTAGCAGGTCTGAGAGAATATGATTAAAAGACAAAGACCATTCTTTAAACCACACTGAGTCAAAAGAACCAACGTAGGTGATCAAAATTAAATCCTATCACCTAAATACAGCTGCAGTGTCCAAAGATAAAGAAACTAAATGAATATAACATTGCTGAGCATCACCCCTCTACCCCTACCAAAAAACAAAGCAGCAATATTAAAATGGACTTTCAAAGTGACACTGAAACAGGATTGCAGCTGACTGAAAATGCCTGAATGCACCAACAAAGAATAAAAGCAATATCTGGGTATAATAGGATGATGCACAACCAAGCATCATCAAGGTAAAGGAATGAACACTTCTCCAGCATTGGTAAGATTTTATGCTCAGAAAGCCCACATTTTGGTCCTAGTGAACTGTCTTCCAGTTCATATTTTCTTTGAATTTTTCTTGTATATTCATACCCAACTGGCTTCTTGTATCATACTTTTTTGGAACAGATTGGCTATTTTCTTCTTGTAATTACATTTTCCCACTGAAAAATCCTCATCGTTTCATCCTCCTCTCTGTCCTCCAGTATATTTCCTCTCTTTTAGTATTCCCCCAACTGCCTGCTTTAATAAAATGATCCCAAGTAGGACCTTCCACAACCCACTTCCTCATTTTGTGACAATGTCAATATACCTACATCGCTATTTAGGGGTAGCTTTGAAGGTTGCCCTCAGCTAACTTGAAACATATGACTTATCGCTCCCTATGTTACCTTCCCAGTGGTTTGCAAAAAAGGGAACAAGAAACAGAGGCCTTCTAGGTATTGGTGTGCTCACTGCTTGTCTTTCCTGTGTTTGGCTCTAGTTACAGGTAACAGAGACAGGAAGAAGAGTGCAGAAAGGCTGCAAGTCAGGAGCAGGGACTTACAGGATTATTGCTAGCCAGTTTCCTGTATTTGAACCCTGCAGCTTCTGTGGAAGTTCTGAACACAATGTAGAGAAGGGTGGGCTAGCAGCAGACTCAGGCTCTGGTCTTGCTGCTCAGCAAAGCTTTTATGGGTAGGCTAAGATGTTATTGGTGGTTTGGGGCTAGAGGATAGCCCTGAGCAACAGTATGGAACATATTCTGCCATTATTGTAGTGTTTAGATAGGTTCTTCAGGGCAGAGACTGTCTTTTGCTAGGAATCTGTACGGTGGGTTGCACAATCAGGGCCCAGTCCTATCCAGTATCTCCAGGCATGAATGTAATGCAAATAATAAGCAATCGTTTCTTCCTCCACATGGAGGTTCTATTGATGTTCAACTGTCTACCTGTGTATTCAATACCTCTAAGCTCTGTCTTTATCAGGGAAGGGGCATCATGCAGAGACACCCTCTGTGCTAGTGCTAAAACCAGAAGCAATATAATGGTGTTAATTCAGCACTGTAACTGGGCTTCCAGCTTCAGTGCTATACCATGGGATGTGAATGGGTACACTGCTTCTGGGTCAAGATCTAGCATGTTGTCAATTAGGTGTTGAGGTGTTCATACAGCTTCACCTTGGGCTGTGCAGACATACCTTTAGTTTTCAACAGAATACTTTGTCCTGGATGAGGCACTGCTTTAATACAGGATATTACATAAGATTAGGTAAAAGATACTGGGCAAATCTATGACTGAAGGAAGAATGAGTCCATGTCTATTAAGGTAACACACTATATCCAGTAGCAGTGCCTTCCAGCCTGCTACAGTACTCCATGTGGGATGTCACCTAACCTGTTCAGTATGTTTGTAAAGAACTGCAGGCAGTCCAATTAGTATAGACCAGGGATTGTCAACTGGGGATATGTGCACCCCTAGAGATACTTAGACAGATCAGGTGGCATGAGGGCAGTTGGAGATGGAGCACACCCCAGGGTGTGGCAGCAGCATCTCTCCTTCCGTGTTCCCACGTTTTGCCTCTTACCAGGGGGAGGGAGAGGAGCATTGCCGCTCTTGAAGCAAGCAGCAGCAGCGCAGAGCAGAGCAGAACATCTCTATGGCTGGAGGGGGATGGGGAGTGTGTTTCTGTGCCTGCTCCCAGGAGGGAGCAGGGCCAGTGAGGGGGAAGAAGGGGGAGGGCAGGAGCACCCCTCTGCAGGCCACACAGGCACCATCCAGCCCAACAGGCCCATGTTGCACACGGCAGCTGCTGCACCCTACTTTCCTGTTGCCAGCTGCATGTGCAGCTCTGCAGACTGCTGATGGGCTGTGCAAGATTGACCAGGCACAAGGCCCATCAGCAGCCCGCGCCACTGCATGTACAACCAGCCACAGGAAAGCAGGGCACGGAGACAACAGTGGCATGGGGTAGTAGGTGGCAGTGCCACGGAGTAGTGGGTGGTACCAGCAGCACTGGCCGCCGTGTGCAAACCTCTCCCCCTACCCTGGCTGCCACCACCAGAAGGGGTACATGTGTTAAGAAAAGTTGAAAACCCCTGGAATAGACTAACTGGCACTCATTCAGAAGCAGTAATTAACCAGTTTGAAGCATCTTATAGTTATAGCTCCACTGCTTCTGATTCAAAAGGCCAGCTGAATAGAGCACCAAGGCTAAGAAAGATAAATTTACTATGTAGACATGGCCTGATGGGCAGATGACATTATAAAGAGATAAAGTGGTTAGAAACTCACAGCTAGAACATATTAAAATTATGCTTATTGAAAGTAACCATTGTAATCCCTGTAGTTTCTAGCCATTGCCCTAGAAACCATCATCCATAACCTGTGCTTGCCCATCTTTTAGCATTTTTCTGTGGATTTACCATTTCCATGTTGCTCAATTTTTTTTCCAACATAGAGTAAATATTTTATGTCACAAATATGACAGATACCTTTCTGCCTCAGTGGATTCTGCCTTCTAGAATTTAGAAGATATTTGGCTTGAAACAACATGCCTCTTACCAAATAATGAACACCAGCATAATTTTGAAAAAGCGGATCTGAATCTCCATCCCCAGGCGTCTTTCATTTTCTGTATAGATTCCTTGTCTTCCTTTCAGTAAAGAGGCAACTGGAAAGCATAGAGTTATATATGTGAATACATGTGGTTTTTGTTTACAGATATAGGATCCAGAATGTGTGTGTTTGGTGATGAGCGGGAAGGGCTGTAACTTAGTTCCTGATAGAATGAGAGTATTTAAGAAGATGGAGAAAGCCTCTTGAAATAATCTTCTACATCTATTTAGTTACTAAAGAAAACGGCAACATCCATACTAGCAAACAAAAGTGGGTGATCTCATGAGACATTCTCATTGGCTCTTCTATTTTTCTATTTTGAGAGGAAAAAGGAAGTTGAAGTCACCATACCAGTTTTAGTGTTTTAAAAACTTGATTTTGTGTTTGTATCAGGTATGTCATTATGCAATTGTTATTTTTTACTATCTGAGCACTTCACTTTTAAATCTCTAAGGATTCTGGTGCCTGCAAAGACAGACAGCTAGGTTGTAAGGACAGACTGTCATAAGGACACAAACACTGTGTGTTCTCTCACAGACACCTCAATTTTGTCCTTTCTTGTTTCTTTCTTTTGAGTAATCTAAAATAGGAAATATAATAAAAGTATATGGCTGTTCTAGTAATCAACACTTGTTCATTTTGGAACAGGGAAACCCAAAATGCTGCCTGCAGAAGCCCTCATTTATTAAAGATAATCATGTGGGGACCATACACCTGTAGCACTAAGGTATGAAGACAACATCAGAGTGGTCTTTCTTATTAGTAATGGATAATGTGCTGCATCATCTTGAAGCATTGTCCAAGTAACAAACATTCTGATCTATACCACAGTTTGTGTCCCCTTATTTGCTAACTATCCACCTGTTGCCATCTCTAATGCAAGTTATTTCAGTGTACTGTAGACAAAGCTATGCCTTTGAAACATGCAGAAATAGAATAGCAGCTGGTGCAGAACTTAGTTACCAACCTGTCAAGTAGTGCAGGAGTAGCCAACCCACAGAACATGTACCACAACCGGCACAAACAACCTCCATGTTTAGGACGTGGCCGAGTGGGGAGTGCAAAAAGCAGATTAAGTAGAAAGCAGAGCACCAGATTGGGCAGGGGACTGGAGTGGCACCCAAGGATGGTAGGGGGCTTAATTTATGGCACACCTGCCAAAAAAGTTTGGGCACCACTGAAGTAGTGTTTCATGTAGACAGTGAGTTACATTTGTGATCTGTGCAGACTCCCAGCAGAGTCATGGTTGAAGGTTAAAGAAATTGTTTTGACCTATAAAGTCCAATATTCTTTATGTACTAAGTGTTCAGTAGAGCCCCCTGCCTTGTCTTCTGTTACCCGCCTCTCCCCAGACCACTTCTCCTTGTACAGGATCCCTGTGATCTTCTAATGTGTGTTTGCTGACAACTCTCTCCTTGATTCTTGACCAGGCCATGCCCCCCTCACCCACCAAGCTGGATTGGAGGCAGACCACACCCTCTTCCACATACAGCTAGACCAGGACTGGGCCATGCCCTGCTTCTCTCCTCACCCTTCTTCTCCCTTGCCCTTAAAGAGCTAGATCAGGCTCCCCAACCAGATTTGACCTGTAGAGGCATTAGGCACCACTGATCTGGCTTGTGGGGCAAAATTTGAGCTCCAGGGGATACTACAATGTGAATAATAACAATAGAATTATATACAGCTTACCTGTTTTCCTAACCTCATCCTTGGAAGTGGGGACAATTGAGGGATGTAATGGTTCTGATAAGATGAAGATTGTTTTCAAAATGAGAGCAAGTGTTTTAGGAGTTTGCTATGTATTTTAATATATGTAAATGTTAACACAAATGTTGTAGGCTTATATTAGATAATCCACCTACCATTTCAGTAGGTGTAATATGACGTTTGGAATTGTTTGGATTTCTCACTTATCTCTGCAGTGTTTGTAAAAATAAGTTGTGTGTGACCATCAGGCCTCAGAAAAAGTTTTCTCAAAGCCTAATTTCAGTCCTTTGCTCCTAATGTAAAAGTCAGAAGTAACCAAATATTAATCATATTTGGCATCTACAAGATGGCTTCAGGGAAAAGGAAGTGGTATGTTATTATCACATCTCAGAGATTTAGGCCTTGTTTATAGGTATGTGGACAACTTGAATTGTACCAGTTCAAACAACATAGTACAGATATTTTAAAATGCTATAAGGTGTGATATGCACCCCAGTGCAGCTTACCTCAGTTTCAAGGAATAATGCATCTTTGCCTAGCAGGAGCAGGATTTTGTACTAGCACAATTATGTCAATATCCAGCCTGTAACTGGGGCAAATTTTGATTGTAGCTAGAGCTTTGTTTTTGGTATAAAACTATTCTAACAAAAATTCTGACACTGTATATTGCTTTCTCCTAACTAGCTGTATCCCTACATAAGTAGTTCTTGTGAACCTTACAGCAGGGGGGGTAGGGGTGTGTGTGTGTGTGTGTGTGTGTAAAGTAATGCAAAAGTCAGCCAATATATATACATTAATCATTTACACTAATTTATGAGGGCATTTAGGAACTTACCTGCTGTTACTGTCCTTCTAAATAGGACTGGATTGGCAACCAAAACTAGCAGAAGTGGAGCATAGGTAGTGATATAATGAGGAATCGCATGCTCGAGGCCATTTTCACAACTGAGAAGAGACCAGGAAAAGCTTAATTCTTATTCACATCCTATAGTCTGGCCTTTCTACCTCTTTCATTAATAGGTAAAAATGTGGAACAAAATAAGGAGCTTCAAAAATGTTTGATGCATTAACCCTAGCCAGCTTAAGTGAGTTACAAAACTAGATTATTCAAATGAAGCCTAGCTTTTTTGTATTTCTCCCTTATCATCCAGAATTCCATTTCAGTCACTTGAATGGAATTAAAAAATAAGTCCAAAAAAGGCTGGGGGAGAGGAGAAGTATGATAGCTGAGTAACAGTCCTTTCCCGGTATGATCACATCCCTCCCTTGAGGGAGTCTTATCAATGTGGCCATGTCACGGTGCTACAGCAAAAGCAAGCATTTATTTCACATGGCCTGTTTCCTGAAGACCTAGAAAACTCTCAGGCAGTTATCTGTAGAATAATAATGACACCATGAACCATGTCAATAAACTGTTTAATTTATATTTACCAAAGTTCAAAAAAGTTATGCCATTCATTAGTCAACCAAACAACGCACAACAAGTTAAGAGCATCTTTGTGATCCCCAAATTGTTTCTTTTGGTGCACAGCAGGAATAAATGAGGCTGAACTAGGACAAGTGACTGGTGAGAAACTGAGTTTTGAGAAGGAGTTTAAAGAACAGTGAGGTCACACAAGAAGGAGATAGCTTGTTTGCGGTGTAGGGTTTAAATGTGATACCAGACAACAGAGCAAAGAGTAAGAAGAGAAGGTGGTGGAGGGGAGCTGAAGGACAGATGTTCCATTTTTCATTTATTCAAGGCTGAATTTCTCTCAGTTTCAAAGTAACTATTCTTAGTAACCAAAGTAACTAAACTGAATGCAATTGAGTAATTTTGGATTTATAGGCCAGTAACTGAGAGCAAAATCTGGCCACTGACTGCCAAGGCTGACAGAGATACATTCAAGCAATCACAGAGATGATTATGTTAAAATCCTGCTTACCTAGCAACTGAAGGATAGTAAAGCATTGCAATTCCCTCCACACACAGCAGGACTGCCAGGCCCCAGGCCATCATGTGATACAGCACAATTGTACTGGAAGCACATTAAATAGAAAGAAGCTGCTAATGACACTGCATCACACACATTTGGAGTACTTTAGAGTTTCATACAGGCAAGCTCAAAAAAGAATTTTATATGTATATAGTTAAAATAGTGCAATATAACACCAGCCATACAGTAACTAAAGAAAGGAAAAACAAGAAGGAAAAAATAACGAGTTTAGCTATATTAAAACATTGGTTCAGGTTTAGACAGAGGGACTATCCCTTCCTGTTGATATAGATGTTAACTCTCTCCTGCCCTCCAGATACCCTCTTTGTCCCTCCCTTTTTGTGACACAGTGGGCACATCTACACAAGACACTTTACTGCACAGCAGACCAATATGCTGTGCAGTAAAGCATCACCATCTACATGTGTGTGACAATTAGGGTGCAATAGACTAATTTACTGCACTGCCATGTAGTCCTGTCAGATACAAGTGGTATCCAGCAACGCAGTAAATTACTGTGCTTAAAACACAATGTGTAGATGGTGACATTGGGATTAGTTTATTTCAGATCAAAATTAGCCAGGGTTTATTCAGTCACATTAATTGTACAGGTAGACACACCCAGGGAGAAAAAGCTTTAGGCAGGAAAAGCAACATAGAAAAAGGGGGCAAAGAGCCCCAAACATTTTAATCAGTAAACTTCAGACCAGTTGTGGTTAACAAATCATAAATTTTAACTATTATGATCAGATTCTAATCTCCTCTAAGTAAATGAGGGCTCAATCCAAAGCCCTTTTGAAGTCAGTGGTGAGTCTTTCTATTGACTTCAGTGATCGTGCCCCATGAGTTTTTTTCCATTGACTTTGCTAGGAGCAAAATTTAGCTCATAATGCCTTAGGCTAGAACTGTGTAACATATATATGTAGCACTTGGATCACAGCCCATAGTAAATAATGTGAATGTTATTACAAGGCATAGCCTTGTCAGGCACTGGGAATTTAAGTAGCCTCTGATGGAAATAATTAGGTTAAAATATGTGAAGAATTTTCATAATATACACTAGAAATTGAGTAGCATAGCTTGTCACTGTTTGGCAGTTTTATAGTTCCTGAATGTCAAAGCTTCACATAAAGTGAAAGTTAAGTTTGTCATGTTCAGGCTGGATTAAATGTACTTTAAATATAAGAATTTCCCTTATTTTGGAGAACTGGCAAATGAGCCATAACACCGATATCTGTTCACCCTGTATTGTCTATGCATAATATTATATAAATCATATAATATAATATCACATTTAGAACAGGAACATTTAAGGTCTTTTGTTCTTTGACTCCAACTAAGTGGCAACCAACTTGGACAATCTTTATACTTGGTCTGTAGCATCACAGCATGACCAGTTTCAAAGTGCATACCTATTCTAGTAATGGTACTACAGATGGATATAGTTTGGTTTTCTTTCTAATTTGAGTCAATTTGATTTTTAAGACATCAACATGATATTCATAACAGTCTGCAATGTAGATAAAATAGAAAAACCTCACACAACTTCAAGAAAGAATTCCAGGCACATGTCATCACCTTTTGCTTTCTCTTTTTTTAAGGAAAAAAGCCATTATTGTCAGGAGGTTCATTTCAAGTTGGAGATTAAGATTAGAGGAGAAATTCTGGCTCAGAATCATTGAAAGGAATTTTGCCAGTGATTCCCTGGAGACAGAACTTCCCCCCCAGCCTTTCCAAGTTTAGATGTATTCAACCCAGTATACAAAAATAAAGCTATATTTGAGCATACTTAGGGCCATTTAAGTCTCTAGCACGTCATGCATGCAAATCACTACCTGATTACCTGGTGCACAAAAAATGTTGGTGCATGCTTCATTTATGTGCATATACATGTGCACACAAGCATGTGCAGGTAATGTTGGAAATAAAGGCCTAGTTTATTAATTATTTACCTGAGCCCTGCTGATCTTCTAACCACCAAATAGGAATCTACAGCATAGCAAAACAGCCACCAGAAGCCAGCACAGTATAAGAGCTGGATCCACATCTGCAGAAGAAAAGTATTCCAGGAGTCACAGCTTCTGACAAAACTTCTAGGTGATCATGACAAAAATTCAAACCATCAGTTACTTCTAATTTAGATGCAAATTATTTGAATATATTTGATAGGTTCCGTGTATGCATGCATGCCAGTCTGTCTGTCATGTGGAAGAGAGATTGCAACAAATTTTGTTCATAATTACAGGATTAAGCCCATCAAAATGAACAGGTTTATTTTGATAAGCAAGTCAGTGCAGCCTCAGGACTGACTGACTGAGTTTGCCCTCCTGCATGTAAAAGATATTAAGTCTACCTACTCTTCGCACTGAGTTTTTCATGTGTATCCAAAATTAAAACTTAGCTACAAATTCATAGAGATTTATCTTGAGAATGTTCAAAATCGCAATATTTGCAATTTAGTCCTTGGGATATGAGAGGATAAGTTATGTGTCTTAATTCTTATGGATATACTGTGTCTTCATATTTTGGAGATTGACTTACCATAAAAGGAAATTGCTATGTATATTCAAGAAACTGCTCCCAAGAGAAAAAAAAACAGGATAATAGAAAATTGTGTACATTTTAACTTTCTGATAAATTCCTTCAGTAAAACCAAAAAGTGTTGTGAATAAATTTAAAACAAGTTAAATTCCACTACATTTGACAGCTGATAACTCACATTTTTCCCACGAGTGTACATTAGATAACTGACCTTTCCTGTCTGTGTTTACAGATTCCAAAATTCTTGCACACAGGAGCTGGTTCTTTTGCAGAATACTTTTTCATTAGCCTGAAACAATTTTACTGTTCAATTTAACTTTCCCCTTAGCCCTT
The DNA here is from genome assembly GCF_001723895.1 of Crocodylus porosus. Classification (NCBI taxonomy): domain Eukaryota; kingdom Metazoa; phylum Chordata; order Crocodylia; family Crocodylidae; genus Crocodylus; species Crocodylus porosus. The sequence goes on along the minus strand of NW_017728906.1, from coordinate 70,609,545 downwards.
TGAGTCCCTTTTTCATGTCAGCTCCATTCTCGTCTGAGTATCCTTTGTCATCAGTCCACAGCAGCATTCCTTCACCATACAGCAGCCAGCATGGTTGTTTCTATGTCAAACATCAGTGAATAAAGCCCTCACATTCCCTCATCCAAAAGATAAACCAGTCTGTGAAGTGCTGCCTTTTTCTATGGAGGTAGATCTTAGGCCCATGAATGAATCTGTGGTTTCAAGGCACTCATCACTGGAATGCAGCTTACTCATAACATTGTCTGGGTAACTTCAGCTTAGTAATACATCTCTGTGGGTGCATCTACAAGTGCTGATTTAAGGCACTTTAGCTCAATTTAAGGTGCATTAAGGGCACACTTCTACATGTGTGTGCCCTTAATGTTTCTTAAAAATGGCAAAAGCAGGTATCAAATTTAGGCGCAAATACCTATAGCACATGTAGATGTGTTAAGGTACATTGATGCTGTGCATGGACTGACTTGGAACTAACTTTAGTCCCACATCAGTCTGCACAGATGGCGTTAATGTGTTTTAATGTGTACACGTGTAGACGTGAGCCTAAATCATCTTAATGCTCATTAAACTGATGTGCATTAAATTTAGGTCTGCCTACATGCATGTGTAGACATGCCCTGTTTTTATTCTAAAATGTACATTTCAACAATAATATTAACAAAAAGAATTTTTGGATATGTTTAACACAGGAATTGGTTTCTCCAACTCCAGCTGGCCAACTGGAGTGAGTCTATGAGGCCTCAAAAATCATCAGGTAGCAGATGCCTGCCAGGAATGTGTTCTTTCCACACATCCCTTGGATAACCTCCACAAGATACAAAGTAGAACTGTCACCACAGCAGCCATTACAGTGGGAATCCCCTGAGCCACTCCTGCTAGTAGGAAAGTTATTTGCCAAAGGGGAAGGATGAAGGACAGCTGATTTGGTTAAAACCAAATATCTATTGGCTTTTTTTTTTTTTTTAAAGGTGGGGGAAGGAAATGGATTTAAAATTTACATTTGAATGAGAACATGCTAGAGAAGAATTATTTATTTGTTTGTTTATTGCTTTCATAAATAGAAATATTTCCTTGGACTGTAGTGGACCCAAACACTGCATCATTGCTCAAGAGACAGAAAATGAAACTTGCTAGTAACAGTTATGACGCACGAGGCACATTTCATCATTCAAGATCAATACCAAAAGTAAACAAGCTACATAAATAATAAAACAGTTATATAAAATAACTGTTCTTTTCATAATAATAACTGAAGTGAAATTAAATGGAAACCAGTACTCAGAATAACACCTCGCTGCTCAAGATTTTGATCCTGGTAGGTTAGCTTTAAAAAAAAATGAAACTTGGGCTCTGATACAAGCTTGTATCTACTGAACAATTAACAATAAATATTCCTTGTGTTTTTCACTAGTACTATGAAAAGCTTAAAGTATATGATAGAAAATAGAGAAGAGATACAGAAAAAGTAGTATTGATAATTATTCTCTCTTTGGACTGTTTTGAGATTGACATTGTCAGCAATTGGAATTGGTCCCTTGCATCTCTATGCACAATATTATATCATTTTTACACACAAACCTGCACACACAGAGCATTTTGAAATCTAATGATAGTTTTGCTTATATGTGCCAAAATACTTTAACAATAATGAGATTGTAATTCTAAACTGCTATTGCTCAGTCCTGAATTCCTTAAATACCAACATGCCTAATGCCCTTTTGTAAATCTTTGATCCTATTTATCAGACTCCATGTTACTGTAGAAGCTGTGAACTTAAATTAATACTTGTTAAACACAGCTTCTATATACAGTTTCCACATAAACCTATATCCATATGTATACATATTCAAATAAAGTATGGATGAATATGGCTGTAATAAACCATTACAAACAATGTTGTCACTTGTGTACCAGTCAATGTGTGACTGAAACATGTATTGACATACCCAGGATAGCTTTAACCTAGTCATCTTGCATGTTGATTACAGTATAACCATGCAACATGGAGCTCAGTATGGACTGCAAACCTTGCCCGATAAGTTCAGTAATACTACAGAAGTTAACTTGTACTGAACTCCTTCCTGCGATAGCTATGATGCTCTACTAGGATCCTGAGTGAAGGGGTTCAAACTAGCTTACATCTATACCAGCTGTAGTCGCACCCTTAACTGCAGTGTAGGGCGCTTTGAAGTTTCTAAGGATCTGAAATCCCTACAGTGTCGAATGCTTCAGTTTTTGGGGGGGTGGGGTTTCCAAGTCAACCATATTTGATGCTTAGAAATAGCGGTTACATTCTTCATCCATGATTTCCAGTCAGATTTTTAGCGTACAATACCCAATTACAAAATACATCACTCAGTTTAGATCCATGGTTGCCTCGGTGCCTGACAAACCAGGAGCCATATTCTGCACTCAGATAATGTACACCTAAGTTTAATGGAGTTTAAAATTATAAAAATTATTCCTCTGAAAGCATATGGATTTAGCCACTAAGTAAGCAACCCGTTTGATAATTTTGTCCTCACCTTTCCGGAAACAGCTGGCTCTCCTCCCACTTCAAGTTTTTGCTGCACAGTTAGGCATGATAATACTTGTAACTTTTGGGAGAGGCAGAAATCCAGTGTGCTTATACACATGTGAAAGGAAATTAATTTTGCTTTAGAATAAGGGTAGTTTGTCCTTCAAGCTCCCTTCACCAAATTAATGTAATTTGCAAAACAGAAAAGAAAAGAAAAAAACTGTTTATACCCACCGCACTCCCCACGCAGAAAGCAGTAGGCCACACATCAGTTCCATTCATCACAGAGATGTTTGCTATGAAGTCTGGGAAGCTTAACCATATTGTTGATCTGAAGATAATACCTAATGGAGGAAAAGAAAACACCTAATGCTATGACTTTTTTTTTTTTTTTTACATGTTTTGAGTTAACATGCATTCTCCCAGTCCCATTTCTAAAATTAAAACCTATGTTTCATGCATTAACGAAACAAGAACAATGAACTAGTCGAATGGAAAACAGTTCAGTTATTTAAGCTTTGACATAAACTAGTGACTGTAGTTAAAGTTGAAACTAAATATGAAAATTGTTGAGATATACGATTTTTTTCTATTAACAACGCTTCTGTTCAGTAACAACTTTGACAGCCTACAAGAGCGTATTGTATGCAAAAACACTTTCATATACTTAAGGCTTAGTTAACTCTTAACATCTTTTTTTCATTTAAAGAGCATTTTCTTTCATTTGTTGTCAATGAATGAAAACAGGAAGATGGCAATATTTTTCCAGTTAATACTGCTTTAAAAATATCATTTTCATCACTGAACGTTTGTACTTATTTGTAATAATGTGATAGCACCATACATGGTCCACAAGAATGGCACTCAAGACAGATAAAAATGAGTCTCAGACAAGGAAGATACAGGGCAAATGGTTCTATGGCTTACTGATCTTTTTTTTTTTTTTTTTGTTACAAAATGGAGGGAGATGGAAAGAAAACTATTTGCACAACTTGCTGACATCAGATTTTAAAAAATGATTGGTTGAGAGAAGGTCTGGAAACTGTTTTTTATTTATTTAGCCTTACCATATCATCTGAGCATATATATAAGGCAGGAAGAATAACACATCTAGGCTGTTCACAAAAGCTAATAATAATAATAATGATGATATGTGAGGGTTAACAACTGTTGCAGGAAAACCTGAATGAAGAGGTTTCGCTCTGAACACGGCATAATTAGTGGTCGTTCATGCGTTGTTTGGCAGGGAGATTGTTTGATTAGAATTAGGTATTTTTCTGTAGATCTGATTCATGGGTATACATGCATATTGCCTTATCCTTCCAGCCCATTGCCCTGTGAGCATGCAGCATAGTGTCCTTCATGAGCCAAGTTCTAATAGATTTTAAAAGTCTGTCTATAGCACAATCTCTGGTTTGCTGCTAGTATGGTTTGCTCAGAGGCATAGCTGACATTTTAAAAAATAATAACAACTTTGTTACTAAGGATTAAAGGTCAGATAATTATCTTTTAAAATTACACTTTAAGATCAATTAAGTTTTGTATCTGCTGTCCTTGAAAAAAAAACTTTTATTGCATCTTGTGTGGATAGCTTTAAGGATAGACTGTTTGAACCATGGCTGATTTTAAACTCAAGCTGTTAAACCCAAAATTTCACCCCAAACCTTCACCCTTTAATCTTAATCATACAAAATATAACCCACGTCCACCCAAAAACTGACAACAGGCTAATTTTGAACCCACTTTGTCAAAGGGAAGGGAGCCCAGATTAGCCCATGTCAAGGAACAGCAGGCTTGTCCTTACCTAGCCCACCGAGGATGTCACAAGCAGAGATGAGGAGAAGGATGGTAGAGGAAGAGGAAGCTTTGGGCATTTTCCGGGGGCTCTGTCCCTGTTTGGGGAGGAGCTGCAGGATACTAAGGAGTAGACTAACTGAGGCGCTGCCAATGCAAACACCACAGAATACCTCAGGTTGGAAAGTCAGAATCAGCTCTGTGGCTGCATCCCGGTTAGGGCAGCAGTAGGTTTCTAGCCTAGGAGAAGCCATGAGTGTCTGGCTGGTGACAAAAGACCAGAAGCAGAAGAAATCTGTCTTGCTACTCTAAGGCAAATTTACCTTTTCTCAATCCTTCCCATTAGTCCTCAGTGGTAGGAATCATGCGATTGATAGATCATGTGCTGCTGCTGCTAGCACTAAATCCCCTGGGGCTGACTTTCTCAGCCTCTCCTAGAAAGGAGATCAGAACAACAGAATACAGTGTAATCTGAAACATGCTTCTTTCTTGCTCTGAGCCATTGGCAAGCGTTCACTCAAATATTTCTGCTTGCATTGTATGTGTTGCATGACAATTAAGCCCACTGGAGCACAGAAGAGGATATAAATTGAATGAAAAGAGTGACACCGAGGGTGGAGCAATAGATTTTTAATTGCTTCTTATTTTAGCTCCATATTCACCTCAGCCTACATATGACACTTTTAATTAAATTAACTGGAGAGACAGGCTCAAAGCCAAGCCGTTCCAAAATTTTGGAGGCACAGGAGGAGGTATACATCCATACTAGATCCTAGTTCTGGTCAGATCCACTTCTGCTATTAAATCAGAAATGTTAGCTCATAAAGATGGAGAGAGAAAAAAAGCACATTTAGATTCAACACATGGGTCTCATTAAATTGTGAACATTGAGAGGGACTACTCTTTATCCTTTGACATTTTTCTAAGTCTCTGTGATTATTCAGTAGTGACAAGTTAATTGACCATGAATGTTTTTTGGAAGGATTCAGAGATAAAATTTCAAAATTGGAGCAGTTTTGGTTGATTTCTAGTATACCTAGATAGAATAGTATGTTTGTGTTCAGTGATATTACTTGTGTTATGGGCAAATACTTTGGGTTTGGGCTTGGAAGCTCTTTGGGGATAAGTGAGGGGGATCTTCCCTGGGGTTGAGGTAGGGTAATGGGAATCAGTGGGTGGGGATTGTGGGTTTTATTGTAACTGAGTGTGAATGAGATGCAAATGGCTGTTGAGAGGTACAGCTGAGATTTGTGGAAGGGTTTGTTTTTGTGGCGATCTGGGCAGGGAGGTATGGTTGGGGGACAGAGGAAGTTGGAGTCCTTTGGTTTTGGGGTGTTATGTGGGGAATTTTGCCTGTGGGTTGTTTGGTTACTATAAGCTGCTCTGAGTCCTTTGGACAAGGTGGAATATAAATCTAATAAATTAATCAATTTGTGAGTTAAGAATTAGATTTCTCTAAATATTTTCTAATATATGCTAGAAATAACCTGTTTCAACTTCCACCCCTGCCAGTAAATTCATTCATTAGAATAAACACTGAAAATAAACAAGCATTACAAGAAAAAAAAACCTGAAGTGAATCAGATTTTAATAGTATAAATAATTCTAAATTATTTCAAGTGTGTTCTCAGAAGAAATGACCCGATCCCTTATATATAATGATTCAATTTAGATCCCAAGTCTGCATTCCAACATTCTGATTAACTTTATTTGGATGTTTTGTGCACAGCAGATACAGAATATCTGACCCTGACTTGCAGATCAAGGAATAAAGTAAAGGGGTAGAGGCCAGAGCTTATGCCCTTCAGCTGTGAGCTCATGCAGTGCTCCAATTCATGCTGAACAGGCAGTGAGCTCTGAGCTCACTGTGTATGCAGAGCCCAGCCAAAGCGAGGGGAGGTGCAACCTCATAGCTGCACCCCCTAGATCCTCACCAGGCCCTTACCCTATGAGTTTGTCACTGAAATAAGGCTTGACTGATATTGAATGATGCTGTGTAGTGACCATATCGTTGTTCCTACACCATGCCAACTCTAAAATTCACAGCAACCCCTATGAGTCAAACTATTGCTACCTTCACGGCCAGAAACCTAGAATACATTTAAATGTAACTTTGCTGCAAGTGAAATAAGTGTCTTTGACTTACGATACTTTACAAAGAACATATTTTCACTTTATTAAATGCCCTCAACATAACTGATGCAGTCACCTAAAAAGAAACTCAGGACTGGAAGAGTAGAACTATGATGCACTAGCAGAGCTGTATAGCAAATGATACAGTGTATTTCATTATGTCATAGAATCATAGAAAACTAGAGTTGGAAGGCACCTCAGGAGGTCATCTAGTCCACCTGCCTGCTCAAAGCAGGACCCTCCCCAACTAGATCATCCCAACCAATGCTATGCTGTGGCTGATAGTACAATAAAAACTGTGTTATCCAGCACTTTATCAGCCGGAAAGCTCCACTAACCAGCATCCAAGTGAGGTGGCTGTGCAGGCCAAGTTCTTCTCCTTTACTTCTTTGGCCCATGACCCAGAGCAAAGCAGCCTGTGTGGGGCCCCTCTCCCTGTCCTCTGGCACACTGATGCCAGGGAGTGCACCAGACAGTGCACATTTGATTAACCAGCATCCCCCATTCCCAAGGGATGCTGGATAACAGAGCTTTTGCTGTACTGATCTACTGCTTTATTGTAGGCTTGATGCTGCACTCTCTGGGTACTAAGGCCCTAAGCCAAAATACTATATCTGAACAAGTTTGAACCCTAGGGCTAAGTACAGATAGTCAAAAAGCCTAAGGCTGAATTGATTCAGTCTTTGCAGGTTAATCTAAACTGCAAAGATTGAACCAATAAGCAACTGAACAGACATTCACTTTTGATTCAGGAAATGCAGCCACATGCCTGCAATGGCTCAAGCCAGCAGGCACTAGATCAAGGCTGTCTGGGATATAGCCAGCATAGGCTGTGTGTTCACTTCCTTTTCCTGATACCCCTGAGGTCTCTAGGATTTGTAGTCCACAATTACAACAGTAGGATTCTACAGCGTTGCGCATAAAGTTTTCTTCCTGCTTCCAAGTGCCTTTGGGATTTGCAGTCTCCAGTTGCAGCCAGCAGTAAGTTTAACAGGGCAGGTCTGTACTGGGAGGAAGGGAAGTTTAACCCTTCTCCCTGGGCCCACCCCAGGCAGAGTTTGCTGGGGGGCAGTGAGCCAGCCTTCATTGCTTCAGCTAGGGAGCAGGGCCATCCCAGCTCTCTGGAGCAGACAGTCCAGCTGCAAAATGTTGGGATGCTGAGATATTCTGTTTTAACTTGAACTAGGAAGGGATCTGAGACAGAAGTTTCATAAACTAGTTTGACTTAAATAAGTTAAGTCTGATATTACATTCAATCAGGTTAATCTTAAACCTGTTTCAGCCATTTTGAAACTGGTCTATGTGCACTGAACTTCTATTCTGTTACAGGTTTAAACCAATTTCTGATCACTTAAACCGGTTTATGTGTAACTTCTGTCCCTAGCCTAGGACAGGTTTGCTCCAGATGTAACCTATGCAAACAGGCTGATCACTCGTTGAAGACATTCGACTGTTGTAATGCATAGAAGGAAGCAGTACTCAATCAATGTCTGTTATTTGCATTGCCATTTTTGTATGCATCCGCTCTTATTTTCCACTGCTATTTTTTTATTATTTAACCAGTTGTTTGGGAAAGGACATACTGTTCTGTTGTGCTAGGCAGTTAGGCTGGCTTTCTTACTAAGATTATTCCTTATATTTGTTTGGCTCTTTCTATTTTGCAATTGCTTTCATTCCAACTAGCTATTGTTATCTTTTTTTTCCTCTTGTAGATTTCTCCTTCCATTATTTTTCCCTTTCTTTCCCCCTCTGCTCTTTCACCAGGATTTTCATATCTTAACTATGCTCTGGAGTGAGATTCTATTTTCCTCTCTGTTTTATCTCCACACTAAAGTCTCCTGTCTCCCATTTTTATTGTTCTATTCTTTGAGTGTTTTGTGGGACTGTTTTTAAGTGCATCATTGTTTATGCCCTACCTCTACCTAAACAATTTATTATAAAGGAAGTAAATCTCCAATGACTGTTGTGCTAGAAGAAGAGTATTATGGAGTTCATGATTCAAAAAGAAAATAAAGTGACTCATAGATATATGGATGCGTGCCAGAACATTCAGATGTGCCTTCACACAAGGACAGTGAAAAGTAATTGGGACACTACTGAGATCTATTTGAATTCCACAGGACCTGCTACCCAGACCAGTTCTCAGCTGGCACAATCTAGCCAATTTTTTCCCTGCTTGCACTTTTCCAGAAGTAGAAAGAAGCCACAACATCAGACTCAGTGGACTCATACCAAAGATAAGTTTGTCTTGTTACACTTATGGAGATAAGAGGATAAGAGCTGGGAGCCTAGGGGAAAAAATAACAGAAGTAAGCAAAAAAGGTGTTCTGACTTGTAACTGAACATATCACATGCAGTAGTTCTGGTTCTAGTGCAACATATTCTAGTACAATGGAGGTAGTTTTAAATTGTCTGATCCTGTTGTCATTGAACCCTTAGCCCCTAAGCCCTGAAGCTAAGGGGGGTCCCTAACCCCCCCTTAGCTTTGCAGGTGGAAGAACAACCTCATTAATAAGCAGGGGAAGCTCAGAGGGGGGCACAGCACCTAGAAGAGGACCTCACAGAGGATATAATCCAGACTTCAGACTGAGGAGGGGCTGCTGCCAGGCCCAGTGCTCTAAGAAAAGTGGAAGTCAGCCACCATAATATAGTGAGGGACACTACCTAAATCCTGCTCATGGGCAGGAGTGAGCAGCAGAACAGAGGGATTTGCAGTCACCAAAGGCTGAGATTGGCAACCTGCAGGAGACAAACCCTGAGCAGTAGACTGAGAGACACTGGACTACAGTGAAAAGCAGAGGTAGGCCTACTAATTAGGCTATTAGAAAGCTGCTGATATTGGTTAAGACAGCCTCAGGGCAGGTGGCCAGGAAGAGAAAGAGTTGAGACACATATCAGCTAAACCTAGGTGATATAGACTCAGTTTTGGTCTCACCTTGGCAGAAGCAGGATATGGCATGCCCTGGGGGAACAGGAGCAGTGCAGGAACAGGGAAACATGAGCTCATGGACCCGGGAGGCAAGGCAGTCTGCAAGCTCTGATTGGAAGCAGACTGTGAGGGACTTCCTAAAAACTAAGTGCCGAAGCTGAGCGTTACAGTTTACGTTGCAGACTGGCTTAAGGCATGGGCATGGGCATGGCTGAGGCATGGGCATGGCTGAAGGGGAGAAAACAAGGCCACAGAAGATGTTCCACAAAAGAGCTTAGAGCACACAGAGCTGATGGGCCAACAGAGGCCCAGGGAAAGAATAGCTGGCTGTCAGAGGCACAGCAAACTCTGACCAAACTACTAGAGCCCTGAGATCCATCATGGCAGGTATGAACCCCCAAGAGCTGGTGCAAAATCCTAGGAGGGGAAAAAAGAGTCAAGCTGCAGACTAAGCTGAGGAGAGCGGGATCCCAGTGAACAGGGAAGAGGGGAGTAGGATGCCCCAGTTAGCAGAAGACAATGTCCCAAACATTCCTAGAAACATTCAAGTTGAGACAGGCAAGAGCGAGAGAAGAAACCAGCAGGTGGTTAAACCAGCCCATGCAAGCCACTAGAGGGCACCAAGTGACTTTGGGGAAACCAAAGTTTTTGTTATAGACCACCAAATACATTTTTCCTTTCTGTACCTTAACAATATTATAAACTGAATTCGCAGATACTGCAGTAGGAGAGAGACATTAGCACAAAGAAAAATACCACGTGGAATAGGTGAAAGCATATGAAACACTCCCTTCGTATTAATAGCACATTGCATGGTACTGAGAAAGAGCTCTGTTTTTTTATGAATTCATAGCCATAACTGAAGTGGAGAAAGAATGCTGTGCTTTAAGGAGAGAACAAGCTCCTTCTTCTTTTACCTCCATTTCAGAAGCAATTCCTTATCTCAGTCCACTTCCTTGCTGAGCTGAAATACTTGATTTCCTGGTCCCAAATGACAAAAGTACAAAAGTAAGGAGAATGTCCTTCTATTACTCTGGAGTACAGCATAGCTTATTATTGAATGCTCAGCTGTACACATTCTAATTGTGCTCTTAAGGAACTCACAGTATCCTGGCCTAGAGTACTGGTCTAACAAGAAAAAAAAAAACATGGGGACTGCACTTCCCTATCTGGATATGTTTTTCTACATTATGCATAACATTCTTGCTAGCACTTACGGCTGAAACTAGTCTATATAGAAACTGTTACTTTTTTATCTGATTCATGATCGTGCTCTCCCCCTCTCCCTCCCTCCACATGCACTGAACTTAAGACAGCAGTTTGAGTCTTTCATTTTCAGAAAATGAAGAGAGACCTCTATGGGGCCAGTTGCTGTTGTCTACCATCCTGAATTTGTATATATTCTACATTCACTAAAAATTCTTTAAGATCCCCTTCTTAACTACCTTGACTTTGCAAAGCACTGATAAGCCCTTCCCAAAACCATATTTCTTCTATTTAGTTAACTGATTTTTTTAACAATATCACAAATGATATTTCACTTCACATCAATTCAATTCATATGTCAGTGCTACTACTTCAGGATGTCTATATAGTGATTTCAGGTATTTGAAGAGTTTCTTCACAAATATAACCACCAGATACCTGTTTAAACTAATTAAAGCAGTCTCTGAAGAACACTAGAAGCCCATCTATGCAACCGTACAGGTGTGTCTCATGGAGGATGGGGCTGGGTGTGTCGTGCTTATTCCCTGCTTACCCAAGTCACCAGTGGATACTCTTAGGTCTAACAGACATGGGGCATTTACACATACAGTTAATGCACATGAAAAACTCCAGAGCTTATTGTTCTGGAGTTTATTGCTCCTGGGCACCACGTCTTCACATATGCCTGGGACAGCAGCATGTTAGGCTGAGTCAGAGCCAGTAGTAAGCGGAGGGCAAGCAGGGAGACCAACATGGGCACTGAAGTAAAGGTGCGCTGACAGGCAGAGAGCCCAGCCGGGGCAGGGAGCGGGATGGAGTCATAAGTGGCTTGTATGAGGGGGGCACAGTGAAGGGGTAAGGGTGGCTCCTGCTGTTGTGTGCACTCTCAGGCAAGGATGGGGGAGCATGTGCCCCCTGGATCTGTTCATGGGGCAAGGGCAAGCTACCAATGTGGGCTTTGCCCTGGGTGCCAAACTTAGTTGCTACAGCACTGGTCAAAGCAGCATCAGCTGGCAGGGGACCTAGGGGTCAGCCTGCTAGCCCACAGCTGTTTCCCCTAGCTCAACATACTGTGGAGGGGCTAGCTGGGGCATGAGGGTGCCAGGGCAACATTTATACATGTGCTGCCACAGAGTTTTTCTACATATACTGTCCTGCTGCAGAGTAAATTAGTATCTTCCAGCCTAATAGGGGTGCATATGTAGGCATACTATGTTTACTGCACATCTACTAAGCAGTAGGCCTACTGCTTAGTAGCTGTGTAAATGTCTCATGTGGATGTACCTCCTGTAGGCTTGAAAGTGGGCACTGAGGATGAGTTGGCAGATATTTGGGTCTGGTGCCTGTCTTTTGACTTGTGTGGTAAGATGCACTCAGCCATGTTCTTCCCTGGAACCAGCCACTGCAGCAGTGTAGACAAACCATGAGAGATCTACCTGTGCCCCCCTTCACTTCCTAGTCTATTTTCACTATCCTGAATTTATGAACACATTTATTAATACATAAAGTGTATGTGCATTTACAAACTTAAAATGAATATACATTTACAATAACTGCTTGCAACTTAGCATTTGTATGTTTGGTTGAGCTGCTTTACATTTTACTGGCCTGCTGCACATTCAAATATCTGCTTTGCATGTACCAAAAATTTCATCTACAAATTATTTATAGAAAGACATCCTTATTTTGTATAGAATTAATAATTTGTGTTTATGCAAAAAAATATGAAAGAACTCGGCAGGGGGTGGGGGTGGGGGGACAAAATGCAGCCACCAGTCTGAAGATAAAATTCTTGCTTATGGGCTGGGATAGCAGTCAAATTCCTCAGGGGTCAATTGTGAGGAGTTTTTGAACCACTGGAGCTCCATTTGAAAGATTCTTGTGGCCTTAAGAAATCCTTCAGCTGCCTCCATTATTTTTTCATTGGCACCTTTTCTACCAGTTTGTGGAGTGCCAATACAGAGACAGTCCATTTCAGCACACTTGTGATAGAGGTTAGGGCTGCACAAAGTTTGGGTCACTGATTCAATTCAGAGGACATTTGGCCTGATTTGGTGGCTGAATCTCCAAATCTGAATTGAAACAGGAGACATTTTAATCTCTCTGAAATGAATTAGAACTCTCCAAATAGATTTGGAAAGATTTGATGATTCGGACATGAACACAGCTTTAAATGTTTTTTCTACATACCTCAAGGTACCAGGCAGCTCATGAATGCTGCAATGCTGGGGCAGAAGAAGCATCCCAAAGAAGCATGGGGAGGTCCCCAATGCGCTTGGCAGCAGACCCAGAAGTGGACTAGAAGCACTTCTGGTCTGCTTCTGGGTCTGCCAGGGAGCATGCAGGGTCCCTCCCCTCCTCTCCCCCCCGTGCCCTCCCTGGCTTGGTGACTGATGTCCCCCCCCAAGCTCCTGTGGGATGCTCCATCTACCCAAGCATCACAGCATTCACAAGCTGTGCCTGGTACCTCAAGGTAAGCAGAAAAAACATTTAAAGCTGTGTCTATGGCCAAATCACTGATTCTCCAAATCAGCATCAACTGTTGAGAATCGGGGACAATGATCTGAATCAAGTAATTGAATCACTGTCCCTGATTTGGGCCAAATCCAAATTGAATAGGGCCCATTTGGCATATCCGTAGTAGAGGTACCACCTCATACAGCTAATCTGACCTCATAACCCTAACACATGAGACTCAAGCAGGTTGAAGAGAACCCTGTATAGGACCTCACACTAAGGTGAATGTGACACCTGCCACCAGCAAAACTGGTGCAAGCCTTAAGGAGGAATGCATAATGGGAAAAATAATTTACAATGTGAGAAAAATGGGCATTAAAATATAAGTAATTTTGACTGACCCATGTAATGTAGCCACAAAAGATTAAACTGAAAACCCCAGGACTTCTTAACCTTAAGTACTTTATAATGTTGAGCTGAATATAGAAGTCTTAGAAGTAAAGAATATTAACTCTCTACTGTGTATATATCCTCCTTCAGGCTACTGGAGCTTCTGAATTCTACCTGGCGGTGATACTTGCTTTATGTCTGAGGGCCCCTCTACATGTGCAGGTAAAAGTGCAATGGGATCTAATGCATAATCTACACAATTGCACTTCATGCCACATGTACATGGCAGGAGGCACAACTGTGGGATTACACATTAGATTCAATCACAGTCCTAGGCTCCTCCTAAACTGACTCCTGCAGGTTCAAGCCCCGCAGCTAACAGGGCTTAGCAGGACTGGCAGTGGGAGCAGTGTTCCCTGAACTGCCCCTGCTGCAAGCCCCACAGCTCATGTGGGCTGTAGGCCTTGCAGCAGGGGCAGCATGGGGAACACTGTACCTGCTGCAAATCCCATACCTCATGAGGTGTTCTCCATATTTCAAGCTCTGCAGCTGTCACCAGTGCAATCCTTGACAACTAAAAGGCTGGCAGCCGGATGGTGCACCCCCATGGCTAGGAGCCCTTCAGTTAACGGGGCTCTTGGCCACACATTCAATTAAATGGTGTGATTAGAACAAGCTATAAATTTATTACACAGTTTTTGTGGAATAGCTTTGTAGCTTACTGCTTTTTTTATTGTGCCATTAATTGGTTGACTGTGTAACTGGGTCACAACTTAAGGCATGATTACCTGGTTAATCACACCTTAAGTGTAACATGTAGAGGGGGCCTGAGTGTGGTAAGTGAGCGGGTAGTTCATAATTATAGACTATGACTATTTATAAAATGCATGGAAAGAAAAATTTGCACAAAGATGATAGGCAGAAAGAGAGGAAGGTCTGGTCTGAGAAAACAAGCAAGATATAGAGTAAATGAAAGCAAAGTTCAACCAAATATAAGCTTTGTAATGAACTTTATTTATCAATCATGGCTACTTCCCCTTCAAGATTACCTAAGCCTTTTTTTAAAGCTATACCACAAGACTACCCTTCCTGAAATGCCTCATGAAGAATCCCATCTTTTGTCAGCTTCCCTGTTCATCCCGTATCTGTTGGTCGCCTCCACCAGAGATTAAGTTTACTTTCGATATTGATCCGCAATCAGATGATCATAGAACAGGTTGTAAATATATTAAAAGGCAGGCTGCCTATTGGCTTATATTATGTATCCAGCTTGATACAAGCTCTATACAAGAAATGCCAGGGATACAGATAGGTAGATACCCAGAACATAGTAGGCCAAATTCATCCCTGGTATAAATTCACTGGGTTCATTAGAACTAAACCAAAAATGAGCTTTTGACACATTCACATAGATGGCAGGGACTCTTTTCCCCATTAGCTGGTTTGCTGTCCTCTACTATATAAGGAACTGCTGTGTTGACTGTGTTTGAAATTACATCTTTTTGCATCATGGTGACTAGGAGCATACACTAAATTATTAGATCATTATAAATTATTTATAGGGCCCAAGTCTTGCCTGTTTAACATCTTCCCTGCTTAATAAGATAAGCATGGAGTTGGATATTTTAAGTTTGAGGCATTAATACTGCAGACAGAAACACATGCTTGAGTTTTTTTGTTTTGTTTTTTTAATGAAAAGTGTCCTTATGAACTCTGGGATGCGAATGTTCATCCTCGAGAAACTGCACTGAAGAAATGACCATGAGACTATTGTTCTAACTGCAATTTCCTTAAAACATGCCTGCATCCCCATCACATTTCAACAAAAATCCCTTTTAATTCTCTTACCCCACTTTAACTACTGATGCAATCTTTGGAAGAAGTAAACTGTTCTCTCTACATCCATCTGTTTTCTAAAGTTTTTTCTTTACTTTTGTGCAGAGAAACTCCTTCCACCTGAACCTTATCTATGGCTACATATTTGCCTCTTCAGCTTTCTTCTTCCTTGATTGGGGAAAATGGGAAATAAAGAATTTGAAGCAGGAAATAATGGTAGGCTGAGAGTTTAATTTTTAATTTTTTAAAAAAAACTGAGTGCCCCTCACTTCCAACTTGCTGCTGGCTTACTGCCAGTACCCTTCACCCCTGATCCAGAGTTTCCTGGCCCTGCCAGTGCCCCTCATTCCTAAGTCTACATCCCCCCCTCCCCATACCCCTCTCAGCCCTGCTGGTGCCCCTCACTTCCACCCTGCAACCCGCAGCCCTGCCAGAAGGAGCCCCCAGCTGCCCCTGTCCTGCCTGGGCTGGAGTGCAGTGGTTGTGGCAGCTCCAGCTAATGCAGGCAGAGGCAGAGCAAGTCTGGCTCTGGCATGGGATGAAAGGAGGAGGAGGGGAAACCCGTGGTACCCCCTACCCCGGGCTGGGACTCCTGCACCATGCCAGAGGGACTGGCCATGCCTCCCCGCCCCCAGGTATCTCCCAGCTGCCCTGCCCTGCCCCTGTGAACATAGGTACCAGCCCTGGTATCACCAGCCAGGTCATACAACTCCTTGCTGCCCGCAAAGGGCCCCCTGCCCAATTCCTCCTATGGAGGTTCAAGGGACTGCTTCCTGCCCCACCCTTGCTGTCTAGCCCCAGCTCCACCTCCAGCTCCAGGACACCTTCCTTGGGGGCTGGTAGGCACCTGCCCCCCCCTCACACACCCATCCCCTCCATACACATGGCACCTCCTGCCTCTAAATCACCCCAAGCAGCTCTTCGCAGGTAAGTTTATGGGGAGCAGGGATTGGAAGGGCCAGGGCTTGGGGACTATCTGGGGCACTGTGCGGTGTGTGTGTGGGGGGAGGGGGGGAAGGAGAGTGTCACCTTCTATGTCAACCTCTCTTAAATCTTGGTACAGGGGAAAAAGTTTGACTTACTAGATAGGGGTCTGGACTGGACTCAGAAGTCCTGGGCTCTATTGCTCATTTTCCTGCTAAACTGCCTAGTGACTTCACTGTGTGTCAGTTTCCCCAGGTATAAAATGGGGATATGAATACTGACCTCCTTGGTGAAAAACCTTGACATCTACTGGGAATTATTAATTAATATTAAAAAATATGCTATTAATAGACTCCAGGCAGAAATCATATTGTCCCAGAGAGTGAAATCCTTCTCCTTACTAACACTGAACATCAGTTTCAATGGGCTCATGATTAAAGGAAACTTATTTGTGGTGGTAAGACTAATTGTTCTTCTTACCTAATTTTTGCTGGCTTTCTTCTGCGATTGAATATTTAGCATTTGTAGTTATAGTACATACAAGTGGTAACAGATGTCATCTAGAGTGCAAAGCTACCTTTATTAATTTGTTGGTAATACAGTCCTCGATGGCAATGTGCCATAGCAAGTGTGGTAACAGCTTCACCCTTTTACATCACTAGTATAGTATAGTCCTGGTGCATCTACATGTGCAATTAATGCAACTGAATAAATTACAGTGCAATCTGAGCCGGAGTAAACTAATCCAGATGTCACCATCTACATTTGCATTTGAGCACAGTAATTTACTGCACTGTTAGATAGTCCTGTGAGACACAAGGACTATCTGGTGGTGCAGTAAATTAGTCTACATGGGCCTGACTGCTGTGCATGTATAGATGATGACACTTTACTGAACATCAAATTATTCTACTGAGCAGTAAAGCACACATGTATACATACCCTCTGTTATCTCCATTGATAAAATTCTTTATAGCACCTGGATGTCTCACACCTAGTTTATATCAATAAGAGCTTTCAAACTCAGTCAACCACATTTGTAAATTACAGGAACTGCCTGGGGAGAAACCTGTGTGATTCACTGGGGATTTTGGTAGACAAATGTAGCTGTTATTGTGATGGCTAAATACTTTGTTGTCAGAGAATTGTCTGGAAAAATAAAGTTGTTGAATAGAGCCAACTGTTGCTACTTAGACAAACTCTTATAAATCCTTTATTATACGTTTAGATAGTAGCTAGTACAATAGTGTCCTGGACCATGATGAGAGCACCTACATGCTGCAGAAATAGAAATAATAGTAAAATGTACCCGGGCAGTACTCCAAGAGGTACCCCCTCTCCAACTGAAGTGCTGTGGGAGGTGTAGGGACCCTTCTCCCCCTAAAGAAGGGAACTAGATTACTAATGGGGACTTAACCATATACCTTTTAATGAGAAAACAGTACTGGGAACATAACCAGTATAAACCATGGGGTATAGGGGACACTACAGTGCCCCAAGGAGGCAGGGTTCAATAAAGGTTAGATGCTTACAATCATAGACATATTCATCAATTTGACAAAAGACAGGGTTAACCAAAATTTAAAACACAAAAAGCAGAGCAAACAATATTGGTTGGCAAAATATAAAAAAAAGGCACAAAATACAAAATGTCAAATAAAAAAAGAATATAGGGCCTAGGTATGTGGAAGGGAGAGAAAACAGAATGACCCCTTTCCACTGCAACAAGAACTTTTTCGTGTTGCTTCACTCACCCCAGCTAGGACTTGAATGTGTAGCTCCCCTCTGGTAGGCTGAAACTCTACCACACAGCCACCAGTGATGGTGCTGCTCCAAGCTGCTGGGGGTCTTGAGCTTCCAGGAGCCCCAGCTTTACATGGAGCTGCCTGGCCTCTGACTGGAGGAGCTGGAAGCAGAGCTGGGAACCTCTCAGGTCGCTGCTTAGATCCTTGCTGGAGCTGGGGAGCCTCTCCTGATGGCCACAGACTCTTGTAGGGGATCCTGGAGCCCAGTGGGGAGCCTCTCCTGCCGGCTGCATGCCGCACTGCTGAGGGTCCAACTGCTGCCTGCAGGTCCTGCTCCTTCAGGTGCTTCTGGGGCAACTGCTCCCACCCTGCTGGCCCAGCTCTTTGAGACTCCTTCCTTGTTGTCTCTCACTGGTCTCCTGTGCTGCCCCTTTTATGCCCCTCCAGGTGACCCAGGGGGCCAATCAGGGGACATGGAGGGTGAGTCTCTGGGGCCTGATTGGTGAATCCCAAGTCCTCCAATCATCTTTTACCCCTTTAAAACCCCTGGGCCAAATCATTACCAGATTGGTGAGGAAAGGGAATCCCAAGTCCTCCAATCATCTTTTACGCTTTCAAAACCCCTGGGCTAAGTCACTGCCAACCAGCCCGTTGCAAATACTTCAAAGCAAAAGTAAAATTCTCCAACAACTTTTGGTGTTTCTACCCATAGCAAGTGTCAGTTCCCACAGGGATGCTATATAAGATGCCTGTTTTTTGAAGTGGTGATTTTGGGGAATTCTTCAGTAAATGACTGCCTACAAACACATGGGCTCAGACTTGAGGGACCAGAAGGCCCCTTCCAGACTTATCTTTCTATCTGGGACAGGATCAGAATGATACAGCAAAAGGCACTGAGAGCAATTCCCTATAAACTAAAGGACAGAATTACTGATGCCCTGATTTGTGATACCATATAAAAGTTACATCTATGAGGAAGTTTAAACTAGGATTGTCTGGTTTGAGGGACTTGCTTTCCATTGCTAAGCCAAAATAAGAAGTTGGCAGAAAAAAATATTTTATTTAATCTTCAGGGAGGGGGTAAATTTTGAGCCAGTGACCACAGGAAACAACTAAAATCAAATAGAACACCCATTTGTGTTTCTAAAGACTATGGTGGAATTATAATTGACAGATTTAGGGTCTCAGAGGGTACCAGTGGTAACTGACACACTTACTGCTATTAAAGTCTCTCTTAACAAATCTGTATTTTGCTACATTTACAGTTTTTGTATGGCCAGCAGATAAAACAGAGGTTTTCAGATTTTTTCACAGTGGTGAGGACATTCTATTTTTATTAGTGAATATTCCTTATTCCTTATTATTATTTTACTAGTGAATATTCCTAAATGTTGTTATAGCCATGATAGTTTGGGAAATATATGCAAATCATAGTTTATTTGGGAATATCTTTTATTGGCCCAACTGTATAGCCAGATATTACCAAGCAAACCTCTTTTATCACAAAACCATAAACATTCATAATAACTCATTAATTCATTAATTCATAATTCATTAATTCTTTCATGAATCATTAATAATTAAATCATAAAAATAAATATATAATCGGAGGTACCATTGTTACTGTTCTGAATTAACATAAACATACTTTGTTCAATTTCTGCCAAGAATAGGTATATTTTCTTCACTAAAAATGTGTTTTAATACTAAAGTTTCCAAATTGTGATCTGTCTTTAAATGTTTGCTTTTCCAAGGTGTTATGCATTTACATAAGTCTGAAGTAAATGAGAGCAGCATAAACTCGATACCTGTCTTAATCAAACTATTCTTACTGGAATGTCCAAAGAACAATGTTGGAGTCGGACTGTAGATACTCAGTTTTAAAACTTATATCTGCATTCTTTTCATCAGGTGCAGAAATGATATCTGAAAATCTAAATAACAATGTAAATAATATATCTTCTTCTTTATGGATAATGACTTACAAAACAAAATGGTCAAGATGGAGGAGACTGAATAAAGCAAAAATGTATTTGGGTTATAGGAGGACAGAGGATATAAATCAACAAAAAAGACTTTATAGTCCACAGTGGTCTGTGGTTGCATAAATGTTGCTCTTTTAAATTTGATAAATTTGATGTAAACTGTTATTAGACACCCAGATAAATTTAGCTTTATATTGTTCCTGTTTTGAAATAATAACACAGATTAACTTTATAGTTAAGCAAATAAAAATTAATGTTTATATTTAGATTTATAATAAAAAGTTATTAGTAGTTATGCAGTAATAAACGGGTAAAAAGATTAGTCATATTCTCACTCCCTCTGTAGCATGGGGCACTGTCTAGTTTACACATCTTTGCATATATTATCTAGCTAATTCCTTGCCGTTACAGAGACCCAAAGCATTGGTGGTACTAAAATATTCATGGTACCCCTTTTTTCTCACCTTTTCTCTTCTTGTGGCTCATTGTAGGGTTCCTATTGTAATAAAATCCTGTGCTTTGAGTGTTTTCTGGCTGTGGGATGTGGAAAGATGTTCTTGTAGATCCTATAGGTCAAGTTTATTATATGGTTGCTTGCAACGGCGAGGAATTGAATTTGGTGACTCAGATCTCTTCCAGTCCTGTGTATGAAACATGAATGAAGAGTAAGCCTTAGTCAGAGACAACAAAAAAAGCTATAGATAGGACAAAATATGGAAGAAAATGTTTTTGCTTCCTCCCCTTCCCTTACTGTTTCATATTTTGGAGGAAAAATACATGGGTGGACATAGATGAAGAAGTGAGAGAGATCTGATAGAGGATCTGCCACCTTGGGCCTCACATAATAGTACATAATTTTGCATAATTTTGGAGTCAGTATCAAATGGGCTTACCTAAATCCCTTCCAGGGGTTGTGATGTGTGTCATTTGGCTCCCTTACCCAATGCTTTTCAACTGTACCATGTTTATCTTTCACCCTATGCAGACCTAGTGATTTTACTTTGGTTGCAACAAGTGTTGACTTCAGATTTGCTCAGTCTTGAAACTGAAAGAAAGAAAGAAAATATTTTCTTTCTCAAAAAGAAAATATGAGCCTGGTATAGGAATCACTGAGAAGGCTCTATGGCCTGTGTTATGCAGGGGATCAGAGTAAATGATGACGTGCCATTCTGGCCTTAAAATCTGAACTTAATGAGACAGTTCTGAACCTCTGAATTAATATCCAGCCTTCAAATCCTACTGTGTTTTGTATATCTTATTTTGAATTTGTCACACATTTGAATGATGTGACAGCCCACCTCATAAATACTAAAACAGATTTTAAGGCAATTTTTTTTTTGATTTTGGATTAGTCAAAGTGAATTTTTAACTAGTCTTTTGCCCAACCCTGGTGAATGTGTGCTGTTACTTTGACACCTGGAATAAAATCCAGAGATGATTTAAGTTAATACAAGCTTTGTCAGTCATTGTGGTAAAGCAGGTATGGTATAGACCAATAAGTCAGCAGACTTTGCCAGTAAGTCACTTGTCTTATACGGCGTGTTCAGATGAGTGCACACGTGACTCTTGCCCTACTTCAGACCCCTTTGAGGCATGTGTGGGAATGAAAAAAAGTTCCCCACACTGCAAACTTGCAGCGCGGGGAGAAACTTAGACCCCTGGATATACAGGAGTCTAAAATAAAAAAAGCAAAAAAAAGTCCCGGAGACAACCGGAGGCTGGGGCCTCCAGGGAGATGCTCTGGCTGCCAGAGTGTCTCTGTGGTTGGCCCCTTGCCCTGGTGCTGAAACGTGCAGCTGGCCAGGCCGCATGTTCAGCACCAGGGCTCCAGTGCTGGTGAGTAAGGGGTCTGGGTGGGCTGGAGGAAGGGGGAGGGGACCATGGGAGGGACCCCTGCTGGCCCCACCTGCTCCCCCAGTCCGCCCGATCCCTGCCCAGCTAGGTCCTGCTACCCTCGGGGCCCCTCTGCCACCCGGCCAGTCTGGGCCCATGGCAGCAAGACCCGGCCCAGCTGGGCAGCAGAGGTGTCCCAAGGGTGGCAGGACCCAGCTGGGCCCAGCACGTAGGGACTGCATGCCATGCTGGGTCCCGCTGCCATAGGCCTGGTGCAGCTGGTGGCAGAAGGGTCCCGAGTGCAGCAGGACCCGGCTGGGCTGGAATTGGGGGGGTGGGATGGGGCCCTGGCAGGAGAAGGAGCCGGGCATGGAAGGGATTGGGGGGCTGGGGGAGTGGGCGGGGCCGACAGGTGTCCTCCCCCTACCCCTTACTGGAGCCCTGGTGCTGAACATGTAGCTTGGCCAGCCACACATTTCAGCACCAGGGCAAGGGGCCAACCACAGAGATGCTCTGGCAGCCAGAGCATCTCCCTGGAGGACCCAGCCTCTGGTCACAGGGGCCCTGAGGGTGGCAGGACCTGGCTGGGCCCAGAACATGGTCCCTGTGCCCTGTGCCAGGTTCTGCTGCCAGGGGCCCAGCCCAGCCAGGAAGCAGAAGGGCCCTGAGGATGGCACGACCTGGTTGGGCCTGGCATGTGGTCCCCACATGCTTCGCTGGGTCCTGCCACCATGACTCATCCTGGCTGGGCAGCAGAGAGGCTCCAGGCCCGGCTGGGCCCAGTGTGTGGTCCCCGTGTGCCGCACCAGGTCCTACCACCATAGCTGAGAGCGCCCCACTCCTCTTGCTGCTTCCCCTTTACTGCTAAAGGTAAGTTACGGGCCCTGGGTAAGTGGGGGCTGTGACCCTCCAGGGTGCCTGGGACCCTGGGCAGGGGGGCTGTCCCCCTGTGCAGGATAGGGGCTGTGGCCCTCCAGGGGGGAGCTGTGGGAGGGGCATTCCATGTGCTGTGTGGGGGGCAGCACCCTGTGGGGACCAGAGGACCCACCCTTCCCGAGCAGAACTCCCACAAGGTCCTGCACACCCACGGTTCCCCCAGCAATCACCCCACACCTACCCACACACCAAACCACTTCTTACCACACACCTCTTCCCACCCCCTTCCTACAAACAGCATATCCCCCATCACATACCCATCATGTGTGAAGAAAACCAAAAGTAGACATCAACACATATAGGTATTTAGAATTTATCATGATGATAGAGACACTGGTAGGCTTCTACATGGTGTTAACATTGTAAATATACCAATAAAGCATTGCCCAACTGATTGCTCTCTCTCTGTCTCTCTAGGTGTGTGTGTGTGTGTGTGTGTGTGTGTGTGTGTAGAGTGGTCTTTTGTTTTAATTGTGGAAAACCATGGATTTGGGGGTATTTTTAAAAATGGATTTGGGATGCTGCTGCAGCAGTCCAGCTGGCACAAGGTGTAGTGTCCCCAGATACCAAGTGGCTGGGCCCCAGAAGCTCCTGTCCATTTGTATCCCACATGGCTAACTAATAGTCCCTACTGGGGCCAATGGGTGAAAGATACAACAGAATTCTTGGGACAAAAAAGGCAAAAAAAACAGTATAGGAGTGTTGTGTGGGTCAAAGGGTCAAAACATGAAAATAAGTGTACCTGAGGGGGGCACCAAGCATAATCCCCCAGGCTTCACCCACTGGTCCTCAAAGGTATCCAAGGAGCTGGTCGATGCCGCCCACTGGTGCTCCGCCTGGAGACATGCATGGACAAGTGAGACAAAAGCGACCCCGCAGTCTCTGGGTACCTTCCCAGCCAGAGCCTCCTTTGTGGTCAAATACAGGGCCCACTTGGCCAGAGCCAGGAGGAGGTTGACCAGGAGGTCCCAGGACTTGGTGGGGCTGCAGATGGGGTGACCAAAAACAAAAAGGTGGGGGCTGAAATTCAACCAGAACCTCAAGAGGAGGCTCTGGAGGTGGAGGGGCTGCAGCCTGGTGCACTTGAGCGTCATGTGCGCCAGGGTCTCCCTCTGCCTGCAGAAGGGGCAGGAGACTGGGGTGTCTGTGAAGCTCTCCACATACACACCCATGACAATGGTTCCATGGAGGAGCCACCAGCTGAGATCCCCAATGGCTCATGAGATGAGGTTGGAGTACAGACTCAGCCACTGGGGTGCCCCAGCCATGCCCTTGCCGAGCAGGTCCCACCACTTGGTGTCTGAGCAGGACACAAGGGTGGCATGATGGACAGTGCAGTGCACAAGCATGTAGAGGTGATGGTGATGGACAGTAGAAAAGCAGACCAGTCTGGTGTCCTCCAGCTAGCTCAGGTGGTGGAGCAGGGAGTGGTATGAAGTCAGGTGAGGCACTGGCTCCACAACAAATTCCGGTGGGCTGGAGGACATGGAGGGGGGCGGGGACCACCACTGTGCAGGACCTGGTCAACAAAGGCAAGGGCATCAGGAGGTAGGGCAGATTTCACCTCCTGGATCAGATGGCAGGTTGCACGTGTCGTGGGTAGACCCATGAGCCCAGCCAGCACAGAGGGGTCCTGCCTATCATAGTCCGGGAAGTCTCCAATATAGGTGACACCAGCCAGGATCAACCTCTGTCACAACCAAGGCGACTCTGCCATTGGCACCTCTAGTTGGGGGTTCCAGAGGAGGGGCTCAACAAGCAGGTTGGCATCCTGGCCGACTGTTGTGGGGGACCTGGAGGAGAAGACCAGCTTCCAGGCCTAGGTCCCAGAAGCTCCTGGGAGCGCATAGCCCTGAGCTGCTTGCCAGGGCAGTTCTTTGTACGGATCGGGCCAGGACAGAGCAGCTTTTTATACTGCTGGGGACAGCATAGGTGCTGGCCCTCTAGCTCCCCCTGGCTGCAGATCCGGGAGGAGCCAAGCAGGATTAATTTGCCCCAAGTGGTACAATTTGCTCCACAACAAAGTGCGCATCCGAGCACATGCACTGAGGCAAAAAGCCCTGGCTCAAATTTGCAACACTTCTATTTGAGCTGCTGCAAGCGCACGTGCTTGCATGTGTGGAAGTGGCCATAGGGTATGTCCCAAGAGTGTATCCATTTCCTACCCATTGTAGTATGCCAGGGTCCCAGGGGTGGCAGTGACACTCCCTGGTGGCTCCACAACCATGCCTCTCTGCCCATAGGGTTCCCTCTCTTCTATCTCACCCTATGTCTTGCTGGGTGTTACAGTAATATTGTTCACAGTACTATTGTTCAGCCTCCCTCTACCCCTTTACTCTCTCTAGGCCTTCTAGCCCAGGGCCACTTTATCAGACCTGGTTTTGAGGTACTAGCTCACCTTTGGCCCTTTTGGGCACTAAGCCCCTAGCCCTTGTCTGCCAAGCCCCAGTCTGGCTGGGCCTCTCTCGGGCACCAGGCCTCTGGCCCCTGTCTGGCACTCTGCTTCACTGGCAGGGCTCAAGATGATCATGAGTCCCATGGGCACTAATGGAACCTCTGTATACCTCCCCTACTGTACCCACCCAAACCACCAGTGTAACTTCAGCATAAACACTAAGCCCCTGAGCCATAACGTAAGCATAAACAGGAAGCAGCCCTCTGTTTAAGAGGGCAAACCTTCCCTCATTTCTAGTGGCAGCATGCCTTCCAGCCCTGGGCTATCTTTTTAAGCTCCCCAAGCCTCACTAGGGTTCCACAGGCAAGATAGCCATCCATTCAAGAGTCCTGCTGCCAGGAAGAGATCAGCTGGCTAGCCCAAGCCTCAGGCTTGTAACTTCCCAGGGCCCTGCCCCCTTCCGTTAGCAGACTGCCTGGGCTGCCTGCAGATGCCTGCTAACTGCCCCATTGCCTGACTGCCGCAGCAACCTGCAGCTACTGTAACCTGCCTGGCCTGCAGAACTCTCTTCCTCCCGGCTTCCCTCCCAAGGTATTTCTCTCTTTAAGGAACAGGGAGCCTGAGGCCCTCTGTTGCACCTATACAATAATATTGTCCTCCTTTGAATTCTGCTTCATTACTCGTCTACAAACTCTCCTTGGCCACGATGATTACATAAATAAATTGACAGTGATTATGCAGTTAGTTTGCTGAGACTTTTGCCATTTAGGCTTACCAAATTGTCTCATTTTTTTAATTGTACTCCCAATCTTCCTTCATCTGCTGTCTCATATTAAGCAGCAGTGATTTTCAACCAGGGTGCCTTGAGATCTTTTCAGGGGAACTCCTGGGTGCCACACCATGTTAATGTTATTAGATGGTCAAACATGATTCATAAGATAAACCCAGAGTTTTCAAAGAGGAATCCATAGTGTTTAAAGCATTCTGACCTGGTGTGTTCTTTTGGGTTCTTTGCAACAGAAGAATCACACAATTATTTTTCCATAGTAAAAAAAAAAAGTGAAAATTAAGTGCTGACATTTTCCAAGGAATGGAATGCCTTGAGTCTATCCAGAGGTGTCTCAAAACTAAAAAAAATTGAGACCCACCTGTGTAGAGATATAACACTTATTTTATTCAGGAGGAATAGTGGAGCAGGCAGCATTTACACTGAAACAAATGCTGTTTTCCAGTGTCAGATTACTTTGGAAGGCACTCCCCTGCAGGTAGGGGAGGGTCCAGGGAGTGAATTGCTATACGTGCACCCCAATTTGATTCCTGCTCCACGCAGAGTTTAAACCAACTGCCTGGCAGTGGTGGCAGCATTTCTAGTCAGGTAGTGATGAGGGAGTCAGCACCGGGAGTTTCAGCAGTGTCAAGTTGCAGCAAGGAAAGTTTAGTTTAGATGTTGAATAAAATGTTCTCACAAGGAGGGTAGCAAAGCATTGGAACAGGCTACCCAGAGAGGCTGTAGAATCACCATCCTTAGAGGTTTTTAAGGCTGGGGTAGACAGCCTTGGCTGGCATGATTTAGCTGGGGATGGTCCTGCTTGGAGTAGCGGGTTGGACTAGATGACCTCCTAAGGTCCCTTCCAACCCTAATATTTTTTAGGATTCTATGAGTCACTTGACTTCATGGCTCATTCTCATCATGTGCCTGCTCCACTGGCCTAGGAGGAAAGCTTCCAATTTCTTTTTGAACTGGAGAAAAATAGGTATCATGTTCTCTGGGATAATGCACCCCCCTGACCCCTCTAAATCCTAAATCTGCCTTTGCTTGCAGGTATTGGTGTTCCCTGCCATGGGGCCTTTCACTCAGGCCCAACCACCTGCTGAGTGCCAACCAGCTCCCACCACCCTTGGGTCTTCCCCTAGGATTTGACCTACAACAGGGCACAAAGCCTCACCATACAATCAAGTGTGTCTGTAAGCTTTCCTCCTAGGTCAGTGGAGCAAGAACATGTTGAAAAAGAGCCATGAAGTCAAGCACAGGCAACTGGTAGGTGGGGCATGAGGGGGCACGTGCCCCCTTCCCCCAAGATTGGCCTCAGACTCAGCCCCGCTTAGGATGGGGCAGTTTTTTTGCCACGCAGTGTTGGGGGTAGGGGAGCACTAAGCTGTGGCACCGAAGAATAGCAGTGGATGTGGGGCTTTTGGCCTGCCCCCAGGCCCACCCACAAATTGTGTCCCCCAGACTCAGGAGGCACCAGTCAACCCTGAAGTCAAGTGACTCATAGACTCCTAGAAAAATGAGTGTTGTAAGGGACCTCAGATGGCCATCTAGTCTAGTGGTTCTCAACCTTTTTTGTACCAGGACCCTTCTGTAAACATCAATGGCCAGTCTCGACCCAGTGCTCCTCGCTCCTGATCCACTGCCCCCCATCCCCAGGCTCAAGCCCCACAGTGTGTGTGTATGTGTGTGGCACAGAGGGAACTCTGCCAGCCTACAAGGGAAAAGCCATAGTTTCCCCTGTTTTTCTCATTTCAAAGAGAACCCATGTTTGAAGTTTGTTGATCCCTTTTTAAAGTTTGTTTGCGACCCTTTCATGTGTTCTTGTGACCCACAGGTTGAGAGAAGCTGATCTGGTCCAGCCCCATGCTCAAAGCAGGACCATCCCCAGCTAGATCATCCCAGCCAAGGGTCTGTCTACCCAGGACTTAAAAACCTCCAACCTCTTCGGATAACCATCCTCCTGGTAAGAGAGCTGTTTTTCAGTGTCCAACTTAAACTTCCCTGGCTGCCACTAGAGACCACTGAAACACCCAGGCAGTCTCTTTAAACTCCTCATGAAGCAGGGAGCTTCTGGCCTTTTGGCTCCGATCAAGTGTAGACCTGTTCTTTTGGCTAGGATTAAGTGGGGTTATCCGAAACCCAAGATCTCTGGGCTTGGGCCTGCACGTAGGATGCCTGCCAATGGATCTGGGAGTATGTGAAGTCCCAGGGTGAGAGGCTGGGATGGAGGATGCTTGCTGGTTGTAGTTCCATACACAGTGTTTAGCATGATTGAGTTCTGCCTGCTCAATCAATATGGTTTTTGGAACTCAATCAATATGATCAGGGCTGGATTAATTCTGTAGTGGACCCTAAGCAAACACATTTGTGGGCCCTGGGCTGGTCAAGATCCTTCTCCCCGCCTGGGCACTGCCACCCATGGGGAGCTGGGCGCCGCCACCGTGACAAGGCCAGAGGAGGAAAGGGAAAGGGAAGGGAAGGGTGGTGGATGCAGCCATTAGCACTGCCGCTTGGGAAGGCCTGGGGCCCCTGCAGCTCAGGGCTCTAGGCATGTGCCTAGTTTGCCTTAACTCAGTCCTGGATATGATTTGGAACTGATTTGACTTGACATATCTTAATAAAACAAAAAAAACAAACAAAAAACCTGTTTCAGTGCTTCACTACTCCCTGGTGAGAAAAATGTTGCCCAGTATCCAATCCATGGGTGACTGGTGCCTCCTGAGTCTGGGGGGGCTCCAGATTGCTGACAGGGGCGTGGAGGGGGGTGAGCACAGCACTTCTGGTTTCATGGCTGGTGCTTTCGGGGGTGCCCTTGCTCCTGCGTGCGCCCTACGTGTTGCCAGTGATCCAGGCTAAACTCCCCACAGGTCCCTTCCAACCCTGGTTTTTCCAACCCTCCCCTGGCTGTGACTGGAGACCACTGAGCCTCCTGGCACTGACTTCCTGGGCACCAGAAATGCTGCGGCCCCCTGCCAGGCAAAGTCCTTTGGGTTTATGCGATATCTTTTATCTTTTAGACCAACTAAATAGTCGCCAAAAAAGGTTCTTTGCAGCTTTGAGGTACAAACCCCCTTCCCCAGGAATTGGGGGACTCCGCCTGAAGAAGGGGGCTTGTGCCCCAAAGCTTGCCACGAACTTTTTTGTCCAACTTGTTGGTCTACTAGAAGATATCGTATCTACCTTCAGGGCCTTAAACCCCCCGCTGCTACAGCCCTGCCCAGCCCGGCAGCGTGAGGCGGGGCAGCCGGGCGCCC
>NW_017728906.1:70554516-70579692 GCF_001723895.1 Crocodylus porosus | reverse complement strand
GTGTGTGTGTGTGTGTGTGTCTATGTGTACACATGCACTGTGTCCCTATGTGAACTGTGTGTGTGTGCACACAAGTGTGTTTTTTGTCCCCATGTGAACTGGGGGTGTGTGCGTGCACTTTGTTTCCATGTGATTTGTGCGTGTGCATGTGTGTGCACGTGTGTACTTAAGGGAGAGTTAGTCCTGTGCTTTTCTTCAGCTTTGCTGGGAGACGTTTGCCTGTTGCTAGAGGTTCCTGCTGGATGGCAGGAGGGGTCATGTTAGTTTCTCTTGATCCTCCCTTTCCCAAATATTCCCTCCCCCACTTCCTTTCCATACTAGGGTACAGCTGGTTCTGCAGTGTCACTTCTCCTTCTTCACTTCAGCTTGTACCTGTAACAGGAAAAAAATATTGCTGTTTGGACTCACAGAGGAGGAGGAGGAGGATGTACCTCAACACTAATCAGCTCCCTTAGCAGTTAGGCCTTTGTATTGTGTAGCTGATCCCCTAAAAGCAAAAGCGAATCTCCAGGCAGATGTGTTGTACTTGTCCTTTTGTGGAATCATTTTATGTCCTTTATTTTATATATGGCAAGTCGTATTTTTCCTAATTTTTAGCAAATATGTATATGTTGTAGCTAATGATTGGCACTGTAGTGCATGTTAATAACATTTCTCTGGACACGCATAAAAATTGGGTGTTCCGGGTTTGGCTACAGTACGCCATGGGGCAGTCGCTTTTCTGACTTACAAATTGCTTCTAAACATTAAAATTCTAGAAGGCGTTTTCTGCTTCAGTAATTTATTACATCCCCAAAACATCTAAAATCACTGAAATGTTGAGAGAATGAGTGGAGTGACAGAGCAGTAGTTCCTGTTCCCCACGGGAGAAGTTTGTGCAGACTGTATCCAGGGTCTGACACTGGGCAGGGAAACTCAAAGGAAAGACTCCGACTTATTGTTCTGACTTTTTGCTTGCTGGATTTTGTTAATGTTAAACTTGATAAATCAAAATAATTTACATAATGGTTTGTATCGATTTCCTCTTTAATCAAAGAAGGATAGGATTGGAAAGGACCACAAGGGTCACCTGGATCCAACTTTTGCTGTGATCATGTTGTACATGTTGGTGAAAGAAAAAGGGTGCTTAGATAACTGTGCACTGTGTATGTTGCATTTCATTATTTTGCTGTAAATATGTAACACACCAAAGGTTAATGATGTGTTCTGTCACACAAGTATGTGTTTCCTAGAAAATGTGGGGATAATGGTGCATGTTTTGGTTCAACAGCTTGCAAATGCTGTTGTTTTTGTAAGTCAGTCCTCTTGTTTTTTCCTCCTTTGAGGCATATAAACACACAGGCTCTGCTTTTGTATTCTTTGAGAGGAAAATCAAGACCAGCCAAATTCATTTTCCTCAAGTTGTGGTATAGAGCAGTGGTCTCCAAAGTGGGGTGTGCAAGATGATCCATTGGGGTGTGGGAATAAAATATTAGAACTTGTATTTATATTTATTTTTTATCTAAAAAAATAAAGAAATTAAGCTTTACTAATATTTAATATATGGATTGACACTGGAACCCTCACTTGGTCTGTATGTCAGACGGTCACGTGTCGTGTACGAGGTACATGTATATAATTAATAAATAAATATGCATATATTGGGGGTGTGTGCTCAAAAATTTTTTACTGATAGGGGTGCACAATCAAAAAAGTTTGGAGACCACTGGTATAGAGAATACAGCCCTTGATCTGCAAACTTACATATTGTCTGTCTTCATTTTAGAAGTAAATGAAGAATGGAAAAGGTCAGATCCTAAACCACCCATAGTAACACTCTTATTCTTATTTTGAGCAGTTTCAGCTCTTTGTATCTCTCTTCATTCTTCTCCCTCTAACCTTCCTTCCCCCTTCTCCACCCTATAATTGGACTTGCTAATTTAGGGCTTATCTAAATAGCTGTGAATTTTTGTGTCAGTTTCCTTGCACCACCTTTCACTTTCCAGACTGGTATCTGCCTCTGAGTTTTCCATTGAGAAGTGATTGTGTATCATCAGTGTACCTTGTCTCCTACCAGCTACCTTGAGTTTTAAGGCCTCAGAATCTGGAGATTTCAGATTCTATAGGGAACCGCTTAGTACGTATATTTGATTTTGAGACTTGGCAGGTGAACTAGTTCCCCACTAGTAATAGTAGCTAGCATTGTGCTACACATCAGGGCCTGATCCTGCAAAGATTCATATATATAACTTCACTCATGTGAATAATGGGACAATTAATGTAAGTGAAGTTACACGTATATTTAAGCCTTTGTGGGGTCATGGTCTATATGCCCCAATACATCCCCAGTACCTTTGGCTTTGAGACCTAAGGATAGCTCCAATGAAGTACTAACATGCCTAACATTCTCAACCTCTGGGGTGAAGCCCAGGACTATATTTTAGAGATCTAGGTGTCTTATAAATTTGGTAGGTAGAGTAATAGCCTTAAAATGGGGCGTGCTAGGCAGAGAACTGGCTAAAGTCAGCATGCTTAGTGGAAAGCCATCTAAAATTAGCCAATAGGGAATGCGGTGTGCCTGTAAAATCCTGTTCTTTTCTGGAGCTTAGGTGCTTTTGTTCACTTTAGGATCCACAGCTCTGAACTCTCTCCTGAAGATCGGTGCCTGTCTCCCCCTCTCCCCGCTCAAAAATAAGTAGAACTTGCTCTTTATAAAAAATTGCAGCCAGAAGAAGTGGTTGTTTACATGTTTTACAGAATAGTCTTGTAGTGAAGGCACATGCCCAGGAAGTGGGTTCAATTCTTCAGCCTCAGGGGCTTCAATCCTGCATCTCTCCCGTCCTGAGAAAATGCCCTAATCATCAGGCTGTGGGTTGTTCTATGGGGCTCTCTTGATCCCTCTTGAGGAAGCTGTGTCATTGGGCAGAAGGGAATGTAAGACTGATTGGTCCAAAGAGAGGGAACGTGGTGCTGGGATCTAGTGGTTAGGGAGCTCACATGGCATCCTGGGTTCGTTCCTGTTGCTCACTTCCAGTGCTGTCTCTGCATTTTATCTCTTGACTGTTTAATGTAAAAGTACAGAAATGGTCTTAGGATCAGGACCTGTCTCCCCAGATTAATGCTATAAAAGAAATTGGCAGTCACAGCTGCATTTTTTTATGTCATGCTTGATCCTGTCAGTGTGTGCTTTGGGAATGCTGACTGGATTGTGCCCTCTCTGGGGACTTGGGCAGAGCAACACCTACTTTTCTGGATCCTGATTTGGCTTTGTAGCGAGTCAGCTAGGTCTTGGCTGCCCAATACTGTCAAGAATAATTCTGGGCATCTGTTGAACACTTTGTGTCTAGGGAACTTTAAAGCAGAGTTTAGGTGGCATCTGATCATGAGTTTTTCAGGACCATAGTTTTGGATTAGGGTCCCGGTATTCTTCCTGAATCCTTTTTTTTGAGGAGGGGAGGGATTTGGGGGGGGGCGGGGGTAGAGGATCTAAACAAACACCAAGCTTTAATGGCAGTTGCCCCTATTTATAAGGTGGAGAAATTTTTTTTATGATAAAAGGATCTCTTTTCTGTACCATATGCAGGACAGCCACTTAAAGGTGGCTAGCGACTTAGAGCAGTATTTTTTTGAAATCTACCACCTTTTTAAAAAAAAAAAAGTACCACTTTATTTTTGTTATGTATATGACAACACTCAGTATGTAAATCTATCAGTCTCTTTGTACATATTCCTTTCCCTGTTATTGTGTGCAGTGTATGTTTAAGTATACTTTTTAAAAGCTACTTTTATGATCTTGTTTTAATTGATTGGATTTCAAGTTAATATTCTTTTAATCCACTAACCAGTATGAATGGAAGGAAAGGCATGCTAAACAGAAGAAAAATTGTGTTTTAATTCTCAGCAGGGAGATAAGCGTGTGTTCCTACACTGGAATGTCGGGTGGGGAAAAAAAAAGCAACGTTTACTCATCCAGTGTGCAGTGAAAGGTCAAGCTAGAGTCAACCTACTAATACCCAATGGCGGTGGTAAAAGAGTATCCCACTAACTGGGTTATTAACTAGCCCATTGCAACATGTCACTTTTGCTACTGAAACAAGGCTTAGAAATCCTAACTACCTGGCTCACAAGCAGACTTCTCAGTTCGCCCACTATGTTCAGGTTTTTTTTGGCTGTAACAGATGTGATGAAAAATGGTACGAGATACAGCTTGCTCAAGTTCTTAAATTGGTAATCAGTTTCCTGAAACTCACCCCACCCATATGCAACTAATATGCTAGTAATGCTATGCTAATAATGAAGAAAACTAGGTGCCTGTTGGTATTATCATACTTCTTTGTGATTTCCTTCAAGAATGGAATCATATAAGGACTTTTCAGTCTAATATGCAGACTTCCAAAATAAGATAGTAATATTCATTGTGCTCGATGTTTTTGTGCCTGTGGCTTCCATAGCATTCCAAAGAGTTGCCCAAAAGGCAACTTGTTATTGCCTAATCTGGTAACTGTAAACCTTAAAAGGAGGAGTCTGACTTTTTAAAACAATGTTCAGACCTTCTGCTTCGCTAGGACCTTTGTTTTCAGTATCAATGTGGATATTAGCAATCTCACTTTCTCATCTCTAAAGAAGGGAAACTAACATTGGATTTGGATTTGGTGGTTTAATTGCCAAAACTTAGAAGTCAGTATGATCATATATGAATCATTTAAAAAAACCAAAACAAACTCTATTGGAATCAACTTATTTTTAAAATGTAGTTCACTTTTGTGTTAATGACTCTGACGGTGAGGTCTGGAGGAGGAGGAGGGGAAGGGTACAATTCTCCTGCCATTCAGGTTTGGTTGTAGAGATTGGGTAGAGAAATCTGTCTGGAATTCAGTTCACTTACAACACTAACAACATGCAAATAATTAAATTATCCTGCAATTACCCTGATTGAACTACATTTACTGATAATGAATGCGAAACATTTGGAATTTTTGGAGAGGATGATGCATTTTTTTAAAAGAGAGTACTTTTCAGTAGTATCAGGATTTTGAGTGCCTGCAGCTATACCTCCTTACACTCTGATACTGTAGAAAGCTAATCAAGGTTGGGTCAGGATGGTGTTTTGATGAAAGACCTATAAGTGAAAGCCAGTTTCTTGCAAGAATGTTACATTACTGATTTACCAGGTGAAACGCTGAATTATTAGTGAATTAAAGCTCCAGCTGGAAGTGCTGCTTTCAGATAAGAAACAAACTCTTCTCCTGATGGCTTGTTTCAATTAAGCATTCCATGATTTATTTAAAAAGTGGAGTGTGGTGTACTTTATAAATTTGCCCATGATATCAAAACAACGTTTATAACTCCCATTGGGCTAGAATCCTCCCCGCCCCTGCTTTTTAGTTATATCATTCTTTCATATTGCCTATTCAAAAATGTTACACGGCGCTATTTCTTTTAAAAATAACAATAGCATTTCTACTATGGGCAAAATGAGATCAATTTTTGTAAAATATTTTCTAGTCATTTGGCAGTAGAATTATTCTATCAAAGGAAATAATTGCTTGTAGCTATATATGAATTTGCGGTACCTAAACAGCATTTATTTTAAAATGTTTTAGTAACTCTTTCCTGCTTATGCAGGGGGTTGGACTCGATGATCTATTGAGGTCCCTTCCGACCCTAGCATCTATGAATCTATGAATAACTGTCCATTTATAAAGAAATCTGTAGAATGACTTTTCTGTTTGCTGGCATATAAGGATTTGTTCTTATACATTTATACATTTTGTACAATTAGTCATTAGGGAGGATAACTAAATGGCTCATTGATTAACCTGCAGTTCTTACATCTAGGTGAGAGGCTTAAGAAACTGTCTTTTTCAAGGCTAAGGTTTCTTGTCAAAATCATTATCTGCCAGCAATCCTTTTCTAAAATAAAGTTGTAGATTTGTCAGAAACAATGACTATAACTATCTTGGTAGGTAGATTGCTGCTTTTATGCAGAAAAAGGTATGAATAGCTGATTCTCAGATTATTAATGTGGAACTCTAGCTCAGTCATGGCAGTAGTTCTAATATGCTCTTGCTAATTAGTGAATTATTGGCATGGAGGACTGATGCCCAAGCTCATTTTTTTCTGATGATCGTCATTTGCACTGTTCATTCAAGTAATCCCATCTCTAAGAAAAGCAGTTAATTTTTAAAACTGCTTCTTGAATGCGTGAACTTCCATCTGAAATACTTCATACCTCATAGGTTCTTTGAACTGTATCTGCTGCTCATCTATTCTGAAAGGAATAGTTATAGCTAAACAAAACCATCCGTAAAATTACATTGTGTTATGTCCTACTCTTCAGTTAAACATTCCCCAAAAGTGCTATGTGTTAGGAGATCTGTACAAGTAGGTAGTATGGAGTAGCTTTGTTTTGTTGTTTACTTTTTTCATCGATGTGTTTCATTCTTAGTGGACAGAAATCTGCCACTGATGGTGGTTTTTTCACTTGTATGTTGAGAACAGTTCAAGTTTTTAGTGCTTTGCACTGTTTGGGTGTCAGTGTTGACACCTGGGTGTGACTTGCTTGGATGTTAAGTATACAGTTGCTTTGATACCATTAACATTTGTATTTTTCTTCTAAACTGATTGACAAAGGGAATGCTCCTAATTCTGCAGTGCAGACACTTGGCAGAATTCTTAGGCATACCTCAGAGGTTCATGACCATTAACTTTGGTCTCAGTTCTTCAGACACTAATGTACCTGTTTACTTTTGCTGTGAATAGTTCAACCAGTTGTAAAGCAAACCATGTGCTTAAATGTGTGAGGGACTAGAAGTTTAGGTTGTAAAGAATTATCTAAAAACTGAATTGTATTTGGCAATAATAGAATTTGTGTATACAGTATTTTCCACAGGTGCAATGATTCTTCTTTTCTACTTAACTCAACTCCTCAAAACTCTTACTGACCCCTCCACCAGCCTCATTATAATAACAACAACAAAATGTATGAACTTCTGGGTAATCCAGAAAGATTAGACACTGTTACACAGATTAATTCCAATAATGCAGTTTTCAGTATTATTTTCCTGTATTCCTTTTGTCTTGAGGCCTTGTCCCACAAACATGGAAGTTTCGGTAACAACTTTTTTTGTTAAAAGTTTTAACCTGTTTCAGTTGGTCTTTTATTGTCTGTCACCAGTCAATCCAGATTGTATATGACACCATGAAACACCCGTATCCCCTATACTGAAACAACTGAAAGGAGAAACTCTATTATCTTTGAAGTGGGGAAGGAATGCAGTTCTCGCTTTTTTTATCCTTCCATGGAGGAATCCATAGATTTTTGCCTGATAATGATATGGTGTTTAGTAGGGGTAATCATCAAAAAGCAAGAAATATCTGCACATTGTCTTTTCTATCACATTGCTGTCTCTCTAAGCTTGGTTCCTATGGGTGCTCCCCCTAGCCCACAGAGGGATTCTCCAGCACAAAGGAGAAAGCAAAGTGAAAATACAGTTTGTACCTGCCATGTTGCAAACTTGTCTGTGGGCTGGGCTGAGAAGAGTTAAAAGGAGCTGAGTTGTTACCCCTGTCCTATAATGTTCCAGTGAGAGATGACTGGGATAGTCAGGTGGGAACTCTCATTTGTGGGTGGAGATAGAAAAGAGCAGGTTATCTATCCTATGTTAAACAGAATTCATTTGTCTGCCTGCAGCCTCAAATAAACATAGCTTGCAAAAAGCTTTCTTACAGAGCTCTAGGTCTTGGTAACAAGAAGGAAAACTTTCATAAGGCATTACCCTGTGATGTGGGTTGGGGTAGAAATCACAGGGTAGAAATCAATCACTAGAAATACGTTATCATTCTTTACGGTGTACTAGAAGCAGGATTGAGAGTGAATGAACTGAACTGCATGTGACTGACAGGTGTTAAATTTGGATCACAAAGGAGTATAAAAATTTTCTCCACAAAAAATCCTAGGGTTGTGTTGTAGATGGGCTATGGACAGGTAAACAGTTCTACAAACAGCATGTGTTGCGTTATACTGTGAAGACATTTAGTGTTTGTGTTCACTGCATTTGCTATTGCCTTTACATGATGCATTGGAACTCGTGTAGAAGAACTCTGTTGGACATTGGCAAAATGTAGGGCGTCAGGATAAAGAAAGACTTTTAATATGCTTATATCCTTTTACCCTGTACTTTCAATTCATTTGTTGCTGTCTGTTCCCATCGACTGTGTATTCTTTTTGAAAAAATAAAGATGAAAATGCAAAGCCAGCCAAGGGAAATTATCCATGTGGTTCCCACTTGAATTTGAACATCCAGTCAGTTTTGAGCATCTCAGTTGATAATGTTTTCAATACATGTAATAGAAACATATTTTACTGCGTATGTCTGGCACTACTCCAATAATATCTTTGAATGTATTTAAAAAACAGTAAAACTTCATAAGAATTAACAACCAGCAGCAAACCTCTGATAATTTCTTGCTGCTGTCAGGTTTGCTAAAGCAGCATTTCTCCACTCATGGGTCACAATCCAAAAGTGGGTTGCAAGAATAGATAAAAGGGCTGTGAACAAACTTTAAAAATGGATTCTCTTTTAAAGGAGAAAAACATGGGAAACTATGGATTTTCCCTTGCAGGCTGGCAAAGTTCCAGCCTGTGAGGTGCTGCTTGGGGCCCTCTGTGCCCCACATGCACCCATCCCCAGCTCTACATGCACCCACCCCTTGTTGCCCCACACACTGGGGTCAGGAGTGAGGGCCAGCAGGGCCAGGGGACTGTTGTCTACTTAAACATTTCCAGTCCTGACCCAGTGAATAGTTTACTAGTGAGTCCTTGTGGTACAAAGAAGGTTGAGAACTTTAGTGCCTAAAGTACACTATCATGGTAAGTACTGTATTCACTTGAATCCAAGGCAAGCTTTGCCCCCTCTTAGTCAATATGGGGAAAAATAAGCTTTATCTTGGATTTGAGCACCAGCTCCTGCTCTGCTCTGGTCATGACCTGGGTCTAGAGCTGAAGCGGGGCTGCTGATTGGAGTCAGTAGCATTGTGGTGAGTGTAGGTTGGCCTAGGGCTAGGGGTTGTGGAGAATGGGGGTTGGGCTAGGGGTTCAGGGATCAGGTAAGGAATAGAGCAGCAGGATTGGGTGGGAGATTGTGGGCAGCAGTGTGGCTCAAGGATGGGGTGAAGGATCAGGTGGGGGATCAGGCAGCAGCATGGGTCAGGGAATGGGGCAGTAGCATATATTGCTGCCCAGTCAGTCTGTGTACTGCTACCTGATCCCCCACATACTCTGCTCCATCCCCTGACTCATGCTGCTTCCCTGTCCCCCAACACACTGCTGCTAATTGGGTAGCAGCTACAGATGCACCGATACATTGGTCCAATATCAGATTGGCACCAATATAAAGAAAATTGATTGCATCAGAAATCAGCCTGATGTGGCCAATAATTTGGCCAATAAATGCCTGTGCATGAGTGCAACCACAGCACAGCACATAGGCGGTGAGACACACAGCCTGGCAGCTTGGAGAGCTGCGTGCAACTGATAAGTCTGTTGTGGTGGAAGGGGAGGGGAAAGGGAAGGGGGATGGGAAGGCAGATCAATGCCCTCCCACAATGAGTGAGGCAGGAGCTGGGGCTGGGGCAAGCGGTGCTCAGCCGGGGCAGGGTGAGGCATGGGATGGAGCTGCGGCTTGTTGGGAGGTGGGGTGGGGGGGCAGTTCCCACCACTGTGTGCACCCCAGGAGGGTATGGGGGGGTGTCCCTGGATCTGTGCAGAGAGGAGGGAGGTGGGGGGGGGGGGGAGAGCTGAAGCTGCAAGCTGGGGCCAGGATTGCGCTTGGCTCTTGGTGTGTGGGGGCTGTGCTTGGGGCTGTGCTCCCAGCGCATGGAAGCTGTGCTTGGGGCAGGTGGCGGTGGTGCTGGGAGAGAGGTTATGGGGAGGACTGCAGCTACTCCAGATTTCTATGTAGCTCCCCCACCCCATAGTCCCCTCCCAGTACCACTGCTGCCCACCCTGAGTGCAGCCCTCATGCCCAGAGTGCAGACCCGCAACCCGAGGCACAGCCTCCACATGCCAGGAAGAGCCCGGTGCAGCTGAAGCCCCTTCTGCCCCTTCTTGTGCAGATCCAGGGCACCCCCCCCCCATGCACTCCTGGGGTGCATGCAACGGTGAGAGCTGCACCCCCCAGATAAGCTGCAGCTCTGTCCCATCCCACCCTGCCCTGTCTGGGCAGCGCCTACCCCAGCCCCACTCCCTCCCTCACTGTGGGGGTATTGATCTGCCCCGCTGCATCCCTCCCCCTGTCCACCATAACAAACTTACCAGCTGCAAATAGCTGTATTGGAAATTGGTTTGTTATTAGCTGATATGCCTCCTTAAAAATCAGCTATTGATACTGGCCCCCAAAATCTCTGTTGGTATGCTCAGTAGTAGTGCAGATTAGGGGATGGGGCAGCAGCACACACAGGAGATTGGGCTGGGGGACAGATGGCAGGGGGGAGGGGAGACGGGCAGTAGGGGCTCAGGTGTGTGTGTGTGTGTGGGGGAGGGCAAGTGGCTGGGGAACAAGGTGCAGGGGTCAGGTTATCTGCCTGCCTCTGTGGTTAGCAACAAACTAAGGCTGACACTCCAGTATTAGGTTCTATACATGGACAATTATAAATTTGTTTTAATTTTCTATGCATAGAATCTAGTTACTAGGGCAGTATTCTTAAATCCAAAGTCCTCTTGGATTTGCTTAAATATGGTAATTAGCTGTATGTCCTGTTTTGTTGTGCTTTGTGTAGGTATAGTGTAGGTTTGTGCCTTTATTTTATTTTTTAACCCAATATTATTTTATATTTGTGTCTCTTACAAGTGATTCACTGTGTGTTTCTTGACATGTTTAAAATCTGGGTGTGAGGAATGAACAAATAGGAAATGAATGTTGCTCATGAATAGAGTAGAAGGAAACAGCCAGCTTGCTGTCACTGTGCCAGTATTACTTCACTCTAACTTCAACTCTTGCAGCTTAAGTCATTAGGTGTGTTTCTTTTGTGGGATACTCATTTCTGCATGTGCTTTTGCCACGGTGTGCTTTATGTCACTGTGGATATGAACCAAGACCTGTGGCTCATTTGTTACAGAAACTTGAGACAGGCCTTAGCAGTTCAGTAGAACTCCTTACTCATTGTCCAATTAATGAAACTGCAATATCTTTTTAAAAGTATAAAGTAAAAAGAGTTCTAGTACTGACTTCCAGTTGTTTTATACGACTGTACTCTGAAGAAATTAGTTTTGTCTTTCTTTGGACTTGTTCTCATTGTGTCAGTGGTAAATTTAAGATTAACTGGGCCCTGGGCAAACAGAAAATTGGAGACCTCCCACTAGGCAAGGGCAGGTTCCCTCTGCTCCTGCCAGGGGGCTGGGACTGGGCAAACCAAGAGTGCCACTGAGGTGAAGACAACCCTGGCCCTGACTCGGCCACCCTGCCCAGTGGATGTTGTGCAACTGTGGGGACATGGGCTCCATGCCACCCTTGCTGGTCATCTGCCCCTCTGCCGGCCCCAGCAGGGTGGGGCTGTCCCACCCTGTGCTGTCCCAGGGGCTGTGGTGGCAGCAACCATCCACCAACAGTGGAGAGTAGGAGTGGGGCTGCCCATGGGGGTCTCCTGGCAGCAAATGACACCAGGAAGCCACTCCTACCTGCAGGAAGCCCTGCAACCACTCCAGCCCTGTCTGGCCTGGCCAGAGGGGAGGACGTGCTCACTGCCCACCCTGGTTGCCTGTGGCCAGGATGCCCACCTGGGCCGTGCTGCCCCTGGAGCCCCAGGGAGCCTGGGCCTTATGGGCCCATGCATTAATCCACCTCTGCATAGTATTTTGAACCAGTTTGTGATGTTATGTTACCATTTTATAGGTTGAAACCTTGGCCCCATTGAAGCTTGTGACCAGTCTTGCTTTTGATTTCAGTGGGCCCAGGATGCCTATAAAGCCCTAAATGGTGCTACCTATTTAAAAGTCTTACTCTTCCCTTATGCTCCATCATCATTCCAAAGGTCATCTCAGAGCAATCTCCTGTAAGTGCAATAGGTATGGCAAGCTTATTCGATGAAAATACACAAGGTCATTTTTGATAGTGGCTCATCAGCTTTGAAGCTCCCTCCTCTTGAGGTCTGCCAAAGCATGAGCTTAGATGTCTTTTGGAAGTATTGTAAAATCTTTTTATTTGGGCAAGTTTTTAGCAGGCAAGTTTAAGTTCTGGGGTATAGTTTGGGGAATTGCTTTATTACATATATTATTTTAATGTTTTATCTCTTTTTGTAACTTATGTCGTTTATACTGCAAGCTGTCCTGAACCCTTTCTCTGGGAAAGGCAGAGTAGAAATCAAATAGAGAATTTTTTTTTGCCTTCTAAAGGTTGCACAAAAGGTAACAAACTAGG
The DNA here is from genome assembly GCF_001723895.1 of Crocodylus porosus. Taxonomy (NCBI): domain Eukaryota; kingdom Metazoa; phylum Chordata; order Crocodylia; family Crocodylidae; genus Crocodylus; species Crocodylus porosus. The sequence goes on along the minus strand of NW_017728906.1, from coordinate 70,567,297 downwards.
ACTTAGGTTTGTTGTGTTTTTTTAGCAGTTCTGTAGGGAGCAAAATTTCCTCTTTTAGAACTTGAAAAAACAGTTGCCATAAAGATGGAGTTATATTAGATATCCATAAAGGTTGATTGAGGGTGGTTTACAAAAACATTTTGAAACTTAAATCTAACCAAAATTTCATCAGTTTTGAAATGCAGAAATTATTATCCAACTTTGCTTCATTTTGTACAGTGAATGAGTGAAAGAAAAACCTTTGGTTAATTTTATGTACCCTAATGGATACAAATTCCAAGCTTTGTCTTTGAAAGCAAGTTTATTTTCTCTGTTTCTGCAGCATATATTAAAAATAAATAAATACTTTTTTAGAAAATTCAAACTGTTTTTTGTTTCCTCTGTGCTACATGTTCAGAGAGGTTTTCAGTGCTTTTTTTTCTGAATTATTTTTCAATTTGTCATTGCAACCTAGTCATTACATTTGCAGGAAAATCATAATTATTGATCAAGGTAAGCAAGTGTTAGTTTTAAGGTAACTTTTCCTTTTAGGAGTTCAGCTGCAGCATTACTATTCTGGATTTAGTGGAACTAGATAACTGAATGATCCAAATAGGAATGCATTCCTACATTGGGGAGTAGCAGAAAAAGATGCACTTATTCTAAATGGAAATGTAGTACCTACTACTCTACTCAAGATTACCCATCTTTCCACTGAAGAGGAAAGAGATTGTTTCATGACTTTTGAAAACCACAGATGCTCTTGCTTTTTCTACCTTGTTATGTAGATACCATATAGAATGATTTGTTAGGTGCAGTTTTGCTTTGGCTGTGTCCAGCTGAACAAGCATAGGGTCCCTGGAGAGCCCTCAGTTATTTTTCTTATATTCATAGCTAGATCTATGTAAAACAATGTAATATTCCTTCTGACATACATTAATTGTACCACTAATACTGGTGTGATTAATGATTAAAAATGCATAACATGGTACTAATACTAATTTTATGGCCACATTCTTTAATTATCAGTTAGGGCAACTGTACTCAACCGTTTTTAAACTTGAGGCACCCCTTTAAAAATGTGAGCTCATAGTTTTCACTCACTTTTTGATAACAGAAAATAGAGCTATTCTTTTGCTGAAAAGAACTCAGAAAGACTACAACAGGGCTTCTGACACTATGGGTTGCTATTTAAAATCTGGGTTTATCTTGTGAATCATTATTTGCACACCTAACAGTACTAATAATGCGTGACACGCATGGCACCCCTGAAAGAATCTCAGGGCAACCCAAGGTGCTGTGGTTGAGAATCGCTGGATTAAGGAGTTAATCATAAGTCTTCTAAAACCAAAACCTATGTCCCTGCAGGGTGGTATTGCAGAACTGGTTTCATAGTAAAGAGGAACAGTAATCTTTTTGTACAGTATCACATGTATCATTGTTCTCATTATTATATACTAATGAGATGCAAAAAAGAGTTTATAGATATCCACTACTAAGTATTATCTGTCACAAACTGTATGCCAAGTCATAATGAGTATTTGGAATGAGATTGGGAATCTCTACCATGCCATGTACGAACATCTTTGCTCACTAATTAAATAGCTATTTTGATGAGTTTATATGCTATTTAAAATATATAAAATTAAACTGATAAAATTTAAAATCTAGTTAATTGTTACAGCATCTAAAAACAATCTAATTTATGTTTTCACATTTTAAAATCCTTTTCTAATATGACAATTTCTGTTTTCTAAGATTGCCAGGGCAGCATTTTAATTGTCCTGATTTATTTTGTGTTTCTTTTAATATCCTATTTATCCATATAGTACCTACATCCTGTTCATAAAAGTTAACCATCCAAAATTGGGGTGTGTGGAAACCTAATCCTGCACTGGAACAGAGGCAGAGGAATGTTGGAATAGCAGCAAGGTGATGTGCTCGGTATTGGCTCACCCAGGGTTGAACCCAGAGCAGCTCTGGCTACATGGAGCAGTCCTGTTGTCAGCATCACCCCTTGTCATCCCTGTTGTCACCATCACTGCTTGTGCTGCAGGCCCAAGAGCTACAAGTTTAACCCTCTTACGGCTGCAGTGGAAGAGGGAGTGATGCTGATGATGGGACTTCTGCTCCATGAGAGTACAGCGTTCAGTCCTGGGAGAATCTTTCTGTTCATTTTGCCTTCCCAAAACACAGTGCATGTCTTATTTAGGGGTGTGCAGTATGCAAAAATACAATATCTAGTCATTCAAAATGTTAATCATGCATGTTTACTCTAAATATTCAGGTAGGAATACTGAATTAACTGCTTACACATTTAAGTAGTCTACATCACCTGTGTAAAGGCCTAATAACATGTTTGCGAGCTGTATCTTCTGCAAGGTGCATGCCTTCTCTGGTAATATTTAGTGGGAGGAAAAAGAATTTATGTTTGGACTCTGAGGAGAACAAAAATGCAGTATAAAAGCAGGGAAGAAAGGAAGGTAATTAGTGCTCTGTTGCCTCATCAGGGACTTGAGATCAGTTTCCACAGTTGCTCAATGTTCTGGGGGAGGGGTATAAAAAGAGAACCTCTTCTGAGTAAGAAGCTCATCATTTAAAAAAGGCCTTTGCCATGATACAGCATGCCAAAGGTGTGGGAGGTTATAATTTGAGGGTGTTCTTTTATTTCCCCTCCTATCCTCCATGCACCACAGCCATGAAGTTAACGCTAGGTTAAAGATGAGTCTGTACTATGTTTTTGTTTTTTGCTGTAATGACGTTAGTATAGAGAGGAGTGGTGACCCAAAGGTAGAGCATTAACGTGGGACTTGGGTGACCTGAGGTTCAACTCCCTGTTTTCCTTCAGACATCTTGTGCAGCCTTGGGCCATCATAAGATCTTTCTGTGTCTCCATTCCCCACACATACTTTGGTGATTAGAGCACTTTTATCCCTCATAGAGGTGCTTTGAGGAAAAATACATTAGCGATTTTAGTTACCTAGTTACTGCACTGGTAGAAATAATATTACTAGCTAAGTTAGCTTCATATTACAATCCTTTCATTAGCTGTCTAATTATTTTTTTAAAAACATCTCTTTTACTAGTGACAAGGAAGGAAAGTGAAAGAACTATGCAATGGTATAACTGAGCTAGAAAGGCATTGATTTTTACACACAAGATAGTGTTTAATGCTTTGTAAGATTTATAGGGGGGTAGGTTGTAGCCATGTTGGTCTAAGGACATAGGCAGACAAGGTTCTTTGGGTAAATCCGATATCTTTTATTAGACCAACTCAAATAGTTGGGAGAATTTTTGCAAGCTTTCAGGTTTAAATACCCTTCATCAGGCTGATGAAAGCATCTACTGTTGGTGTGTGCTCTTCCTGGATGAAATGAATAGTAAAGAAGCCAGAGGCTGGTATGCATGCAAGAAAGCCAGTCAGTAAGGATATGCACTTCATACAAAGTAGCCAATACCATATTTACCCAGATCCAAGACAAATTTGAATTTAAGACGACCCCCTACTAATTAGTTTCTGTACCTGGAAAATTTATAGATAGAGTTGATAGACAGTAGTTCTGGAAGGGACCTTGCGAGATCATTGGGTCCAGCCCCCTCCCCAAGGGGCAGGAAGTCAGCTGGGGTCAGATGACTCCAGCAAGATAAGCGTCCAAGCATTTCTTAGCAGTATCCAGAGTAGGTACTTGCACCACTTCTAGGTGGAGTCTATTTCAGACTCTGGAGACTTTGATGGTAAAGAAGTTTTTCCTTATGTCCAGTCTAAAACAGGTTTCCAGCAGTTTGTGACCAGTAGACCTTGTCTTCCCTTGGGGTGTGGTGGTGAACAGATGTTCTCCCAACTCCTAATGCACACCCATTATAATTATAGGCTGCCACCAAGTCATCCCTGAGCCATTGCTTCTCTGGGCTGAAGAGTCCCATGCCTCATTTATAAATGTGTTATAATCAGATTCCATGCATGGAAAATTATTTGAGTGGTCATTTTAAATTTATCCCCCACCCCCATGTTGCAAGACGGTAGGCAGTACAGCAGGGGTGAGCAATAATTTCAGCTGGATGGCTGCTTAATGAGTTTTGGTGAGGTGTCGGGGGCCGCAAAAGTAGCTTTGCACCTTGACAGGTGCCCTGCCCTTTTGTTGCCGTCTTGGGACTGGAAGTCTTGCCCCTAACCCCTGACCTTTGTTAACAGAAGTCCCTCCCCGTAGTCTGAGAACTATTCCTTTTGAGAGGGGGAGAAGGTTTGAAAAAAAAATGTCCAGATGTATGTATGTTGGCATAGTGTGTATAGAAGCAAGTGTGTAGTAGTTCAAAATAAAGTCTTACTCTTGCATATTGTGGCAGGGTGTGGTTGGGGGTGTGTGCATGGATGGGTGTGTATGTGTGGGGAGGTCTGGGTGTACGTGTGGAAGAGTTTGGGATTTGGGGCAGGGTGTGGGGGGGTGTGGGTGGGTATGGTGGGGTGTGAATGGGGGGGAGTCTCCCCTTGGACCTCCCATGATGCACAATCCCCATCACCAGTGGCAGCAGAAGCAGCAGGCAGTGGATCTTCAGGGTGCTTATGGCTGGCACAGGCAGAGCTTGCCAATGGTGTATAGTTCCAGCTAAGTCCTAGGAATTGCACATGGTGGCAGGGAGCGAGGCCAGGCCAGCCCAGATTCATCACACAGTCCTCCCTGTGTCTCCCATGTAGCTTCCAGAACATGGCCAGAGTTGTGCACCATTGGAGGAAGACCTGTGTGATGGAGCCAGTTGCCTGGTCCCACTCCCTGCTACCATGTGCAGCTCCTGGGACTTGACTGAGAAGCAGGGAGCAGGGCCGAGCCCACCTGGCTGCATTGCACGAGTTCCCTTTACTCCCGGTGGAGTCCCAGGAGCTGCACATGGCAGCAGGGAGTGGGGAAAGCTGCTGGCTCCATTGCACGGGACTTCCCCCAGGTGTGCATGAGTCCCAGGAGCTGCACATGAGCCATGGGAAAGTCCACATGATGAAACCAGGATGGCTTAGGCTCTGTGCTCCTGCTGACCCTCTGGGCATGGGCTCTGCACTCCTGCCAGTCCTGGCCTCATGCTCCAGGCTCCAAACCAGCTGCAGATTCAACACACCCACTGCCACTTCCCTACCTGGTGCCTGGAGTACTGCAGCAGTGACAGGAGGAGGTGGCCAAGGGAGCCAAGCTGAAGCTGCGTGCTGGCTGGGGCCAGGGCTGGGGAAAAGGGTGGGTGTGCAGCATCTGCCCCAATGGGAGTAGGAAGGGCTTGGCTTCATGCAGATCACAGCAGGGGCAGCTTCAGGCTATGCTGAATGCAATTAATTGGTAGGCACCTCCTTGTGGGCCAGATGAAATCTCGTGATGGGTTGGATCTGAACTGCAGGCTGTATTTTGCTCACCTCTGCAGCAGGAGAACAGGTAGTGGAGGAAGTGGTAGTGGGGGAGGTGAAGCTCTGACCTCCCCACTCCACTGCCTCTGCCCTCCTGCCACTGCTTGCCCTTGGGCAGGGCTCTGACCCTGCTCCAGCCTGGGGCATGGAGCTCGTGGTTGGTCTGGCCCTAGCTCAGCCATGCAGTAGCTGTTGTGGTGGCAGCTTCAGCTGGGGGCAGAGCAACCATGTGCTACATGCCTTGGATTGGAGCCAGAGTTGGAGGGTAAATGGTGGTAGGGCAGAGTCTGTGGAGGGAAGGCTGCAGCTGTGGCTCCGACTCTGACCCTGGGATGGGGCCTGAGTTGGAGCTGCAGCAGCTACCCTCCTACCTTGTACTCAAATTTAAGATGAGCTTCCCCTCCTTCCCCCCCCCATTAAGGGGAGGATAAAAACCTCGTCTTGGATTTGACTAAATATGGTAAAATATCCTGTCTGAGCAATTACATTCCTCTTTGCAGGGCTCAAGGCATTCCTGAAATGCCAGCACCTATGCAGAAGTGATGCTCTCAACCCTTCTGAAAAGTAGAAAAGATTAAGGGAGTGAGAGCCTGTCAGCACTGAAATAAATAATAATAAAAAGAAAAAGAAGTAATCTGAAAGTTGAGGCAGATATCTGTGTCTGAGAGGTGCCAGCATTTAAAACGTTCCTACATTTGGTCTTAATTATACTTCCTAAATAAATGGAAAGTGTGCAGTCAAAACATACGGCCTCACTGACCTCTTGAACCTCTGCAAGGTGTGCCACTGGAATATTTATACTTCCCAAACTGAAACATGTTACCCACAGCTAAAATACTGATGGTAGAGCTGCTGTGGGGACGAGAACATGATTTGTAGCTGGCCTTTTGGATGGTAATATAGGATAACATTAACAAAACAAAATTTTTTAGGAACTTCAAGATCCTAAATGCCAACAATGGAACCCTAAGGTCTGTGCTAGGGAACATCACAAACTCCCTTTGTTATGTGACTGCTACATTTGGATGCTATGTAGTCACCTGAATGTGGAATGAGGCATGTACCAGTAAGGGTTTGGTTTTTTTCCAGGAGTGCATATTGGCGCCCACTCAGTGCTATACATGCTCTGTATTCATTTTAATTTCTCTAAGCTGTGAAATCAAGGAAAGCCTTGCAAGTTCTGAGGACACGTTTATCCTTCTTTCATAGCATAGCCCTTAATTAAACCTTATTATAATATTCTAGTATGAGGCAGGGTAGATGCTCACTGTATAAAATAACCAAAGTGTCTTGTCTGCCTGCAGCACAAACTTTCATGGACTTCATCAGATGCTGTGCAAGGATGTATATAAAGCAGTGTACAAGGAAAGAGAAATCACAGTATTATTGCCAAGCAATAAACTAATCAGAAGTTTTGTTCTTTTAATGTGTAAACTACTTTAAATGTCAAGTTTAAGAAAAGCACATTAATTAAATGCACATAATTACATAAGGACACACATCATTCCAGAAGTAAATCACTGTTTAAATCATTGACCTCAGTCAAATGTATGGTTCCATACTTATTACTTTGCCCACAGGACCTCTGCTCTGTCTTGCTTCTTTCAAGTGTCTGAAATTGTCTCTGATTTAAAAACAACTTATTCCATTAGTTATTTTTTTTCACTTTATAAGTCATTTTTTAATCTTTTAGCTCTGAACACGTTTTTTCAGATCTTTCTGACTATTTGACTTTTTTTATGGGGTTGTTTTGTTTTGTTTTTGGTAAGAAACCAACCCCCCCACCCCATATTGCATTTTGAAAAAAAGAAATTGGTATGGGCCTACTATTAATGATCACTACTTACTGATTTAATTTTTAAAGGAAAAATTGGATATTTTTGTTGGCATTTTCCCTTGATTGTAGCAGGGATCTTGGTACTTAGGAAGACATAACTGGGAAGAAGTCAGTAGGAATTAACTGCAATCTGGTTGCAATTTTACTTTGCAAAATCTTCAGGAATTGAATTCTCCAGCTGCCTTAACTATGAGAATATCCCTTTCTTTTTTCTCCACACCTTCAGACTGAATGCACAAAGTAAAGCAGGGAACGTATAGATTCCTGTTTCTTCTGTCATTTGTGTAATTAAAGTAGCATGATGCATACTCGGAATTTGGCTGAATTAATGTTACATAGACAACTTTAATTATTGAATTTATTACCTTTTTAGCAGTTGCCTTTGCCTTCTTAGTAATTTTCTTCTGTTTCTCATCAATATAACTTACTTATTTTTTGTTTTTAAAGAAAAGACAAACAAACCAAACCCCAGAAATTTTACAATGTGGCATCACATTTTCATTGACGTGGTTCATGAACTGGGTTGTAACGTTAAGATTTATCACAGCTGAACTGATGGTTTAACACAGTGTTGCTCAATCTTTTGACCTCATGGGCCAGGTTAGCAGTGTGGGGCCAGTCTGTGGAGTGGATCAGACCCTGGGGCCTAGTTCTACCCTCTCCCTGCCCCTGAGTGCCAGGATTGGTTCCCAGGGGCCTGCATCTTTGTCCTGAGATATGGACTCTGAGGACCAGCATTGCCTCCACCCAGTGCTACATGCTAGGATCGGGTGTTCAATCTAATGTGCAGGGTCCTCTAGGTCTAGAAATTTGGCATCAGGGGAGTGGTGTCACCACTGCCAAATTTCCATGAACAGTCCAGTGGCCTGGATGACATGGTGCAACAGGCTGGTGATTGAGCACCCTGGTTTAACTGGTAAATAATAGATGTTTGATTCTCTTCAGCACTCCTTAACCAAGGTGCCTTGAGATCTTTTTAGGGGTGTTGCAGGGCACTATACAATATTAAGAACTCCTAGGTATGCAAACATGATTCACAAGATAAAGTCAGAGGGTACTTGCACACATGCAGGAGCCTGCTTTGACATCAGTGTTGCATGTGACATGTATCAGTGTACAGTAGGCTCGCATGTCACATGTATTCGTGACACAGCACAGTTCCGTGCTGAGAAAATGGCAGTGGTGTGGTTTGAAATAAAACGTTTGATGTGCTTTAGTTGAAAGTGACCCACCATCATTTTCTGAGCTGGAGAACGTGCTGTGCTGCTGATGCATGTGACGCATGGGTGCTTTTAATTAGCGTGGCTTGCTAATTAGAAGTGCCTGGTGCTGCATCAGGGACAAATGTAAAAATGCCCATGGAGTTCAAACAGAACTCCATAGTATTAAAAACATTCTGACCTGATGTTGTTTCTGAGTTGGTTGCAACAAAAAAAATTATTTTTCTGTCATCAAAAATGGAGTGAAAGCAAAGAGGTGACATTTTTCCATGGAGTGCCTTCAGTCTGTCAGGGGTGCTCTGAGTCTAAAAAAAAAGTTGAGAACTGCTGCTCTCTGGGAACCAGCACTAGGCAGGGATGGGAAGCTTTGCCCCTGGGTTTCAAAGACATTTGCTATTGTGTAAGCAGGTCTTAGAGTAGCATAAAGGGAGGGGGTTCTTTATTATGGTTTAGATTCTGTTTCGTACACATGAAAAAGCATGGTACCTGAAAATTAAATAGAGCAGTGCATTAAGTAAATATGTCTGCATTGATGTAGTGACCGGGAAGTGAAGTCATTCAAAATTTGGGTGACAGAGTAAAGACTCAGTGCACGTGACTGCATGAAATCTTTCATTTTGCCTCTTGGATTCGGAGCCAAAGCATGCATAAAAGAACCTGAAAAAGTATTTTGGTTATTGGTATGCAACTGAGCAAGCACATCAGTTTTTTCTACTGTGATTTTTTTTTTTAAGTTCTTTAGCTTTTTATTATTAATAGGACTGGGGTTTTGCCAATTAATATTTTAGGATACTTGATGTGTGCAAGCACAACTCTAGGTGAAGCTACTATTCTTGTTCTAGCTAAGTACCAGAAAGGTGGAGAAACTTGCTTTTAGTTAGACCAGAATCCCCTTTCTGGTTGTTCCTAGGATCTGAGTTGAGAAAGGAGGGGGAATGAAGAACCAGTTGTGCATTTTAACAAGCAGACTTGCATCTAATATATAATGACAGGAACAGAATTTTCTTTTCCTAGCAGTTTATTATTCAAGCCCTGCAGTCTTGGAAGGAACGTCAGGGATTCTTTATGACCTCAAGCACATACCAGTATTTTGTATTTATGACTTTTTTTTTTAATCTGTCAAGTGCTGAGAATGCCTTTGAATGTTCTGTTTTGCTGTAGCTGTATCTGATTGGAATTTCCCTGCATTGATCGAAGTTGTGATCATAAAAGGAAAATATTTATTTCTTCAAGGCCCTCATATTTGTCAGTGAAAATGAACCTATGAAAAAGTGTATATACTTTCATCCTAACACTGCTTTTTATTAAGAGAGATTCCTATCTAAAGAAAATCAATCTGTATCTCTAAAAATACAGTCCTTCCTGTTGTACATTGTGCTAGGATGTCTAATTACTAAGAACAACATTTGCAAAAAACCCACATTCAATATTTATGCTGAAAATGGACAGATCTCAGTGGGAACAACTGGATGCTGAGTACTAATGAGCATTCAATTACTACATGAGAGCTGGACTTCTTGGAGAACATGGCCTTAAACTTCTGCTAAAGTCCAGCAACATCTGGCAATTGTAGAGTTTCTTCTGTTGTTTCTCTAAATGAATGCAGGGAACAAATGGTCTGTTTCTGTTATGTACTGATTACATTGAACTCCCACTGATTCATGGTTTTTGGGCATTTCTAAAGCAGGGGTGGGCAATTATTTTGGGTAGAGGGATGCTTACCAAGTTTTTGCAAGCTGTCAAGGGTCGCATGGGTAGCCCTGCCCCTTGACAGGTACCCCACCCCCTGGTTGTCATCTTGTGACCAGAAGTCCCACCCCCTAACCCCTCACCTTTGCCACCAGAAGTCCCTCCACTTGCCCCTTAAAGTAAGGGGTTCAGCAAGGGGTTTTGCCATCTCAGAACCAGAAAAATACCAAATTATATTCTAAAAATTGATCATCCATAACATTCATTAATTTGATTTCAAAAAATATTTTTGTCCTGATTTACTTGCGTTTGTATTAGTGTACGCAGAGGTGATTGCACAATAGCTTAAAATGAAGTCTTATTCTTGTATATTTTGGCCGGGTGGGTATAGGTTTGTGGGGGCTGTGGGTGTATGGGTATGTGGGTGAGGGTGACTGGGGTTTGTGTATGGCAGTGCAAAGGGAGGTGCAGGTGCAGGTGCACGTGTATAGAGGCGTGTGTTTATATGTGTGTGTGACTCACCCTATGAACACATATGCACACTCTGCTCCTGTGCCTGCGCACGCGCACACTCTGTCCCGTGCCTATACCAGTGGTGGGCAAAATGTGGCCCAGGGGCCAGATGTGGTCCGCTAGGCCACTTTATCCAGCCCGCAGGGCCCCTAAAAAACTTAGAAAATTAATATTTATCTGCTCTGGGCTGCCTGTCATGCGGCCCTCGATGGCTTGCCAAAACTCAGTAAGCGACGCACATGCGCGCACACACCCCCTACCAGCGTGGTCACATGTTCTGTGGTCTGGGGATGCAGCTGGGAGCCATAGCCAGGTGGTGCTGGAACAGGGCAGGGGCAGGAAAGCAGGGAACTGGCTGGGGGTGGGCAGGGCTGGGCTTCTCAAACCTGTCAGCCTGCTGAGAGCTCCCTCTGGGTCCTATTGCCCCTGGCTCCAGACAGCTTTGACAGGGAGTTGGGGTGAATAAATATTGATTTACTAAACTTTTTAGTGGTTCTGCGGGCTGGATAGAATGGTCTGGTGGGCCACATCTGGCCTACAAGCCATATTTTGCCCGCTCCTGTTCTAAGATTTCTGTGGAGTTGTGCCTTTATGACTGTAGTTTTTTGAGGAGGTGCCGACTTCTACAAGTTGCCAGGAATTTATCAGAATGCATCAAACACAGAATGAAATGAATACCCCTGGTTTACCAGTCTGTGGCTTCCCTTAATTGTATTAATTTGATCCTATGTATTGGTGCAGAGTTGAGCCTATCATTTTCTTTTCTGTAATTAGCATATGTGAAGCTTTTAGTTTGAATGGCAGTGTTGATTTCATTCTTTGAGATTACGAGCTTGGTTGATAAAGTAACTATATGGAGTGTAGCCATATGCTTTGCAAAAGTCTAAGCATCACATGATGTTCTGATTTAAAAACTCAGCATTACACACTCAGTAAAGCACATCTTTAACTGATAGATTGTCAGTTGTCTTTGGTTTGTCTGCGTACACATATAAATAAAAAACAAATAAATTAATACACTGGGTTACACACATGCCTAAGCTTGGAGACTTTTTGACTTGGCAGTATTCATAAAGCACGTAGGAGCCCTTTTCTTTCCCATGCCCAGCGCTAAGGGTGTATAGGGCAATGCACATTTCTTGCACCTGTGACTCAAGATGGATCTTTTACGGCACTTAACACCAATCTATAATTAGTTGCTACTGTCTAGTTTACTCTCTTGAATGTCTACTATGGGCCTCAGTCTCTTTCTAAACCATCCTTCTGTCTTCACTGTTACCAGACTATGAGAATTTTCCAGATTCCAATGCCCATCTTATGACCCTGTCCTTTTGTCTTCCTGATCCCTGAAACTGCCTCAGCCAGACTATTTTAAAGGGTTTGCAGGAACTTATGGTTTGGCTTCCAAATTCCTATAGAAGAGGTTGGGGAGCCTTTGCATGAGATTCTGGATATCGCCCATTAGTTTGTGTCCAGCAAGGTGGTCCACTTATTTATGAGGCTGTTATGGATCTGGCCAGAGTGATATGGCAGATTCCACCAACATTGGCTCCTGTGGCCATAAAAAATGCAGTCAAATTCTTTTCATTGGAGTAGGATTCTTTTATACCCACCTGTTGCAATCCTCACACATTGTGGCTTCTGCCTAGGGTGACTACCCGTCCATAATTGGGCAGGACAGTCCCAGGATGGGATCATCAAGCCCCGGTTCTGGGCTGCACAGTTCTGGGACAGCAGTTGTCCTGGATTTGCAGCTTTGTGCAGGGATCTGGGTTTCCCTTTCCAGGCTGGCAGCATATGAGCCTGCAAGCAGCTGCTTGTGACTGCCAGGAGTGAGATGCAGAGCGCGCCACATGTGTACCCGCACATGTGCACATGGCCGGGAAAGAGCTGGGCAGTGTGGAGGACAGCTCCCTGCAGGTAAATCTATGAGGGATAGAAATGGTTGGATCAGATCATGGCCCTCATGGTGAGGGATGGATTGGGGCAAGGACAGGGTCTGAGGGTGCTGCCGAGCTAGGGAGATTTCATAGACATTAGGCCTGGAAGGGACCTCGGAAGATCATCGAGTCCAGCCCCCCCGCCCAAAGGGCAGGAAGTCAGCTGGGGTCATAGGATCCCAGCAAGATAAGCATCCAGTTTGCTCTTGAAGGTGTTCAA
>NW_017728906.1:70494850-70554306 GCF_001723895.1 Crocodylus porosus | reverse complement strand
TTTGTGCGTGGGGCAAGTAGGGAGGCTGGCCAGTGTGGGCTTGGGGTTCCCCCCCTGCTGCCCTTCCCCTAGGAGCCCTGCCCCGCTGTACTAATGTGCTCCTTGCCCATCCATCAGCAGCAGGGGTGGCGGTGGCGTGAAGCTGTGCCCCTTGCTGCTGCTGGGTGGGCAGGGGGCATGGACCAGTGCAGGACTCCCAAGGGAAAGGCAGCAGAGCATGGAGCTCTGAGCCTGCAGTGGGCAGCCTGCATCCACTCCCTGCTCTGCTTGGCTTTTGAGTCTGGTGGTGATGGCTCCCAGGGGAAGGGCAACAGGGTGGGGAGGGGATGCAGACTGCCTGCTATGGGCTCAGGGCTCCCCATGTTGCTGCCTTTCCCTTGGGAGGCTCACACTGGCCTGTGCTCCCTGCAGCAGGGGCACGGACTGATGCGGGAAAGGTTGGGAGGGGTAGTCGGGCATGTTTCCCAGTTTCCCTTTTGAAAAGGTGGTCACCCTACTTCTGCTAACAAGAAGGTCAAACAGTTTAGGAACGTTCCTAACGACGAGGAGCTAAGAAGTTGGATCTGCTAGGGAAGAAAAAGTCTTCTAGTCATCCCTCTTCCAGTTTGGGGTGGTAAAGTGCCAGGATGTGTTGACTCTGATTTCAGAGCATATGAAGAGTCAGTCTCTTGGAAAGACAAATGCTTCTTGGGAGTCTTGTAGTAATTTATGGTTCTCATTACATCGGGTCACTTAATTGCAGAGATCTCTAGAAAGAATGTGACATGCACATTCTCCCATTTGTTGGCTTTAGATTTAGTGATGAGGTGATTCTTGTGGTTCCACAGCCCTGTTTTTGTTTTGTTTTGTTTTGTTTTTTTCCTCAGGAAGTATGAAATACATTGGAGGATTTCCCATTTGAGGGAACAGGATGCTTTAGCTTTAAGACTGAACTCTAAGACTCAAGGTCAACCCTTCACTCCAGAGGTGTAAGCAATAGCATCTCTCCAAGGGAAAAATAAGCACCAATTATATTCAGGACAGGCAATTCCCCTCTCAACTTATGCGGGGGAAAATTTATTATAGGCTGGTGGAGGCACTGTTTCATATGAAAAAGCAACCCATCAGCCCCACCATTGCTTGGGCAACAAGTAAGACTTTCAACTGAACTGTCAGGAGAAATTCCACATTCAAGTTTTCTGCTTATTTTTTACTATATTCTGGAGATGCAGTATGCTTACCTCTTTTTGTGCTTGGTGACCTAGCTGCTGTCTCTGCCCATCATCCATCTTTCAAAGACCAGGTAGTCCTTTTTCATTCAGCAGTGCTGAAGTTGCTGAAAGTCAGGACTAAGGCAGGCCCTCAAGTAACTGATCTTCCAGGAGCCTGCCATTTGAATCCATGGCAAATTGTTAGTTCTGTCTTGTGTCCAAGAAGGTAGCTTTCTTGGTAGTTGTCATTTCAGTGAGAAGGGTCAGAGAGATCCAAACATTATCCTCAGTTCCATCTTATCCTGTGTTCACTCTGGATAAGGTCTCTTTGTGGACACAATCCAAGTTGCTGCAAACAGTAATGAAGGGGTTTCACCTGATTCAGCAGTTGCCTCTGACCATATTCTTCTTAAGCCCCCATTTCTACAGGGCAGAGGCAGTAATAAACTCACATGACATTAGAAGGGCTCTTGCTTTCCTAGAGAATGAGATGAGAGCTTTAAGCGGAGGTTGAATGCTACACCACCTGCTCCTGGGCAAGCCACAGGCCCCAAGGCTGCATGCCTCAGCACTTCCCGCCCCTGCTGCACGGTGTGCCTATTTGGGTGCCCTCCTCAGTGATGGACAGGGTGCGCCCCATTGCACACCATACGAGTGCTACTTCTACCCTCATCCCTCTATTGCACTGCATGCTGGCACAGCCCCAGAGTCACCCTTGGCTCCCAGCATTGTGTGCTGCACTGGGGCAGGGGCAGGAAACAGCAGCTAGAGAGGATGGAGGGAGAATCCAGAGGCTCTAGCTGAGTGATGGCAGGGAAAGGGGTGCCTGGGGCCACAACTTAACCCTTGTGAGCTGTGAGGACTAGCCCTGGACTAGACCATTCACGTGATCTCTAAAGTTATTTATAGCCATAGTAAAGATCTCCATCTACCCAGAGGATATCTAAGTGATTCTTAAACTGCTCAAAGGCTTGTTATAAAATTGACAGTGGGGCCATAAGCATTGGTTAGAGCACATATCACCTGAGCTCTAGTGACATCTGTGGCATCCCTCAGACACATCCGTATTCTAGAAATTTGCAAGAAAGCTTCCTGAAGTACTTTCCACACCTTTTCCAAAGCCTTAAACACTCACTGAAGCTTACGTATTGATTGATCTTTGGGGAAGTGGTCCTGTAGTTGCTGTTTACTGAGACTCTGAGATCCTGAATCTGTGGGCTCCAAGAGGGAAACCTATGACCATAGCAGCTGGTGCTCTTTGAGGTCTGTCCTCCATCTCGTCTTTAGTATCTTATGAATCCTGGGGTTTGGTAGTTGAGAGGAAACAAAGGAGTGGGTAGCAGTCTCTGCCATGTGTGCTAATGGTGTGGATGATGAAGAGGGGCAGGATCCACAGCATGGCGTGGAAAAAAACATTTCAAGCTCAGCTATGTAAGGTGTATGCTCATCCCACAGTGGAATGAAAACATGGACAGTGAATCTTTAAAAACTTAAGGTACTATGCAGAACATTTTGACCGCCTTTGTCTGAGAGAGCAATAGGAATTAGCCTCTAATGGAGGTATTTTGAGTGAGATTCTGCATGATTACCTACTAGATCTAGCTCTAGTAAATATAAAATTTATTTCTGATAAAACTTATGGTTGATACAAATATGGAGGAGTGATCTGGTAAATAGGGTTTATTCAATAAAATTCATTTTAATACAGCCAAACATAGAGATTTCTGTGGAGAAATAGGATTGTATGCCAGACCTACAGAATTCTCCTCCCCTTCCTTCAGTTTTATTTTCCAGCTTCTTGAACTGTTTCTTAAAGTTTCCAAGCAGCAGCTCCATGTCTTTACTAATAGTTCCCTTCCTCTTGCGCACACTTCCCTCAGCTGGTGGCTGTTTCTCTGTTATTTGAATGTAGTAGGAAAGTGCTTTAGTGGGCAAAATAGTGTGCAACAGCCTACTCTTAACAGAGACCTGACAAGCGGTCCAGGAAATGGGTTATTCTGTCCAAAGCAGGAGTACTCAACTCAAACTTCTGTTGAGGGTCACTTGCAGAATATACTTCCAGTGGAAGGCTGTGACCCATAGGATGTTACCTGATCAGATGCAAGCTTTTCAAATCCTTTTTTTATTTAATAAAGAAATTGGTGGGCCATTGGGCTTGCCTTCAAGGCTTCACATTTTTGACCTCCAGTTTGCAAGGAATTTCTGATCCCATAGAAAAGAATGGCCTGTCAGTAAGTTTGGCTGATGAGTTGTTACATACATGTGGAAGATTGCATGTTACCATTGTGATCTATGCTTCCTGGATTTCTGTTTTCTGGTGAGCACTTTCCCTGTGTACACAATTTCAATGACAAGGTAATGATAGTAATATCAAAGTCATGTAGTTAAAAAACAAAACAAAACCTCTTTTTAACTTTTAACCTAAGCCTGGTGCATGGTTACTGCCATGTTAAAAAACATAACTGTTGCAAAAGGATTCTTTGGTAGTCATTGCTTATCTTTGATTTTAAAAACTCTTTTTTGTGATGAATGCACCCAGTCGATACAATGCTTATGGATTGCATTTCAAAGTCTTTAATGCATTGTCATCTGGCAATGTGCAGGTGTTAAATATTTCCATTTCCCCCTACTTCTCTCTTAGACATTACAACGTTGTTATTACAAAGCCTGTTTATTGAAAGCCACCACTTTTAACAAACCCAACAGAAGGAACTTATTATTAGTAGTGTTATAGTACAGGAAATTGCCTAACCCTATTATAGAGAGCACCCTCTTTTAATGAACTTTTCTCCCATGGGGACCTTGACATAAAGAGTTTGGTACTGTATTTATATGAGACATGCAAAACTTGTGATATAAAGAGACAATAGTAACTTTCCAGTAACCTGAAGGTTGCATCTAATTAGTGTGTAAAACTGCATCTGGGGCATTAGGGTCATTTTGACTATTAGGTTGTGCTTTAGGCAGTGTTGATTTCTCTGTTGATTTCTTATATTTTTCTGTAGAGAAATGAAGACACTAAAGGAATACATTGCAAGGAATTAGTACAAAGTAATAATGATTAAAAAGCAAATTAATATTTATTCAGAATGTCTCTGCTAATATTACAGGGGTGTAGGTTGTAGCTGTGTTAGTCTAAGGACATAGGCAGACAAGGTTCTTTGGGGGAATCCGGTATCTTTTATTAGACCAACTTAAATAGTTTCATAGTTGGTAGAGTCGGAAGGGACCTGAGCAGATCATCAAGTCCGAGCCCCTGCCACAGGCAGGAAAGGATGCTAAGGTCAAATGATCCCGGCAGGGTGTTTTATCTAGCCTCCTTTTGAAGACCCCCAGGGTAGGATCAAGCACCACTTCCCTTGGAAGTTGGTTCCAAATCCTAGCCACCCTGACAGTGAAGTAGCCTCCTGATGTCCAGCCTGAATCTACTCTCAGTTAATTTATGGCCAATATTTCTAGTTACTCATGGTGGTGCTTGGGGGAACAGGGTCTCTCCCATTCCCTGCTGGTCCCCCTTGGTAGATTTATAGACTACCATCAGATCCCCTCTCAGCCTTCTCTTGTGGAAGCTGAACAGGTTCAGCCTCTCCTTGTAGGGTCTGCCCTGCTGTCCCCTGATCATCCTCTGGACCCTCTCGATGCTGCCCACATAGTTGGGGGAAAAAAAATTTTAAGCAAGCTTTCGGGTTCAAAAACCCTTAGTCAGGTTGAGGAAATTTCAGGAGTTAGTGTCTGTTCTTCCCAGATGGAATGAAAAGTAAATATTAAGCATTTCTTTATTTATTACTTTTTTGATTTGTATGTGGAGCAAGCCACCAAATTTACCCAAATCCAAAACTATCCTAATTTAAGACAACCCCTCAATAATTAGATTCTATGCATGGAAAATTTATAAGTTGTTACAATTTACCATATATAGAATCTAATTATTGGAGAGTCATTTTGAATTCATTCCCACTCCCACAATAGGGAAAGCAGTGCGTGCGAGGGTAAGACAGTAGGGGAGGTAGTGGGAAGAACAGTAGGGGATAGGCACTAGTGGGGCAAGTGGTGGGAGGGTAGGCAATGAGGAATAAAAAGGAGAGGAGAGAGAGAGAAAGGTAAAGAAAGAGAACAGAAAAAGTGGGGAGAGAGAAAAAAGGAGAATGAGAAGAGCGAGAGGGAGGAGAGAAAGGGTGCGCCCCTTACTGCCTACATCTCCCACTGCTACTGGCTGCAGACAGAAGCAGCAACATCCCAGCAGCAGCCACCAGGGCTGAGGTGCACAGACTACCCCAACTGTCCTGGAGTGGGGGGGGGCCCAGGTCCAGGGCTGGAAGGAGGGG
This sequence comes from Crocodylus porosus, assembly GCF_001723895.1. Classification (NCBI taxonomy): domain Eukaryota; kingdom Metazoa; phylum Chordata; order Crocodylia; family Crocodylidae; genus Crocodylus; species Crocodylus porosus. The sequence goes on along the minus strand of NW_017728906.1, from coordinate 70,548,791 downwards.
CTGGTGCTTGGGAAGATGGATGCCCCAGCCCACCAGAGTGGAAGCCGTACAGGGGCACCATGTGCCAGGGCTAGGCGCTCAGGGCAGGAGTCCCCCCACCAGGTCACGGAAGCGGCCACTGTGGGCAGAGCTCAGGGTCAAGTTGGCCAGGAACCTCTAGTACTGCAGCCCTCTGCAGTGCCTGCCTTGCTTACTGCAGCCCTCTGCAGTGCCTGCCTTGCTTACCTGCAGTTCCCCTCCAGGGCCTGGACCCGGATGGAGGGTACAGCCCAGGGGCCTGTGTCAGCAGAACACAGACAGCATCCCTGCCTGTGTTCTGACTATGACCCCAGTGCCTGCTCTGGAAAAGCAACTTAAATTTTTTTTTAAACAATTTAATTGCACACCACCTGGCATGCAGAGGAAAAGGTCTCTGCATGCCATTAATTGGCATGCATGCCGGGGGCTTGCCTATCCCTGTTCTACAGGCTTATAAGTTGAATTGAACTAAACAGGGGTTTTATTGGATTCGTGGTTATTTTGTATAGCTTAGAGGGGTGTTGTTAAACCATTGGGGGATGTCGTGAGACATAAGAGTGCCAGCAAGAAGTGAACAAGAGCTTAGTCCAGTAATGCAGAACACACTTATTTAGCACAGCAGTAGACTCTTATAGATATTTGTCACAATTAGCGTTCATTGTGATATCATAATTGGTGTTCATTCTTTTTTAAAAATAGAATGTAAAATTCCACAGCTGGAAAGAAAAATATTTATATGGGTGTAGGTTGTAGCTCTGTTTGTCTAAGGACATAGACTGACAAAGTTCTTTGGGTAAATTCGATATCTTATTAGACCAACTCAAATAGTTGGAAAAATTCTTCTTAGCAAGCTTTCAGGCACAAAGACCCTTTGTCAGGTTGAGGAAGTGTCCTGACGAAGAGTGTTTGTGTCCGAAAGCTTGCTAAGAAAAATATTTACATAGGCTTCAGATATGTGGCACTTTACAGATGTGTTTCATAGTTTCCAGGGTCAGAAGGGACCTGAGCAGATCATCTAGTCTGACCCCCTGCCATGGTAGGAAAGAGTACTGGAGTTAAACGACCCCAGCAAGGTGTATATCTGACCTCCTCTTAAAGACCCCCAGGGTAGGAGCCTGCACCACTTCTCTTGGAAGTTGGTTCCAGATCCTAGCCACGCTGACCGTGAAGTAGCGCCTCCTGATATCTAGCCTAAATCTACCCTCTGCCAGCTTGTGACTGTTATTGCTGGTCACTCCTGGCAGTGCTCGGAGGAACAGGGAATTTGCTCTTTGTGGGTGAATTGTTGTTCGTTTGTGTTTGGCTGTAGTTTTGCAAGGGAAGGGGATGCCAAGGGGGCACAGGGTAGGTATGTTTTCTGTGTGTTTACTTTTTTGGTGGGTGCATTTATTTAGTGTAATGCATAATTGCGGTATAATATTGTGGTTATTTCTAAGCCTTTTAAATGTAAAGGATGGAATAAGTGGTGGCACATCCCAATAGTGATGCAAGGCTAGCTGGAAAATCTATAGCTGTAGGATTTCACAAGTTAAATGTTCTCAAATCCTTGAAGTTAAATATCTTAGACTTGAAACAAAATAGTGCGTAGTCTGTAAAAATCACATTGATTAGCTGCCGCTATAAGTATTACAACTTTTTTTCCAACTTTTGAGCTAAAAGTTAGAAGAGGAATTGATTAGATGTTCTTTGTGTTATATCTTATTTGAAAAAAAAAATGTAGCTTTTTGGTAAGTTAAATTATAACTTTACATTTGTGATTGTGCTTATAAATTATACATTTCTATGATTATAAATTTACTTTCTTCTTATAAACTTTGTGACAGGGCAAACTTGAAGCCTGGTCACCTGCCTTGGGCAGTCTGCCCTGAGTTGCCTGCCATGACTTGAATGTTATAGTAAGTGGGAGGCTGCCCTTACGTTACCCCGATGCCATGGGGGCTATCCATAGCTCTGCATCTCCCCCACACTGTGACCCATGCTTCTCAGATGGTATCCACATTGCTCTGGCCCCAGACCAGGGGGCAAAAGCAAACTCAGTCCACTATCACACTCACCCTGCCCCCTCTCTCACAGGGGGCCTCTTGAACTCCATCCCATCTCATAGGGGCCTTTTACATACTGCCCATCATTAGGTCACACTCCACTGCCTTAGCTCCCCTTGAACAACTCCTTTTGGGCTTCGCTACTCTGGTAGGATATACGTAGTCCTTCACTTCCCTTGAGGCCCCCTACTCTACATGGCCTGGCTTTATGCCAGATACTAGGCTGACTCCACCCTGGGCTCCTCACCAGGCCCCTTGACTCTGTTTTCACTTGTAGTGGTTGGCCCATGTACTGACCTTCAGGCCACTCTTGCAGCCCTACTCAGTATCTCCCTGGTGCAGCCCTTCAAGCTTCCCTCAGAAGCTCTGCTCTGTATCCCATACATACAGTCCTTGAAATGCCCCTTTTTGCACCCTGCTCTGTGTGGGCCCTCACCATAACTCTTCCCAACAACACTGCCCACTCTGGGACCTTTGTCCCTGCTGGACTCAGGTGCCTACTAATGGGCGTAGTTGGCCCCACTACTCCCACAGCTCTCAAGTACCCACCAAATGGTAGGGGCCAGGGTTAAGGCACCCCTACCCGCTTTTCACCAGGATGGGGGAGTAATCAGTCTGGTATTTCTTGGGACCTGTCCTCCCACAGATGGCCCCGCCAGACCCATCTTACCCAGTAGGGTGTAGTTTTAGGTCATGCAGAGAACCAGGAGCCTCCAAACCATCCCCTACAGCTCCTGTCCTTACCTTCAGGGATGTTCCTGAGCCATAGCTCAGCCAGCTGATGTTTCCCTCATGGCCGCTGGCAGCAAACTACTGCCTCTCTCTGTAAAGGCTGGGTCCTAAAATGGCCGCCTAATCAGGCACCTGCCAGCTGCCTGCCTTCAGCCCTCAAAGTGGCAAGCACCCAAAAGTGCTCTGCCACAATCTTACATAAATGAGCCGGACTGAAATTGTACAGTGTTTTCAGTAGTTGTATATGTAATTTCTCAGATTGAAGAGGCAGTTTGGGTGCTTTTTAAGCTGACTATATTTTCAACTTTCATTGGTACACTATTTTCATCTTTTATTAGAAAAGATAATAGTTTCCTATGTAATACTAGACCAGTGTAGTAAAGCTTAAATGTAATTTACATATCTGAAGCCATTCAATTTTTCTGTATTTTTCATTGTTTCTAGTGAAGTTTTCAACATATATTTAAAAATTATTCACAGACAGTTATAAAAACCATTTCTAATGCACTAAAAAATTGTTAAGCACACTTATCCCTTCTTTAATAGGTCTATTTCTGTAGTAAAAAGAAACCCTTTCTTTAAAAACCTGATTAAATATAATGGTTTGGTTTGTAAAACAGAAATCAATTCATTTCCCAAATCTAAATTAGATGCACTCAATTCAATTTTCTTATTTCTTAATAGGCAGTTTATGGCACTGGGTAAAATCTTGAACACACTGCCTCTAATTATGCTTAAGTAATTCAGGCCACTACTTCCATTGAAGTGGAATAAGGAATTTTGCCATGAAATCCACATGGAATAGAATAGGGGGTTTAGCATCCTCTGTTACTGCTCCACGGTGTTCCCCAAACACAAAGATATCTATCCCTTAGCCAAATACTTTTAAAGGGATATGATGCACTTTGTAATGTCTAATATCTTTTGAGGTACCAAAAAGGGAAGGATTTCAAAAATTGCTGTTGACTTGGCTTTCATTTCAGCTGAGGCACCTAACTCCCTTGTTCCTTTGAAAGATCTGTCCCACATTTAGGCTTTATACCACTGTATTTTTTATTAGTCTGTAGAATCCATCTTTTTTGTTTCTGCTTCTGCTTATGGGAAAACTAAAATTATTTTAACAAGGATAAGAAATTCTTGTAAGAAACAGAAGAATGAATATGTATGTGAATAATATTGTGCCTAACCCTAAACATAACTGTAGAAGAGTGTTTTTATTCTTGTTTTCTTGCATCATGTTGGCAAATAAACTTAATACTACAAGTAGCAATGTGCAGACAACATATCAAAACATACTTCAAGTAGATGAATAGAAGTATATTAAGCATATTGTGTATTTCACTCAAAAACAAGCTAAAGAAAAACTACAGTGAATAATTTACACAACAGTTGAGTCTATTAGAAAAAAAACTTGGCATTTGTATACTCAGTCTCAACCATAAGATTTCATAAATATATTTTTTTCTTGCTCAAGACCATATATGATAAAGGGAAAATGTCTTTAGGGTTCTCTTGCCTTTTAACTAATGGACAGTTAGAGACATTTTTATAGCTTCTCATAGGATGGTACAAATAATAAATTACTTCAAGGCACCTGAACAGATTGAGAGCATTAGTAGAGTTCAAACTATGGGACCCATTTGTAATGTAATATGTACATTGTAATTCACGCTGTGATAATGAAAAAAGTTAGTTGTGTTGTGCTGCTAGCTCACAAGCATCTGCCATGGCATATCCTGAATACTGAGGGGTGGAATTTGGTGTTCATCTTGATGACTTAGGTTTAGGTGATTTTAGGAGTAGGAATACATCATTATTGGCATAGGTACCATTGTGTATTACAATTTGATTTGGACAGCAGGACATCTGGACCTGCTCATAGTTGCACTGCAGTCAGTAAGGGTCCATTTGAGTATAAGCTGTTTCTGTGTGGATTAGTTTCCACGATTTGATCTTAAAATATATAAGCTTTTAACATGCAGGTTAGTATCATATTGATTTATCCTGTCTATGCAGTCACTCCTATTCACAGCACAGTCGTCTCAAAATCATTTATGATTGTTTTACAGGGATAGTTTCCCATGCTCTTATTCTAATATGATACTTCATCTGCATCATTCACACAAAAAGACAGGTTTTTTTTTAAATAAAAGGTATAAATCCTATTCACTAGGAACCAGCATGCTAAACTAGAGAGTTGTAAAACACTGCAGTTCACAGTGAAAATGTTAGTCACTTTGGGCTCAGAAAGAAGTGACAATTTTTGCCTGATCTGGCCCCAGAAAGCAGTCAATAGTCATGACCAAACAGAAGTGCATGGTGGCAGACTGCTTTAAAAGGGCGTGGTCTTGCAAAAATGGGAACCCTTTTTGCATGGGGGTTCAGATGAACATACTCCAAAATGGAGCATGTTCTGTAACATGCGTCTGTGAAGTTTGCAGCCTGTATCTGTTTTCAGACTGGAATAGGGAAAAGGGAGCAGAAGGAATTTGATCTGGGTTTTATCAGTCAGTGCTGGAGGTTGGGATGAGTGGATTGGAGCCCTCCCAGGGTGAGGAGCTCCTAGATTTAGCTCCCTCTTCTCTCTTTCTCCCCTCCCATTCTGAAAATAGTAACCAGGCTGGGAGAGAGGAATGGCATTGTTATGGAGACCAGCAGCTGGAATCCCCAGCTCCCAAACCCAACAGTGAACTTTTGTTGGGTCTAGGGGATTATTGCCACTCATAGTGCTTCCTGCAAAGCACTATGAGTAGGAGCCTTGACCTGCAGGAAGGTAGGTCTGCTTCCTTGGAAAGTTTATGAAGAAACTAGGTTCAAATACCATCTATAACTTTCTTAAAGTATATTAATGTGTTCCTTTTTGTTTAAAAGGCCACTTGTGAAGCCAATGTAGGCAACATGTATACAACAAAATAGTAATAAATGAAAACCGAGAGAAGAGTTTCTACTTTCTTAAATGAGTGATATGATAAGAACACAGCACAGTGAGGTTGAGTCTTTGGGAGCTGTCTGGCCATTAAATTGAATGGAAATTTGGTGCACACATCACCATGGTATATTTGAAATTCACAGCCTGAATTTTATCCCCTCATCAATGACAGTAACATTATCAGTGGAGCTGCAAGTGATGCCTTTGTCAGGGGTATGACAGGAATATCGATAGTTGGGTCTTGTCACAACCCAGGGGATCAGGAACAGACAAGGAAGTACCAACCTGAATCATAAATTATGGGATCAGGAATAAATGGGTCTGGAGACCAAGTTCTGTAAAGGACCAATAAATGGATGGTTACCAAGATAGTTTCACAAGCCAGGGGGGCCAGGACAGGAAGCAGGGACCTGAACTACTCAGTGGCTAGTAGATCTCGGACAGACAGCTGCAGCTGTACAGGACTGGGATGTGAGTGATAAAGCCAGGAGCCAGTTACCACAAGACAGGGGTCTGGAATGGAGTGAGAAGCAAGGTCAAGAGACAGCAGGTCTGCAGCAAAGGTGCCAACAGAAACTGGAAGACGGAGAAACCAGGAACAAGGGCTAGTCAGGAAAGCATCTGTCCTGCTGGAAACTGAAGATTAATGTTTATCAGCAAGCAGCTACGCCCATGCAGACAGCTGGACTGCTGAAAGTCAGGCTTTTTTTGCAAGGGTGTCTGTGTTTTGCATAGCAATACAGTATGGGAAAATGGAAAAGTATATATTGACTCACTAGGAGTTCAGGCAGGTGTATCTGATCCTTTTTTTTTTTTTATTCTCCCTCTTTGAAACTGTCTAGCATTGCAATAGATAATCTCACCTTTCCTATATTATTATAATACCGTATATTGTTCAGCATGTGTTACACATCCTTCCTGTGCCCGGTTCACAAAAGATGCAAGTCTGTTATAGTTCCCAAGCTATGTAGATCTTGGCACTCGAGATCAAACTGAAAGGACTTCTTCCTAAAAATCTGAAAATCTCTAGTTCAGTTTTGGGTGATCACTTAAATAGCAGCTGTTATACTAACTGTAAATACTTTGATTTGAAGTTTGCAGAAAGGGCCTTGAAATATGAGTGATGTTCCTGACTGCATTGACCCCTGCGCACAGGCAACCATTGCAAACAGTTGCATTTCTCACTTCATCATCCTCATATACTTGATCCTATTGGGCCATCTTCATTCAGGGCTAGCAGCTACTTTGCTTTGCTTTGATTTCATACCATATTAGCAAACGCAAAAGTGTATATAGTACTTATGAAGTAAGCTCATTAGAGTAAGCAATAGCTTTAAGAATACCTGATATTTTAACCATTGGACTGGCACTCTTCTTTGGTACGCTTAAATAATTCCTCTTCTGGTACCTTTGCAAAATTGCTTATTTTGGAGTGTTGTGATATTTATTACATGCTTGAAGGATTTCTGCAGCCCTGCTAGGTTTTTTGTTTTTTTTTTCTGTACCAGACTTTTTTTTAACCCTGTTTAGAGTTTCAATGAAGCATGGCTTTTTTTTAAATGAAGGAGGTATAGTGCCTAAAAGCATCTACAAATACAAACGAAGTTTTTTTGTATAAACCATTTCTTTTGCTTGTATTTTTTTTTCTTCACTTTCCTTGTAGCTAGAAGGAAACTGGTATATGTTGGTGTATTCTGAAATGGTTAATACACCAATGTGCTGCCTGTAGTCGGGGATATCAACTCCTCTACAGAAAAGCTGAATTATGTGCATCTTCCATGGCATGTTTTTTGCAATCTGAGCCACCTCAGTCCACTTGTAAGACCACATATACTTCTGAGACCCTTGAAAACTTCTGGAGTTCAAGAATTAGGTTGTAGCCAAAGACTGATTCAGCTTCAGGATCTGCTTGTATGGATTGTTGTGTCCATATGGAATCTCATATACCATATACTAAGTAAAACAGACATCCCGATTGAGGTTCAGAGATGTGCTCTGAACCATCCTTGCTTTATTACTTTGTGACATGCTGGTCTTCTCTAAATGTGCGCGTATTCACAAATGTTGTATCCAGAAAAATATCACCACTCCCAAAACAGTATGTGGGCTAAATTTTATAGGAAGCTACAACAGGCGAGCCAATTCTTTGATATGTTGGCTACATCAGCTGCTGTTATGTGTAAATGAACCTTATTGACTTTAAGATGACTTACTGTTTTTTTTTCCTTTTTTACAAAACAAGTTGTATTGAGTATAAGTTGCAACTTGTTTTTAGATGGAATTTTTCCATCCTTCTGTTTACTATAAACACAGTGAGATAACACTAACCTCACAAAACTCAAAATAAAATGTAGAAAAACAGATAGAACAAGAACTTGTCCTTTTGAGGTGCACAGTTTGTGTTGGACATGGCCCGGTCTTCTCAAATGACAGTAAATGTCATCTTGAACACCGCTCCATAAAATAATGAATAAATGTGAATTGTGCCTAACAAACATGCTGTTACCTTCTTCTAAATCTTAAGAGTGGTCACTGTCACAAACCTATCCATTGGGGAGCAAGGAGTGATGGAGGGGGGTGGAAAGGAAGGGGGCCAGGCCCTCAGTTTCTCACCCCTGTGCTGCTGTTTACACAAGGCTGCGTTTGCCCAGAGAACTCCTTAACTCAGCAAGGCTCAGCTCTACTGCCTGCTGAGTTAAGGAGTTCTCTGGGCAAACTCAGGAGAAAAGAATTACACAAGCAAAACTGACCATAGGTTTGTAGACAGAAATCAAAAAACTCAAGCTTCTTACCCTTTCAGTTGGCTATACCCTAGCTCTCCTGAAAGTCTTACCAGTGGTTTTAGAGATCAGCCTTCCTGCTGATTCTACCAGCTCTGGCAGCTGGGGACCCTAGACTCTCTCCAGGCTTGGGATCATTCAAAGACAAAGCATATCCTCCACCTAGCTTACTAAATTGCTTCCAACCAGCATTCTCATGAGTCACCAGAATGCTCTAGACATCTTTGGTCACTCTGGGTGGGGTACCTGAATTCTTCTGGCTGAAAAGCCATTTCTCTCAGATGCTTTTTGTATAAAGGAGTTGATTTCCCCTACTACAAGCAGACAATGCCTTGGGTGTGTGCTAAATACATCACTTCCAGTTGCATCATAAAATTAGAGAAGAACATTTATATCAAATAATATAATACATACATACAGATATGAAAATGACAAAATTGAACCTGGCTTCAGACTAGCTGGAAGTACTCCTATGGTATAGGTGTAGTCCCTACATCTAATTTGGGATAATGTCCATGACTGCCACATCCAGGAACCCCAAAGGCAGCTTGGTTTTGGGGTGAATCTGTGACCATCACAATAAAGGCTTTCCTCTACAAACACTTACCATGAAGTCATACTTGGTCTATTAAAGTTTTCCCTGCACTTGATAGGAGAATTGAGTGGCTGAGTCATTGTATGGTAACTATTGGTAAATGCAAGTTTTTCTCAAACAATGACCACTGTACAGGCAGATGTATTTTGGATAGTGGAAGGGGTTTAAAACCACGAAGTCTTTTCCTTCTGTAACTGGCATCCTATTTGGCAGTGTCATCTGATAGATCATTAAATGGGCATCTCCTGTGCTCTTTTCTGAATAGGACAGAGGTGTCTTGTGACAACTGAGCTTCTTCCATAATTACATACTTGTACTGCCCATCTGTTCTGAGAATAACAGAAGACTTTGGCCAGAACTGTTAATCTGCCATCTTGCACAAGCACTAATCTTGCCAACAAAAAGCTCTTTAAAATACTTGTAATGCAAGAGAACTGTTGTTTGTTTATATGAAACAGATGCAGACAAACACAAGTGAGCACAATAGCAGCCAAATGAAATAGGGCAGGAATGTCTGTATAATCACAGGAAAGTTCCTTCAAAATAATAGCGTTTGTAGTTTCTAAATGTTTAGTTTACTTTTGCCTGTTACTTTTGTGTGCATATCAGAATGAGCAAGTGTAAAACATTAGAACAAATCAAAATGCATTGGTAGACATCAGTAGTGTAACTAGGGCAGGACAACTGGGACAATCGCCCTGGGCGCCAACTTTGGGGTAGTAGGGAGAAACAGCAGTCATTGCAGCTGTGCAGCCACGCCAGTTGCATGGCAGTACCCAGAAATTGCCACTGTTCCTGTGTGTGATAGCTATCTCAGGCTCCTGGATGCATCATTACACATAGTATGGCTCAATCTGTAGCTATAGTGACGCCGCATTGGTGCATAGTTCTCTCATATGTGGGCAGGCAGATAGGTGTTCTGTAGTCTCAAAGCTTCCTCCACATTCATATGTGGTGTTTGTGTCATTAGAGTATCCCCACAGTTCCATTAGTCTTTCCGACCCCTGTTTAGAGGCGGTTCAAGCTTCTCCAGGTTGGCCAATCAAACTGTGCCTGCATGGAGATGTTCAACAATTTTGATATTCATCCTAACTTCCTTCTGAGTCAGGATTGCCCCATTTGTATGACTATTGGTGTTTCATTCAGTGGCTGCATTGTGGACAGGAAACTTATCTGTGAATTTAGTCCACTGGGAGCTGCAGTGTCTCCATGTAGTGGATGCTTTTTATCTTCAATCTGACCTCCTGGTTGTTGGTGCCTGGTGGGGCAACTCTGGCTAGCAAGTGGAGACTGCTGATATTTGTTGGTTTAAGGTGTCCAGTAATGCACCTGCAACTTTCGTTCAGCACAGTGTCTAGCTTCTTTGCGTGGGCCAATCTTTCCCAAATAGGGCATGTGCATTCAGCTGCTGAATAACAAAGTGCAAGCACAGTAGTTTATAACTTTGTTGGATTGCCCCTCATTTAGACTTGATGAATCTGTTTAATATGTTGTTCTAGGAGCTAATTTTGCACTTGGTCTTTTCTACATGTTCTTTACATAGAAGTGTGTGATCTTGTGTCACTCCCAAGTAGATAGGATTCAGGCAGTGGGCAAAACCTATTCCATTCCAGGTAACAGATATTTTAAGAAAAAGCCCTGGATTGGTGGGAGCCATGGGGTCAAGGCTCTCTGTCTCTGTGTGGCAGAGCCAGAGCAGCTGTCGAGAAATGCTGGGGAGCGTGGTGCCATGGTCCCTGGAGCTGGGGTTGTCAGGGTGCCAGCCAGGCTGGGAGTGCTGCATGGGCTCTGTCTGCTCCACGCTGACTCACAGTTCTGACCCCATCCAAGCAGCTACAGTCACGTCCTGGCCACATGCCTCTGAGTTGGACTGGGCCAGCTATATCACAGCCCCCATGTGGAAAGCACAGCCCAGCCTGGCTGTGCCCTGCCCTGTCCTAACTGGGTAGTGGGGTGTGAAACTGAGGATGGCTACATCTGCCTGGCCCAGCAGTGCCCAGCTAGGATGTGGCTGCAAGTGCCAGGATGCAGCCAGAGCTGTGAATCAGACAGAGCCTGCACTGTTCCCCTAGCCCAGCTGGTGCCCTGTCCCTGGCCCAGGCCACAGCCCTAGCTCTGGTGAGAGGGGCACCGTGCTCCCCAGCATATCCCAGCCCACCACCCCAGCTTGGGTGACAAAGGCAATGTGCTCCCAGCACCTACTACGGCCCTGCTTGCTGCCACACATTCTCCAGTACGTGTGAATGCATATGTGTAGCCCCCGGTTCATCCTTCCCCCCCCTCCATATCTCGGATTTCCTTAAAATATTATGGCCACCCTACTTAGTATCTTCGTTCTAAAGGGAGAGAAGACAAATGTGTATTGTATTTGGATCGGTGCATAGTTGATTTTAAATGTAATAATCTGACAACCTTTATGCCTCTGGTAGAGATCAACCCATTTAAGGATAAACTGCCACGTTTGCTGTGTTTGTTATGTTACTAGCTTACAAGGGCTCTAGATTTCTTCTTGGTTGTGGAAAGAGGAGGAGGCTGTTCAAGGAAAAACTACTTACTGTTAATTGTTTAACTTAGTTTTTAACTTTCTGCTCTTGGAGGAGAACAAAGTTCTTTGTAAATATGTTAGGTTGAAATGGGTCTTCAAAAAAGTGACAAGCACAGAGATTTTTCTGAAGGTAGAGTTGAGTTTATGCTAAGATTCTCAAGACTGACCCCTAGCTATTCAATTAATGAATTTTCAATGTTGTGATCTGCAGTTATCAGCAATTACATGTTTTCGTACCTGAACACTGAAGCAGTTTTTTGAAAGTGGGCATGTGAAGTTAATTTTGGATGTTACTGCTGTTATGGCAACAGCACAAGCGCTGATTAATCACCAAGTCATTCAGAATAATACATTCTCCACTTCTTAAAAACATTTCAATGGAAATAAGAGGCCTGTATGAAAATCAGAAGTACCTGTGTGGGGGCTTTGAGGATTATCTTTGGCAGTCATGACAAAAAAGACAAGGTTATGCATTACATAGTCATATTTTGAACAAATTTGCTTTTTAAATTTGCACAGGCAATTTCATTTGTGGCATTTTGCTCTCATTACTTTGCTCTACCTGGACGAATGCAATGATTACAGTTTCTTTTACACTATAAAAGGACAATTTAACTTTTTAGTTTATAATATTTAAAAACAGTGATGAGAAATATATTCTCTAAAGGGCTAGATAAGTGGCTGAAAAACATTGTTTAATATATTGTAAGGCGTCAACGTAGTACTGATCCATGTGGCCTTGAAGAAGAGGACTTAAGTTCAAGCACTTTTCCTCCTGGCCTTACTAGTGCTCATCTCACTGGAGTCTGGCCCTTGTTAGGAAGGCCTGGGCACAGGGATTTGGCCTCCTTTTGCCCTACACTGAGCACATTGTTGGCATTTAAATAATAAAGAATACAAATAAGGTATGCTAGGGTCCCTTTCCAATTGGACTCATTTCTCCAATATGAAATGAGTGCAAAGTCCTGTAAATCTTGCAGATTGCTCTCTTTTTAAAATTAACAGTCATTATTTTATCAGATAGTAATTTTTGTCTGTTTGCCTTAGCCATTTAGTGACAAAAAAGCCTTTAGATCTAAGTTTCCAAGTGACTGTGAAAGATCAGTAAAACTAATACTTTTCAAATGGTATGCATTCTGCATTGCTGAGGGGGAAGAGAAGGAATTTGTAGGATTTCATTTTCAGATCACTTGTATTGCACCTTTACCAGATTTGATTATTCCATGTTTGCTAATTGTTAATATTCTAAAAGCTAGATGTTTTAGGTCAGTGCTTAGCTGGTCAGATTTAGATGTAGTTAACATATATATTCTCACTGTTTTCTTGATGGTCTCAACCATTACTGATTTTTGTTCTTAACTATTTTTTTTTAAAATGAGTTACTAGAATGGTTGAAGAAGGTAAAAGAAAAATGTGTGTGATCTGTCCCAGTTTCCATGGCAGTAAGATGAGATGGTGGTGTTTCAGGGGAACGATCTTTTCTGTTGGCTATTTGTATGTTTTCGTTCTGCAGTTCTGAGTTCTGGTTGGTCAGCTTTCCCACCCCAGCCCCCACTCTGACACCGGAACAGCTCAAGGTCAAGAATCTGGCTGTTAAAGGAAACTGTTTTGTTTTGCATTAAGATTAATGGAGCTTAAATGAACCAGGATAGGGGGATTGATCTGCTGAGATTGTTAAACATGTGCACATATTTTAGCAGATGAACTGATTCTTGGTACAGTAGGGATAGAAATAAGTTCTTTTAACGCTTAAAAATAACCTGTGCATGCAGCTGTATTTCATGCAGAAATCCTAAACAGTTGCATCTGTGTAAGACTGTGTTCAAGATGAAGTAATAATGTAGAGAGGATGCTGAGCATAATAACTGCCATTCTCACCTTTGCTAATGTATGGTATCCATGTTAAGTCAGGAGAGGGGAGAGGCAGAAGTAGAAACCCTGAGAGTGTCCTTTAACATGTATAAAGGAGATGCAGTGTGTTATTTCCCTAACAAGCAGATACTGAAAAAATGGACATGTATTTGGTGTGGAGTGGAGAACATAGTTTTATTAGACATGGGGAAATGACAGATAGAAGGCCTATTGAATGCACAATGTTGCTGATGGAAGGTCTCACAAAGCTAACAATTAGAGTGGATTTGTTTTGCGACATGTTCTAGGGTTGCAACCTAGAAAAATTTGTGCAGACTACAAGGATATGCCTTCTAGGTTCTTCTTAGAAGAATAAAGGCATAATTTGAATTGTATGTCTTGAGATGATGCATGTTTATTTTAAATATTTAGAGAAGAAAACTAGACTTTGCATCTCCTTGGCTCTAAATACTAATATCTTATTCAGCAATTCTCTGTGCACTACCTCTACCTTAATGTTCCCACTTATTTTTAAGAGCTGTCCCATAAAATCATGGTCAGTTTCTTGCATCCTATATGAGATCACTGAGTATACAGAGAATCATAGAAAATTAGGGTTGGAAGGAAACTAGGCCAACCTTGCTCAAAGAAGGACCTCACTAACTATATCGTCCCAGCCAAGGTTTTGTCTAGCCAAGCCTGAAAAATCTCTAAGGATGGAGATTCCACAACCTCTCTGGGTAGTATGTTTTTTACTACCCTCCAAATTAGAGCTTTTTCCTACTATCTAACCTAAACTTCCCTTACTGCAGCTTGAGACCATTGCTCCTTGTTTTCTGAAGGCAATCTAGCTCAATCCTCTTTGGAAGCACCCTTCAGGTAGTTGAAGGCTGTTATTAAGTCCTCCCTCGATCTACTCTTCTCCAGACTAAATAAGACCAGTTCTCTCATCCATTCCTCAGAAGTAATGTGCCCCAGCCCTCTAATCATTTTTGTTGTCTTTCGCTGGATTTTTTCCATTTGGTGCACGTTGTTTCTTTAATGGGGTGGGCAAAATGTCACCAGTGCCAAATAAAGGGGAAGAATCGCTTCCCTTGATCTGCTGGCAACACTTCCACTAATGCAAACAAGTATGCCATTTGCTCTCGTTGCGAAGAAGGTCATTGTTGGCATATATTCAGTTTATTCTCTACTGTAAAACCCAAGTCCTTTTCTGCAGAGCTGCAGCTTAGCCAGTCAGTCCCCAGCCTGTACTGGTACATGGGATTTGTTCTGTCCTAAGTGCAGGTCTCCACAGTTGTCCATCCTCCAATTTGTCTAGATGTCTCAAATCTTAGCCCTATGCTTCAGTGTATCTACTACTCCTTGCAGTTTGGTCATCTGCAAACTGGCTAAGGGTGCACTCCACCCCATCTTCCAGATCACTGGTGAAGATATTGAACAAAACTGGCCACAGGACCACCCCTTGGGGCATTCTACTTGATACCAGCTGCCAACTATACACTGAGCCGTTGATTACTACCCTTTTGGTGCGTACACAAGTACTGAGTCAACTTAAAATAAGGTAACTTAGCTAAATCAACTTAAGTGAAACCACATCGGAGCATACACATGTACAGCTTCTTGACATGGTAGCAGCCGTCTTGTGAGCTAAGTTGATGTAACTAATGCAACTTAAGAAAATATACCTCTTAAGTGTGTTATTTTGCTCTGCATTAAGTTACTCTGCTCCACATATGTGGACACTCTGACAGTTAGGTTCTTAAGTTTGGTTAAAAAAGTTAGCTTGGCTTAACTGCCAGAAAGTTAGTACATATGTATGTATCCTATCATTCCAGTGATCCAGCCAGTTTTCTATCCACCTTACAGTCCATTCATCCAATCTTAGCTTGCTTGTGACAGTGCTATGAGTGACCATATCAAAAGCCTTCTGACATCAAAGTCTCTGCTCTCTCCTCATCCACAGAGTCAGTCATCTCCTCATAGAAGGCAATTAGGTTGGTCAGGCATGATTTGTCCCTGGTGAATCTGTGACGACTCTTACTAGTCACCATCTTCTCCTCCAAGTGTGTAGAAATGGATTCCTTGAGGACCTGCTCCATGGTTTTTCCAAGGACTGAGGTGAAGCTGACTGGTCTGTAGTTCCTTGGATCTTCCGTCTTCCCTTTCTTCAAGATGGACACTATATAAGCCCTTTTGCAATGAGCCTGGACCTTTTCTAATCACCACAAAGATAAAGATAATGGCCAGCGGCTCTGTAATCACATCAGCTTACTCCCTCAGAACCCTTGGGTGCATTGTTTGGTCCCATGGACTTGTACACATCCAGTTTTTCTAAATAGTCCTTAACTTGTTTTTTCACCATTGTTAACTGCTCACCTCTTTCCCAAACTGTGCTGCGTGGCACAGTAGTCTGGGAGCTGACCTTGCTTGTGAAGACTGAGGTAAAAAAGCCATTGAATACTTTAGGCTTTTCCATATCATCTATCACTAGGTTGCCTCCCCCATTCAGTAAGGGACCCACGCTTTCCCTGATCTTCCTCTTGTTGCTGACATACTTGTAGAAACCCTTCTTATTATCCTTCATGTTCCTTGCTAGCTGCAGCTCCAGTTGTGCTTTGGGCTTCCTGATTTCATCTCTGCATGCCCGCGAAATATTCTTGTACTGCTCCCTAGTCATCTCTGCAAGCTTCCACTTGTAGGCTTCTTTTTTGTGTTCTAGCTCACTGAAGATTCAGCTGCTAAGCCAAGCTGGTCTTCTGCCATACTTGTTAGTCTTCCTGTGTATTGGTTTGATTTGTTTCTGCACCCTCCAGTAAGGTATCTTTTAAAGTATAGCCAGCTCTCTTGGACTCCTTTCCCCCTCAGAGTGGCCTCCCCGAGGATTCTGCCCATCAATTTCCTGAGCAAATTGAAGTCTGCTTTTCCAAAGGTCAGGGTCCTTATTTTGCTCTCCTTCCTTCCTTTCCTCAGGATCCTACTCAGTTATCTTGGGGTCTGTTCTGCCAAAGTTGCCATCCATGTCTACACTCCCCTCCAATTCTTCCCTGTTTGTGAGCAGCAAATCAAGAAGAGCATGGCTCCTAGTTGGCCTGTCCAACATTTGCACCAGGAAGTCTCCAAAAACTTCCTGGATTACCTGTTCACTGTTGTATTACCCTCCCAGCAAATAGCAGGGAAAACCAGGGCCTGTGATCTGGAAGCTAGAGCTAGGTGTTTGAAGAAAGCCTCATATACCTCATCCTTCTCATCTGGTGGTCTATAGCAGACACTCACCATGACATCACCCTTGTTGCTTTCCCTTCTGCACTCCCTTAACCAAGAGACTTCCAACAGGCCTATCTCCAGTTTCATACTAGAGCTATGAGCAGACATACAGTTCTTTTACATAAAGCTCAGTGCCACCTCCTCTTCTCCCTTGCCTGTCCTTCCTGAACAGTTTATACCCATCCATAAGAGTGCTCCATTCATGAGAGCTATCCCACCAAGTCTCTGTTATTCCAATTATGTCATAGTTCCATTAAGGCCTCCCCTGTTGCCCCTTCCTGTGTGTGCTTCTTCTAAGTCACCTGCTTCCCCATTTACCTCAGGGCTTTCATCTCCAGCCCTTGACAATATTAGTTTAAAGCCTCCTTACTAGGTTAGCAAGCTTGTCTCTTATTCTCTTCATCAAGGGGATGGCATTTCTTCCTAGCAATTCTTCTTGGAACAACATCCTGTGGTCAAAGAAACCAAAACTCTGCTGGTGACACTATCTGCACACTGTGCACTGATCTGCATGATGTGTCCACTTCTGCCTGGGCTCTTCTCCTTTACCAGAAAGATCAGGGAGAACACCACCTGAGCCCCTGTACCCTTCACTGTTGCACCCAGAGCCCTGTAGTTACTTTTTTTTACATACATGTAGATCCATGAAAGGACTGAAGTGGAATTGGTAGCATAACTAGGATTGAGAAACTAAGGCATAAGTGCATGCTGGAATGGGGACAGGGAACACCTCCCCTTTTTCCTGTGGAGATGTGGGTGCTGTGGGTGACAAGTTAAAGCAGCTGAAGCAGCAAGGTGAAGCAACTCTCAAAACTGATGCTGAATTAAGGTTTTTACTGAGTCACTCAACATATAATTTGGAGATGGCTTCCACATATTTTCGTGATAGTGTAGTGATATAAGAGTAGTAGAACCAATCTAGTTTTTCCTGCTTTATTCATGATAAATATTAGGGCAGTTTAGTTAACTTGCACCACTATAGAATCTTGCACATGCTTGTCTCAGCACATACATCAACTAGGGCAATGTTCAGCCACAGCACAGGCAGTAGCTGAGATGACTTGCATTCAGAACTATGGAGAATTATATAGTGTCCTCCTCTCATCCAGGCAGTCGCTGGCCACAGTCGTCGGCAGTCCCTTGGAGTCGAGGATGACGTCTGTCAGGCTTGGTGGGTCCTCGGGTGACTGAGGAGGCCAATTCTGGATACACACATTGTTCGGCAATGGGGGCATGTTGTGTGCAGGGGAATGGGATTCACAGCTTCGGGTTGGTCTCCTTCTCCATCCTCCACTGCTGCCATTCTGCCTTAGTATCGAGTCATTGGGCCTCGAAGTGGTGTGCTCCTTGGTGGATCAGGTGGCGCCACACCAAATGGTCAGCAGCTTGCTCCTCCCAGCCATTGGTGTTGATGCCTCTATGCTTGAGTGCAGCCTTGAGTGTGTCTTTGTACTGTTTCCTTGGCTGCCCTTTGAGTGTTGGCCAACAGAGAGCTGGGAAAAGAGAATCTGGTGAGGGAGGCAGTTCTCAGACATCCGGATGCAGTGGCCTGTCCATCGGAGTGGATTTCTCAAGAGCAAGGCTTCGATGCTGGTGGACGCAGCTTCGTGGAGGACGCTGGTCTGGTGGTTCTCCAATTTGATCCCCAGGATTCAACGCAAGCACCACTGGTGAAAGCCCTTGAGGGTCTTAATGTGGTGTTGGTAGACAGTCCAGGTTTCTCTGCAGTAAAGTAGGGTGATCAGCATGACAGCCTTGTAAACCTTAGTTGACTTCTGAAGATCTCTAATTTTGAAGATGCATTGTTGCAGCTTGAAGAAGGTGACATTGGCACAGATGGACTTCTTCTTTGATGGTAGCCCATTGAGGGGGGTGGATACCGAGATATGAAAAGTGCTCCACGTACTCCAGAGCCTCCCTGTCTATGTAGATAGCACAAGGGATGTTCAGCTGGCCAGGGGAGGGTTGGTGGAGAACATTTGTCTTCACGACATTCAAGGACAAGCCAAGACTCTTATACAGAGTGGTGAAGAGATCTAAGTTTGTTTGTACATCTTGTGCAGAGTGAACCATCATGCAGCAAATTGTTCTCAGACTGAAGATTATGGATGTCCTTCGTTGTGAGTTTCATTTTTGCCTGGAAGTACCCAAGATTGAAAAGCTTCCCGTCTAGTTGATACTGGATACTGACACTGGATGGTAGATCATCTCAGATGAGGTGGAAGATGATGGTTAGGTAGATGATGAACAGCATGGGGGTGATCATGCAACCTTGTTTGACCCCCGATCCAGATGTGGAAGGCATCAGTTTCAGATCTTCCACTCGGAACAGTGGCAGTTATCCGTCATGCAGGAGCCTCAGCATGGTGACAGACTTCAGTGGGCAACTGTGGCATTGGAGGATGGTCCACAGAACTTCACGATTTAAGGAACTGAACACCTTTGTCAGGTCAATGAAGGTGAGGAACAATTCTTGATTTTGCTCCCAACATTTTTCTTGCATCTGCCTGGCAAAACCATGCCCGCAGTGCCCCGGGATGGTCAGAAGCTGAACTGGATTTCTGGAAGGATCTCTTTGGCAATGGGACAAAGGCAGTTTAGGAGGATGCAGGCCAGGATCTTACCCACAATGGACAGGAGGGAAATCCCCCTGTAGTTCCCACAGTCAGATTTTTCCCCCTTCTTGAAGATGGTCATGATGGTTATATTCTTGACATCCCCGGGGATGTCCCCTTCATCCCAAAGGCAGAGGATAAGCTGGCGGAGTTGTGATGTGAGCCATAAGCTGCCAGCATGGTAGACCTCTTTGGGTATACCATCTGGCCTGCAGGCTTTCTTGGTTTTCATCTGTTGTATAGCTCGCTTCAGCTCTCTGATGGTTGGTGGATGGCCAAGGGAATCCACCACGGGGTGTTGCGGCACAGCTTGAAGGGTCTTCTCTGATATGGTGGACTTCCAGTTAAGGAAGAGTTCAAAATGCTTCTTCCAACAGACAGATGGCATCATCATCCTTGAGGAGCTGGGAGCCATCCTGTGATCAGAGGGGTGTTTTGTCCAATGGAGCAGGGTCCATAGGTTGCCTTGGTAGCCTGGAAGAAGTTAAGCATGTAATGTTGGTCAGTGTAGCCCTGGATCACGCACACCTTCTCCACCCACTAGTTGTTCTTCATGTCACGGATGCATTGCTGGACCTCAGCCTTCAGATGGTGGCACACTGCCATCTTTTGCCAAGTTTGTGGATGGCTTTGCCAGGTGATGAAGGCTGCATGCTTGCGCTCAAGATCTTGAATCTGAGCGTCATTGGTGTTGAGCCAGTCTTGGTTCTGTTGCGATGTGAACCCAATAGTTTGGGCACAGGCATTTTGGACAGTGGACTTGAGTTGCTCCCAATGTGCCTGGATGGAGATGTCATCAGCAGTAGGGAATTGCTCCAGTGCACTCTACAACTGGGCCTGGAACTCCTCCCGCTGTCCAGCGTCCTTTAAACCTGTGATGTTCAGCCATCTCTGGGTGGTCTTCAGGGTCTTCCGGTGTCTTGGTGCCAGGTAGATTTTCATCACTGAGTGCACAAGTTGGTGGTCTGTCCAGCAGTCCTCAGATCCCTTCGTGGCCCTTATGACAAGCACATCACTCAGGTCTCTACCTCAGACAATGACGTAGTCCAAGAGGTGCCAGTGCTCTGACCTCAGATGCCTCCACGTGGTCTTGAGCCGGTCTTTCTGGCTGAAGATGGCGTTCATCATGATCAGGCCGCGTTGGTCACATTTGGTCAGGAGCAGGATACCATTGGCATTGACCTTCCCCACATCATTCTTGCTGATGGTTTTGCTCCAGATTTCTTGATCATGTCCAATCCGGGCATTGAAGTCACCCAGGAGAATGACCTTGTCATTCCTGGGGATGGAGGCAAGGGCGTTGTCAGGATCAGATTAGAACCTTTCCTTGACTTTCTCATCAGAATCCAGAGTTGGAGCGTATGTGCTGATGACAGTGGTGTGGTGGTTTTAGCTGAGGTTCAGGCAAAGGGTCATTAGCCTTTCATTGAAGCCCAAAGGGAGTTTGGGGAGTGTGCTGGCGATCTTGTTCCTGATGGCAAAACCGAGTCCGTGGATAAAGGGGTCAGGGTCTGGTTTCCCTTTCCAGAAGATGGTGTACCCTCTGCTGACCTCCATCAGCTGTCTCTTCCCAGTGAGCCGGGTTTCACTGAGAGCAGTGATGTCAGTGTTATGCCTCACTAGCTCCTGAACCACAATGACAACTCATCTTTGTGAGCAGTCACTCTTTGGGTTGTTGGCTGAGCATTTTTACAATACAGGTTCCAAAGTTTAGCTTTTGCTTATTTCAACTGCAGGAATGGTGATCCTGTTGGGTGCAGTTTCCCACCCAGGAGAGATGGGACAGCCAATTTTTGGGGCACTTTTTTTAGCCCCCTCACCATTGGGGTGAACAGAGGGTATCCTAAAAAGGACTGCTCAGTCGTAAATGCAGCTGCCAAAGGACACCCCTGTCCTGACACAGGTGCCTGACAACCATCATGCACCTGCAGCCTGTCTGCAGATTCTTGGCTGGGAGCCTCCAGGTATCACAGCCCTGCCCCCATCACCAATCCTCCATTGCCACAGGGCTTTTGGACCTGACAGAAGCCCATGCATGACATGTTTAGTGTGGGGACTCTGATGCACAGTCGGGCCCACATGGTCTTGGCGGCTGGTGGCCAGGTTCAGTGGCAGTGTGAACCACAATGACTAAGGGCACTTCTCTGTTGCAGCCTTCTTTCACCTTCACAGCTGTTGGGGCCGCAGTCTTCTTCCACCTGCTCTGCTGTTGAGGACTTCTTGGATCATTCTTTGTCTGGAACCTCCCCCCTCGACCTTGCTGCCATGGATGGCCCTACCAGGAGCGTGAGCTATAGATGGCATCACTCGTAGGGTCACTGGAACACGCAAGCCTCTCCACCATGACAAGCTGATGATCCTCAGAGAGGGCTGGCCACATCACTCATGCAGGAAATGGGCACTCGTAAGCTTGAGAAAGTCTAGAGCTAATTTAGTTAGGGTGAATGGAAATAGACTGGGGGATATATTAGAAAACAACCAATGAATTAAAAGGGCAATAGGTCCTTTTTGTTTTTGTCCTTCTTTGGAAGAAAAATTAAGTGCATTCTCTCTTTTGGTAGTCTATTTAATATGGAAGGAGGAAGTGATGCTCTTTCTCTGTTCTTCCTGCTTGTTCCATTCTCCTCTGCTTGCCTGAACAAGCTGTTTGAGCCACTGAGCTTTGTTTCCTTAAATATTTTTCTCAATTGCCCTCTCCTTTGCTCTTACAAGGAGAAAGACAGACTCCTTCACCTCATTTCCAGACTTTCAGTCTCCCTTTTCCAGAGTGGAGCCTGAACATGAATAGAAAGAAAGGAAGAGAACCTTCAGCATATTACCAGCCACCTCGGCAGTCTCTGTGTGCAAGTACTCGGAGACTGCGTTTTTTTTCCTGACCTGTAACTTGAAAACCTTTGTGCTAAACTTCTCATAAGTCTCATTGCAACAGGTTAAATTGTTGTTAGCAGTCCCTCAATATGAGGCTGACAGTATTCTAGTAACTAGAGCTGTTATTGTTAAGTCTATAGATGACTGAGGAGGCCAATTCGAGATTTGAATGTTCAACTGTAGACGTAGCAAATAGTTCCATAAGGAAGCAGTAGATCCTGGTAACATCGGGTCATAGATCTCTAGTTATATATATACAAAATAGAAAACTGTCCAAAGTAAAATCAAAGTGATGTATTGCATTTGTAGCATTTTCCTTGTGCTAATCTGTTTGGATTTCACATTTGTATGCATATTTTCATTTTGGTTTTTTTCAAACTGCTATGATCATTGTTCTTCCCGGTTACGAGCATTTGTCCTTAGAGTCCTTGTCCCAGCTCAAAAACAGGAAGTGTTCTGTATTGTGGCTTATGTGTCTTTTTTGTATTATACATTCAGACATTTAAAATCTATTGGAGGCAAAATATTACCACCTAGTTCAGGTCTGACTGGCAGTTGTTTGGTTGATTAGAATCAGTTTTATTGACTGAAACTTGACATATTTTTGGGTCAGGCTGGTATGGAAGTGGGGGGTTTTGCAGCACGCGTGCGTGCGTGTATGTATATATGTATAAGAAGTTACTGATTTATTTTTCAGAGGTTAACTCTGTGTTAGTGGTCGCTCAGTCACTTTTCTTCAACTTGTATTTTAAATGTTTTGAGGCCTTTCCAAACCTAACACTTGCATTTTTGGCTCTTTTTTCTTTCCTTCTACAGTATCTAGATATCCCCTTTGTACACTGCCTTGTCTGTTTCTTCATCTATTTTTTCCTCCTGCAGAAGACAAATGATGGACCTAAGGGGATCTGAAGCAAAAACCAACATTTGGGGTTTCTTTTGCAGCTGGAGGTTTCTACAGAAAATAAATCACTGAATTTGCACAGGAATGTCCTCCTTGCATTCCACATACTGAGCCAATTTATCTTAGGGGCTTTTTCCTTTTCCCCACCCTCTTTTTAATGTCTTGGTGATGGGAAAAGGAAGGGGTACATGGTGAGAAGAGATCTGAGATTTTTGTAACCAGTGGTGCAAGGAATCCTTAAGGAATGTTTAAGCAGTGCCTCTTATGACAGCATTAAGTCTATTAGAACAGCAGTACGTGCCATCTGGTTTAGATTTTAACTTAATTAAATGGATGCAGCTTTTATTTTTTAACAACTCAGCTGCAATTCAGATGTTTTGACATTTGTAAAGAATTTGAATTTGTTTATTCCTGAGGAAGCTGCAACATTCACCTGATTTTATGTTGCTTGGTTCCCTTTCGAGATGGTCAGTTACTTTGCTAAAGTTTGAGTGACTGTTTACTTTAAATATACTCCAAGTTGCTGATATTTTGTTGATATTCTGGTCTACATACTAGGAATTTCTAGAACTGCACTTGTTTGAAAAATAGTAGAGAACAGGGTGTGGTTAGGTTCAGCTACTTGTTCGTTTAAGATTAAGGCAAACTTCTGTGTTGGAAGCCCCCCCCCCCCCAAGATTTCACGTCAATAGGATTTGGGCTGTGGTTGGGGGGAAAATGTCTTCTTTACTCCTAGCTACAGTCCTCTAATTTAAATTTTAAAAAAAAGGCAAATGCAGGAAACATTTGTGTAGGCAGTGTAGTCAAACTGGTATCATATGGCTATGTATCTGTCCTTCAATTCCTTCTTCTGTTTCTTCAGCTTGCATCATGCGACTGATGCTGGCTGCCCTGAACAGCCGAAAGGTGATGAAAATATTGCTATAAACATTTAACTAGAAAATTTAAGAGGTTTGGGGGTTTTTATTGTTTTTGTTTTCAGGTGATTTTTTGCTCTTCCTGAGGGATGGTTTTGGTTTTATTTTAAATAAGAGGTGTTAAACATATGGTCAGTCTATGGGTTATATGTGGTTTGTGGGAATCATGGTGGGCCTTGGGAATTTGGTGGCAGGGCCTGCAACATAATTCAAGGCTATGGAGCCCCGTTGAGGACAGCCTTCAGCAGTAAGGTGCAAGCTCGTTTTGCCCTGCCATTGCTAGGTCTGCATCTGGCCTGTGAGGAGCCCTGCAGTCGGGATCTGGCCCAAGGGGCAGGGAGAGTTTGACATTGATTTAAGTCATCAAACTCTCCTGAGTTTCTGTTTCATCTTTTCATGTAAAGAAATATATTAAATGTCATCTTTATCTGTTACATTTTGAGATGGATCAAATTGGCTAGAGTGGATCAAGTGCCATTTCTTCTATTTTTTCAGAACTAGGACTTGTGACTCACAAGGGCACAATGGCAGGAAAGTAAAACACTGGGAGTATTTATACACATACCTTTTTGTCCCGTGACTCGCTGGAGATCCTCCACTTTGGAGCAGACTTGATTAATTGAGTCTGCTCTGCATGTGAGCTGATGCTTTGCATGCAGTTGTATAAGTAGCAAAATGCACTTCAGTGCACAGAAAATGGCAGTGTTGTGCTTTTGAACTAAAGCACTATCTATGTGTTTTAGTTGAAAAGCATACTGCCTCCACTTTCTCAGCGCTGATTCACATTTCACCACTTATACACCTGCAAGTGCCACAGCACCAGATGCTTTGAAAAAGT
This sequence comes from Crocodylus porosus, assembly GCF_001723895.1. NCBI lineage: Eukaryota > Metazoa > Chordata > Crocodylia > Crocodylidae > Crocodylus > Crocodylus porosus. The sequence goes on along the minus strand of NW_017728906.1, from coordinate 70,523,893 downwards.
GGTGCTTGCATGTGTAAAAATGCCATTAGAGAGGTGAGGTGCTTTTATTTATTTATTTATTTATTTATTTATTTATTTATTATTATTATTATTTTTTACCAAACCAAGTTGCTCAATTTTACTTCATCAATAAATGCATAAAAATGGGCATTTATGTTGGGAATTTAGAAATACGTGAATCTTGTACCTTTCTGTGGATGTACCAAGGACTTTATACCATTTGCACTGGTTGGATCATTGAGAGGTACATAATAAACTCCCCTGTCTTGATCATACTAATAGTTGAACGTGAAGGAATATTCACTGTTATCAGAATTCTAAAATGCAATACACCTTTCTGTTTAGATCAATTTTTTCAACCTTTTTAAGTCATTTCTTTTTTCTTTTAGCAAGTTACTCTTGGACAGCTGCCAACTGTTGTATGAATTAGATTGTACAGTGATGATTATTCAGTCAATTTATTCAGAACTCTCCAAATTGACCCAGTAAATAAGGTATCCAGGTTCCTCCCTTGCCATTTCTTAACAGCTGTGTTGCAGACTTGAAATACATTTAATATTTCATCTGCCAAATTGCTTTGGCTTAGTCTACTCCTCCTCCATCTTCCCTCCTCCCCACAAAAAAATAGCCTTCCTATAAAAAAAATTCTGGTGGCTGTGCTATGTAGGAGATGCTTATTTGGCAAAGGAACTTTTGAATATTTTTCCCTTGGGGTGGAGAGGGTGGGGGGGGCTGGAGGTTGCATAAAAATTTAGTACTTGTACAGGAGTGCCTTTTTAGACACCCCTGATAACTGACTGAGAGAACAAAGCATAATTTTCACTCTGATAGCTGAAACCTTAATAAAATAGGCCTAGTTTGCTTGAACTGGCACCTGTGGCAATTGGGAATTGATGGAGTTGGAAATACTGATTGCATCTCCTTAGTGCAATCATGAGAGGGTCCAAGAGTGGGCCTGTCAAGTGTCTGAAACTCCAGTCATGAGAGCTATCCCACCAAGTGTGTTATTCCAATTGTGTCATAGTTCCGTGGCTGTGAGACGACTTCCGGTTCTTTCTGCTCGTTTCCCAGGCTCCTTATATATGTGTACCAATGACATCTGCAGTAACTAGCTGATTGCCCCGCTTTCTCGGGAAGAATCAGAAGGATTTCCCTGTTGCCCATTTCTGCTTATCCTTCCTCCAGGTCACCTGCTCAGGGCTTTGGTTTCCATCCCCTGGCAAACCTAGTTTGAAGCCCTCCTCATTAGTTTAGCAAGCCTGTTTGCAAAGATTCTCTTCCCTGTCTTCATTAGGTGGGTCCCATCTCTTTCTAGCAATCGTCCTTCTTGGAACAACATCCCGTGGTCGAAGAAGCCAAAGGACTGCTGGTGATACCATCTGCGCAGCCATACATTGATCTGTAGGATGCGTCCCCTCCTTCCTGGGCCTTTTCCCTTGATCGGAAGGATCAAGAACACCATCTGAGCCCCTGTTACCTTTACCCTTGAACTCAGAGCCCTACCGTCACTTTTAATCTCCCCTGGCAGATGGGGATAGTAGTCAGAGGGCCAGATGAGTCTCGGTAGTCTTTCTGTGATATTTCAAATCAGAGCTCGAAGGAATTCATTTCACTGCACTGTTATAGAGAATAATTGTTTAGAACTGGTTGAAATGTTTCCTTTGAAAATATTTTCATAGAAAACTTAGTGGGGTTTTTTTTTTTTAACTGAAGACATGAAAATCAGAATTGTTTTAGTGTCTGTCTGTCTGTCTGTCTGTCTGTCTGTCTCTCTCTCTCTCTCTCTCTCTCTCTCTCTCTCTCTCTTATGCACACACTTATCTATTTAGCTACTGGCACTGATGGAGAGAAAAACAGAGAAAAGGTAATTAAACTCGCATACCCTTTTTTGGCTTCCTATTTTCAAAGATAAAGCTTTTTATTTTCAGTTTTGCTTGAACATCCTGTGTAAAAATACTAGCAGTTTTCAGTCCATCGTAATAGGTGTACATTTTTGTAGTTGCAAAATATATTTAAAAAAAGATAAAATTATTTTCAAGCACTGTTTCATACTAAAAATCAAATCTAGCATAGGTATGTCATAATGAGTATTTCTGTGCAAATTTCATCAGTGTCATGGCTATGCAACAAAGCAAGCTGGTAATATGAGAAACTGCATGCAGGGGAAAAAAAGTAATGTTTAACTTCTCCCTATCTGTTGGACCCTGCATGAAGGATGGGCCAAGGCTCCCTTTTCCTAGGGTTACCATATTTCTAGTTCAAAAAAAGAAGCCACATGTCATGTGAGGGGGAGGTAAAAGACTGTGACATGATATGGCAGCACCCTGCCTATTCTGTTGCCCCTCACTCCCAAGCCACAGCTCCCCCCCACCATGCCCCTCACTTAGAAGCCATAGCCACTCCAGCCCTACTGGTGGTCCCAAGTCCTGACCCACAGCCCCTTGCTCTCCCCAGCCCTGTACTTGTGAGCACAGGCACCAGCCCCAGTATGGCTGGGCCAGCCATGCAGCTCCCTGCTGCTCCCTCCTTGCCCCTTCCACCCCGTCCCCTGCTGGAAGGGCATACGTCTCCCCCACCCTGCTGCAGCCCCAGGCCCACTTCCCCTCCCTCTACACACACATGCAAACTCACAAACAACCCCTGTCCCTCATAGACTTACCTGCATCCAGCTGCCTGGCTGCTGTCACTCCCTGCCTGGATACATGCTGGCAGCATGTGTATGCACCATGCTTCCAATCCTCCTGCCCACATTAATTGTGTAATGTATGTAATGTGTAGAAGGGGATTCAGTGTTTTAATTTAGTCTTTTGAAGTAGTTGAGATAAAAATGGAATAAGGTTTATATGGGAAGCTGTTGCAGAGTAGTTACTTGGCACTAGTTTCCTGTGTAAACAAGCCCTTGTACTTGGAGAGAGAAATCAGCACTGTTACCTTTGTGGTCTAGTTTAACTCTTCTCTGCAGGTCATCTTATCATATATTAGATCATAAGAGCTGAATGTATAGATCTTAGTATGGTGAAGCCTGAGCCCTGATCAGGGCCTCTGAGCCTTGCTGTAATAGAATTAATAATTTATAGGCAGGAAGCATCTAATTTCTTGTTATTTACAAGACAGTCAACAGTACAGAAAGAAAGTGTTCAAGACTAACCATGTTCAAGCAGAGATAAAATATGCATGTAACCCTACTGGGGCTCTAGTGACCTAATTTAAGCTATGATGCTTAAATAAGAAAACAAAACTTCATTATTGGTATAATGACAGTGAGCACATGCTTTTTTGCAGTGTGTGTGTCTGCGCATGTGCACATATATATGCACATCACAAAAATATGCATGCATACACATGCACGTGTGATAAAATATGCATGCGTATGGGTGTGTGTATAGAATATTAAAATAAAGGCAAGGGTATGACCTTGTTTTGTCCTTAATCTTCTTTGGTATGTATCCGTAAAAGTCATCTGCAGTCAAATTCTCTCCACTGTTTTTAGTGCTTTTGATCTGAAATGAAGGCAATGAAGAATGTGAAAATAGTTCTTAGCAGAGCATGAAATTCACTAACTTATTGCCTAGATTTGGCACATATTCAAGTATCTCTGCGTGGGGTCGATTGTCCACTAACCTTGAATTTAAGGTGGACTTCTAGATATATGCCACATTTTATTTTCCCTCCTTTTTCATTCCTATATTCTGTTAAACTTGAAAATATTTTTTTGCTAAACTAATAAAAAATATCAGGGCCACTTTGGATTGCTAACACTCCAGTTAGATAGATTTTTTTTTTTAAATAATTCTTCCAAACCTAGATAGTTTTAACACCTTCCAGTGCAGAAACTGGGTATAGACAATTCTTTAACTTACTTGGTTGTTCTGAAGGCTGTACACCAAAGGTGTCCTTAGCTCTTGTGAAATGAGCTAGTACAGTATTGTTATGTCTCAACTCTGGGAAATCATATTTATCAATACAGACTTCAAGTCTAAGCAAGCTGTTAACTTATTTTAAATAGAAATGTACTCTTTGTTTTAAATACTGTAGAAATTATTGTTTGGCTGTTCGAGTCAACAGCGCTACAGTGGAAAGCAAGTAAGTACAGTTTTGATGCTAAGACAAATATTTGTATAGTATCAGAATTTGTGCTACAGTATGAAATGTATTCTGTAGCACTTTTTGTTTACTCATCATTCTTTTTGTCATTTTTTTAATGCACAGATTATATAGGCCTTTCATGTTACAGGTGCTGGGTGGTTGTTTTGCTTGTTTTAAAATACCAAATGGATATGTTGTTTTCTAAAAGGGGAACAGGTGTTCTGCTGGTTGAATCACAGAATCTCTCAAACAGTGATTAACATGCCTTATCTATAGTGTTTGCTCTTGGCTACTAGGTTCCAGGGAATGGGGTACTTAGACTCCATGCCCTGGGGGTTCTGTCCTCAAGTCAGCATTCAGCAGAGACCGGTGGGTTGACAAACAGCTTTATCTTTATTAGGAACAGGATTCAGCAACACACACTCAGAGCTTGCGGGGAGAACAACAACCCATCACCAACAAACGGCATCACAGGGGATGCTCAGGGGGAAGGACTGGACCATACCACTGCTGGCCCCTTAAAGGTACATTCAATATACCACATCCCCCTTCTTTACTCTGGGAGCTCCTTCTTTAGTAGTTGAATGTTTATCAGTAGCTAATTTAATTTGGAACATTTCAGGATCATGGAGTCAGAGGTTGCTAGCACTTGGCTCATTGATGTGGTCTAGTCTTTACCGTCCTTGTACTTCACAGACAACTTCACCACAAGTCCACTCTTAGTTTGCGTGGTGCCATCGGGTATCTCTGTGGGTACTGGTGGATCCTCTGAGATGTAATGAAACTCTTGTTCTTGGTGGTCTGATTTTACTTCTGATGCTTGTTCTGCTGATGCATCTTGAGGTGCATCGACTTGTTCTGCTGGTACTGATGAGTAATCTTTGGTTGCATGTCTTCTGTTTCTCCTGTAGACATTACCACAGGGGGTTTTTACCACGTAGGAACATTCATCCCTTTTTGCCATAACGGACACTGGTATCCAACCTGTACCTGTTTGCATCCTTACTTTTTCCCCCTCTCATAGAGGTGGCAAGAATGCAGCTGTGCAGTCATAGTGCTTCTTTTGGTGCCTTTGAAGTTTCTGCAACTTGTGGGAGGCGTTCGTCCATAGCCTAGGAGTCAGAACCACTGTTGTAGCAGGGAGGGTATTGCGCAAAAGTCTCCCCATCAGAAGCTGCATTGGAGCGTACTCAAGACCCTTAAAGGCTGTGTTCCACAGATTGAGTAAAGCCAGGTATAGATCTGAGCCATCCTGCAACGTCGTTTTAAACATAGATTTGATGATCTGAACTGTGTGTTCAGCCTGAACACTGGATTCTGGATAACCTGGACTAGAGTGGGTGATGGTTATGCCTACTCACTTGCAAATTGTTTCATCGTGCAACTTGCAAATGGCATGGGATCACAAACAATTTCTTTATGTATGCCATGGGGAGCAAACACAGACTTCATTTTGGCTACTACCATGACAGCTGTCTTGTCTGGCAAGTGCAAAACTTCAGGGTACTTAGAGTAATAGTCAGCTATTATCAAATAAGACTGTCCCTGTAGGTCAAAAATATCTGTTGCCAGGTTTAGCCAAGGCAGGTCTGGGATCTTATGTGAGATCATGGGCTCTTTCTGAGTACTGGGTTGGAGCTCTTAACAAGGTGTGCAATTTGCAATCTATTGCTCAGTGTGGGCATTTCTCTTGGGCCAGTACATGATTTGTCAAGCCCGCGCTTCTGACCTTTGTATGCCTTGATGGGGCGAGTGAAGCAATGTCAGCATGTTGGTTCTCATACCATGTGGAATGATTATTTTTGGTCTGATCATGAACAAGTCAGCCTGAATCAGGATTTGGTCTTTGGGAGGCCAGTAAGGCTTTTCTTCAGGCTTAATTTGTTTTTGCCTGCTCAGCCATTCATTAAGATGCCGGGCTCTAAGGGCTTGTAGTTCTTGTCAGCTTTGGTGTGCCCCTATAACTGCTGGAGTAACTGGTCACTGGCTCTGTTTCCATCAGACCATGAACTACCTTTTCTGAGTGGAAAGATCAGGTTCAGGAGGAGGAGTGAGGGTTGTGGTTCTAGAAGGTACAGAGAATCTGGATGTCATACTTTTGGAGTTGCAATAGCATCCTCTGTAGCTGTGCTGGAGCCTTTCCTATGGGCTTTGCAAAAAATCATTTCCAGGGGTTTGTGGTCTGACTGGACCCTTACGTGGGTGCCATACACATATTGGTAGCACTTTGTCCTGGCGAAAACAATTGCCAGAAGTTCTTTTTCAATCTGAGCATAATTTCTCTCAGATTGTGTTAGAGCCCTTGAAGTATATGCAATTGGTTGATTCTGTGGAAACGGACATGCTCTGGATGCATCCGCTTTGATTTCCAGGTGCTCTGCCAGGTTAAAGTACCTGAGCACAGGCACCATCTAGGGCTCCCTGATGTTTGAGTCCCCATTGCCAGATAACGTCATTCCTGAGACGTGCTCTCAGTTGGGGCTGTCAGGCTGGACTCATACCTAATGTATTGCGCTAAATACGGAATGGGTCCAAGGAGTCTCTGAAAGCCTTTTTTGTCTGTTGGAGGGGGCATCCTGTTGATGGCTTCCACTTTGTCATCATCTGGTTTGACATCATCTTTTGAGAAGATATGATCCATATACCTAACGCTGTCAACTAAAAATTGTATTTTGTCCTTATTAAACTTTACTGCTTTCAGACATGCTCTCTCCAGGACTTGTTTCAGGATAGTATCATGCTCCTTTTTGGTAGTGGCTGCAATGAGCATGTTATCCTTGATTATGTGGATTCCTGAAAAGTCACCAGAGCATTTGTGATTCTTCTGTTGAAATACTTCGCTAGCTGACTTAATGCCAAAGGGAAGGTGGTTGAAGTGGAACTGTCCCCATGGGATGTTAAAGGTACACAGCTCTGACAATTCCTTGTCCAATTTGACTTGCCAGTAGCTATCCTTTTCATCAAGAATGGTGAACAGCTTTTTACCTGATAAGCTCTTTTGTACATCCTCTACAGTGGGAATTGAAGTGCTGCCTCGATACTACCTTGTTGACGCCTTGTGGGTCTAAACAAAGCTGTAGCAAACCATCCTTCTTTTGTGTGATCACAAGGCTATTGACCCAGGGTGTGGACTTAGTCACCTTCTTAATGGCTCTCATAGCTTCCAGTGTTTTGAGGGCAGTCTGCAGTTTGCCCATGGTTGCATAAGGAATTTTTCTGCACCCATGCACCACTGGTGGTACCGCTGGGTCAACATAGATGTAGTGGGTACCAGGAAATTGGCCCAACCCTTTGAAAACATCCAGGTATAGTTTGAGAAGGTCCGCCTTGGTTGCAGGTATTGTAAAGGCCATTCCATGGACTCTTCTGATGAGGTCTAAGGTGGTGCATGCCACCCTACCAAGTATTGGTGGGTCACTATTGTCGGTTAAATAAAAAATTAATCGGATTCATTAGCACCAGATTTGCAGCCTACAACGATTGTACCTTTTGGTTTGATGTGTGCACTGCCAAGTACAACTAATGTAACATGAGTTTGAGTCTTGCCTACTTTTCCTTGCAAATCCTTTGCTACATCTACTGGAATAGTGTTTGCTTCCGCTCCAGTATCTAATTTAAAATAAACCGGCAAGCCAGCAATGATCATTGTGCTATACCAGGCATTCTGGTTATGAAAGGTCTGTGGGTGCTGCTTTACAGACATTGAGCCCGTATATAGGGTACTGATTCTTTTTGCAGACTTCGGAGCCTTTCCCTTTGATTTGCACATTTTGGCAAAATGGTTCTCCCCAGAGCATTTGTAACAAGTTTCTCCAAAAGTTGGGCAGGATCTAGGCTTGTGTATACTTCTACAGTTTGCAAACTTTGCCCTGTGCAGTTTGATGGCCCTCCTGTGGAGCAAACATCATTGCTTTTGCTCAACTGTATGCAAGCTTGCTTTGGCAGACATAACATGAGTCTGAGCACTTGTGAGAGCCTTTGCTCTGCAAATATCCACAGCCTGTGCTAGGGTGAGGGATGGGTTTTCCAGAATCCTTTCCTTGAGTTTGCAGTCAGTTATGCTGAAAACAGTTTTGTTCCTCAACATAACATCCTCAGCAGATCCAAATTCACAATGCTGTGTTCTGCTTCTGAGCTCTGTAACAGAATAATCTATGCCTGCAGCCTCAGGCATAGATCGTATCTAAGTTGCCAGAACGGATACCTTTTGAAAACAAGATTTTTTTCTGGGTTCACAGTAGCTCTTGAATGCTGCAAGCACCTCTGTAAAGTTTTTGTTACTAGGGTCTGCAAACACCCCTTGCACAGTGTTGTAAATTTCAAGGGCTTTATCCCCAATGCAGTGATGCGTGACTGCAAATTTATAATCCTCTGCCTCTTCCTCGGCCTTTGTGACAGACATTTAAAATGGAATGGTTGTAAGACTGTGCACCCGCCGGGCCTCGATCATCTGGTCCCTTGCCGCCTGGCTCTGGATTTTGATAGTGGTCTTCCACTCCATCCCTAAAAGGTATGGGGCCACGGTCTCTCATCTCGGACAGTCTTATCCCCTCCTAATCCTGCCTGCCATGACTTTGATGATCTTATCAGTGGTGGAGGGGTCTAACCATCTGGGTTCGATTGTCCCAGGCTGAGGCGTGATGTTCTTCGCGAGGCTCCAACCTCCCCTGTACCTCGCCCTATACCCAGCCCCGATGGCGTGCTTATGTTGTTGTCGGCGGCCGACCCTCTCTATGCGTGAAGTCTTTCTGGCTCCTGCTTGAATCTGGGTTGAACGCCAAGTAAAACTAGGCCCTCTAGCTCCTGAGCCTTTGCTCTTTCTCTACCTCTCCTCCCCTTCCATCCTGCTGTCTCCCCTTCTTATACTTCCATGCTGGCTCTCCTCCCCCTTCTCCCCAGCTGCTTTCACTTTAAAAAAACCGCGGCTAACGAGCCGTGTGGGTCCCGCTGCCACTTCCAGTCCCGCCGCGGTTCCTGCAGCAGGTAGGGTGTTTTTGCTCATTCTCCCTTTCTTTTCATTTTCCCTGGGGTGTATTGTCCCCCAGAGTCCCTCCTTAACCCTTCAGGGTCCATGTCCTCCCCTTGCCCCAGGACAGACTGGTATAGTGTACAATACTATGTATTTTCACATGTGCCCAAGAATATTGAATTGTAAGACACTTGTCAGTGAACAGAACTGTCTTGTTATATATCCATTCTGGTGAAACACGTGTCTGACCAGATTTTTAGGAGTTTTTTGAAGTGTAATACTTTATTGTTATTTAAGATATTAATATATTCATTTCAGCATCTAAGAACTCAGAGTGGGGCTGACCTATAACTCCTTGTAAATCCTTCTTAGGAGGACATCTTTGGATATCTAACAGTTGTATGTGTAAAATTTAGTGTAGAAGATGTTGAGAGTATGGAAGGAAGTACATGACCAACTCTATGACTGATCAATTCTTTTTGTACAGTTATGTGATTAAAAAATAGCCATGTAATGTCAGTATGCCAAAAGGTTGAAAGATTCCATATGGCAAAAATAAAATGATACATCTTAAATGTATCATATTTGCATGTTAAATTAGATACTTTTTATAAATGATGTGTGCTATAAAGAAATGCAGTGTTGGATCTATTGGTTTATGAGCTCCAGCTCTTTACTTGTAAACTGGCCACTCCAGGTACACTGTTTGCTACTTTCTGTCTCGTTGTAGTTTAAATCTTCCTGATAACCTGAGCATGTACATGCATGTGTGCGCACAAGCACACACGTGCGCACATGCATGAATGATTATCATCATGCATCAATTTTCAATCTAGTTAATCGTCCACTAGAAGAATGAAAAGCTTGAGTGTAACACAAAACCAGAATAGAAGAGCAGTATTACTAATTTATAATTCTAGCAGCAGAAGGAAGGTTTTTAAAGCTGCATACATTTTAAAACTGAAACAATTGTTTGTTACATGCATATGATAAAAAAAAACTGAACCCAAACTCCCTCATTTTTATAAGCAGACCTAAAATGTTTGTTTATATTTAGTAAAAAAATAGGATATATTCTTCACACATTTTTAATTGTGTGCTTGTGGATTTAAGTCCTCAGTTGATAGCTTTGGTGTTTGTATAAAGTTGGTATCAGTGTACCTTTTTATAATTTTTAAAAGAAATCTTGATTTCTCACCATTTTACACTGAGTCCTTTGAAATTAGATACTCAAATCTGTTATGCTGCCCCTTTTAGTTTTTTCCTAATACATCCTCAGTTGTTTGTAGGCTGTTACTCTTGAGTCCAATTTGTTGTCCTTGATCATCTTTTTTTAAATGTGGCAGAGTAAATCCAAAGTATAGGTGGATTAATGCATGGGCCAGCTATGTAAGATTTGGCTCAGTCACTTCCTGTTACAGTTGATCCTAGACCACCTATCTAAAATAGATCTTTCCTTTAAAATATTGTACTCTACTAATTAATGACAGTAAATATGGAATTCTAATAAAAACTAAGATATAGGGATGCACTGATAAAGATTTTCTTGGTTGATAGCTGATTATTAACCAACCATATCAGCCGATGGTGATCTGTAACTGATTTATTCTAGTTAAATTGGTGGGTCAGGGAGCAGGATGGAGCCATGGGCAACTCGTGGAGGAGGTGGGAGGAGGGCAGCTCCCTGCCACTGCACACCCCCTCCCCCCCCGGTGGCATGGGGGATATGTACCCCCCAGATGTGTGCGTGAGGTGGATATAGGCTGCTCACTGTGGGCTCGGGGCTCTCCACTCTGTTGCCTTTCCCTCAGGAGCCCTGCATTGGCCAAAGGCAGCAGGGTGTAGAGCCCTGAGCCCAGAGTTAATGAGCTTTTGTTCAAATGGATGTCGCTTCGGTTCCACACAAATGGAGCTGAGCCATTATGTGGGAGCAGAGTAGTGAAGAGGCCCGTTCGGTATATAGAACTTGGGATGCTTACAGGTTTAGAATGAGACATACTTAAATCTAAGACAACCTAGTCTTACTCTGTGAGTGAAATGACACAAGTTGTAACAACTGTGAGAACCCACTGGACGCATACCTTGCTGGGGCCATTTGACCCCAGCTGTCTTTCTTGCCCAGAGCAAGGGGGATGGACCTGATGATCTCAGGAGGTCCCTTCCAGCCTGAAACTGTAGGGGAAAAAGTGCCACTGCCACCGTTTTTAAGCAGAGCTGAGCAGAGAAGGGGCGGATGCTGGCTGCTCGCTGTGGGCTTGGGGCTCTCTGCCCTGCTGCTTTTGCCCCGGGAGCCCACTCCAGCCATGTGCCCCCTGCCCGTCAGCAGGAGGCACAGCTGGCTGCCCCTGCTGTATCTGGGCAGGCAGGGGGCATGTGGCCAGTGGGGAGCTCCAAAGAGAAAGGCCTGGAGTGGAAAGCCTGAACCCACAGTGAACAGCCCACATCTGCCCTGCACACATGTCTGGGGTGGGGGGGGGTGGGAAACATGCCCCCTAATGCCTCCCCCAGAGAGTGTTCACAGTGGCAGGGAGCTGCCTTCCCCCCTTCCCCAATGCGCCCTGGATGAGCCACCTGTGGCTCCGTTCTGCTCTCCACCCCAGGTCTTGTGCACCGTCCTGGCTGGGCAGTGCCCCCAGTCCTTGTGCCTGCCTCACTCCCTCCCTCACCATGCGAGGCCTCAATCTGTGTCCTCCACACCCCTTCCCTCCACCATGCCCTTTCCCCTCCATAGACTTTACCTGTAGGGAGCTGCTGTATTGGCTGCCTGGCAGTATTCCTGGCCCTGTGCATGCATGCAGCCATGCACGTGCATGCGGCATGCCCTGCACCTCACTCCTGGCAGCCCCAAGCAGGACTGCTTGCAGGCTAGAATGCTGCCCACCTACAAGGGGAAACCCACCATTTTCTGAGAGAGCCCAGGCATCTGGGGGCCTGGCAGGGCAGGGGAGAGGGAACCCATGTGTCCAGGGCCTTGGCCAGAAGGCATAATTATCAGTAAGTATTGTCAGCTACAATGGCCAAAAAAAGCCAATAGACAATAATGTAAATTTCTGTTATATTGGTGTATCTTCACTATACAATAATACAATAATATTGCAATGACAGCTTGGAGAGACCACTTCTGATCTCCTCAGGAAGGCTTTACACTTGATGGAAGAAGCCATAGTACAGAATTCTCAGCTTTAAAAGTTAAATAATGAACTAAAAGAATCAAAGTGCTTCATAGAAAAAATATTTTGAATAAAGATTATGAAAACTTGAAAATGCATAAAATGTAAAAAAAAAAAAAAAAAAAAACCCAAAGAAAGAGAGAAATAAAAAAAACCCCCAAATACCCAAAAACTAATTGAAAAAATGTATTTTACATTTAAGAACAACAGGTACTGAATGGACAGACAAATGGCAAAACTTGAATTTAGATAACCAGATGGAAGAGTGCAAGATTTATTCTTGAGCTTGAACTGGATGATGTTCAGAGGAGAGCAGGCCCTTAAGTAATAAACAGAGTGTTCCAGCAAAACCATAAAACCCTGAATACAGCCAGCCAACTTTTCCAGACCTACATAACTAATGTCCTAGACAGGGCAGATATTCTCTCCTGTACAGAAGCAGCAGTTGACAGGTTAGAGAATAAGATAAGAGAAGTGAGCATCCAGGAGACTCAACACACTCATCTCCTAACAAAATAGCAATTTCCCTGGACTTGCTGGATTTTCCTATGTATTTAGTCAGTCATTGGCAACCCCTTCAAGAAATACCCTGTAATCTTCCTCTCTTCTGCAGTCACTTAATTTGCCTAGGTTGATGGCAGTGTACAAATCCATCCAGAATCCAGTAAAATACTGCTTTTTTTAAAATAGTCCTCTAGCTTTTTTAAAGTCTGAAATGGTTAACTTAGGTTTTCACTGCATAGTTAATGTAACCTCCCTAACTTGCATTCCATTTGTAGTTAGAATCCTTGAACTTAAGGGCAGCAATGTTTTTAGCTCAAGTTGGCTGTCCCATCAGACAGCGTCAGTCAAAGCTCTGGTTGGTGCAACCCCGTAGCTGCTAGCACAACTGGTCTTTAGTGTAGGCTAGCTCAGTTTGGGCACCACTGGTCCCTTAAATTTTCAACCATTTTCCTCTCCCTTTCCATGCTCAGATATAGAGGTCACTAGGACATAATTCATAAGTCTTACTAGTGTTGAAAGCTGTCAAATTGGCCCTCCAAAAACAGAATTACTATTCAAAATAATTGAATTTTCTGTACAGAGCCAGAAAATGTGCGTAAGATTTTGCTAAAAGGCCACCCCTTTCCAACCTGTTTCTTTGGGAGAGTTAACATTTATAAAAAGACTATCTCATCACTGGTATGAAACAAAACCACATTCTCTAAACATCAAAACAACTTTAATTAAGCCTGGTCCCTAGCATGAATGTAACTGCCTTCCTAAACTGTGGCAACATCCTCTACCAATAAAACATTTTACTTAAATTTCTTTTTTCGGCTTTACTTGCTCACAACCCTGGTAGCTGGGGATGAGGAAGATCATTGCATTATTAATTTTACCTATGTCTTTTTGGTTGCCAGTATTTTCCTTTAAATGGATTCAATTAGATATGTCATCCTTTGACTAGATCAGTAGTCCTAGAACTCACTGCAATCTAAAAATCCTACCAACAGTGGAAGGGAAACTTGCTAATTTATACCAGTATAGCTTATACTTTTCCTTCTATTCTCTGTAACTGAGCATTGGCTGCCTAAAAAGCTGGCCAGTAACCTTGAACAGGGTTTACCTCTGATCACTTCACAAGATAGTCCCCTTTAAATTCAAACGCAAATGCTTGCATGAGTTTGTCTACAATGGAAGCTTTGGAAAGCAGCCCTTCTACTAGAAAATGTAACCACAAATTTCTCCTGTAAGACTGAATCAGGCTGCACCCAGAATGATTTTAAGAACCGGATATTGAGAAACCTGCTTATCCCTTTATTTGAAAACTTTCAGACGGCTTGGACAAGACTCACTAATGAAAAGTATCTTTATGTACTGAGCCATGTTACATTCTGTTCTACTAATACAAGGATTAAAGGAGAGACAGAGACAGTCTTGAAAAGGTATTTGGTTTATTGATGGGTATAAAGAAGCCTTTCCAGAATAAAAAACACCTGTCGGGGGGGCTGAACAATTGCAGAACAATTAGGATGAAGCAGGACTCTTGTAGAGCTGGGAACCAGGATAAGATTGTGAATGTAAAACTGTTCCCTTCCCATCCCCCTACCTCTCAAGTATTTTAAAAGGAATCTGCTTCAGCCTATTCAGCTATATACATACCATTCAAGCCTCAGCCAGACTTGTCAGAGATCCAGAACTGAGGTAGACTTGCTGCATGTTCTGTGGTTTTATCTGAAGCTGAAAAACTATTAGCATTGCATTTATGTATATATAAAGGAGACTAAGGTTTGTATTCCTCTGGATATGTGTGTGCCCAGAGGAATACAAACCTTTGAGTCCTAAGCTTTGCATACTACAAGTATCTTGAGTCAGTTTCTAGGTGTGTACCAAAAGTATTTTAGCTAGGTACTGTAATGCTCTTGATTTATAACATGTAGCATTTCTTTGTTAGGGAAAGCTTTTAATACTTCTTTAACAAAATTGCTTTCTTCCTAAAACTGAGGGCTATACAAGACATTTTCCATTTAAAAATTAGTGCCTTTCATATTATTCTGTGTGACAGTGCTTGGCACCCTTTCTCTTCTCTTTAGAACTCTTTACAAACACTTAAGAGCAACATAGCTTGGATGAGGTATGTACTGCCTTTGACGAGTCACTTAACCATTTCATAGTTTTTTTGTGAGAATGAGTAAGGTTTTAAAGTTTTGCTTTGGGGTCAATTGTTGGATACTATTATATCTGAACATATATTGTAAGAACTGGTAAGCTCTTGCTAATTTTTTTGAGGTGGAAACATATGAAGCTATTGCTTTGAATCTATTCAAAATCTGTTGTTTTAAAATGTCTGATTTATTTTGGGTTCAGCTGCGTGTTGCAGTGGATTCCTAGGGCATGTTTGTACTGTGCCTGGAATCACTTCTGAGAAGCATGGTTCACCCATGCTGTCCTGCTCAATGTGAGCAAAATCCCCAGATTTTGCAGTAATAATGTAATTCAGTGTAATTCAGCCCTGAGTACATAGCAGTAAGCATGAGCAAGACAGGGAGCTTGATAGTTGTGCGAGGTTGCTCAGTTAGGGCCTTTCTAAACAGCTGTAGTGTCCTGTGACAAATCCCAAAAGAAGTCTTGAGCAGAAGCAAGTAGACAGGGTATTTCTCAGTGGTCCTGGGCACAGCAGTTCAGTGCAGCTTTCCTTTTTTTGAGTACCATACTTGCAGACACAGCTTCCCTTCTTCAGTCCTAGCCAGCATGTTTTTGAAGTCCAAGATGCATTGAGATTATGATAAAGTTTCCTAAAAGGAGAACTTTACAGGATGCATTACATTTTGAAACGACTAAAACTTTGCACAGAGTGATGTAACTGAAGATGTTGCCCAGCTTGGACACAAAGGCACATGTTGCCCCTGCTCGAAAGGATCTGCACGCTAAATCAGGGAATTTAAATATACAACATGCATCAGAGGTTCCTAAGGGCCAAATGGGTAATTAATTTTCTTTTCTTTGACTGACTTTATAAACTGTGAGCTGTGTGTTGCTAACTCAAGGATTGTTATCTGTGTAAAATAAATAGGAAAGTCTATTATTTATTCATTAATATTTTGGAACCAAGACACTGTTATTGTTGTCATGGTACTACAAATTAAAAACATAAAGATTGTGCCTGCCTAGTGAACTTGATGGAAGCCTTGGCCCTTCTCCTTCTGTGGAATTAGATTTCTGTCCTGGATATACTCTTCTTTGGGAGGCAGTTGAGGAAGGATTTGTGGTGATAATGGGGGTACAGGGAGTGGTGAGGAGATTGCACTGTTTATGGTGGAAAGATTTCTCAACAAGAGATGTCTCCCAACTTTTCCTGGATTTGCTTCATCTCCTCTGGGATATCATTAAGGGGATGTGACATGGAACTGACACGAGATGCTGTGTCACCATAACAATAAGCTACAGCGATGTAGCCCATTGCTACAGCGACATATTGTCAGCAGGCATGAACTGTGCCGCTGATGCTACTGTGCTATAGCAATGAGGTTCGTAAATGGCCTGTGTGGCACCATTACTATGCAGTATCAGTAGTTACTTTAGCAAGTACTAAATGACTGAGCCAGAAATGTGGGACAGAAAACTTTCTACGGAAAATTTTCAAAAACAGAACATTTTTCAGAAAATTTTACAGTGCTTTATTTTTCTGTGGAAAATTTTCCATTTCTAACAAATCATTGTTTCATAAAAGTCATTAGTAACAATGAATGGGTGCCAATACAATATTAGGCACACTTGGCAGTTTCAAAGTTGTAATAATGTTTTTCAGGTGATTATCCATAGGAAGTCAGTGAGGGAGAGTACTTATATGTTTTATTGATTTGTAAACAGGAGGGTAAATACACTCACATAATAATCCAAACCAAAAATCAAGTTATGAATTCACCTAATTGGCTGTGCAGGTCAATCAAAACCAAAGCCAAAATTCTTTCTTCATCTCAGACTGCAAGTGAAAGCAAAAACAAAACTAAAACTGTGATTATTTTTTGTTTCACTTTCTGTAAAGCAAACACACAGAGCAGTATCTTATTTCTTTTCTTGAGTTGGGGAAGTTGGAAGTGTTTGCATAAGATCTATTAGTTTGTTAGTGCTTTGGATTTGAAGTAGTCAGAATAATGCCTAATCAGGGGGAAAAAAGGGTGTGGCATCATTATAGTGAAGTTCAAGCCACGGAAGGAAGGAAGGAAGTTGGTAGACTGTAAATATTTGGGGCAGGAGTACGTTAACAACAGAACAAGAATGAAGAAACATGTAATAACATGTAGAAACTGTCCTGAAAGAGTACAAGCCATGTACAGAAAGATAATATAACAAAGTGGAACATCATCTGTGAAAAGTCTACTCGGGAATCTTATGTAAGTAAACAAACTAATATGTTAAACAACACACAGAATAGACTAGCGTTCATATTGTTTTAAAACATTATAATTTTACAAGTTGTTAATGCAACTCCGGACTATTATTTATTTAAAATATTTGTATCCTGCTTTTCTGCTTGCACTAAGCACCCAAAGTGGCTTAGGCTTAAAAACATTTTTTAAGGAAAATTACATAATAGATAAATAGTTAACTATTTCAACCCAGCAGAGCAAGCATAGTCCTCTGGCCAATGGCAAAGGCCAGACTACACTTCCTTTTGGCTCTGCAGTCCCAGGGCAACTGAGCAGTAGGTTGAGCAGCAGAGTGTCCTTTCTGGCAGGGAGCAGGGAAGCAAGCTTCTCTTCCTTCTAATGGATAAGGCCAGAATAGAATAGGCTAAAATAAAAATCTTTTCTCCTTTTTGTTGAAAGAATTTGGTAGCTCAAACGAAATAGATTTACAAAAAATGGAAAATGAAAATCTTGAGCTGCCAGTCTTGATGGAAGAAGGTGGTTCCTCGCTTTCAACATTAGTGTCACCAGATATACAGTCCACCATGAGTAGCTGTTCAAGATAGTCAAGCATTTTATCAAGCTTCATGGACAAAATGTTAAAAGAAGATCATGAAAAAGCAGATGAGACATAAGGTCAAACTATACTTGCAAGTGGTACACCTCTTTCCATAACTGAACATCAATACTGGAAGGAACATTACAAACTAATTTGTCCATCATATAAGTTACCATTACATTATTGCTTATCACATTCTCTCTTTGATAGAGAGTATGACAGAGTTCAAACAATGGTTATTCAAAGGATTGATCAAGCCGAATCACTGACTCTGATGTCAGATGAATGGACTGATATGCAAGGAAATCCTTTATTGAACATTTTTAGCAACACCTGAACCAATATTCCCGAAAACAGTTGCTACCAAATCTTCTTATCATATAGGTTAATACATAGCCAAGTTACTGAGTGAAGAGATTGAAAGTGCAGGTCCCTCCAGGGTACAAGCCCTTGTAACTGATAATGCAAATACCGTGAAAGCTGCCTGGTAAAAAAGGCAAACTATCCTCATTTAATAGTATTTGGCTGTCTTGCTCATGGGTTGGCAAAGGACATAGTAAGTGTGAATACAATGAAGACAATATTGGTAACCTGTAAAGTGATTGTGAAGGTATTCAGTGATCATCATGTTGGTAATCAGACTTGGAAGAAATTACAGAAAGAGAAGCAGGGGAAGGAAAGTGCACATTTATTGCCAGGAAAAACTAGATGGGGCTTGGCTACGAAGTGTTTACGTAGCTTGTTGTGCACAAAGAACTGTTTGCAGCGTGCTTCAATAGATGACACAGTATCCCAGATTGTTCCCCTGAACATTTGGAAGTAGATTCTCAACAATGTGTTCTGGGTTCGAGTTCAAGAAGCATTCAATTTGCTACTACTGGTTTCAGTGGCTATCAAGAAACATGAAGGAGATACACAAAGCCTTTCAAATATTCCAAAGATATTCAGACAACGGAATGAAAATCTAATTGAGATTTTGCCTTCACTTCTATCCAAAAAAAGAAGTACTAGTGAAACGAATGTTTACTAAGAGGTCTGAGTTTTGCTCTCAACCAATTCATCTGGCAGCAAACCTTTTGGATCCTGAACACAGAGGATAACAATCAGAAGGTGAATTATCTACTACTCTTGATACAATTATGGAAGTACCTAAGAACATCACCAACATCGAAATAGCTGTGATGACAGACATGCTGAGTATTGTGCAAAAGAAAAACTTGGGCGCAAAGACATCATTTGGCAGGCAGAAGAGAATATTTCTCTTCACATGGTGGAAGGGACACTGTAATACCCAACTGTTGTCCAGGATTGCTCTAAGAATCCTAAGCTTTCCACCAACAGCAGCTTCTTGTGAATGGAACTGAAAGGCTTTCAGTTCAATTCAATGACAAAAAAGAGGAATAGACTAACAAATAAAAGCACCGCTAAGCTTGTTTCTGTTTCTAAAAATCTCTTACTCCTGGAGTATCAGTCAGAAGCACAATTAGTGAAGAAGATGCACTGTGATGATAAGTTGCCCTTGCCCATAGACTCATTGGTAAAACCATCGTTTAGCAAAAGACAATGCGGTTCAAATCATTCTGAATCAGAGTTGCCTCAATCTGATTCTGCAATGGCACTAATAAGCAGTGCAAGTGATTCTACACATAGTGACACTGGACCTGGAGGTGCCACAGTGACCTCAGTGGAAGAGGGTTAAACTCTGTGGCAGTAGATGAGTGGACAGTTTTAAGTGCCTTCATTTTTTCCCTTAAATTTAAACAAACAATGCATGCTATTTTTTATTGTCTTTACATTTTTAAAGTATTCCAATAAAAGTAATTTATTTCCACATAAAACTGAATTTGTTTGAATATAACATGTAAACTACATTAAGTGTTCTCTGTATTTAATTTTTTTCCTAATCAAATATTTCTGTTTGAATACTTGTGGCTATTGGTACATATAAAATTAACATGGGGTACTTTTTTAGTTTTGCTACTAAATACAAGTTAAAAAAGAAAAAAACATGCTAAATCAGATCACATTCTATTTAGGGCATTGAAAAATTTTCCAGGAAAATTTCCAATTCAAAATTTTCCAGAAAACCCACATCTCTGGACTGCTCAATAACTGCTGGAACTGTAGGCCATTGCTGTGGTGACATAGCATCTTGTGTAGACATGCCCAGGGATGAACACAGATCACAAGGAAGTGGAAGAAATGTGAGAGAGGAGGGGGCAAAGCATTGGAAAAAGGCAGGGTAAAAGCTCCACACCTTCCGTTAGAAAATTCTAAAACATGGTATTGCTAAGGAAACTCTGAAGTTAACAAAGTACAATGTCTCTGTTTAAAATGTGTGTACCTAGGCATCAGCCACACACTCAGGGAACGTGTCTACATGTGTGCCCAACTACACAGTTGCTTACTACTGGCTGAAGTACTAAAGGGGATCTGGCCAGGGAATTGACAATGCTTTGTCCCCTCCTCTCTCACATTTCTTCCACTTCATTATAATCTCTGCTCATCACTGGGTGCATGTACATGAGATGCTACATCACCATATCAATGAGATACAGTGATGTAGTGCAGTCATTTAGTACTAAAGCAAGTACTAAATGACTGTGCAGTAACCATCAGCACTGTGCAGTACCGGTGCCACACAGGTTGTTTCTGACCTTACTGTGCAGTAGCTTGTTGCTACTGCACAGTAGCGGCAGCATCATGGTTCAGGTGTGCTGTAGCAATGAGCTGTCGCTGTAGCTCATTGCTATGGCGACATAGTATCTCATATAGATGTGCCCAGTTCTTACTGCACAGTCAGGAGCACATGTAGGCACCCCTCTGAGAGTATAGGTGAAGTCTAGGTACTCACATTTTAAACAGATACATTGTATCTTGTTGACTTCAGAGTTGTTTTAGCAATATTGTGTGCAAGTGTTTCAGAATTTTCTAACAGAAGATGTGCAGTTTTTTAGGTATCTATCAATTGTCAAGCTATGCAACTTGAGAATTTCCTGTTTGGTGCAGTATTTGAACTTCATACAGTCAGTTCCCTGGCAGCACTGCTATTGACGCAACGCTGAAGGAGATTCACTGGCTTCTAGTGAGATATTTAAACATTGATGTAAAAGTAGTTTTGAGAGGGTGTCATTGTATAATTAAATACAGACTATTATTTTCAAGTGTGCCAAGGGGAAAATTCTGTTCTTTGGTGACTTTATAAATATGTAGAGGTAGTCTTGATTTTAAACCTCTTCAGAAATACTTTAAGCTTGTTAAACGTTGACAAACGTAATGACTTCTTTGTCCGAGCTACTCGGACAAAGTGTTAAAGCATGATTATTTGGCTTTTTAAATGTGGTGGTTTCCTTTTGCATGCTGTATTACCTGCACTGGACAAGAAATGAAGTAGTCACCACTTTATGCTTAACGTGAAAACTTTTATTAACTATATGTGTATTCTGTTTTTATAAAGGTTTGTATTATATGTATAATATATGCGTAATCTGGATTATATATAATTATTTTACTATTAATTTTGTATAACCTGATTTGGCTTACATATAACTATATGCATAATACAATGACCTTTCTCAATCCTTAGGTAGATGCAACCATATGGATGCCTAGTTTTGAAGTGTAAGGATCTTGTAAAGTTAATGATTTATGTAAATGGAGTCCCCTCTCCCCCATTCTAGTTGCACTATTCTTTATGCTCAGTCTGGTTTGGATAATTAGGGTAAGTTCCTCATAAATATGAGTTGCAAGACTTGTTTTGTCTGACAGTTGCTCTTAGCCAATTAAAGTGCTTCTATTTGCATAGTTTTTCTGATTTTTTCTTAATTTTTTTCTTAATAAAATGTGTACCATCACATAAGGGGGCAGCCCAAATTCAAATGAAGTGTTTTGGGGTTTTTTTGTTTCTTTTTGTATGGTTAGCATGAATTTCCATTCCTTTTAAAATGTTAAATGATAATTCAGGGCCTGAACCCCTCAGTTAAATAGCTAATTGAATAACCCTACCAGTAACTTTGACTGATTATGTATCATTTGTATATATATGGCTGACTTTAGTATCACAGTGATGTAAGTGTGGTAAACTGAACCCATTGCTATGTAGCACCTTTTTATTCCTAGAATGATTCAAGACCTGATTTAGCAAAGTACTTAAGGAGGTACTTAATTTTAAACATGTCAGTTATGCTTATTCTGTTTGGCTCAGCACTTAAACATGACTTCAGTAGGTAGAGAGTTTTTCATATTTGTAAACCAACTCCTTAAATATTTGGAATACATCCATTTTTTGGGTCTGTGCTGATCATGTTAATCTCCATATGAGCAGCCCCTGATCCCCTGCTTTCTTAGTGCCTGCAGCCATGCAAGAGAGTTCAGAAATACAAAATTAATCACTTATAAATGGTTGGAAAAACATGTGCATGTTGCAGCTGTTTCTAAAATTAACCATAATGAGGCACAATTAACACTGCCTTTAGTGTTTGCTTGCATCTTTTTGAATTTTTATGGGCAAAGGTAAAGTGACTCTGAAGTGACCTTTGCCTTGTTTCTGTACAATGTGCATTCTTATGGTTCTCTGTCTACAATTATGTTATTAATGTGCTCTGTTTTAAGAAAATATAGTTAACAAATTCCTTCCTTCCCCCCTCTTTTTTTTTTTTTTTTTTTTTTTTTTTTTTTTTTTAGAAAGAAGGGATAAATGTGAGGACGTATCTAAACTGAATTTTCTGTTGTAGTTATAATTGAAGATATTTATACTCATCCAATTTGAACTAGTTGTCTTATTGGCAAATAAGATTACAGAATTGTCTAAACTAACCTACCATTTTATAGCTTGTTTAGAATTTTCTATTATAAAATAGGTGGGGGGAATTAAACAACAAAGTAGGTTTATTTTAACTTGGCTTAAAAAACAGCAAGCAATGAAAGAAAAAAGACTAAGCACTTAGTTATACTTAAATCTGCTGCTGAGATGTACAAAAATAGCTAAAAAATGTACATGACTGAAAACGTCAGTAGTTCATTTAAAATGTATTCCAAGCATTAGCATCGTTTAATTTAACCAGTATTTCCCTTGAATTTTATAACTTGCTTGTGAATGGTGTTCATAGACATTATAGATTTAGATTTCATAGACTTTAGGGGCTGGAAAGGACCTCATGAGATCATTGAGTCCAGCCCCACTGCCATAGGAGGGAAGTCTGCAGGGATGAAACGATTCCACCAAGATAAACATCCAAATGCCTTTTGAATAAGTCCAGATTAGGTGCTTGTACCACCTCTGGGGAGAGTCTGTTCCAGACCTTGGATACTCGGGCTGAAAGAAGTTCTTCCTTACGTAGAATCTGAATTGGCCTTCTAGAAGTTCATGGCCGTTAGACCTACTTATCCCTTGGGGAGCCCTGGTGAACAACTGTTCTCCCAGATTCTGATGCCTTTATATACTTATAGGGAACCACCAAGTCCCCCCTGAGCTTTCTCTTCACCAGGCTGAGGAGTCGTATGTCCCTCAGCCTCTCCTAGTAAGGCTTGCTCTCTTGGCCTTTGATCATATGGATGGCTCTCCTCTGGGCTCTCTCAAACTTATCCACACCCCTCCTGAAGGGGGGGGCTCAAAACTGGATGCAGTACTCCAGCTGTAGCCTCACTAAGGCCAAGTAAAGCAGGAGAATGATGTCCCTAGTTATTTCTTGAGATGCATCAGTAGATGCATGCCAGAGTTTTTGGTTTGCTTTGCTTGCCACAGCATCGCATTGGGGGCTCATGTTCATCTTGTGGTCAGTCAAGGACCCCCTCTCCCAATCCCTTTTGGTCATGGTGCTAGCGAGCGTAGCACTGCCGAGTATGATGCTGGTTTTTCTCTCAAGGTGGAGTACCTTGCGTTTCTTTATGTTGAATGCCATCAGTTTTTGGTCTTCCCACTTGGTAAGTGTGTCCAGGTCAGCCTGTATCCCCAGCCTGTCCTCCAGTGTGACTGCCTTCCTCCATAGTTTAGTGTCATCCATGAACTTTACCAGTCTGTATCTGATGCCCGAATCCAGGTTATTAATGAAGATATTGACGAGTATCAGCCTGAGCACTGAGCCCTGGGGGACTTCACTTGTAAATTTGCGCCATGTTTATTTTTTTACCATCAGCCAGTACCCTTTGGGTCTGACTCCAGAGCCAGTTCCCCAGTCATCGGACCATGAGATGGTTGAGGCCACAGTTCCCCAGCTTTATCATAAGGACATCATAGGAGACCAAGTCAAAGGCCTTCTTGAAGTCCAGATAAATGACATCAACCTCATTTCCCTTGTCCAGGCAGTGCATCACCTGGTCATAGAAGGAGATGATGTTTGTCAGGCAAGACCTTCCAGTAAAAAAACCATGTTGGCTGTCATTCAGGAGGTTACCTTCAGTTAGCCTGTTGCAGATGGATCCCTTAATAATTTTCTCCAAGATCTTTCCAGGGGTATCTGATAGCTGTACTTAAGTGGGTAACAACATAATGGATAACTCTTTTGAGCAGTTAGCTCCAAAGTATTTGAGGTATGGAGTGCTAAGTTGAGAGGAAGTATAGCCCTTTTGGGATAGCAGTAGTGTGCCCTTGGGCAGGAAAGTTGTGAAAAGTTAAGGATGCACCAGCAGCACCAAACTGGCTTACATTTTGAGTGGTGCTGCAAATTGTGACAGAAGTGCTTACTATTCATAAACTTGTACTGTCCTTTGCACGGCTCTTGATCCAACTCCTTTCACTACTATCCTTGACTACGGGGCACTCTAGGATGATGACAACACGTCTAGTTACAGTGAAATCAGTGAGACTACTCATGTGATGAAGTAGTTGTTGTATGTTCTAACCAAAGACAATACAGCTTTAGAAAAACATGTTCACTGACAATGGAAACTTCTCATCACTTTTTTATGATTCATTCCCACAGTATCTGAGTATTTTATAAGCATTAATGAACACCTTTGAAAGGAAGTATTTAATTACTACTTGGCAGATAAGAAATGAAGGCACATAGAACAATAGAAATTAAGGGCTGGAAGGGACCTTGAAAGATCATTGACTCCAACCCCCCTGCTCTGGGCAAGAATAATGCTGAGATGGAAAGACACCTTGCTGGGATCATTCAAGTCTCCTTGTGAGGGACCTCCAAGGTTGGGGACTGCACCACCTCCTTGTGAAGTCTATTCCAGATTCTGGTTACCCTTACCATAAAGAAGTTTTTCTTTGCATCTAATATGAAACCACCCTCTAACAGTTAATGGCCTGCCATTGCTCCTTGTCCTCCCCTGAGGCACACCTAGTGAATAGTTTTTGTTTGTTTGTTTGTTTTTCTTTTCTCCCGGCTCCTGATATTTACCCTGACATACTTATAGAAGTCCCCTCTCAGTCTTCTCTTCCCCAGGCTGAACAGTCCCAGATCCCTTAGTCTTTCCTTAGTTTTTCCTTGTAAGGTTTGTCCTTCAGCCTCTTGATCATTAAGATTTAAGGTTAAAAACTGCAACATGGAAATTCTTCCATATTGCTGCATGGTATCATAGTAGACACCCATGTGTATTATCAATAAGTTTGTTTCATCTTTGATCTTTGATCATTAGCTATTTGGGTCAGGGATCACTTTATTTTTTGAACAGCTTAAATTATTTTAGTCTGGTCTCTTAAATTTGGAGTTTGTTATATCGTGTCATACTTTTACTTGCATTATATGAGCTGAGTGAACTATGTTAACAATGTCCTGGTGGGACAGATGGATGGACAGACAGACACTAGTAAGTACTTAACATTAAGAAAGGTCAACATGATGGGACCTCACACATGATACACAGTCACGCCACCTGTCATGCCATACATGCATGGCAGGAAACATGCACTGGCGAGAAGCAAGCTCCCATGGCTGGGAGCCCCCTCATTTGAGGGTCTTCCAGCCACGGAGGCACTCCATACACCCCGAAGGCTGGGGGATCATACCCCACAACTGTGGGGTTTGTGCACCCCTGGGGCTTCTGTGATCCCTCACCTTCAGGTGTTTCACATACCCCTAGGGCTGGGGGGGATTGTGGCAGCCATGACCCTGCAGCCTTGAGGGTTTCATGCACCCATAAAGTAGCTACACTCTGGTTGGCTAATGGGACGCAGCTGGGTTCCAGCATCTGAAGCTGCAAGACCCAGAGTCAGCAGCTGCTGGGGCTGAGAGTTCCCTTTGTTGCAGGACTTCCCGGCCAGGGTTGGGCATGAT
Source organism: Crocodylus porosus (assembly GCF_001723895.1). Taxonomy (NCBI): domain Eukaryota; kingdom Metazoa; phylum Chordata; order Crocodylia; family Crocodylidae; genus Crocodylus; species Crocodylus porosus. The sequence continues at coordinate 70,497,992 of NW_017728906.1, read as the reverse complement.
ATATACTACAGGCCCATCTGCTACAGGTCTCCCAACCTCAGGGGAGACCCTGCTATATGTGCAAATTAAAGTTTGATAGCAACCAGCTCTAAAGTTAGTACACATTTTTGAAGTCTAACTTTATAGCTGGTTGGAACTTTTTATAGGGTGATAGGTACTTTGCACATGTGGCTGGCCTCAAGGTAGTTGTGCAGTTGACCAGTTAATTGTGTGATACCTGTAATGTGCAGAGGGGGCCGGGCCTTACACTACAATATTATCTTTAGAATAAAGCACCATCCGCTGTGCATTTCAGCTTGTAAAATGGAAATGACTATTTTTTGCCATATCTTCAGAATTCTTGCTCCTGGTTTTAGAAACTCTGAATGTGTTTCTTTTTGGAGTCCATTTTTATTGTTGTAATAAATCCCACAGAAAAATGGACTCTTACAATGGAAATGACACTAGGTCTTTAATCAAAACAGGAAGAGTGGTGGAATATTATAAAAATGGATAAATACTTAAAAGGCCATATCGAATGACAGAACTCCAAAAGACTGCTTTCTAAACACTAAGAATCCACAGCATAATTGCATGTAGGAGACAGCTCTGAATTCACTAGTCAAGGACACTTACTGATGCATACCCGTTTTTCTATCAATTTTTCTATCTATTTGGGGCATTTTGGATCTGATTTTCCGTGTCATAATGTTGGACGGTTTTTTTTTCTAAAAGAATTTCTCCTTCCTGGGTTCCCATCTCTGCCCTGTGATGCTTTAAAGATGCCAGTGAGTCCCTCCTCTGCCTCCCGTATCTTTTTGAGGTAGAAGTTTGCTGGGTCAGATTAAGACCATGAGAGCTCATTAAAGAAAATGTATAAAGGGTTTAGGTGAGACTGTCTGGAGATGGTAGATGAAGGCATTATCAGGGTCTGACATTAAAATAGGAGTTCCAGAGTATGGAATGGGCTTCCAAGGGAAGTGGTGCTTTCCCCTAGCCTGTTCAAGAGGCGATTAGATAGGCATCTGGCTGGGGCTACCTAACTCCAGTGCTCTTTCCTGCTTGGAGCAGGGGGTCGGACCTGATGATCTATCAGGTCCCTTTCGACTCTAGACATCTATGAAATCTTCCGTTTGCATACCATTTATACTGAAGCTAGGACAGAGCTTGTTGGACCTTTCTAGAGGCTATAACTGTTAGCAACTATTGCCACCAGAGCTAAGAACAGCATTAGTAATTAGCTTTAATCATCTCCTAGGCTGCTTGATTATGTGACAAAAAACAAACAAATGGTGCTTTAAGCTTGGCACACCCCTGCGCCAAGCACAGTGGATGCCCAGAAGGGCCTCACATAAGTTTGACCTGACTTGCCCAATATCTGTATAGATCAGGTGCTTCAGTGGGACTTCTTGGCAGTTTTATCTAATAGACGATTCAATCAGGTTTAGATAAAGCCACCAAAAAGCCCTGTTGAAGCATCCGATCTATACACATGCTGTGGAGCTGGGTCAAAGCTGCCTCTTCCAGTAAAGTGCTGGGGGTTTTTTGTTTTTGTTTTGTTTCATATCTGTCAGCACCCCTAATCTGTACCCTTTTTTTTAGGCACCAGTGTGAAACTTGGATTGTCACAACCTGAAATGTGTACCTGAACTTTGTCATCTAAGTGGTTTCTTCATGTAAAGGCAACTAGCTCATTCTTTTGTAGTACAGTTAGAGGAAGAGAAAAGGGGAATGGTAGAGGTGGACACTTTTTGCCTGGTAGCCTAGTGATTAGAGGACTTGCTTAGGAAGTTGAAGAACCAGTTCTAGTTCTTCTTTAGCCCAAGGACAGTTTTATAATCGCCAGGCCAGGGGCTAAGATGGGTTGAAGGCAAAATCTGTTGAAGCTGAGGTCACTGGAAGGGGCTTAATGTAACTTAACTGACCTTCAAGCTGTTGGCTTGCATTTGTGTTGACTACCAAATATGACCCCTCTGAGAAGTTAAGTTTGATGGCTCCTAATTTGTGAGCTCAACAGCCAGAGATAGGTGCCAAGATGCTACAATGGTGACTTCTAGGAATGCAAAACAGAGTAACTGGCATCTAAGTAGCTTTTCCAGTGAAAATGTATGTACCCAGAAGTAAGTCTGAGCTAAGTGGAGTTTCTCTAAATCACTGCCTTTAACTTAGGTTAAATTTCGGTGAATATGTCCAATTTAAGACTCAGTTCTTTTTTTGTGCACGTGTGTGTATGTGAACTCACTCTCAGATATGACAGTAAAGGAAAGGAGGTTATATAAGTATGTAGAATTGATGCAATGACCCCTCTTGCAGATGTTACATCTATCATACATTACAAGTGAGTTTACAAGGCCAAAAAAGCAAACTGCTAAATATTCACCTTGTTTATTCCACTAAAAAAATGGCTGATCAGACACGCAAATGGTGGGTCTGTATTATAGGTTCATAGACGTAGGGTCAGAAGGGACCTAAGCAGATCATCAGGTCTGACCCCCTGCCCTGGGGAGGAGGAATGAATACTGCGCTTATATGACCCCTGGTAAATTTAAGCTCATATGACCCAAGCTAGGTAATTATCAAGCCTCCTTTTAAAGACCCCTAAGGTAGGAGCCAGCAGTACTTCCCTTGGAAGCTGGTTCCAGATCCTGGCTACCCTGACTGTGAAGTAGTGCCTCCTGATATCTATCCTGAACCTACTCTCAATCAACTTGTGGACGTTATTCCTTGTTACTCGGGGAGGTGCTCGGGGAACAGGGTCTCACCCGTTTCGCTCTGGCCCCCTTGGTAAGTTTATAGATGGCCACTAGATCCCCGCTCAGCCTTCTCTTGTGAAGGCTGAACAGGTTCAGGTCCTGTAGCCTCTCTTCATGGGGTCTGCCCTGCTGCCTCTGATCATGTGAGTGGCCCTCCTCTTGACCTCTCAATGCTGGCCACATCCCTTCTGAAGTGTGGTGCCAAGAACTGGATGCAGTACTCCAACTGTGGCCTGAGCAGTGTCGCATAGAGGGGGAGGACCACCTCCTTGGATCTGCTTATGATGCATCTGCTGGATACATGCCTTACTGACTGCCTTACTGTTCATAGATTTCATAGACATCAGGGCTGGAAGGGACCTCGGGAGATCATCGAGTCCAGCCCCCTGCCCAAAGGGCAGGAAGTCAGC
>NW_017728906.1:70477469-70494525 GCF_001723895.1 Crocodylus porosus | reverse complement strand
AAGCTTCTCCACATCCTTTTTGAATTGTGGAGCCCAAAACTGGACGCAGTACTCCAGCTGCGGCCTCACCAAGGCCGAGTACAAGGGGAAAATGACGTCCCGGGATTTGCTCGAGAAGCATCTATGGATGCAAGGCAGCGTTTTGGTCGCTTTATTAGCCGCAGCATCGCATTGCAGGCTCATGTTCATCTTGTAGTCAATGATGACCCCTGTTGTCCTCACATTGGCAGCCCATGTTCATTTTAGAATCAATAATGATCATTTTAGAATCAATAATGACTCCAAGATCTCTTTCTGCCACTGTGCTTTTGAGAAGGGAGTTCCCCAACCCGTAGGTATGCTGCTGGTTCTTTATGCCCAAGTGCAGTACCCTGTACTTGTCAGTATTGAATTCCATCCTATTCACATTCACCCACCCCTGTAACCTGTCCAGGTCCAGTTGTATCCTGTCCATCCCTTCTAGCTTGCCCACCTCACCCCAAATCTTAGTGTCATCAGCACATTTGAACAGGGTGCTTTTCACCCCCTTGTCCAAGTCACTAATAAACTGAACAGTACAGGCCCAAGCCCTGGGGGACTCCACTGCCCACATCCCTCCAGGTCGAATATGACCTATCTGCCACCAGTCTCTGGGTGTGGCCCCCTAGCCAATTTGCAACCGGTCTGACTATAGGCATCAATGCCACAGTTGCTTAGGTTTTTAATGAGAATGGGATGGGAGACCATGTCAAAGGCCTTCCTGAAGTCCAGAAAGGCTACATCCACCACATCTGTGTTCAATGATTTTGTAATCTGATCGTAGAAGGCAATCAGGTTGGTCTGACTAATGAACCTAATGTACCCATGCTGGTTGCCCTTGAGCATCAGCCCCGCTGCTGGTCCCTCACAGATGTGATCCCCAATAATTTTCTCAAGGAGCTTCCCCAGGACTGAATTAAAATTAATGGCCTATAGTTGCCTGGGTCCTCAGTTTTATGAAAATGGTGACCACAATGGCCAGGACCAGGTCTAGCAAGGCATTCCCCCTGGTGGGACTGTGTACCTCCTGGGTTAGGGGGAGGTCTTGTATCGCAGCAAGGAACCTACACGAGCGGTCAGACCTGGCTGACTGCTCCTCTCAGCAAATGTCCAGGTAGTTTAGATCACCCATGATGACCACATCCCTTGACTTAACTGTCTCTGCGAGCAGAACAGAGAATTCCTGGTCCAGCTCTTCCCCCTGGTTGGGTGGTCTGTAGTAGACCCCCACTGTTAAGGCCCTTTCCCCCCGACCCCCTTGTATTCTGACCCAGAGCACTTTAGTTTGCCCTTCCTCTGACCCCATCCTGTTAGTTGAGGACAAGTATTGCTCTTTGACGTAGAGCGCCATGCCCCTGCCTTTCCTCCCTGTTCTGTTCTGCCTGCATAGTCTGTAGCCCCTAATGTTTACCACCCAGTTGTGGGTTGAATCCCACCAGGTTTCAGTGAGTCTGGGTTTGCACTAGCTATCCAGAAGGCAAGTTCCTTCTGCTTATTCCCCATACTTTGAGCATAAATGTAAAGGCATTTAAGGCCTCCTATTGGTGCATGCACCCTCTTCCCCCCCGATTCCTAGGACTATCTGGACCTTTGTTACTTACCTGGGTGCTTCTTGTGCCTGTCACCTGTTTTGGCTGGGAGGTGTCCTCATGTCCTCCTATGGCTCCATCCCTTGGTGAAGCTAGTTTAAAGCATGCCTACAAGATCAGCCAATCTGGAAGAAACGACACACTTGCCTTTAGGGGAGAGGTGAAGTCCATTCCACCTGAGTATGCCCCCTGTGTGAAAATGCAGGTTGTTGTCTAGGAACCCGAGGCCTTCCTCGGGATCAAAAAAAGTTGTTCAACTTCTCATGTTCAGGCAGTAACAACATTGTTGGCAGAAGCTCCTGGCCCTGCCCCAGTCCCTCCCTTATAGAGGGACCCTCGATCTGCCTCCCCCCCATGCCCTTCCCTCCCCTCTTACCCCTTCCCCACAATAAACTTACCAGCCAGACCTGGCTGCTCTCCATGCTGTCAGGCAATGCTCCTTATCGCCTGCATGCTGTGTTGTGGCTGCACACATGCATGTGGCATTTATTGGCCACATCAGAGAAAAAAAGCCATTGCCGATGTTCTCAATTTTCCATATATTGGTGCTGATCCGATACATCGGTCCCGTCTCTAGCAGCAATGGGACAGAACTGCCTATGAGCTTTAAAGCTTGGGCACTAGCAGCTCATTAAAGCACCAGCAATTTTTAAACTGTAAGGTTGCCAGTGCTTTAATCTTTTTCACCAGCTCCTGCAAGGGTTGATTGGGTAGCAGAGATTGTTCCCACTGGTGGCTTGTAGGAAGCCCCAGCAGAGCTTGCAATGGCAACCAGAGGTGAGCAGCCAAGTGTCATTGGTCATGTCTTGCTCATCAGCTCCCTATCACTGTGCTTCCCCCACCCTTGCTGGAGAGCACACCTTTGTGGTAACGTTTTCATGCTTCAGGCAGGGGTTTGTGCATGTGTGGCCACGTATGTTGCACTGTTTCTATAGTGCAGCATACTCACAGCTTGCCAAAAATAATGTTGCAGTCCACCATCTTACCATAATGCACAATCTCCGATATCCATTTGTTCCTTTTGAGTTTCAGCTTCGCTTGTAGGTGGTCTGGACTTAACCTGTACTCTGTGTTTCCTGTGGAATTAAATGCAATAGCAGCATGTGGAGTTATTTTTGTGTATTGTGGGTCTCAGCCTATTATGTTCATGCTAAGCTTTAATTATAAAGGATTTTCCCTCCCCCCATTCTGAACTATGTTGAGTCAGTTGATTTATTACTGCTTCATTTTACTTGCCTTGAGAGAATTAGTTTAATGGCTTGTTTACTTACTACTTTTTATTAGGGTAGCTCTACTGTGAACATAGAATGGATTTTACAGACCATCAACATCCCAACCTGCACAAAGCTTTTCTTTTTGTCTGAGTGATAAAGTATATATTTATGGGGTTGCTCCTGATAGCAGAATGATGGCAAAAGTAGCTGTTTTCCTGCTGTTTCTCTCTCCTTTTCCCCCCACCCCCCTTTAAAGAAAGGAGTCTCCAAGGACAAGAACCTAATATCATGTTTTCATTCTGAATGAAACTAGATACCGTATGTGACACTGTACTTTCCCAACCTCCCTCCACTTGTTTATATAGGTGTCCATACAGGAATGTGGATATTTAAAGTTAAAGCTGATAAACACACAAGTTAATGGGTCACAGTCTAGAACTGTTGCATCTCTATCAACCTTTGTCAGTTTTAGATCTACAAACATGACTCACTTTTCACTCACTCCCCCACTTAGGTTTGCAAGCCTGAGAGGTAGATTTGAAATTATCGTTTGAATGTGCTGCATATCTCCCTGTGAAATCTTCCTTTTGTTTTTCTCGAGTCTCCCTTATCTGGAAACCTTCACCACATTTCATGAAAAGTCCGTTCATCCTGTAACATGCAGGCATTGCCTATATTTTGTTTCTTACTTCCTGAAATGTAATTGATACCTCCTATTTCTTAGGAACAGATACTATATTGGGTTTAAGCAAACATTGTTTTACTGAAAGATTTTTTGAGTAAATTTTCTTATTCCCATCCCACATGTTCAGATTAAAAAGTGTTTACTGATAGCTGAAGGAAATGCACATGGAAAGATATTTTGAAATATGTTGTCAGGACAACTGTGCTCATACCTTGACATTCTTTTTTGCATCTTAAGGTTGGTTTATGCACACAATTTGGATAACTCTATTTTTAGGCTGTGCTTTTTTTTTTTTTTAAACCAGCCTAATTATAATGATGTAACCTCTAGTGTAGACAGATTATGATGATTGTTATTATAAAACATGTCCATATCTGTATCAATATAAAGCACCTTTACCATGAAGCAACAGCTTTAAATTGCATTAGTCGAGTGATAAGAACCCCATAGGTGAGCAAAAAAATTATAGTCATAAGGCTGGAAATTGGGAAATGGCAATAGTGCCGTAAAGGAGAGAGAAGTGAGAATAATGGGGCATGCTTCCAAACATTTGAGCTGTTTATGCCCAAGTACCAGTAGAATGAAGAATAAACAAAAAACTAAAACTAGATCAAATTAGATCAAAACTGTGATACAAATTGTGTATTATGGGACAAACTGAAAGACTGGAATAGAAGGGCATGGCTTGTTTACAAAGAACAATGAGGTTAAAATGGAGAGGGGGAAATGGCTGTGAAATGATAGAAATTTAGAAAGAGGCTTTTTTTTAAAGTTTCTGAGTAAAAATCATAGAATCATAACAAGTTAAGGTTAGAAGGGACTGCAGGAGGTCATCAATTCAACCCCCTGCTCAAAGCAGAGCCATCCCCAACTAGATCATCCCAGGTTTTGAAAATCTCCAAGAATGGAGCTTCCACCACCTCTCTGGGTAACTAGTTCAAGTGTTTTACTACCCTCATAGTGAGAAAATTTTTCCTAGTGTCTAACCTAAACTTCCCTTGCTTCAGCTTGAGATCATTGCTCCTTGTTCTGTCATCTGCCATCACAGAACAGTCCAGCTCCATCCACTTTTGAACCCCACTTCAGGTAGTTGAAAGCTGCTATTAAGTCCCTTCTCTGTTTCCTCTTCTCTAGACTAAATAAGCCCAGTTCCCTCAGCCTTTCCTCAGAAGTCATGTCCCCCAGCCACCTCATCACTTTTGTTGCCCTCTGCTGGACTCTCTTCAATTTGTCCACATCCTTTCTGTAGTGGGGGGCGCAAAACTGAATACAGTACTCCAGATGTGGCCTCACCAGTGCTGAATAGAGGGAAATAATCACTTCCCTTGACCTACTGGCAACACACCTACCAATACAGCCCAGTATGCTGTTAGCCTTCTTTGCAACAAGGGCCCACTGCTGGCTCATATTCAGCTTATTTTCCACTGTAACCCTCAAGTCCTTTTCTGGAGGGCTGTTGCCCAGCCAGTCAGCCCCCAGGTTGTAGTGGTGCATGGGATTGCTCCGTCTTAAGTGCAGAACTGTGTACTTGTCCTTGTCAAACTACATGAGATTCTTTAGGCCCAATCCTCCAATTTGCCTAGGTCAGTGGTTCTCAACCTTTTTTGTACCAGGACCCATTTGTAAACAGTGAATATTTGATGTAGAAAATGCACAAGTATTTTGTCCCCCAAATACTTATTGCACACTACAAGTTAAAGCAGCTCAACTGTCTTTAAAATTAAGACAGAAATCAACACCAACAGAAAACATTAATGGCAATATCAACATGCAGTCCTCCATTAGTCCTAAGTGACATATATCACTGTGCAATTTGTACAGTGAAAATCACTGGTGCCCCTCGCTCCCAACCCATAGCCCCTCAACTCCGCCCCCCTGGCCTGCTGATGCCCCTTACTCTTGACCCACTGCCCCCCATGTCCCAGCCCACCAGTGTGTGGGGCAGGGGTTGGAAGCAGGGGGAGGGGGGTGCCCACATCAGGCATGGGGTTGCAACCTGGTTGGATCTGTGTAGTCCTCACCTCTTCCTGCCATGAGCCACTTGCACACTGGGCCGCAGCTCTACCTCACTGCGATGGGCTGGCCTGGTCACCACTTCCCTCAGGCTGCCTACGCTGCCCACAACTCTACCTCCCTTGCAGAGTAGAGCTGTGTCCTGAGGCGAGTGGTGGCAGCAGGAGAAGGTGAGTCCATTACTCCTTGTGCAGTCTCTCCACCCCTCTTTGTCCTGCTTGCTGGGCCATGGAGGAGGCTCCTGCCTGTGCTAGTCTGGCTAGGCTGCAGCCCCATGTCCACTGTGGGCACACAAATCTGGAGGGCACATGTCTGCCTGATGTGTGGTCTGTACACCATCCCATAGACTTACTGGAGGGAGCTGTTGGAACTGCTCTCTCTGGTGCTTGGCTGCCACGTTGTGTGTGTGTGTGTGTGTGTGCACATGCATGTGACACCCCCTGCCTGATCACCCTCCTTCCAATACTCCCAGCCCCAAGGAAGCAGCCTCTTGCAGGCTGGAACTCTTCAAGCCTGCAAGGGGAATCCTGAGGTTTCCCACAGTTTTTTCCTTTAAAGGAGAAAATCCATGATTTTCCACATTTTTCTGCATGGCCCTTTCATATATCCAGGTGACCCACAGGTTGAGAAATATTAATGTATAGTGAAGAACACAAAACACCACTTTCTGTACCATGTGTAAATTAGAAATGATTCCAATGGCCTTTCTGTCCAGATGTTTTCAGTATTGATCAGAATGTATATAGATATATGTAAAAGCTATTTTATTACGGTTGTTGTGTATGTATTTGTTCCTGAGGGATGAAAAGTAATTACACAATAACTTTCATTTGGATATTTAGCAGTGATGAGAGAGGTTGAAATTTGTCTGTTTCAGGGTTTGTAGCTCTAACAAAGTTTTGATATGTCTGGATGTACTATCCATACATAGGCTATATTATGAAATCAATAAAATAAAAATATATGAATGTAGAAATGAAATAAGGATTTGAGAGGGAATGGAAAGGGCTATAAGGGCCTCTGTACTCTCTCTTTTATGGAAGTACTAGCAAATTGCCCATCAAGAATGACAGAGGGCCACGTGGGGACAGAAACCTGCGTCCGGCCCTTCCCCCCTGCCTTGGGTTGTGGCCACAGCCACTCGCCACCTCACCCCTGCCACTTTGGGCTGAGGCCAGGGCTAGGGCCGAGGCCACTCCCTCCCTCCACATCCTATTTGGGCTGGCACTGGGGTCCGTGGCAGTTGTGGCGGAGGTCACGGCAGCAGTGGTGGATGCAGTGGGGTGCAGCCACCGGTAATTCCCCTGCCCATTCCCACTCGCCTCCCTGCCTTCTTCCCCTCTTCCCAGCAGCCGCCTCCTCTCTGGCTGTTTTTGTGGGAGGGAGGGTGGGGGCCTCCGGCCCCTGGCTCCAAGGAGCAGGGCGGGGAGGAGGTGAGGCTGGTGTCCCCGGCTCTGGCCCCAGTCCCTGCTATCATGGTGGCGCTTCGCCATGTGGGGCAAGGTGAGGCCAGTGCTGCGCAGCCAGCACCCCACCCCCTGCTGCCTCCAACCCTAACCTCAACCCTAACCCCACACTCCATTCCCAGTGTCATGGTGGAGCTCTGGTGCCTGCTGTCCTCCTCTTCCTCCACTTGCTCCAGCCCCTCAGTCCCCACTGTCATGGCAGCGCTTCACCATGCATCTGTCTGTCCAGAGCACTCTGGTACTGAGGCAACCAGAGTGCACATAAAGCATTATGCCCTGAGAAACTAAGGCTTTTATAATATCAGAGTCTTCTCCTTATTTAGACTCAGGGCATCCCTCAATAGGCATGAGGCACTTCTCAGTAGACGCTCAAGAAACTCTTCAGAAAATGCCAGCTCTGTTTTCTTTTTTTTTTCTTTTTTTGACAAGAGTAATGTAAGAGCTAATTTTTCTGTTGCAAAGAACTCAGAAAGACTAACAGGGCAGAATTTTTTTAGTGCTATGGTTTCCAATTTGAAATCCTTAGGTTTAACTTTGGAATCACGTTTTCACTGCTAATAGTGCAAATATTGCACGGCACCCCAGGGTGCCACAGCACGGGGGCCACCATACGGCCCAGTTTGACCTGGACAATCCCAGATTTCATATGCCAGTCCTGGCCAGTTGGTGAAAATTAAAACAGAAGTCCTGGGATCACAGGAGTGCAGGGGTGGGGTATGGGGTGCAGTTGGCTGGGAAAAGGAGTGGCATGGTGCTCCAGGCAGGTGGGCGGGCAGACATCACGGTAGAGCGCCACTGCTGGGGGTGGGGCAGTGTCCCAGATTTCTATAAAAGTAATATGGTCACCCTACATAGCCCCTGACTGAGAATCACTGAATTACAGATGTGTTTATTACTGTTGTTTGTGAAACCTTTATTTTAGGAAGGTTTGCATTAGAAATTTGTTGGTTAACATTTTATTGTTAGTGTAATTAAAAGGGATTGCACTTTTCCCCCTAGTGAATATATTTGGATCTCAAACTCACAGAGAAATGGAATTGTTATTTACATAATCATTCATGGACCTTTGTTAGAACCAGCAGGGGAGATATATGCACTAATCCTTTTAGTCTAAAGGCTTTTTACTATTGGCGATTTTATAGATTTTATTATCGTTTTCCATGATTTCCAAGAATCATTCGCTCGACATATGTAAAGAATGCTTCACTTTATTCTTGTTTTTCAGTTGTGATTAATGTTGTTTTGGATATATGTACTCAATCTCTTTGGAAAGCTTACACCATGTGGAATGCAGAGTCCCCTTGCTGAAATGAAAACTCGGAGGGGGTAACCGAATACTCTCTTCAGTCAGTGTATTGCCAGCCTGAAGGAAAAACAAATAGGCTTGCTGAGAACAATGAAAATTCCTTGAAACCCTAGGAGACAGGACTTAAAAAAAAAAAAAAAAAGACACTGTCAAGGTCTTTAGGCTCAAACTTCCAAACTGTTTATAATCAAGTGGCACAGAGGCTTTTCAGCCCCCAGGGTGAATTGGTTGGTACCTTGCCAGCAGCTGAATGGCCACAGCTAATTTGCATGTAGGTTTATTGTTTAAAGCCTGCAAAACCATAATATACTATCCCCCTTAATTTTTAGTCACCCTTGTGTGACCTTCATTCTCCCCCCAGTATAAACTCACAAGCCTAGTGATTCAAGCAAATGCTTTTCATTAATATTTTCTGTCCCACTGGGTTTCATTTCAGGCTTAAAATGCAGTTTATTTAGAGGTAATCCAGAAATGCATCTAAGTACTTGAAGGACTGAAGAGCACTTGTGCAGAGGGTCAAGATTCATGTGTCCCTAGGTGCTTGTGTTTCCTCTCTTAGCTATGATTGACTTCAGACCATCTCTGGCTGTCTATCAAGACATTTAGTTTTCTACCCTTGATCTCTAGCTCCCTAACCCATTTGCTTGCAAAGAAGTATGATTTCCACCTCTGCTCCCTCTAGTTCTACACGTAGCTGATGTGGGATTTTAATTTTTAAGTAAACTTTTGAGGTTTAGATAAAACCTCAGCAGGTCAGATATGAAGGCCATGAGTTGTGCAGTAGTTGCTACACAATGGGGAAACTGCTGGATTTTAATTATCTAAGTTGTTGAAATATATGTAGGTCTATAAAAGGGTCTATAGCAACAACTATTCAGTGCATTTTTTGGTGTGGATGTAAGACCAGTACTATTCCAACAGTGTTTATACAGGGCTTTAATTTGTGAGAGATGAGTGGTGAAAAAATCATTTTCATGTAGTTTTCATCAAGAAATAATTCTCTTTATGTTGCTTTATTTATGCTTGCATTCTTGAAGCATCTGTCTAAAAAAACAAAAGCCCTGTTCATAAGCAGTCTTCAGTTATACCAGATCTGTCTGATGCCTTATTGCAGATTGTGCTGTTTGAAGAGAAATTTCCTACACAGTTGTGAAACTTTCCTGTTTTTCTTTTAAGAGTTAAGTTAATTATCTTATAAACTATTTGAATTCATTTTACATGAAATAAAATGTAAACGTTTATTTTAGTTCTTTATTTGTACTAGTGCTCTCCTCCAATTTAAAGAGAAGAAAGATCCAGCTCATGGGAAGCTCCAAAGTTAGGGAAAGGGAAATGAGAAGTAAGGCATTTCTGTACAGGACAAGTAGATTTATTGTAGGTAATATGGTGAAAATGGGTTTTGAGAAGGACTTGATCATGTCAAAGTTAGTGGTCTTCCAGATTAATTTAGCCCAGTGGCCAGCAACCTCCAGCTTGTGGACCTGGAGCTACAGCAGGAATTGGGGTGGGGGGTGGACTTCGGCAGCAGTCCCCTTGAGTAGAAGCAGTGGGGGACAGGGAAAACTGGTGGTGGTAGCTGTGTCTGGGTCATTTTGTCCTGCAGCTTAAAAGGTTCACAACGACTAATTTGGAGCCATTATAAGTATAAAGAGCTGCATAAAAGAAGGCATGGGGATGATTGTGCAAGCAGCAGATGATTCTGGGGACTGCTGGGGTGAGGAAGGCATGATATAAAGCTTGATGAGGAATGATAGAAGAGAGGATATATATGAAGCTTTGATGCAATAGTGGATGGCAAAGCAATGGAGAGGTTCAGAAAAGGGGCAGGATGCCAAAAACTGGTAAACAAGAAAAGTTATTCTGATTATTACATTTTGTATGGATCTGAAGGGGACAGTGTGAACTTGAGAGGCCAGCATTTTTGCAGTATTCAGTGTAGGATGTCAATGAGGACATGCATGAAATGATTAGCTCTGAGGATAAAAAGAAAATGGCTGATTTGTGGGAATAAGAAGAGGTAGGATTTGAGTATGAAGTATCAGAATATAAGAACTAGAAGTAAAAAATAGGCCCTAGATAGTGAGCCTAAGTAACGGCAAGGAGGAGGATGGTTTTGTCTACAGCAGAAGAGAACAGAAGTTAAAGAAGGCAAAGTTCTAATTTGCAGAAGTACTAAGAACCTCAGTAGTTTAATGAAGATGAGGCAACTGGAGTACTAGCCTCAGATGCAGAAACGGGGTATGTCTGAAAAAATAGAAGCAGCTGCACTGTTGGCCTGGGCACTCGGGCATCACATTATGACCAAATGATGCCCGAGTCAATTCAGCATCCAAATGTAGCTGAAGTCAATGGAAGCTACAGGTACTCAGTAATTCTGCAAGTCATATTTGCAAATTGTTATAGAGATTTAACAATGTACGTCTGTCTCTTGCCTGCCTATATGGGGGGATTGGCAAAAAATGACTACTTTAAAGTAATCTGTTTTTTCAGGAAAATTTGAGTAGTTTGAAGAAAAGGTTAATCTCACGTTTTCTGTGATCAGTGAAAAATGCTGGCAGCAGCTGCAGTCATACGGGTGTTCTACTGGTGGACTTCTAAATAACCACATTACTCTTGGCATGTGACATGGTCATTATTGGTTCTTGGACTTCCCTTCTTTCTGCTACCCAAAATTGTTTGATAGTAGTGTCAGATATTGTGAAATGCTCAGTTGTTTCCCATAAGAAAATACTTGCTACTCTCCCTAGATATTAGTTCAGTTACATGCCTGATTGAGTAGATTAGATCACTGTGCAGATGCAACTTGTTTTACAATACTGTGGTTACTGTAGCAGGTCAGAAATCTTTTGAGATGAATGTACTAGTAAAGTTATTGTAATTATTATTGGCTAGTTTATCTAGATTACCAGATTTTAAAATGAATGTGCAGGGCTCTCTTGTGCATGTTTGATTCAAGCTTAAGGTAGAGCTGAGATTTGTTAATCAGAATTACAATGCCCTTGACTCGGTCCTCAGTTAGTAGAGTTCTAGTCTTCTCTTCAGGAAGATCTTCCTTCATTTTTCTCCTCCTGATAAAGTTTATTTCACTATCATTAGTTTTAACTCTAAAACTTTTTCTGTACTGTATAAATGCACAATTTTACTCTATTTTAACTGTTTATCAATGTATTAATACTTACCCAAATATTATGAAGTACTAATAAATAAAAGTTGCTTATAAATCAAGCTCTTACGTGATCTCAGTCATTCTACTTTTGACTTCTTTTTCTTTCTTTTTTTCAGATTGAAGAAGGGAGCAAAGCTGCAGCTGTTGACAAGTTACTGGCTGGAGATGAAATTGTTGGCATCAATGATGTGGGCCTCTCTGGGTTCAGACAAGAGGCTATTTGTCTGGTGAAAGGTTCACATAAGATGCTGAAGCTTATAGTGAAAAGGTAAGCGTGTAACATACAATTGGAGTCTGCTTTTCAAATCTGATGAACAAATAAAACCTGGCAAGAAGTGACTGTGCTGGTTTGGTGTTTTCATGTTTTTCCCCAGAAGTCTCATTAGGGTTCATTTATAGGTGTATGCACATTTATTACATGTACCTCTCCTTCACCAAAGACCATGATGAAATGCATGGGTCAAACAAATGAAAAGGGTCCTGAGTCCAATAGGAGTCATTTGTAAAGAATTAGCTCTGGGGTGCTACAAAGAAAATTATTCCGCAGCTTCAGTTTCTAATCTAGAAAGGAAGGGAAATGAGATGCTAGTCTTAGTCTTCTGGGAGTGATAACTGTTTTAGGTACATTTTTCATGTATTTGGTTATGAGGAATGGGTTGTAAGCAAAGCTGTCCAGAAAACTGTTTCCCCATCCTGAGAGAATTTTTTGTAGATTTCAAATATTTTTCTTAATTTAATTTGTGAAAACATTTTTCACACTAAAAATCAGGAAAAATGCGGTCAAATGGGGAAGAGGTGTTTGTTTAGTATTGATGATTTTAAAACATTTCATTATAATTTTTTTCATTTTTACATTTTTAAAATTTATTTCTGACTTCTTGTAAAATGCATTTCAAGGTCATTTTGGTCCTCCAATTTGAACTTCTATTTGTTCTAAATGTCAAAATATTTTGATGATTTTGTAAGTGTTTTCTAAATCAGAATATTCATGGAACTGATTCTTCCTTATGATTCTTCTGATTCTTCTCTTTGGGTCTACTGATTCTTCTCTTTGGGTCAATAATCGTTCTAATTTTAAAAAAACAAGTGTTGGAAAATTCTCTAAAAGATCTAGTTACACATTGTAGGTGCTTGTTATTGGGGTGTCAAGGAAGAGAATTCCAGTGTGCTGTATGATCTTTGAGTAGTAAAACCATACAAATTTAGATAGGCTTAAATACTAATGTTGCCTTAGATGGTATACTTTCGTTATTGGAGATTTAGTACTAATAGGGAATGCAACTGAGCAACTTTTTTTCTGGGTGGAAGGCATTTTTGTGAGTACCCAAGCTGCTGAATCTACCACCCAAACAGATGATTTAATAATAATATATCCCTATTAATAACAGATTCAGGGCATTCTACCAACATTTATACAGCACCAGAGCTAATAAATAAAAAATAAAAAATTGTGTGGACTCTATTGTAAATTGTTTTTATGTTCATCATTTTGATCTTAACCTGGCTTTCCCGCTGGAAAAAATTGTCAGCTATTCCTTCTCTAGATAAGGGAGAAACTGCTAACTTTGATCTGGTGCTTTAAAATATGTTAAGAAAGCAGAGCATAAGCACTGAATATAATTTTCTACTGTCTCAAGCACTCTTAAATTTCCAGGTACTCTTAAATACTACTGTAATTATTAATTTACTATACAAAATCTGTGACTTCTGTTCTTTGCTACTCCTATAGATAGGCTTTTTTGTTGTTTTGGGGTATCCTTGTTTAGATACAACTAGAGCATTCACATTATGTAGTTGTGAATTGCCTGTATTCATCTCATCTCTCTTGTGCAATCCCCTCCTCCTCCCCATATGGTATTGGAGGGCTTTCTTGTAGCCAATCAAGAATAGATTTGATACTCATGGATTTATAAATCGGTGCAGAGGATAGACATGCCTTTCAAGCTATGGACCAGGTTCTTAGGTATGTCTACATGCAGTTGGTTGGAGGTGAATTCTCCAGTTACTCCCTTCCCCATTCTTTTCTTTTTCCCTTATCCTACTTTGCCCAGCATATGTGCAGTAGACCTAAACAATGTGCTTGCTACCCTAGTAACAGGTAAGTGGAATAGTAGCTATGCAGGAAAAATTGCTTCCTAATCTAGAAGAACATACAGAACATAGGATTTGAAGGAGCATAATAGTTACTGAATCCAGTTGCCTGCTGTTACAAAAGCTACATCCTGTAATCTGTTATAAGCTTATCAAGTGCCATTTTAGGAAGGTTAGATTTTGAGGCTGTTCCAGAACCTCACTGCTCTGATATTTAAGAACTTGCTTCTCAATGCCAGCTTAGATTTATCCATGGCCAGTTTAACTCTGTTCTTGTGCCAGCATTCTCTTTTGTCTTAAACAGCTCTTCTCCTTTCCTGGTAAAAGCTCAGGTTTTGCTGATATCTATCAATACACATTGCTTACTTTCTACCAGATGTTACAAAATGAGCAGTTTTTTCTCCCTTCCCTAAGTCCCCCCATTGCAGCCATCCTGAAGGTACAGAGATTTCAGACTAGTTGCGTTTTCTTTAGATTCCCCCCTTGTCTGTCTCTATCGATTGGACAGAAAGACAAACCCCATTCAGTGTGGACTGGCTTTAATTGTTGAAATAAATAAAGTCTTCACATGCAAATGATCTGTTATTAATTTCATTTCTTAGATACTGACTGACACCCTAGAGGATTTCTGTATTGTTGTCCATTACTGTGCATCACCTGTCCATCCACACTGACCTTTTCCTGTAATGTAATTTTGAACACTTTATTCTCTGAGTATGTTAAAACAATGCTTTTTAAACAAAACAAACCATACATTCTTTGTAAACAGTGGGAGTCTCTTTAATTCAGTAGTTAGATGCAGCATTTGGTCATATTTGTATCTCTAGTGAATTATATTTGTTCTTGATAGGCAAGTTTGGGGTGGTAACTGGAAGGCTAAAATCTGCATTTCAGAGAATAAAGGTTATTTTTACCAGTTACATGATGTCAGATGTGTGTTCCCCCTTCTGGAAGGGTTAGTCTGAAACAAAGCAAAAGAAAATATGTTGTTAAAGTTTCACATGGAAACCTTTTTCAAAAAAACCATGTTAGTCCATCTACCTTACTCTTTTGCATGTCCCTTTTTATCCTCATGCAGTGGTAAGGAATAACTCATTCATGATCTGAGGTTAGGCTTAGTTGCTTTGCATCTAGGAAGCAACACAACTTACTTTGCAGTTTAAAAGTCCAAACCTTGGCCAAGGTGTATCTGGAGTCACAGCTCAAGTGAAAAGATTTTTGCCATGATAATTGGTGTCCTTCATTCGCAGCCATGATGAATGACGTCTTGTTTTCTCAGGCTTCCTCCTGGTGTACTTCTCATTTGGTATAGCTTATTAGGGCCAATTAGTTACCATGGCATTATCAGTTCTACCAGTTATCTTTAAATAATCAAATGTCTGAAGTGTTCAGAAAAAAGGAAGTTGCTGATGTCAAAGTAAAACTCTGTTTTGGTACAAAATTTCAGCATAGATCTGCAGGTCACCAGTATGTTTTTATATATTTCTGTCTTGGAAACTCAGCAGAGTTGAGACATAAATATATAACCTTGCATAAATATTTCCCCAAGTCAGTTGAATAACAATGTTTATAAGAAATTTACAAATACTGATGATTGAACAAGTGCAATATTTCTTTTGTTTTGGGTTAAAGGAGGACTCTAGTGAATATGCAAAGCTTTGTTGAAACAACACACGTCAGTTATGTGCTTTTGTTATCCAGTGTTATGTTGAATCATTTCTGTGTGGGTTCCTTTCTTGAGAAAAATAGGAAAAAATCCATAAAGTGCGTATTTCATGCAGGAACTGTTTGATTTCTCTTGGAAGACCTGCAGACAGAAGTCCGTATATACACATAAATAAAATAGTGTTGTAACTATATTACTAACAGTGTGTGTATATGTGCATGATAAAAGTTTGTGAGCATAATGGCTTTTCATTATTTCTTTAATAACGATTTCATTTTATTTACTGTAATGGGCTTGTGGCACTTGCATTTAATATAGAATAGAGAAATTATTATTTTGATGCTATTAAAAATGACAGGGGAGGGAGGAAGTTGTTATGGAATAACGAGATGATTCCAAAAACTACTAAATAATTATGGTTTGTAAATCAGCTTTTCCCAGTTGGACTCTGAATTTTTGTTTGCATATAGAGAATAGGAATGATAAAGTAGCTTCAAAACAGATCTAAGAGTTTGCAGGTTGGACTGAAATATTATTTTACCACCGTATCCCACTCTTCTTGTGTCCTTGAGTGTTAATCCTCCTAGTCCTTTGGTAATTTGCATCTTCTTCTCTCTTATCCCTGTTTGTCTCTTGAGGTGCCTATACACAAGCTCAGAGGCTATTTCAGTGCCCTGGAATTCCAGGTGTTTGGAGCTGACTAGATTAATAGAGTCTGGTGGAGCATGGCAATTGCCTCATTCTAGCAGCTTGCTGCATCTTATGCATCAGTGACCCTGCACTTAAAAATGGTGGCAGGAGTGTTTGATCTAAAGCTCATTGAACGAGCTCTAGGTTCAGCGCCCCTGCCACCATTTTTTATTAGGGGGACTCTGATGCATGTGATGCAACAGCACCTTAATTAGAGTGGCTCTAATTAAAGTGCTTCTCCTCCCCCCCCGAGCATGTGTAAAAGTGCCCATGTATACTGGGATTTCCATCCCCTCCTATTCCATCCCCTTGTATCTAGGATAGACATTGGGCCACAAGGAAAAAAGTCAGCCCTTCTGTGTTTCTTTTTAACAAGACCTATGTGCTGTCACTTAGATTAAGGGAGCTGAGGATGAAAAGCAACTACTCCTTGTATCTATGACCATGTACCCCAGTTACCCTGCTGCTGTCTGATTGAACTCCTAGAGCCCTTGGTAGAAGGCAGAGCATCTGAAGTTTCATAGTTTCATAGTTAGTAGGGTTGGAAAGGACCTAAGCAGATCATCAAGTCCAACCCCCTGCCATGGGCAGGAAAGAGTTTTAGGGTCAAACGACCCCAGCAAGGTGTTCGTCTAGCCTTCTCTTAAAGGCCCCTGGGGTAGGAGCCAGCACCACCTCTTTGGAAGTTGCTTCCAGATCTTAGCTGCCCTGACAGTGAAGTTGCGCCTCCTGATGTCTAGCGTGAATCTACCCTCTGCCAGCTTGTGACCGTTATTTCTAGTCACTCCTGGAAGTGCTCAGGGGAACAGGGACTCCCCCAGTGCCTGCTGGTCCCCTTTGACTAGTTTGTTAACAGCCACTAGATCCCCCCTCAGCCTTCTCTTGTGGAAGCTGGACAGGTTCAGGTCCTGTAGCCTCTCCTCATAGGGTCTGCCCTGCTGCCTCTGATCATGTGAGTGGCCTTCCTTTGGACCGCTCGATGCTGGCCACATCCCTCCTGAAGTGTGGTGCCAAGAACTGGACGCAGTACTCCAACTGCGGCCTGACCAGTGTCGCATAGAGGGGGAGGATCACCTCCTTGGACCTGCTTGTGATGCATCTGTGGATGCACGACAAGGTATGGTTGACCTTCCTGACCGCGTCCCCACACTG
>NW_017728906.1:70471243-70476705 GCF_001723895.1 Crocodylus porosus | reverse complement strand
TTCCAGTCTTCTGGCACCACACCATAGCACCACGAGTGCTCGTAAAGCTGTGCCAGGGGTCCTGCAATGACCTCTGCTAATTCCCTCAGCACTGTGGTGTGGAGATCATCAGGACCAGCTGATTTAAATATGTTCAGTCCCTCCTGAAGTTCCCTGATTAGATCCTCACTAACCCTAGGCCTGGGTGCGCCTCCCCTGAAGCCACTGGGGTCCCAGTGGGGGGTGACCCGGTCCCTGCTCAGGAAAGAAATTGTTAAATAGGTTAGCTTTGTTGTCTGGTGCGATGACCAGATTTCCTAGCGTGTCTTGTGAGGTCCCATGTTACCCGGTACCTTCTTTTTACCCCCTTTGTATTTAAAAAAAGACTTTTTGTCCGAGTAGCTAGTCCCAGTTCCATTTCCACCTTGGCCTTCCTGATGGCCCCCCTGCAGCCCGAGCAACCAAGGTATAGTCCTCCCTGGTGATGGCCCCTCCCTTCCATTGGGTATACACCTCCTTTTTTAGCTAGGAGACGTTCTCGTATGCTTTTGGTGAGCCATGGGGGCTTTTGTGCCCTCTTGCCCCCTTTCATCTGTGTTGGGATTACCTCTCTTTGGGCTTGGAGGATTGTTTCCTTAAAGAACAACCACTCTTCTTGGACACCTGACTCCTCTCCCTTCCAGGATCTTAGTGCCTCCCCAACTATTCTCCTACCTCACTGAAGTCCACCCTCCTGAAATCTAGGGCTGTTGCATTGCTGTTGGGGAAAGGGAAGTAGGCATGGCCATCTCTTCCTCCCAGTGGATTTTGGTGGCCCAAGGCTAGAATTTCTTATTAATTCATCTGGTTCCCTAGGACTTGGGCCACAAATTCAGACACATTGGACTATCCTAAAACACTGACTGAAATTGGACAGCAGCATGTGATCAGGTGATTTTTCTACCCCTCCCCCCCTTAAAAATAAGTTTCATTTTCATCCTCTTTCTCTCTCTTTATATTGTAAAAATGCTTGGAATGTTGGGTAGTCTTATTCTTTTACAAATTAGAAGAGAGAAATTAGAAACATTCAGCCTCCCAAAGGCATTGTGAACATTAAAATATGTGCAATAAAATCATAGCAAGGCTCAAGCCAGAAATATAATTGAATGGTAAACAGAACACAAGAAAATTTGGCATCATATT
This sequence comes from Crocodylus porosus, assembly GCF_001723895.1. Classification (NCBI taxonomy): domain Eukaryota; kingdom Metazoa; phylum Chordata; order Crocodylia; family Crocodylidae; genus Crocodylus; species Crocodylus porosus. The sequence continues at coordinate 70,475,544 of NW_017728906.1, read as the reverse complement.
TATTTGTGTGTTCCTTTGTTGAAGGATCCATCCTTTCACTGCAGGGACACAGCAGTTCTGTGCCTGCCCTTGTGGTCTACCTGCCCATGCTATGCGATACATGCTGCATTACTGTATGGGACCAAATTTAAAATTGCAAACATGTTTTGTGCCACATTCAGTGAATTTTTCATATGGGTATTGTTTGTTTTTCCTATACTGATAGGAAATATGCTCAAAGCCAGTGGTAACTCTTCCATATTCTGTATTTTGCTTAAATGTAGCCTATTTAGGGAATCAAATCACTAGCCATTCAGTAACCCCCTGAGCTAGCTGTGCATGCTTCAAAGTAGCATTGTAATCCCTCTGGACATTGAATGTTTTTATTTATGGAATGGTTCTGTTTTATTTTTGTTTTTTCTTACAACTGGAAAGTGGAAATCTAGGATCTAGGACTGAATTCAGTAGTGTTTATACAGCATGGAGCGCTTGATAGCTGTAGTTTAATGAACAAAATGTTTGGCCTGAAGAACAAAGAGTAGTAGAAAATGTGTGTAGCTAAGATGCTTTAAGCCTATATCTCCTAAGCACTTAGTTCATGTTATTGTAAAGAGCATTGCACAATATGCTAACTTTATTCACAGAGTGCCTATCTGTAGGAACAAGGTGCAAGGTTATTTTGGTATAACCTGTATTTTCTTGAAACTTGGCTTACTTATACAATAGGGAAAGACCAAGTTGTAACAGTAGCTTTTTCTTTTCTTGCCCTGTACATTTACATTCTTTGATGCACATCTGTAGTCTGCACTGACCAAGAACAATCCTTCTTCCAATTTTTACTTTTTCATCTAGGCTTTTGCAATATCTCAGGAATCAAAGTTTAGACAAATGTTTTCCAACTCATTTCTCTTCTACCCCACCCTTCCACCTTCCTCCTCATTCCAGTTATTTTACTATAAGGTAGTATGTATACTAATATCACACACACCAATCCTAGCTTCAAAATGTGGGTAGTACCTTAGCAGCCTAATATCCCACCCTGCCTACTTCCCATCAGTTATGGTTGAGTGGGTAGGGGGTGGTGATTGCTTGTCTCTGGGTGTGAAGATTTCCTCTTGCAAATGGATGTTTGCAGGGAGTACATAATACAGCTGAATGGGTCTATGCTCTGATGTTTATATGGCTGAGAAAATGGTTAAGCCATTATTATACTAGGACTAAGAGTGTCCAGACTCAATTAATGAGGGTGGTGATAGGCTGGCAGGAAATTTTCCAGCAACGTAATTTTTGGACTAGCATTTCTTCTAGGTCTCAAAGTCTGGAAATCTAAGGCTGGGCTTTCAGCATCCAAAGCTTCAAGGCGATCTCCCATCATGCTCTGCAGGCACCCCAGGCTTTGAGATTTATCTAGAGCAGGGGTGGGCAAAATGAGGCCCGAGGGCCAGATCCGGCCCACCAGGCCATTTTATTTGGCCTGCAGGGCCCCTAAAAAATTTAGAAAATTAATATTTATCTGTCCTGGGCTGCCTGTCATGCCCCCCTCAATGGCCTGCCAAAACTCAGCAAGTGGCCCTCTGCCCAAAATAATTGCCCGCCCCGATCAAGAGTCAGACACTCTGGAAGTTCCAGCAGCTGCTGCATGTAATTGGCATGACTGATAGTTTTATTACTGTTATTCAGAAGTGAAGTTGACAGTAAACACATCACTTTCACTGTTCCTAGCTTTATTGGGGAGCATATTTCCTTCCAGAAACATCATGCATAGTTGTTTTATAAAACACCATATTTGGAATTTCTACCTCAGAGGAAACCACAAACAAAATTGTTTTGTTCCAATTGTGTTTCCAAGATGGGATTGTGATGTGGTACTTTGGAACCTGTTCTGTATATTTGTTTAAAAGCACATTTTGATTGTGGAAACGTTTCAGTATGTCACTGATGTTACAACTGGCATGTTTAAAAAGGTGTGCTTTTCTAAATCCAGTTTCATAGTGGATGACTTGCATGGTACAGGCCATAATGTTTTTACCAAGTGAACTCTTTTCTGGGCATGTTTTGGGTAGTGGAGAGAAATTTCTTCGTGAATGAGAGAGTCTGATATCATCTGTGTACTCCTACTGAATAGGATTCTTATAGAAAATAATGTCTCAGCACTTAATTTAATAGGTAGCGTGGGAGCTACAAAACAATTATTTTCTTCCTTGGCTTGTTAGTATTTTGTGGAGAGTTTATTAAACTGAGGCAGTTAGTCTGGCCAATGAGAAGCGGTCCTTTTTGAAGCTACTGCAACTACATCCAGCAAGAATTGTATGTCCAGTCAGAAATAGCTAAATTGCATAGTCAAATTTCTACTTGAAAGATGTCAAAATTCCCCTTTTAGCTTGAGAGGAATAATTTTTTCCATTGAGTCTCAAAGCAGTCTCTTGGATTAAAGCCCAAATGGTTTGTATTTTGGCAGGGAAAGTTTTTATGGAAGGGAATAAAATCTTTGTTAAGGTCATGGACAAACATTCCCTTGGAGCACTTTCCAAAGGGAGGGGCAAAGTCCGTAGTAATGCAAATGTAGCAAACCCACTCCAAATTTAAACCTGCTTTTATACAGGGTTAAAGTGAGGTGACTTAGTTTACTTGTACCCCTATAGGCTTGTAGGAGTTGGAGTGTAACAGTTGTATCAAATCTGCTTGAAATAACATTAGTTTCTTTTAAAAACAGGGCTGTCCAACTGGTGGCCTGTGGGCTGCACATGTCCCCTGAAAGGTTGGCACACAGCCTATTGTGTACAGGCAGTCCTTGACTTGCAACATTTCAAGTTACCTTTCGCACTTACAATGTTTATAAATTGACATCCTGTTTCAACTTTATAATGTCAGTTTAGACTTTAAAACGCTTGATCCGATGTGATGCCAGCCAGTGAACACATTCACTGCATCTCCCATCTCCCTGGAAAACATGTGCAACCTTCCTTAGACGCTTTCTTTAAGACGGCAGACAAGACTCCAGAAAAACCTGCAGCCAAGACTCCTGAGAAGACTCCAGTCAAGAACCCTTCAAAAAGTCCAGCAAAGTCACATCAAAGAAGTCCTTCCAAATCAGTGTAATTGCTAATTACAATATAAATACATAAATGTAGCTATATTACTCATCTAGAATTGATTGACTACAAAATTATGCATTATTTTTGGTGAAAATAGGGTATCGGGCTTTGGGTCAGGAACCAACCCCCCATTTATAACATTGTTTCCTATGGGAAAATTGGTTCCGAGTTGCAACATTTCTACTTAAGACATGGTTTTCAGGAACCAATTGTGTCATAAGTCTGAGGACTGCCCGTACTGAGTGGCTGTATGTTATGTTTTGCACTGTATCTGTATAGAATGCTGCCTGAACTGCATTACCTTGTGTTGCTGTTCTGCTTTTATCATATAGTGTTAGGGAGTTGTTAGTTGCTGACAATAAAGATGGCTCCCCAGTTCCTCCCAGCGTGATATTACGGGGACAAGAACCCTACAGATACATAAAACAGTCCATGGGCTCCCAGCACAGCCACTATTACCTCTTTCCACTATTGCTTCTGCCACAGCAGCCAGGTTGTTTAGACTGCTCTGTGTCTCTGGTTTCTGCTTCCTACAATGCTCCTTGGGGTGGGGCAGCAGAGTGGGATTGAGTCAAGGCTGCACATGTGTTGCGGGGGCAGAGTGCCCATATAGGTCATATGGTGGTGGGGGGAGCCAGGCTGTTCATGCTGCACATGAGAAAAAACAGAAGCTGGGCTACCTTACTGCAGATGGGCACATGGCTGGGGTGTAAGTGGGTGTTGTGTATAGTGGGGAGAAACTCAGCTGCCTGTCATGTGGTGGGGTGGAGCTGCACATGCAGTGGGCATGCGCAGCTGGGAGGAGTGGAGAGCCAGGCTGTACATGTGGCTAGAGAGGAACCGGGTAGCTGGACTGCCCACATGGCAGGGTAGAACCCAAGTGGTAGGGTCTTGCTCTGTGGTCCACATGGCATGTGGCCCATGGCTGTCCAGAAGTTAGCTCTGTTTTAAAATACTAGTTTAAAATATAAGAAAGGAACCATATTTTCATTACTTTTTTTAAAAAAATCCTTTTCACCCTTCTGTCTTTCCTGATGTCTTTCCCATCTTTGGCATGTAAAAAGGATGAGAAGGCAGATAGATGTCTCAAATTTTTCATGGTTGGTTTTGGTTGAAAAACACTTTCTTCTTTAAAACATCCCATGATCACCTCTTGGCCAAACTGCCCAGTTGTGGCCTTGGCTCCACCACGATCCGCTGGCTGGGAAATTGGCTTCGTGGTCGGAC
>NW_017728906.1:70465737-70470373 GCF_001723895.1 Crocodylus porosus | reverse complement strand
CCTGCCCTTTGGGCAGGGGGCTGGACTCGATGATCTCCCGAGGTCCCTTTCAGCCCTGATGTCTATGAAATCTATGAAACATTCTAAAACTGATAATTTTTTGGTTGAATAAAACATTACACTTGAAAACTTGATAAAACTGTAGTCCTCATTTAGACACAAAAGAAGATTAAATTTGCAATAATTTTCAGTTTCTGAGCCCCTGAATTACCCACTGATTTCAGATAATAACATCTTTTTTTATATATGGATTTATAATTAAACCACAATAAATGGTTACACACACACACACACACACACACAATATAGTGTTATATATGGCCACTTATTTGCGGCTTAGCTGTAGATCTGAAAACCTCAATTTGAGTCCCCATTTTAAAAATGCCACTTGAAATTTTGAGTGAACTGAAAGATTTGTTTTTGCAATTTATGAAGTTACTCGTAAGACTAAGCTTAATAGAAGGATTTAAAATATTCCAGTCTCAGTCTGTTTGAGCAAACAGCACAGAATATTTTTTTTTTTTGCTGGGAGCATTCCTTTCTTCATACTAGGTGCTGTGCTCAGGCTAGCAATGAATAAATCAGTCACTTCAGTCAGCCCAACCGTCATTCCCATTATTCATGCGTTTCTTTCCTCATTTTTTTTTCAAGTTAAATCACTGATTTCAAAATCTTTACTTAAAAAAACTTTTTTAAAATTTTTTGAATTGGAGGAAATGACAGGTTGACATATTAGATAAGACTGGAAGTACTACTTCAGTGACAGAATTACAGACACAAAAGATAATCACTAAGTTCATTTTGGGTGTTTTTTCTTGCATTTTCTCAAGTCGTATTCAGATTTGTGTTGTGCTACTTCTCTTGAGAGAGTTTCATAGTCGAAATCCTTGAATTCAAACCAAGTTCTCCCTCTGTTGGAGTATCACCTTTAATTATGTTTTGTTTAATCTCCTAAAAGATGTCTACCATTTCTTTTTATGGAGGGAAAACTATTATTTCTCTCTTTCTTGACAGATGTTGAAACACGGTGTCTACTTCATATGTGAATTATATTATAATGTCTATGAAATGAAATTGTTTCCCACTCTTAGACCCTATATTTGCTATTGCAGGAATGTGCTATACAAAGCTCTCTGTTTATGTGGATAGCTAGTAGCCAAGGTGCCAGTAGATGGTGTGCAAAAATGCTGCCAAATTGCTTTGTTTTATAGGGCCAGTGACAATTTGCTGTATACTGTAAATGGCTTTCTCTTTATTGCTTTTTATATGCAGCTCTTCGTGCTCACGAAGTTATGCAGATGAACTTGTTTGTTTAAATCTTTCCCTTGAAGCTAGTGCTTCAGTTTCTTAATTAACTCTGTATTCTTCTTTTCTTTCAGAACCACTTCCAGTTTATTAATGTAATCACATGCTAAACCATATCCAGTATTGTAGCTGTGGTTTAAGCTGCTGTATACTGCCTAGTGAAATCTGGGCTGTAAATCCTCATTTTAGGAATCTTGTTATTTAGGGAACTAAAATTGAATCAACAGTCCCACTGTTTAAAAAAAAAATTGTGGAGAAGACACAAACCAGTTATTCCACAGTTCCTGTGGCTGCAATTTGGAAGCCAATATGTAATTAAAAGTATTTTCAATCAATAAAATGGAGTGTTTCACTTCGTATTTCAATATGAAATGGACAGAAACTCCCAGGGATTCAAGTTCTCTCCCGGGTTTTGTTTCAACTATTCCTATTTTTGTGTATATATTTAGTATGCACAGAAGGACCCCAGCATGCTTCAACTTTGGCTGTGTACAAAAAAACATTTCTTTACCACCACTAGAAATTATTCCAGCAGAGGGAGCAGTACAGATATTCAGTCTGCAACTGTCCCATCTCCCCTGCTCCTTGTTCCTGAAACTGGAGTGAATCTGGTCTGGAAAAAACGTGCACTGCTCTAGTCCTCCCGTTCTGCGAGGTACTGAAGAAAGCATAAATCTCCCTGTCTGCTTCTCACACCAGGGACTCAGGAATGAGAGGCAGGCAGGGGGCTCTCAGCTCCATTCCCTCTGCTTTGCTCTGGGTGCCAAGAGCCAACTGGAGGGAGCAGGAGGCAAAGTCCCTTGCCCGCTTTTCACTCCAGGGACTCTGGAATGAGAAGCAGATGGGGAGCAGCTATCATCATCTCCTCCCCTCCTACTCTACTGCAGGGGTGGGAGCAGCTGCCCCTTGTGCCTTGTTCTGACTGGGGTGATGCTGGTGTCTGGAAGGAATGTGAGCCTTTCTCTGTGGTTCCCTCCTTTTGGTCCCTGGGATGGGTTAAGCCATGGGAAAGTGTGCGAATGGTCAGTCTCCCAGGAAAGAAATCACTCCTGAGTGAAGTTATCTAGTGGTAGTTGCATTATTTTTCTCCCAGAACACCATTTTTGCACTAGAAGAAAAAGCTGAAACATTTGCACACTGATGGTTTCTATTGGGAGAGTGGTGATTTTTCCTATTAACACCTGAATGCCTGTACATGGCCCTTTCCAGGAAGGATCACATCTAAAGATATGTCTGCATTACAGAAAGTATCTATACCTGTTACTAACAAAGGTTATCATCATCAGATCAACTTCCATTCACCAGTAATGCCCACTGTCAGCAATAAGCTTAGGGCAGGGCCTTTTAAAATACGATAACTCATTCTCCAAATCCACTTCTTTTCTGCTTTGTCAACTAGTGCTAATTTTACTTGGCATTGTGAAGAAATCACTACATTGATTTAGGTCTCAATCCTGGAAAGAGTTAATTCACATATACTTCATTTTGAGCACCGAGTAGTTCCATTGACTTTCAAGGGGATACTTGGGACTAAAAATAAATATTTGCATATGTGCATGTGAGTTTTTTTTAACCAGGTTTTAAAATAAGCCTTAAATTGGATTCAAACTCATACCTCCTTTTCCCAGTAGCTTTCAGTTTACATTCAGCTTTGTTCTCTGTTTGAAAAACAATTGCATCTTAAGTATAATGTCTGTCAAGAGCCTGAAAGCTTGTTCATTTAAGTGAGCAAATACTGTGTGTGAGCGCACACCACAGTATCTCTTTCTGTGGCATTATGTAGTCTAGATCTCGCTCCTCTAACACTAATGGGCTATCAACAGACATTCAAAAAGCCTGAGCCTGTATTGATTCAATCGTTGCAGGTTAGTTTAACCTGGACAGCCTGAACCAGTTTGCAAGTGCACGGACATTCTCTCTGGACTGAGAAAATGCCAACACATGCCTGCAGTGGCTCAGGCTGGAAGCTAGGGGGTGATAGAGAGGCCTTCCCTTCCCTTTCATAGTGCTGAGCTGAGGAAGGTATGGCCAGGTCCTGGCAAGACACTCTGATTAGGGAGGGGTTCCCTGCCCCCAAACTGCTCCTGACCGGGTTGGGGGGAGCCAGCAGGGAGTTGATAACACAGCATTTAGGCTTTTGTTTTCTTGATGGAGTCCTTTGTCATTAGCTCAAGCTCTTCTTAAACAACTTTTTCTGAGGAAGGAATGGAGGGACATTACCAGCTGATCTGTTGATTAGCTCTAAAAGCCCTAAGCCGACATTGTCCTGTCTGCTTTTGTTCCATTTTCCACAGCCCAGACTGTAGCCAGCACATGGTATGCTAGCTAATGCCAAGAGGTGTCTTTAAGGCAGAGGGGAGGCGAGAATCCCTGCTTGAGTGGGAGCTGGGGGGGAAGGAAGAAGCCAAGCAGATGCTGCTGTACTTGCAGTGTCTGCAGTAGTATCAGACTTAACTGATTGGAGTCAAAGTGGCTTATGCAATGTCTGTCCCAGACCCCTTCCTGGTTTAACTTAAACCAGAGTCCCCCAGCATCCCAGAAGCTTTGCAGCCCGGGGTGGGGCTCTGCTCCACAGCAGGGCTGGCCCCTCCCCTCTGCTCCCTAGCTGGAGCTGCAGCAAAGACTGCAGGCACAGCAGCGTCTGCCTGGCTTCCCCTGTCTGCCTCCCCAACAGTCACTGCTCAGATAGGCATCCTGCCTGTACTCCACTCTCCAACTGTAGCCAGCTAGTCTGATAGTATATTCAACCAGGTTTATATCAAACCAGTTTCAATCATTTTCAAACTGGTTTGTGTGTCTGTTCTGTTACAGGTTTTTAAACCAGTTTCTGATTACTTATACTGGTTTATGTGTAATGTCTGTCTTTAGCCATGTAGGACATGTACATGGGTTGGGGGGTGCGTGTGTGTGTGCACACGCAGTGTATGTACGAGGGTATGTATGTGCGTGCACACCCTCTCCACCCAAGACTGCAGCAATGTTTCCTTTAGTTTCAGTTCACCATGAAATGGTGAAAACTTATTTACAATACATACTTGGCCTTCAGCAGAGTAAATGAGACTAGGGTTACCATGCGGCTGGGTTTTCCCAGACACGTCCTCTTTTTTGGTCCCCTGTCCTCCTGTCCAGCCAGGATTTTAAAATCCAAGCAAATGTCCAGGTTTTTCCTCTGCCTCTGTTTTTCCCTAGCACTTGTGGCTTGGCTGCTTGGGGCTGGGAGCAGCAGAGGAAGGTGATTGGCTTTTGGGGGATCATGTGCTCTGTGCATGGCCCTGGCAGCTGCTGGCAGGTAAGAAAGACGCAGAGAGCGTGCACATGCACATGTGCAAGT
>NW_017728906.1:70422480-70465637 GCF_001723895.1 Crocodylus porosus | reverse complement strand
CCCCCCACAGGTGTCATCTTTTTTGATATTGGAAATATGGTAACCCTGCATGAGACTATATGGAGGACTTGTAGCCCTGTGAAATATTTTCATGATGAGCAGTGTGTATGGTGGAAATAGCTTAATTTTTGCAAACTTGAAGAGCTTTACAAACATTAAGCTTTTCAATATACCTATCAGGGTGATAAAAATGAGATACAAAAAGGTTAAGGAGTGACTCAGTGACAGAACTTAAAAAAGAACATTTCAGTTTTGGCTCCTGGCTCCTTGCTGTAATCACTGCACCTCAGTTAGCTGCTAAATGAAAACACCTAATTCCTGAGACTGAAGGAACTTGTTTTTTTCTCATCATTGGCTCACCTCTCCAGTGCTCTAGATAAGTCAGACCTGGAGCTGGTTTGGAAATGCTTTACCTCTGTATGCAGACAGCCAACATTTAAAATGGAGGTATTAATGACATGCATGCAGTTCACTCCGGACAGCTGTAAACCAACAAACCCATTATGCCAGCTAGTCCGGACACCCAACACACCCGGCTCTCTCTTTTATACTAACATAAAAGTGAAGCAAAATCATTAGGCTAGGAGGAAAGAAAGCAGCGATTTGTGTGTGCCTGTTTTGTTAAATACTTAGGAGGTTTTTTTTGTTACTGCAGTGTGAGAACCAAGTACCTGGAGCTGCAGTGGTGCAAGCTAAGGACCTAGATTAAGTCCTTAAAAAAATAAACAAAACAAAACTGAAATTGGAGAAAATTTGTATGCTTGTGTATTCTGGTGTACTGTTGAGATTAGGCACTATAACTGTTTTTACTAATGTTGGCAGTTACTGAATACTAGTCTTAAAAGTAATTTCACCTTGTAGAATCATCAAATCATCCTATTTGATTTGTGGGATATAATTCCAGTTCTCTTCATATGTTGTGCTATAACAAGTCACAATTATTTTAGGTGCACCTCTAGTTTCTACCTAACACACAAAAAATCTTTTTCTATTTCACAAGAAAGTATCATTGTGGGTTTGAAAAACTAAAATATGGACACAATACCATAGCAGCTGTACATTTACAGCAAGCATTTTTAAATAACTTGCTCTGATTTTAGTATCTTGAGGATTATGTTTAACTTCGCATTATTGATCAAATATGTTTACATTTAATTACTGAATATAATTATAAAAATCTTTTTGTTTCCTACACTCTATGGAAAACATGGATTGTTGACATTCCCTAGAGCCCATAAATACTGTTTCCATGTCAGCTTTGGCAATGAGCTCTTTAAGATAACTTGGATGAAGCCAGGTTACTGATTGTTACAGCAGCCTCCCTACCCAGCACCAGCCCATCCGAAAAAAGACTAGGGTTGCACCAACAGAGATTTTTGAGATTTGATACTAAGAGCTGATATTTAAGGAGGCATATCAGCCGATACTGATTTGATATCTGATGCACTGCCTGCAGCAGGTAAGTCTGGTGTGGTAGGAGAAGGGGTGGGGTGAAGGGCAGATCAAGGCCCCATCATGAGGGAGGGAGGCAGGGGTTGGGGTAGGGGCAAGTGCTGCCCAGTTGGAAGGGCAGGCCGGGGATGAAGCTGCAGCTTGTCTGGGGGGCATGGGATGGAGCTGGGCTCATCCAGGAGGTGCCGGGGGGGAGGAGGGGGAGGCAGAGATGGCTCCTGCCACTGAATGTGGCTGGTCTGGTGGCTCCCACAGCTACTACTGTCACTCATTCAGGAGGGCACAGGGGGTGCGTGTCCCTGGATTTGTGCCAGGCACGGCAGGCTGGGGCCAGAGCTGTTCCCTGTACAGCCTGGGCCACACGGCTTGGGTGTGGGGCAGGTGGTGGCACTGCTGGGAGTGGGGAGCTATGAGGGGGTTATGGTGAATTTTGGGGTGGCAGCAGCACCTCCCCCTCTCATACCCCCCACCCCCAGCACCACGAAGGGCCTGGTGCCGCTGCTAGCTCCCTCCCAGAAGTGCCACCCCCTGCCCTGCGCTCCACCCAGCCCAGGCTCTGCTGGATACAGTCCCAGCCCTAGCCTGCCCTGCCCCATGCAGATCCAGTGACATACGCCCCACTGTGCTCTCCCAAGCAAGTGACAGAAGCAGCTGTGAGTGCTGGTGGATGAGGCATGCATGGCAGGAGGAGCCGCCTCTGCCTCCCCCTCCCCTGCGCCCCCCAGATGAGCTCTGTTCCATCCTGTGCCCCGGGATGTGCTGAGCATTCCCTGCCTGCCCACCCCAACTGGGCAGCACTTGCCCTGCCCTAGCTCCAACCCATGCCTCCCTCTCTCCCTCCCTCACGTCAGTGCCTTGATTTGTCCCCCCCATGGCCCGGCCCAGCCCTCCCCTCCCTCCACCCCAGACTTACCAGCTGGAGGCAGCTCTCCATGCCGCTGGGCTGTGTCTTCAATTGCCTACATGCATTGCAGCTGTGCGTAACACAGGCATTTATCAGCCCAATTATTGGCCACATAAGGTGGATATCCGATATAGATCATTTTCTTTATATCTGTACTGATCTGATATCAGAATGATGTATCAGTGCAACTCTTAAAAAACAAACAAACAAAAAAGCACCCTAAGATATGCCTATAAATGGTACTAGCAATCAGTATGTAGGGGAATCTCTCTTATGACTCTTTGTGACATCACAGCTCTTTTTTCAATTGACCTGTATCAGTGAGGCATGGTCTACTCTAGGTTGTTTTTTGTTTGTTTGTTTGTTTTTGTTTTAAAAAGCCCTTTTGCTTTAAAATATTTTAAGACAGGGATGAGAGACCATTTCTGGCTGCAGGCTGGAATGACCCACCCCACAGCGTGACTGGAGGGTGGGCACTAAGACTCAGATGCTGTGTCTTATCCCTGCAGTAGCATGGACAGAGAGTCCACTGTGAAAGGCTCCCCACCCTAACTGCCACTGAATGCCGAAGTCCCATATCTGCAGGCCAGATGCAATTGCTGATGATTATGATAAAGTAATATGCTTTCACTGATGTGTTAAATAAAACAAGGCATCTTTTGAACTTCACCTAACCTCTAGTGCATTTGCCATTCTGTGCAAATGCTCTGTACGTGACATTAGTAGAATTTTACAGCCTAATCTTCCTGTTTTCTTGTTACGTATCATAAAAAAACAGCTGACTAGAGGCTGAAAGATAGCATTTGTACTACCTTGCCAATGCATAAGAAACCACTACCACTATCCACATAATTGTTTAATTGATCCCTTGATGTATAAGATGCAAAATAATCCCTTATAACACTGAAAAGACAGCAAGTTTTCTCCCATTGAAGGTAGTCTATGGAGAGGCAGAGGCAGCCTTATGGTGGCCTTGCAACCCATTTCATAGGAGGATCTGAGCCACTTTTTCTATTTTGACTTCTTTTGTAAGCCCTAGACAACTAGGAGTCTCTGGTGACTCAGCACCAACTCCAGGTTCTATAGATAACACTAGGTATATCTACACAAGACACTTACTGTGGAGTTGCCTAATTAGCTCTGCAGTAAATGTCTCAGCATCTACATGCATGGCCCTGTTAGACCTCTGGAAACTAATATACCCTGCAGCAGGTCAGTATTAGTAAATGCAAGTACTATCCTACTGCGGAGTTTTTTTCATGCACAGCGTGGCATGTGTAGATGCTGATCTGGCTGGCTGGGGCTTGAGGGTACTTCAGTGAGGGGCTACCTGCTGGCTAGCCCCACACTGGAGCCCCTTCATGTCCCAACCAGCTGCTCTGTGACATGTTGAGGTGGGTCAGAGCAGCCCTAGATGGCCATGCTGACCTCCTGAGCCCCCTGCTAGCTGAGGCTGCTCCAACCTGGCTCAATGTGCTGTGGGCCTAGGTGTACGTGTAAACACGGTGTTCAGGAGCAATAAACTCTGGTGCAATATGTACCAGAGTTTATTGCCCTCCTCCTCCCCGCCCCCCCCGCACATGTAGATGTGCCCACTGAGTACTACCTTGGTCTTAAAGCCCAGAACCCATACAGCAGAAAGGTGACTCAAATCTAACACGGTCCTTTTTACCTACACTCCAGTTGTCCTTCTTATTGTTGAGTAGGTGTGTTGTATGCTGTTAAACAGATGCCATGTTCCACTTTAGACAACTGCATTTTTATCCTGGAAGAAACAATTTAAGTATTTATGTTTGTACTCATCCTAGAAGTAGAGGCAAAGTATAGGAGGGGTGATAATGAGCACCAGTGGCACAAACTGGCAAGAATGGTAGTTGAGTAATATTTGAAACAATGTCAACATAACTGCTGGGGATGAAAAATAAAAGCAGAATAAGAACTTAACAGTGAAATCAGATGGTGCTGTTGGTAACCAAGTTTAAAGAAGTTAGTATTAATTTTAACATAATGCAAAACATGCAAATGGATTAATAATGAATTTAACAGAGAGAGGTGCTATTGTAACTTGAGTTGGTTGAGCTGATTCTCTACTAGTCTAAGCTAACTGCAAAGACCTGGTGTTGTCAGAGCCATCTAGAAAGCTTGCCCTGTTGTATTGCAAGGTCTTAGAGGGGCTGCTCTGTCTCTGGGAATAGGGTTCAGTCAGAGGGAGGAGAAAAAAGCTGTTCCTTCAACAGGAATAGAACTTGGATAGGGGGAAGTGAAAAAGCTGCAACTGTGTTAAGGCTACATTCTGCAATTCTGAACATGTATGATGATTTCTATTAATTTAATTGGAAATGTTTGATCCAGAGTTCCAGGTTGAGGCCCTGAAGATGGGATATTTTAGAATAAAAACTGCAGTAATAAGAAAGAAGCTGTTATTCTTTTATAAATATTACAATAGCCCTGCTTGTGTCTCTGTAAGAAAGTTTGACATAGAAAATTAGGGTTGAAAGGGACCTCAGGAGGTCATCTAGTCCACATATTTTAAGTCAGTCTAGCATTTTAAAATTACTTAACTGCACAAAAAGTCTTTACTGTAATAATATATTTTTTTTAAAAAAAAGCAAGTCCTGGAATTGGCATTATTATTGGAGTCATCCAGATGTGTCTATTTCTCTGAAGCAGAACTTGGAGAGAGTTCCAGAATATGAAAGTTGTATCCTGATGGACTACTGTGAGCTTGGCAAGCAGAAAGACTGATGGCTTAGTGCAGAGGCAGGCAAAATATGGCTTGCAGGCTGGATTCAGATCACCAGGCCACTCTATCTGGCCTGTGGGCCCCCTAAAAAAGTTAGAAAATTAATATTTATCTGCCCCTAGCTGCCTGTCAAAGATGACTGGAGCCAGGGGCAGTAGGGACCAGGGAGAGCGGATGGCAGAACTAAACAGTTGCAGCTGCAAGTCCGCTACCCCAAGCCCCAACTGGAAGCCTCTGCCTAGCAGGGGCTTCTGGAGGCCTGTGGTCTGGGACTGTTTCTGCCTCTCTGCACCAAGGGAAATACAGATAAGGAGAAGGGGGGCAGGCAGGCAGGAGAAGACCATGGGCAATCACCTCAATCTTCAGGGCCAACTGGGCTGGCTTCTGTGGTCCCGGTGCTGCAGCTGGAAACCATGGGATGCCAGCTGGTGGATGGATGGGGCAGGTGTGGGGGGAAGGGAAAGCAGGCAGACATGCAGAGTGCAGTGACAGCTGGGTGGGAGTATGAAGCCCATGCTGGTACGCTCAGGCCAGGACTGGTGAGGCCTATAGTGGGGTGGCAGGGACATGGGGCCTGGGCTGCCAGGGGCTCTATGGAGCCAGGCCAGCTCCCTCTTCACCCTGCTCGAGCAGCACAGACCCCATGCTCCTGCTGCCCTGCTCTGGGCCCTGCTGGCATGGGCCCTGTGCTCCCTCCTGGCTGTTGCTGTGCTCTGTGCACCCACTTGCCGCCCCTTCCCCCTGTCTGCCACGGCCATTTCCCTGCTCTTCCCTCCCCCCATGTCCCCCATGCTGCCTGATGCACTCCAGCATCATGTGGTTCCCAGCTGCAGCACCAGGACCACAGGAGCAGCTTGGACAGCTTGGAGCGGGAGGGGGGGAATAGGGAAGTGGCAGAAGGGCAGCAGTGGCAGGGGGGCAAGTGGCAGCAAGCGGGAGTACAGAGCCCATGCCAGTGCCCCAGGACCAGGAGTGGCAGGAGCACAGAGGCTGGGCTTGCAGGAGTGCTGACGGGGGCTCTGCCTGCTGCAGGGGGCAGGCTGTTTACAAACCCTCCCCCTTTATGTAAGCCATAACCCTCCCCAGCCACCCTCCTGTCACACACTCACAGCCCCCACCACAAAACTCATACCCACCCATACCCACACCTCTATATCCACCCTCCTATTCTCACTCTTCCACAATATACTTCATTTGAAGCTGTTATACTGTCACCTCTGTGTAGACTACACAAACATACGTAAATCAGGAAAAAAATATTTTTGAAATGAAATTAATAAATGTACATTGATTTTAGAATATATTTTCGTATTTTTTTGGTTCAGATATAGCAAAGCCCCTTGCTGAAAGGAGTAATTTTTGGGGGGGGGTCAAAGGGAGGGACTTCTGGTGGCAGTGGTCAAGGGTTAGGGGGCAGGACTTCTGATTGCAAGATGGTGATCAGGGGTGGGGCACCTGTCAAGGGGTGGGGCTACCCGTGCGACCCTCAATGGCTTGCCAAAACTTAGTAAGCGTCCCTCTGCCCAAAATAATTGCTCGCCCTTGGCTAAGTGCTTCCTTATAGAAAATGCATATCTCTTGCAAATTATTTTCCCCTTCCAGCATACATAACTGGGGCTGAGGTGCAGGGAAAGTGAGTCTGTTTCCCTCATAAGAAATCCTTTGTGTGAAATTGTGGTCCACTGACATTAGTGGTAAAACTTCCATTGTCTTCAGTGGGGCAAAGATTTCGCTCTTAGCTTCTGACTACTACCTTGTCTATATAGAATTGATCATAAAGTGATTATAAAAGGAGCCTGTGTAGGAGGGTGTCTTGGCCATCTTCCCTTGCACTGAAATGTTGTTTTTAGGGATACAAATCAAGTAACTAAGTTTTCCTTGGTGGCTTAATAGGGACCAAATCACTGGTTCACTGTAGCCCTCTGAATATTGGCATGTTTTAAATGAGTAACTCTGGACTATGTAGGATATTTTCTTGAACATTTAGATATTTATGGCTCTTACAGAGGAAATTTAACACATGGCCAGAACTTTTTCCTCCCCTTTTCAAATTTCAAGTCAGTTCTATTTTTAGAAATCTTTTCAGATGTCACTTCCTTTTTGATAAGACGCTTGAAGCTGAAAAACACAAAAACAGGAATTCCCACTCTGAATAGCTTAGAAAATACTTTCTCTTCCATTTGCAGCTCCTGGAAAAACTAAACTTGTTTAATAAGCTTTCTGTTGGACTGTAGCAACACCTGCCTTTGGATAATTAATAAGGAAAGAAAAGGAGTTCAACCTAGCAAGAGCAGAGAGAGATACCTTTCCCTCAGCTGTGTTTAGAAAGATTGGAACTTTGGTTTATTGTGGCTTTTAGTGGCTTACACTTTGCACTGGAAATGTTAGTGTCAGAATTATAGGGAAAGATTTCTGGAAATGATTCTAGTTTTTAGGTGCTTTGCATTTTGAGTGTTGAATGTGACCTGTCTTAAAGGGACTCCATATTCAAAATTGGAGGCATCCCAAATCATTAATTTATTTTGAAAGTCTTGGCTCCTGCCATCATATGTGGCCTGCTTTAAACGTGGGCTAAGGGCTGCTTTTAAATAGTTGGTCAATCATATAAACAGAATATCTAGACCATTATATGTGCAGCTTATTCAGAATGACAACAAACTCTTGAAGTTCCTCCCTAATCTCAATCCTTTGCTGTTAGCGCTCTCTGGTGGGGATTATTTCACTAAACAACTGAACTGCAAGCAAACAAACAACCAGTCTTTGCTGCTTACCTGTGATTTGTGTAAGTGTCTGATATCTACAAATGATCACACACCCCTCATTAAGGTAACCAACCCTTTAAGGAAACATAATAGTGTAGAGTAGATGACCTAGAAGTGGGGTGTCTGAAATGCAGCTTGCAAGTAACCCTGAGATGGAGAATGGTTTTTCATCCTCCAAAAGAAGGGAAAATTTAAATATTTATCCTGTACCAGGATCAACCTAAGAGATTTTCTTTTTAAACAGGAGGTACTTACCTGAGCACAGCCAGTAGTCTTGATCTTGGGAACCTCATCTCCAAAGCAAAAGAGTGAATTTCATGTTCCTGTTCTGTATTTGGCATACATCAAGTAAATGCCTTAACCCCAGAACTACTGGCTATTGCAGAGTGAGGGGGTTGCTATCACTGGCTATTTGGGTGTTGTGGGGTATATTTCAAATTCCATCCGATAAACTTTCCTACTGAAACTGCTACATCCATTCAAGAGAAACATTTTCAATTTTATGAATCAACATTTTTCATTGTCTCAACCAATTTCAGGTCAACTGAACATCACCCAGCCTTTGCTTTAATAACAAGGTCATAATGTGTGGGTCTTGGTGCACATTATTTTCTCTGAACCAGGTGGTGGGAAGCACTGTATGCTGGAACCTACAAGTTCCATAATAAGAGAAGCAGTTAGAATTGAAAAATGTATTACTACCTGCTACCTGAAATGTTATCTTCCATTTAAAAATCCAGCATGCATTGACTTTGCTCGCTTCTCTCACCTAAGACCAATGTGTGAAGTGGCCTTTTGCTTCAGTTTCATTGTCGATGCACACAACCAGGGAGGCAAAACAATCCCATCTGTTTACCCAGTTGTACTGTCCCTGGTGTACACTCTTCACTTTGTGAGTAATAGAGAGGACATCTTGTGGGTTAGGCACTGAGCTGAGATTTGAGTTCTGTTTTCAGCTCTGTAGCATATTTCCCATGTGATCTTGACTGATCTTCTAATATCTCTGTTCTACAATTCTGCCTGTGTAACATGAGGACAATAATGTGCTTCCCTCCCTAACAAGAGTGTTCAGAAATTTAAATTAGTTAATCGTTTGACATGTTTATAGACTGTTATGATTAAATATATACTATTGGTTTCTGTAACAGGTATGCATACCTGTTTTGTTTTACTATCAAATTAAATTGGGCATTTTTCTTTCTCCGTTTTTGATCAAGTTGGGTAACATTCTAAGAAAATTTTAGTAGCAGCTGGGGTCATCGTAGTAATTGGTAAAATTGTATTAAGTGTGGTCATAATTTTATGATGATTTTTAAAATAATTATTTATTTGTCTACAAAAAACAAAAATATTTTTTATTGGGCAACCAAATTTCATATTCACCACCCCCTATCTAAATAGCCTTTAAAAAAAGAGGCAGTGATGTTTTTTTCTGTAATAGTACAGTAATGAAATTTTAGTACCATGATCTCCTAAGCCAATATGCCCTGGGAAAAAAAAACACCTAACTTGTTTTAAACCAGACATAAGTTTTGTTGGAATTATGCTCAGTTTAATTTAGTGATGAATTTTTAGTTTTATGTTAGACTGTATAGGTAGAGATTTATTGCCAAAAAAAAAAAAAAAAGGTTTTCTTATGTACAGCAACATTTTCTCATAGATTTCATAAATGTTAGGGCTGGAAGGGACCTCAAAGATCATCAAGTCCAGCCCCCTGCCCCAAGGGCAGGAAGTCAGCTGGGGTCAAAGGACCCCAGCAAGATAAGCATCTTAGCATTTCTTGAATAAGTCCAGAGCGGGTGCCTGCACCACATCTGGAGGGAGTCTATTGGTCTTGAGGGCTTGGACAATAAAGACATTTTTTCTTAAGTCCAGCCTAAAACAGTCATGTAGGAGTTTATGATTGTTGGTCTTTGTTTTTCCTTGGGGTGCTCTGGTGAACAGGTGTTCCCCCAGATCTTGATACATACCCCTTAAGTACTTATAGGCTGCCACATGTCACCCCTGAGCCTGAGCTTCTTCAGGCTAAAGAGTTCCATAGCTCTCAGCCTGTCTTCATGAGGACTGTTCTCTTGCCCCAGCTTCATGCACGTGTCTCTCCCCTGGACTCTTTCAAGCTTCTTCACGTCCTTCCTAATTGCAGAGCCCAGAATTGGATGTAGTACTCCAGCTGCGGCCTCGCCAAGGCCAAGTACAGCGGGAGGATGACATCCTAGGATTTACCTGAGAAGCATCTATAAATGCAAGCCCGGGTTTTCTTTGCTTTGCCAGCTGCAACATCACATTGGTGGCTCATCTTGTGGTCAGTAATGACCCCAAAGTCTCTTTCAGCAGTGGTGCTAGCAAGCATAGCACTGCCAAACCTAGAAGTATGGTGCGGGGCTTTTTTTCCCCGAGGTGGAATACCTTGCATTTATCAGTATTGAACGTCATCAGGTTTGTGTCCACCCACTTACTAAGCTTATCCAAGTCAGCCTGGATCACTAGTCTGTTTTTTCTCTATTTTTTCTGGACAGATGTTAAGGGTAGAATTGCACTTGGTTGATTACATTTGGATTATTATATTTGCATTAGTAATACAACTCTATTTCATGAGAGTGCTAACAACACTGAGCAGCTGTGTCTTTTGAATCTTTTAGAAATGATGCCAGGAAAATAATCCATCAAAGGCAACATACATCTCTCTTTCTCTTATATATATGGACTGGATGTGTTTAAGTCAGCACCCAGCATATATGTTTTATATTTATAAATTAAGGTAGAATTGATTTGTTTTGTGCAGTGTTGATAACCAAGGGATCATGCAAATTGTTATTATTTAAATTCCCTATCAGGATGACTGTTTGTACTAGCTTTAATGCACCTATTGACAGCACAGTTTGGCCATGGATTTGTCTACACTGCCAAAGGTTCCACAGACTTTTCAGTGTGACCTCTGGCCAGTCTCTCTGTTCCTCAGGTCCCCCTGCATAAACAAGGACTTTGAGTGTCAAAGCTAGCTAGCTTAGTTCTTCATAGTTTAAAGCATGGCTTGGACAATGTAACCAGTGGGTCTCAGGTTCATAGACTGGAGTGATACAGCTTTGTTGTATCAATCTGGCCTATTCAACCACATATGGTTTTTTTTAAAACAGATGCACATTTCCCACCCCTGCCCGCTGTCTTGGCTAAATTGCTCCCAGTCAGCAGTATACATGTGCGCTACTGTGCAGTAACTACTGTCTATTTAAAGGTAGTAGGAAACCCCACAGTAGGCTAATGTACTGCACAGTACATGTTGTGCATGTGTAGATGGTGACACTTTACTACTCAGTGCATACGTACAGTGTGTGTTTACAGCCCCCTTTTGTTCCTTGTGTTCTTGCCTATTTTTTCTTTTGGATGTTTGGAAAGATTGTTGATATTGCTTTTAGCTTTTCCTGTGTGTGATTATGTATGCAACCTTTTATGTCCTGAAGAAAGCTGTTTGTTCATTGTATACAGGGTGTGGGTCAGTTTGGTGGTGAGGAAGCTGTGGTGAGTCATCTGTAAAGTTCTTATGGTAATCAGTCTGCCATGTAATAATGCAAGAGCAGTAATAATTGATTTTCATCATCTGTTTTTATAGTATGTCATGGAGCCTAGATCATCATGTGCTTCAGTCAGTGTTTGTCCCAAGCTATGAGGACCCTCCCTCCACTGCCATCTCTGAGATGGGTAGTAGTAGGGGTTCAAAACAGGTGACTCCCCATATAAATAGCTTGATCATATGTCTTGGTTTCTCCAGGACAGTTCTGGATTTCGAAGGCTGATTGGAGAAAACTGAAATGAGTGTCCTGGAACCACAGGGGCATCAGGCGCAGTCTGGCGAGAAGGCAGAGCAATATGGTGCACCAGTCTCTGCCAGACTGCACCTGCACCCCTGCCTGTCAGCCTCTGCCGCTACCTGCAGCAGTGCTGCTGACTTGGGGTGGTAGCCTGGCAGTCAGTGTCCTGGATGTCCCAGTTTTCTTTATGGTAACCCTATATATAAACATACAGAACAATTCTAACGATATCAAAGGGTAATGATGCAAGCTGTTACCATACAGCTGTTAAGTTTGCATGCTTCTTTAATGATACAAGTATAGCAAAACCTCTCCAACTTTAACCTTGCTTCATTTAGACTCAAAGAACAGGTCCCCAGCGTGCGGGGACATGCAGTTGTGGAGCCAGAAATGGCACCAGCACAAATATATGCCACTGCTTTGTGCCATGCATTTCATAGATTCATAGATGCCAGGGTTGGAAGGGATGTCAGCAGGTCTTCGAACCTGACCCCCTGCCTAGGCAGAAAAGAGTGCTGGGTCAGATGACCCCATCCAGATGCCTATCCAGCCTTCACTTAAAGACCCCCAAGGTAGGGGAGAGCACCCTTGGAAACCTATTCTAAATTTTGGCCACCTTTACCATGAAGAAGTTTTTCCTGATATCTAGCCTAACTCTGCTCTGTCAGCTTGTGACCATTGTTCCTTGTTACTCCAAGAGGCGCCCTAGTGAACACAGCATCTCCAATCCCTTGCTGCATCCCCCTAATGAATTCGTAGGCAACCACAAGATCACCTCTCAGCCTTTTCTTGTGGAGCTGAAGAGGTCCATGTCCCTCAGTCTCTCTTCATAGGGCTTGTCCGGTGAGCCCCTAGCCATATGAGTGGCCCTCCTCTGGACTCTCTTGAGTCTATCAACATCCTTTTTGCAGTACAATGCCCATAACTGGACACAGTACTTCAACTGCAGTCTGACCAATGCCGCATAGAGGGAAAGTATCACCTCCTTGGATCTATCTGTCATGCATCTGCTGATGCATGATGAAGTGCTGTTAGCTTTGCTGATGACAGCTCATGTTCATCTTGGAGTCCACTACGACTCTGAGATCCCTTTCCACTTCTGTGCTGTTGAGAGGGTCACTTCCCAGCCAGTAGGTGTGCTAAATATTTTTGCATCCTAGGTGCAACACTCTGCACTCGTCCTTGCTGTACTACATCCTATTGTATTGTGCCCACTTTTCTAACCTGTCCAGGTCTGCCTACCCTCCGAAGTGTGCAGTTCACCCCACAATTTAGCATCGTCTGCAAACTTGAACAGATTACACTTCACACCCACATCCAAGTTACTGATGAGGATATTGAGGAGTATACGTCCAAGGACCGAATCCTGCGGGACCCCGCTATCCACATCCTTCCAGGTCAATACTGACCCATCTATTACCGCTCTCTGGGTGCAATCGCTAAGCCAGTTTGCCATCCACAGACTGTGTAAGCATCTGTCACAGCCTCTTAATTTATTTATGAGAATGGGATGAGATACCGTATCAAAGGCCATGCTAAAATCCAAGAAAATGACATCCATGTCTACTTGTACCCCTAAGTATTTTGTGATCCTGTCATAAAATGAAACCAGATTGGTCAGGCATGATCTACCTGTGGTTTCCCTGATGCATTATTTTTCCCACTGAACTCCCACAAATATGATCCTTCATAATCTTTTAAAAGACCTTTCCAAGGGTGGAGGTGAGACTGACTGGCCTATAATTACTCGGATCCTTCTTCCTTCCCTTCTTGAAAATAGGGACCACACTGGCCCTGTTCCAGTCCTCTGGGACCTGACCTGAGCTCCACGAGCACTCAAACAGCTGTGCCAGTGGTTCTGCTATGACAGCAGCCTATTCCTTCAGTACTCTTAGATGAAGCTCAGCCGGGCCTGCTGACTTAAACACATCCAGTCCATCCAAGTGACTCTGCACCAAGTCAGCATCAGCAATTGGTGAGCTGGCATCCCTCTGATGCCCATCTAAGAACCCATTAGGAGACTTATCCTGACCCCGTTCAGGAACACGGAAGCAAAAAACTCATTTTGGCAAGCAGCACGTTGTCTTGGGTAGGGGAGAGAGGTGCTGGCCCCAGTGGTATTATTACCTGGTGTCCTGGTGCAGCAGGGGTGCAGATCTGGCAGCATGGAGCCTGGCTGGCAGCCAGAGCATTGGTCTGGATGGATTTAGTTCACTTGTGTCTGTTGCTGCAGCATCAGTGGAATAGTTCTGTTCCCCACTCCTAACTAGCATGACCTTCTCTGCTCTTTTTAAAGTGGCTGATGTGCATTCATCCCTACCCTCCCGTACAGTTCTTTGTCACTGTAAATTCAAAAGCCTATGATTTCACCAAGCAGCAGCATAGTGCCTAGTAAGCTGGCTTGTGAAGTCTTCCTGTCATCCATTAGCTTAAATGAAAAAAAAAAAAAAAGAGGAAGGAGGTTGGAGAGGATTTAAGGGTCAAAAAGGAAGGAAGAAGAAAAGACCAAGCACTCTCTTTAAGGAAACATATGCCATGCATGATGTAAGGTGTTTTACTTGATACAGTAATGGACTGTATAATTCCTATTGAAAAACTCTGAATGATATAGACAATTGTAATGCAATCTTATTATGCAGACTCCAGAGCTTTGCAATTGCAAAAGTTCAGTGGGAAACAATTTTCCTGACCTCAAGAATTTTCAAGATTTTGAACACTTCTCTGTCTCCCATGCTAAATTAGAGCAAAAAGTAAAGACCATAATACATTTTCCAAAATTAATTAACCTAAAATTTGGAATTGGGCCCATATTTCAAAATGAAAAGCTGTGTTTACTCTCCCAAAAAATTCATTAACAAATACTAACATGCAGTACTGAGGATATTTTAAAACTTTTTTTCAAAATCTTTTTGAATTTGGAGATTTGCTGAAATTGATACTTTTCTTGCAAAAAGTGCTAGTTGTGCTAAATGAGTATATTCTGATGGAAGAAAAAATATTGCCTGAACAACCCCAACTGTCTTTGGTAATTGTCCCTGTAAAGCCCATAGTAGTAGTAAGTATTTTCTTTAACAGAAGAATATTTATAACATTTAAAGTCAGATCCAAAAAACTCTTAGATGCCTAAAGCAAGACTTAATATTTGATTAAGTACCCGGACCTAAAACTGTGACCCAAAGAAACCCCTGCTTACCAACTGCCTAAATATGCTAGTAGCTCCCTTTTTGATAAGTCCAGCCCGAAGTACAGCAACCCTGGGTGCTTCCATTCCAGATGACCCCAGAGCAGTGTCAGTGCCCTCTTGCAATAGGCTACCTGCAAGTCTAATGTAAGTGCCTATCCTCAGAGAGATCTTTGGGTAATGGATCCCAAGGAAGCAGAAGCACTTCCCTTGTATCACTGACTCCCAAGCTAAAAAAAAGAGTTACATTTCAGGGAAACCCCATGATAAGCACTTCCTTGCTGTAGATTCAACATGCAGGATTTAACATGCAGGATCACCCTTCTGAGGTGCCTGGTTCTCTCCATGTAGTGCATAGGGAATCTAGGCACCTAACTTTGGTTTGGGATTCTGATTTAGAGACTGAGTACTTAATATTTAGGCTTTGTAGTGCCTAACCTGAAGACACCTAAGTCTTACCTGTCCTAGGCCCTAGATCCACCTGGTATACCTGAGACTTTTTAATGCCTCACTTGATTTTTAATCCTTGATGAAACATCAACTAATGTCTACTCAACCTATGGCATGTGGCCTCAATCTGGCCCCTGAAGTGACTGTCCCCATGGCACAGAGGATGAGGGACAGAAGCAGCTCAAACTGTTGTGTTCTTTTTCTGGCCCTACACTATGCTGCTGATCCCCTTGGCAGTCCTCCCTGCTCTGCTCTCCTCCTCTTCCTCTGTCCCCCCCACCCCCAACATTAGCAGCCACTTCTTTCCCTACCGAAGAGGAATGGTGGCCTATGGTGCAGCCAGGTTGCAAACACCCAGCTCACCACTGTAAAAGATCTGCACTAATCACTTTTCTTATGATTTGTGATGGGTTATATGTGTGTTTACTTGTTTTTCCTGAAAATGTTAGAACCCATTGTGACCCAATGGCTTTGTGTGAACCTTTATTCTATTGCTGGAGGGATGCAACCTCCAGAGTAGAATTTCCTAGGTTTCTGTACTAAAAGCTGTGAAGGAAGAGGATTAGTCTAGATGGGCACTGCATACGTACTCTTTCCCTTAGCTTCCATTCTCTGCCACTGTAAAGAGAAGATACTGCACCAGATGGACTTGTTGTCTGATCCAGTATGGACTTTTTCTTTTTGCTAGAAGCCTATCATTGGGCAGTTTCTAAAATGAAACAGTCACCTCTGTGCCTTTCTAAAAGGGCAAATTTCAGTATTAGACCTTAATTTGCTTTCCTGCTCTGTGCCTACATTTTTGGCAACAAAGGCAATGTTAGAAGCGTTTTGCACCGGTATCCTGTTTATTGAAGAAGCTTGTAAATACTTAATCAAAACATACAATGAAAACACAAGCACACATTATGCAAAAAAGTCCAAAGAATGTCTTAGAATCTACCTCTTCAAAAAAACAGTTATATTTATAGTCAGCACAAACACTTGGAATTCTACCTTATGGCAGGGCAGTATCCTTCACAAAGCTGGGACTCCGATAACATTTTTCTTTTTAATAGTTGATTCAACTTTTATTTATATTTAAATGTAAATAATGTGGTCTGTAGGCTTTCTTCCAATTTACTAAATACCAGAAAAAGTAAAGCAAGCATATTGTCTGTTTTTATTTGCCATCTCGTCCTGTCCTTATGGGTATGTTGCATGCACTGGAGCTTTGCCTGCGAAAGGACTACAGGAGAGCCAAGCAACCTGCAGTAAGTTGCACAATAGCTCCACCAGCAGCTGGTACCCCCACCTCCAGAAGTTGCGTTTGCAGTACAGTTCTTTTCATTAATAATCAGCAAAGAAAGCAATCTGAACATTGCTTCATGATGCTTCATGGTGCATCTCAGATCAGAAATCCAGTGCAAGAATTTGCTTAGTCTCTGGCTGCTTTGCCCTGTATTAAAGGGCCAACTGGTGTGGCAAATTTATACCCCTCTGAGCTCATGGGAGGCTAGCACCACTGCCTCTGCTATGTTTTTCAGAGGGGGAAGGAAGTCATGGCCCCAAATGTTCCTCCACACCAGCTGAACCGTACTCTGTGAAAGTCACCACACTATACCAGCCCAGAGCACTGTGCACCCAACACATCCAGAGAGAGCACTTACATGTGTGGCCCTCCATAGTACCTGGCCAGTTGGAGCAGCAGCAGGAGCAGCCCCACTGGGAAGCTGTGAGTTCTGGCTAGGGCTGGGACAGTGCTGTTGGTGAGCATAGGCTGGGTGTGGGCTGGAGCATTATACGGGCTGCCGCAGGCAGGATTCAGCTCCATGCAGAGCACCACAGGGGCAGCCATGGGCAAGATCAATCAACTGATGGGCTGGAGCTGACCTGCATGCTGTAATTCACCCATCCCTGTTCTTAAAGCATAGGCCCCAAATTGCATAGGATTCCTAACTGGCACCAAATATACTGGTACTGTCATCTCTCTTGTATAGCATACAGTGCTTCAATTAATGCTCTGGCTCATAGAACCATTTGATCTGACCCATGGGCGTGGAGTTGGACAGCATTTTGCAGTGGGAGATTTTAGCAGCAGTCACTTTCTCATGCCACTGCAAGGAGAAGCACTGCCTGTGAGTGCTCTCCCTATGCACCTGTTCAGGAAGGCAGCACTGATGTCTGGGTCCTAGTGCTTGCCCTTCCACCACCCACCGTGACCTGAACTGGGTCACTCTGGCCTGCAACCTAGAAAGGTTGCTGAATGCTGGACTAAAGTGGATAGAAACTGAGTCTCTTAAGGCAGGTCCTACTGGCTCCTTTTATAGACTACTTTCATAAATTCATAGATTTCATAGACATTAAGGCTGGAAGGGACCTCGTTGGGTCCAGCCCCCTGCCCAAGGGTCAGGAAGTCAGCTAGGGTCAAAGGATACCAGCAAGATAAGCGTCCAAATGTTTCTTGAAAGTGTCCAGATTAGTTGCTTGCACCACCTCTGGGGGAAGTCTGTTCCAGGACTTGGGGGCTCAGACAGTAAACAAGTTTTTCCCTATGTCCAGTCTAAAGCGGTCTTGCAGGAGTTTGTGACCATTGAACCTTGTCATCCCTTGGGGTGCTCTGGTGAACAGGTGTTCTCCCAGATCATACCCCTTATGTACTTATAGGCAGCCACCATGTCATCCCTGAGCCTGAGCTTCAGGCTAAAGAGTCCCATAGCTCTCAGCCTGTCTTCATGAGGGCTGTTCTCTTGCCCCAGCCTCATGCACATGGACTCTTTCAAGCTTCTCCAAGTCCTTCCTAATTGTGGAGCCCAGAATTGGGTGCAGTACTCCAGCTGCGGCCTCCCCAAGGCCCAGTACAGTGGGAGGATGGCATCCTGGATCTTGTTCGAGATGCATTGGTAAATGCATGCCAGAGTTTTATTCGCTTTGACAGCTGTGGTATCGCACTGGTGGCTCATATTCTTCTGGTGGTCAATCATGACCCCAAGTCTCTTTCGGTCATGTTGCTAGTGAGTGTAGCATTTCCAAGCCTATAAATGTGATGTGGGTTTTTATTCCCCAGGTGAAGCACTTTGCATTTCTCTGTATTGAATGCTATCAGATTTTCATCCACCCACCTTGCAAGCCTATTGAGGTCGGCCTGGATCACCAGCCTATCCTCAAGTATGGACACTCTTCCCAAAAGTTTGGTGTTGTCAGCAAACTTGGCCAGTCCCCTTATACACCAGTGTCCAGATTGTTTATGAAGACATTAAAGAGTATAGGTCTAAGAATTAAGCCTTGCAGGATGCCACTGGTCACTGAGTGCCATGTTGATATAGTTAGTTGAGGCCAGTCACAGTTGCCCAATTTTTCCATGAGGACATCATGGGACACCAGGTCAAAGGCTTTTTTTTAAGTCCAAATATATGACATCAATCTCTTCCCTTTTGTCCAGATGATATGTCACCTGCTTATGGAAGGAAATGAGATTGGTCAAGCAAGACCTACCCACAGCAAACCAGTGCTGGCTTTCCCTCAGAATGTTGCCTTCTTTTAGCCTGTTGAGAGTGGTTTTTTTTGATAATTTTTTCCAAAACCTTCCCAGGGTTTAAGGTCAAACTGATTGGCCTGTAGTTTCCCCACTCGTCTTTCCTCCCTTTCTTGAAGATGGGCACCACATTGGCCCTCTTCCAATCTTTGGGTACTTTGCCTGAGCACCACGAGTTTTTTTTAATAACCTTGCCAGTGGCTGCACTATGATGTCTGCCAGTTACTTTAACACTCCTGGGTGCAACCTATCTGAACCAGCTGATTTATGGGGGTCCAGACTCTCAAGATGCTCCCTCACAAGATCTACATCAATAGTGGGTATATATTTACCTTCACCCTGGTCATCCCACATCATGTTAGGCAGGGTGGTTCCTTTGGGATGGTGAAAAACAGATTTAAAGTAATCATTAAGCAGATTGGCTTTTTCCTGGGTGTCAATAGTCAGCTGCCCCAGCTGGTTAAGTAGGGGTCCATTGTTGCCTTTGTTTTTCTTTCGACTCCCCACATATCTGAAGAAGGACTTTTTATTGTCCTTGATTTATGTAGCCAGATGGAATTCAGCTGCAGCCTTGGCTTTGCTAGTTTACTCCCTGCAGGTGCAGACAAGTACAGTATACTCCTCCTTCGTGGTGTTTCCTGTCTTCCATCCTTCATACACCTCTCTTTTTAAACATAGGACATCCATGAGTTCCCTCTTGAGCCATGGGGATTGTTGATCCCTTTTTACCACCTTTCCTATGGGTAGGAATGGACTCCCCTTGTTACGTCTAGGATTGCTTCCTTAAGGAGCAACCACTCATCCTGAACTCCCTTGTGAAATTACGGTCTCTTAGGGCATCAAGAACAAGCATCCAAAGCTTATGAAAGTCAGCTTTCCCAAAGTCAAGGACTACTGGATTGCTGGCTGACTTGCCAGCTTTGCAATGGATGGTGAAAGTGATCAACTCATGGCCACTGTCACCCAGCTTCCCTTCAATTCTTAGGTCACTGATTAAATCATCACCTTTAGCCAGTACCAGGTCCAGCAGCGCCTTGCCTCTTATCAGCCCATAAACTTCTTGAGACAGGTACAGCTCATCCACACATGTAAAGAAGTTTTGTGAGTGATCAGATTTGGCAGTTGCAGTCTCCCATGATGACCATGCACTGAGAGCATGCAGTTCTCGGCCAGTTCCCTGGTGAATTCTTGGTCAAGCACTTGTTCCTGGTTTGTAGGTCTGTAGTAGACTCCTACCATTGTATCCCCTTCACTATGTTCCCATCGTATTCTAACCCAAAGGGTCTCCAGTCATTCTCCTTGGGTGCCAGTCTCAGTTTGTAGGGATGTGTAACTCTCCTCCACATAGGTAGCTACACTCCCACCCCTCTCTTCAGCACGATCTCTCCTGTATAGGGTATAGCCATTTATACCAGTAGTCCAGTCACAGGAGGATTCTCACCAGTTCTTTGTGATCCCTATAAGGTTGTCATCATTTTGTTTAGCAGAGGGACCAGTTCCTCCTATTTATTTCCTAAACTCCTGGCATTAGTGTACAGGCAGATGTGTGTGCTGTTGGAGGCCCTAGGCTTCCTTGTATTCATGGAGCAGTTCTGTTCCTGGGCTGGGGTAGGAGTGGGTTCCTTTGAGCATCCTAATCTTCTGGTTTTGTGATTCATGCTTGGTGAGCTTGCTTTGGTGGTGGTCTGCTCATACCCGGTGAGCTTAATTTAAAGCCCGGTTGAGCAGGTCAGCCATTCTGGGTGAGAAGAGTTTCTTCCCCAGTAGAGTGAGGTGGAGGCTCTCTAAAGAGCAGACTGTGGTCCTAGAAGCTGAAGCCTTCACAGTGGCACCAGTACCGCAATCTTCTGTTTACTGCCTCAGTTCATCTCTCCCTCCTCTGCTCATGACCTGTAACTGCAAGGAAAAAGGAAAAAAAATCTGTGCCCCCAGCCCTGCTCCCAGAGCCCTGTACCCAGCTGGGATTGCTCTGAGCCATGTCATTTGTGCCCAGATGGATAAGGAGCATAGGGTAGTGGTTGGAGGGCCAAATAAGTTTTGGCATTCTCTCAGCAAAATCCTGGCCTCCTGGGCTAAGGGGTCAGGGTGACAGATTGCTCCCTGTCTTCTTCAGGAGGGAGTCTCCCACAACGACCACTCTGTGTTTCATCTTACGGATGATAACTGGTCATGTTTCTTCCTCACTTGCAGTAGCTGGCAGCTCTGGGGTGCTGCAAGAAGTTCATACCTGTTGCAGAGATCCATGGGGGTGGTGACCCTGGTACAGTGAGCCTGGGGACTGCAGACAACCTTTGTCCAGGGAGTATGGGAGTACTTTTTGGCCTCCCTGGTCCTGTCAGGTGACTTAGGTCTTCCCTCTTCTTTCCTGGGGTGAAGGGCCTGGCAGCAGGAATCAATCTCTTGTTCGCCATCTCTGATGGCACATAGCCTCTGCACCTCAGTCTGGAGCTCCACTGTCTGGGATTCTAGAGACTCCAGTACAAAGCAAACCTCACAAGGGGAGGTTGTAATGCTCCTGATCCTGTGTGCCTGGAGTCATGCCAGGGGCTCCGTCTGAATGGAGGCCGGAACCATGGGTTCCATCTGGGTGGAGGCCTCAGAAGTACCAGAGGGGAGTGATCCAGCCACAGGGGGGAACCTCAGGGTGCAGCATGTCCCACCCACCATTGCACGGGTAGTAGTCTGGCTACTATTGTGCCAACTGCTCCCTTGAGGTTCTCTGCCTAGGGCCTCGTGGCCCTCCCGCAAACTCCCACGCTAACTCATGTGCCGGGCCTAGATGTGTACCTGTTTGCACATTCTGTTTGTGAGGCTCTAGTTGTGTAGCTCCTTATGGGGCTGGGCCAAGTAGGAGCTCCGGGGGGCGGGGGGACATGACCATAGCTTTACCATCATTTTGGTGGTTGCTTTTAATTAATAAGAAAAAATGTTTTAAAAATCCCAGTTGTGCCGTGGCTTATCATATAGTGATCTTGCACATAAAAACTAGAAAATCTTTCCAGCATCTTGTCTTTTCTTTTTTTGACCTGCCTATTCACTGCTTGCAGAAAAAATAAAAACATTTAACTCATCCCAGAACTTTCTACATAATGAAATCAACTTCTCTGGATATGCTTGTAGCAGCAAAAAAATTAGTTTCATGAACTAACAGCAATATTTTGTTTTTGCATACGCAAACTCACTTGATCTAAAATACAATAGTTTTTGACTGACTAAAGTTGAGATTCAAGCTAGTACCCCTTTTCAGAAACAAACCTAAGTGTACGGCAAATAAGATTTAAGTATGTACAAAAATTAAACATGTACATACGTATTTCTCCCTGCAGCTGTGCTAGGTCCCTCCCACCACAGCCCTGCTTACCTCTGGCAAGCTGTTGGGGGTTCCGGAGCTCACTGGGGTGCAGCGGGCTTACTCCAAAGCCAGCGTTAAAGTGCAGCTTCTGCTGTTGGCAGGCCCTTTTAAACTCTGTGCATGCATAGTAGGGCCTGCTGGTACTGTGCTGCTGTCAGAGGGCTGGGGGGTGTCCCTCCTCCACCAGAGAATGGGATAGGCGAGTGCCTCCCTCTTCCCCTGCCTCATGCACTGGGCACCACTGGAGCTGGGCCAAGTAGGAACTGGGGTGGGGGGGTGACCCTCCTCTGCTCCTCTCAGCTGCCTCCCTGCAGCTGTGCTAGGTCCCTCCCACCAGGGTCCCGCTTATCTCCAGCAGGCTGGGGGTTGTCAGGGGTCCTGGGGGTCTTGTTGGGGGTCCCTGGGCTCATGGGGCCGCAAAAGGCTTATGCCCATGCTTCTCGAGCCAGAGCCGGAACCAAAGTGGGTTGCTGATGTAGTTTTACCTTTTTTCCAGCTGGAGAACTGCAAAAAGAAGGAATGTATTACAAATGTGTAACGATACAGTCAAAAACTAGTTTTAAAAGTGTCCCTGAAAATGCATCACAGTTTAAACTGGTAATGCATATTTTCCCCCAGAGCAGTGGTCCAATTTTTTTTTCCAGGCTTTTGTCAGCTTTTCTCAAGTGCTGAAGAAGCACTATCCTTAAGGAATTGTTCAGCAGAATCTTATGTATGACTAATCACAACTGTTGCTAGCCTCTTAGTTTTTACAGTAATGAGACTTCTTTGTGAATCTAATTATATCCACTAAGCTTGCACACAGGCACAGATTAACACAGGAAGAGGAGGATAGCCTTTTGTTTATAAGGCCGCAGGGGTTTTCTTCTCTTAAGATGTAATGTGGCCTGTCTTTTTATAGAGAACAAAATTACATTTTGCATCCCCATAATATCAGTGATGACATAATCAAGAAGTTTAATGATAAACACAATATTTTTAACCATGTTTGTTGACTTTTTTTAATAGATTCTTCCATAATTAAACACCAAGCTTCCCTACTGCCATTCCCCCCTTCCAGAATTAGCTTTTTGGAATATTCCATAACAAGGTAGTCCCAAAGCCAACAGAATTGATTAGCACAGATGTTCCAGGGAGCCATGTTACATCCTTAATCAAAGGCATAGATGTTTGGGAAATGATTGAAGAAGTGCACTAACGTGCCATGTATTTTCACCTAGGCAACTCTAGACTGGCAGAAACGATATCTTGGTTCTGATAGAGGGTATGTACCTGTACATGTGAAATCTATACCTGGGCGGATTCTCTTCTGCTAGTTTGCAAAGGCCTCAAAAGCAGAGACTCTGGATTACCTTTAGAGCCTTTTCAGTGTTGTAATAGATTGTTGATAAATTGTGTGCTTTTTAATGGTAGCGTTTTGTTGTCGTGTTTATTATTGGCTTTTTTATGAAAGAAGTGCCATGCAGTGCCGCCTAGGCTTTTTGTAACCAGGACTTTTTTTGGTTAAGATATTATTTTGTTTGATTGTGTAGTTGTTCATATTAAATCAACAAAATTGTTCAAATGAATTCAACAGGTGTAATGAAAAGAGAAACATGCAGGATTTGGAAATGAAGTGAGTCTTTTCTCTATTACTGTTTGCAAATATGTTTCCCTCCAATCATTGTGATCTGACCTTAGTTTTCTTTATGCTGTTAATAAAGCATTTCCTGTTTGACAAGGGAGTATGTTGAAATAGTTTACAGGTGCTTATATTTTTTAAACTCTGCAGATAGCAAAGGATTTTAGCTCGTTTTCTAATCCAGTGCACAGATGCTAATGTGATAACTGATTCTCACTATAATTTGAGGAGGAGGGTTATTAGGTTTGTGAAATGTAAACTGCTAAGCCATGGAAACGGTTTGGTCTCCCAGAATATTTTGATATAATAATGTTGCCCATAGGAAGGGTTTCCCTGGCACTTGAAAGAGTCTCGGAAGAATCAAGAGTTTATACAAAGTCTCAACAGGATTTTTTAAGAGCAGTGTGACAGGTAATGAGTATGTTGCTGGTGGTTGTGCTGCCAAATTTGGTTCCAACCAGAAATAAAGTAAAAAAACCCATCAACAACAAACCCCCCCCAAAACTTTGTTTTTCCTTTTTATGTTAACATTCCAAAAAGGAAATACTGCTATTGAAAGATAAGTATCTGCTGTGGAGGGTAAAAAAATGAAAAGACATTTTGGTCACCTCTTAAATGCTTGCGTGTCAGGCAGTTCTTTTAGAGGGCAAAGGTTGTAAGCTTGACAAGATAATGTCTCTTCCTACGCAACAATGTCATCACCTCTTTCTTTCCTGCTAGAACATATGCTGCTGAGGCAGGGCAGTGGCTGAGGATGACTGTGTATCTGCTGACTGGTGATGAGACAGAGCTGGCATGCTGTTAGAAATATCCCTGCTTTAGTAAAGTTAACTGAAACTTCCTTCTGACGAGAGCTAATGATAAATTTATCTTAGCTGAAGATACATTTTTGAAGAAGTTGTTTCTTGTTTATTTGTGAGCCCATATTATTTACAGTCAGCTTGCTAGGTTAGTATGTATATAAGCAACATGTATATTATATACTTATTATGCAATATGTATATAATTAGTGTTTCGTATTTTAGGTTTTTACCAATTTTCAGCAATAAATTCCCATGGGGCTGGAGCTACTGCCTGGGGGCATAGGGCTCCTGTCTTTGACCTTGGGCAGGGCAGGAGATGCTGGTGCCAGGGTCAGGTGTTCACCCCCACACGCACACATCTGACCATGTGCCACTCCTCCCTACCCCCTCCCCCCAAAATGCCAAAATAGCCTGGCAACAAGCTGCTGCAGCAGGGGGGAGAGGCACCAGTGTAGCCCATCAGACGGTCCCCCTGCAGCAGGAAGCAAAGCAGGGGGAACTATCAGTGGGTGCAGGGCAAGGGAGCATGGCTCTTGGTACTACATGAACCCCGGGAGGGCTGTGGGGCTGCGCCAGCCTCTTCCGGGGGGGTGCGTGCCCCCGGATCTGCCCCCGGAACAAGAGCAGGCTGCTACCTGCCCCAAGCACCAGGAAGAACCCTGTGCCACCACCGGCCTTAGCCTGCAACAGCAGGCTCCAGCAAGAACAAGCTGGCAAGCACTGGGAAGAGCCTGATGCTGCCACCGGCCCCAGCCTGCAGTGGCATCCTGCTCTGGTCCTGCATGCCAATCTGGGGCATGAGCCCCCCGGGAAGAGCCTGGCACAGGCATAGGCCCCCAGCCCACAGTGCAAGAGCCATGCCCCCACATCCACTGACAGTTCCCCACCACTTTACTCCCTGCTGCAGCCCTAGAAGCAGCTGATGGGCTGCACAGCACCACTTCCCCTGCCCCTTCCCTAGTCCTAGGCTTACTCCAGTCCCTCCCTCACCCCTGTGGAACATATTATTTTCCCCAATTTAAACTGATTTTTTTCTTTCTTTCCTTTTATCCCTATTTCAACCTGGTTTTTATGTTTGGAAGATAAACCCTGAAAAATTCCCAGAGTTATTTTAACAATAAAAACCAAAAATGCAGAACACTATATATAATGTTAATATAATAAAGTACTATGTTATCCATATACATTATGTGTGAATTCTGTCTCTTACTGAAAGCTTCCCTGAGGCTTTCTTGGGAAGGGCGAAGTAGGAATCTAATAAATGAAATGCAGAATGGGGTGTGATCCCGAAGTGCATTGAGTGTTTTTATTGACTTTAGTAGGCTTTTGATTAAGTTAAAAACAGTCATATTTGTCATTAGTCTCCAATTTGTTCTAGGCACAGCTATGCTTGTGCTCTTCTATGGGTATATCCAATGTTTCTGGGCTTTGCTGGTTGCTAGATGGGCCTGGGGGAAAATTCCACCCTCTCCCTCCTGCCCTCCCCCTTGTTGCTACATGTATCAGGATTTTTCTTTTAAATCTTCCTCAGAGGCTTCGGGTATCGGCAGAAGCCAAGACTGGGGATTGTGACTGAGGTGTGCCAATGTTTCTGTTGAGACTCCAAGCCTGTGTTTTCTGGCTAGAAGGGCTTGTCCCTCAACTCACTGTTTGGGGTCAGGAAGAGGTTTTACCCCATGGTCAGATTGATATGGACTGTGGGGGGTACTGGCTTCCTCTGTACCAAGAGGTATATAGGCCTCTCCTTGGGATTTCTTAAGCATATATTGACAACGTTTTACGGAAGCAGGACATTGCTTACCATGGTTCCCTTGCTTTACCTGTGGCAGGTTAGGTATTATGTCTTGTGTTGTGTCGGGGTTGACTATAGTTTTACTAAAAGGTTAGATTATGGATTTGTATAGGATGGTGTAGGTAGGGATGATCACTGGCAGGGGGTTGGACTTGATGACCTCTCAAGGTCCCTTCCAGTCCTATTTCTCTAATTTTGTGATTAATATATAGTGCTTTTCAGTTGTAGTATTTTCCTTCCCTCTTCATCTTTGTTCGTGACTGCAGCTTTTGTGCACTATAGGTGCATGTCTTTGAGTCAGTCACCTAATCAAGTGGTGTCCTTTCTAAGACAGTTGTGTAAGAAATCTTTCATTCTGCTTTATGGGGAGCAGCGTTCTGTTCCAC
Organism: Crocodylus porosus; assembly: GCF_001723895.1. Classification (NCBI taxonomy): domain Eukaryota; kingdom Metazoa; phylum Chordata; order Crocodylia; family Crocodylidae; genus Crocodylus; species Crocodylus porosus. Next base: position 70,438,874 of record NW_017728906.1, on the reverse strand, counting down.
CCTTGGATATCTTTCATATGTTGATAGTACCCCTCATAAAATTGTTTCTAGCCTAAGGAGGGCTCAAGTGTATACCATTGTAATGGGGCAGTACAGTATACAATGAAAGCAGGAGAGAATTCATTTTGGGAAGGGTAACCAGATAAAAAAAAAAAATAGTAGCTTTGCCCTATTCTAGGGAAAAGTGTTTGCCTTTTTATATAAATGGACATTTCTGTTTGTTATCCATGCAGTTGTCTGTTACTGAAAGGCTATATAGATATCTTAATACATGCTATATATATTTTAATAGTTATAGGAGTTCTATGAAACATGTGCACACACATATACACCAGTATGTACATACGTGTATGTGTGTTTGTACATGGAATATATATGGAACTCTACAGAACACACATTAAGGAATAGACACTTTCCTAAGAAATTATGGGAACTCTACAGATTACGAGTAGAAATATCTATTGCATTTAGCCAAGTCCAAGATAACTGAATTTAAGATCACCCCACCCCAATAATTATATTCCATGCATGGAAAATGTATAGAAAATGTGTTAGATTTTTCCATGTATAAAATCTAATAATTGGGGATTAGGTTAGTAGGGAAAGTAGTGGCAGGGGAATAGGTTAGATGGTAAGGGAGATTAGAAGGGTGGGGGGCAGGTAGTAAGACAGTTGAGCAGCCTGACTCTCTTGCTGCTTGCCTGTCCCCAGCATCTTCCCCCTGCCCCCTCCTGTTACTTGCCCCCCCTCTCCCCCATCTGTTCTCCCCACCTTTCCTCCTTTGCTCACCACTTACTCTCTGGCTCTGACAGGGCTCTTGCCACACTCCAACCTGGGCATGGAACATGTGGTTGCTCCAGCCCCAGTGTGGGCTGGGAGCAGCCATGGTGGTGGCAGCTCTATCTGGGGCTCCATTTCTGGGGTCTGGCTGGAACTGCCACTTCCACAGTATGCCTATTGTGGTGTTACTAGACAGGGCCAGGTGCTCTGTCCTAAGCTGAAGACCTGCCAGAGCTAGTAGGTAAGCAGTGAGCAAAGGTGGAAAAGATAGGGTGGGTGGGGTCAATATCTGCATCCCTGAACCCGGGTGGGAGCCAGGGCCAGAGATGCAGCAGCTGGGTTTCAGTCTCTTCCCCCCTCCACCCATTTTGCTGGAATCCAAGATGAAAGGCTATTTTTCTTCATGTTATTTCAGGGGGAAAATCCTTGTCTTGGATTCAAGTAAATACAGTTTTAAATCCAGTGGTTTCTTGTGACGCTCACTTATGTTTCTGGTAGGGGTGTGTGAAACACCTATGCTTTGTTTCGTTTGGGATTTGGCGTTTCAGAGGGACAGTGATTCATTGTGGTGTTTCAGATTACTGTTCCATTTCATTTAGGCCGAAACTGTTTCAGACCTGTTTCAGAATTTCTATGGTGTTTCGGCCATAGGCTATAATGGGGAATCACAGAGCTACCTATAACTTTGTTATTTCTTGCCTGATTTGGATGAAGCTTGCAGGGATGCTAGCCCCTTCAGAGACTATGAAGCCTGCCAAGTTTCAAGGAGATAGGCCTGCAGGGTTTTCTGGGAAACTGCACCTCAAGGTGCTGACAAGCAAAACGTGTGTGTGTGTGTGTGTGTGTGTGTGTGTGTGTGTGTGTGTGTGTGTTAAGGTGCAATTGGATGAAAACTGCAGGAATGGTAGCCCCTGTTCTCACCCTCACAACTCCACTGCAACCAGTAAGCCTCAGGCCTCTCAAAGATCTTACAGGACTTTCCCCAGCTAGGCCCCAGGTGTCTCAAAGATCTTACAGAGCTTTCCTCAGCTAGGACTGTGCAATGGCTAGAGGTTATCAGGTGCCTCCTGCTCTTACCTGCCTGTTACTAGGGAGATTTGCAGGCCTGGCATTTCCTGGGGCTGCCAAACCACCGGCAGTCCCACCCAGACCTCCCTACCCTGGAAGAGTGCAGTTTTAGGTCATGCCCAGGATGATGTGGGGCCTCCTCCTCCCCATATTCCCCCAGCCCTTATACCTCCAACTTCTTCCTGGCATAAGAGCTCAGCAGAGAGATGTTCTTGCTCTGCTTGTGAGAAACTAAACTTCTGCCTCCGGCTTTGAGAGCAGGGCATTAAATGGCTGTCCTCATTAGCACCTGTCCTGCCACATACAGAGCCCCTTGTGCGGGCATGAGGGAGGCCTGCCAGGTTTCAGGCAGAGTGGTGCAGGGGTGTCCATGAAACTGCACCTCAAACTGCTGAAAGCAGAACTCTTGTGACTTGTGTGATCTTTTGTTAGACCGATTGAACAGTTGGAGAAATTCTTCTTTGCAAGCTTTTGGATTTAAAAACCCTTTGTCAGGCTGAGGAAGCACCTAGTTGGTGTGAGTGTGTATGCTCTTCCTGGATAGAAGGAATAGTAAAGAAGCCAGAGGCTGGCGTGCAATGCAGGCAAGAAAGCCAGTCCGTGAAAATGGAGATGGACTGCCTTGACCATATATTTGCCCAGTTGTCAGTGACTATGAACCTGTGAGTTGCCATGTGAGACTCATCCATCACCTTGGTTTGAAGGAGAACCCACCAACAGCCTGACTGATTGCCCTGTGAGGGAGAGGTAGGCATGATCTCCACCCCAGCTGCTCCAGATCTCTGAGGTGAAGTGCAAGACCACCTGCGGACCTGCCTTGTGCAGTTCCTCCCTCAAATACTCCCTGCATGCCTCATACAGGGAGGGCACCATTATCCTGCTGAAGTTGGTGCATGTGGGCATATGGTAGGATGGGGCCACGAGCACCATAAGCCACCTGAACCCTGGCTGCTCAACTAGGGAGAAGGGATGGCCATTCAGAGCAAGCATCTCCCCGATGCTCTGGGTGATCTCGTTCAGAAAATTTCAGAAATGTTTCGGATGGCCTGTTCTGATTCAGAGCTGTTTTTGAGTGTGGCATTTCATTTTGGATTCAGTGTTTCGACCACCAAAACTTCTGAATATGAAACTAAACAAAATGGCCACTGAAATTCCATTACAGCCCTAGTTTTTGGAGTATAGCTAAGCCACTGTTGACATAGTATACTGCCCTACAGTCAGACTACTCACAGATGCTTTACTGACCATCCAGAATATGCACTGGTAGAAAAGACAGTTGTTTTATTTTCTTGTTTTATACATTATTCTGTTTTTTTTATATTAAATGACTCTGAGCCTTTGTTGGGAAGGACAGCATATAAACTGAATGAAAAAATACATAAATAATCTTTGAAAAGGATACGGTGATTAGAATAAAATCAGTTACTAAATTACTCATGGGGCCTGTTCGCAGAATGGCTAAGGTGTCTTGGTCTGGTTGCAGGGTCACACTAAGATGGCCCAACTGTAAATGGGCACCTGGTCGTTGGGCTGGAGAGCCAAAGGTTGCTGGGAGTGCTACTGGCTACCTTGTGTGTTCCATTGGCTTCAGAAACCAACACACCCTGATCTAGGCTCAGGATGACTTCTGCCCTTTTATTGGCTGAACTGCTCATTCACAGGGAATGCTGCTAAACACTGTTGCTTCTTTTAGACAACACTCCTACTGCTTGCATTATTTATCACAGCTTCTTTCTGTACTCCATCAGCTGATACAGTCAAACTGGCCTTGGGAAATTACTTAGATAATTTCTGGCTGTTTCTGTCACTTAGAACCTTTTACTTTATCCTGGCAAAGGTTTCAATTTTAGCTTTCTAAATTTATTTCGCCAGACTCAAAAAAACTTACTGCAAGACCTGCCAAAGCATGGTGGCTTAGGGTATTGCATTAGGTATCTGAGGTGGTGTTCTGAACTGATTTTGCTTTTCAGTTTTATTTCTAAAATGTTTTAGTGGCAGAGGGAGGCATTGAACCCAGGTTTACACATTCTGTTGGTGCAGTAATTTCAAGGCAATTGGTTATTGTATAGCCATGTTAATTTTGATTGTAATATGAGTGCACTTAACAGCCAAAATTATTCAAATTTTGTGGCTTTCTCAAGGCTCTGGATTCAGCGTCTGCGTTTTAAGGTGAAGTGCTTACTGTTATAACACAGACCCATGGAACAGATCTAGAGATAATGGCAGAATTTGACAGGGAACAGGCCTCTTTCTCACACACACAATACGTAAGAAATGCTTTGTTTACCACCCTTTAGTGATCCTGGAATGATTTATCTTTTGCTTAATTTCCCCTCCCATTAACTTTATTATTATGCCTTCATAAATCAGGCAGGGAAGAAAAAGAATCTGCCCTTTTAAAGTAGTTGGGAAAACTGAAAAAGAGCTTATATTATGAATTAGAGTGGGTTTAAAAAACAAGCTATTAAAAATGAGTTAACTGCATTTTTTAACACAGTGGGTTTCATCGCTGAATCTCCTGAAACTGGTTTAGTATCTTTTCATCTCCCATCAAATCACTGATATTTTACTTCAGTGAGGTGAATCCAGGGCATTCTTGTTATTCTACCTAATGTCTATTTAGCTCATTCTCCTATGCAGTGATAAGTCCTCTACCTCCCTAAATATTTGGCTCTAATATGGGAAGTTAACCAGTATCTAGGCATGGACAAAAGTTGGACTGGAGACCACTTTGGAATTCTGACTAGTTGTAATTCCAAAGTGTAGTGCCATGGCCAAATGCTCTGGCTTTGGCTTCTCGCTGGACCTGTGCTATGGCCAATTTATTTTCTGCTTGTTGACTAAAGAAGGTTGTCCTCTCCACAGATGGTGTTGCTGCCATGGAGGACCATCTCCATGCACAGTGAGCTCTCTCTAATGGCAGCTTACTAGACAGGCCATCCCCTTTGCTGTCTATTTCCCTGGCACAGTACCTTACTACTTTCTTTCCACCTCACATCCCATCCCCCCCACGCACGCGCACGCTGGGGCCCCGCACACACTGTGGCCAGCAAGAACAGTGGTGGGATCTGCTTTCAGGTCCTTCCTGTCTGGAATGGCACTGTATATGTGAACAGTCATAGCGCATCACACCCATGTCCTCACCACTCACCCTGACATGACCTGGAGGCAGTGCCTAGCTACAGGAATGCTGGAGCAAACCTACCCTGCCTGGCACACCTTACAAACTGCCATTGCCAAGAGAACTGGTGACCTCCAGTGGCAGCTCCTGCACAAGGTTCTATCCCTTGGCACCTTTTTTGTCTACCATTTAGATCCAGTGGTGTCGGTACCCTGTCCTTTTTGCGAGGAGGAGGCAGTCTGCCTTTCTGTACTACCTGCTGGCTTTTGTTCCAGTCAACACCCTCTTAAGTGTACTGGACTTGGACTTCTCTGAGCCCATGTACCTTTTCTGTGTCCTGTACTGAGCAGCCAAGGAGTGCATGATCTGTCTAGCCAATTTCGTACTGCACCAGGCCAAGATAGGTGACCTTAAACAGTCACAAAAATCAGTTTACAGTGGCCAGTTTTGATGACACCCTCCAACTCTTCGACTTCCTTCTCTGGGCTTCCATTTCATTTGAGTTTGTACATTTTACCATGCAACAAAATGTGGCCCAATTTGTGCCATGCTGGACTATTGAGGTGTTCTCTGCAAGATGGAAGATGGCCAGCTAGTTATAAATGTGCAACACCATGAAGGACTTTTGGGGAAGGAGATTTCAGTCTCTGGTGATATGAGTGTGGTTTTTTTCTGACAGGTATTTCATACTCGGCTCCTAAGAGGGCCACACACTTTTGCACCTTCACCTTTTTGTTTTTAATATATGTATGATAAAGGTTTAAAAAATCTCTTGCTGTTGCTATCTCTTCATAACTTTCAGAGCCCTAACCTCTAATGTGGTCTGTACCCAATGTGTTTGGTGGTATTAGCTTGCAGGTAGTGAAGGTGAGATTAAGAAAATTAGATATTATGGTCAGAACTATTGAAAAGCCTAAAATAGTGAATCTCTTCAGCCTTGATGAGGTTCAAAAATGAGTAAGTTTCCCTTTTTAAAAATGGTGAATGTGGCAGCTGAAAAGTATGTCTGTGTGATAAAACTTGCTGAAGGCTCTATGAAGATTAGACCAAGTATTTTTCTGTATTTGTTTAGATATTAAGCTATAAGTTGTTGCTAAAAGCCTAATTATAGTTTAAGATGTAGTGAGGCCTTGTATAAATAAGGCCTAGTAAATTTAACAAAGCCTTAAAGTAGTAAGGCCCTGTAGCATAGTTAAAATTACCTTATCAAAGGAATGCATGGCTTGTACTGCTATTGGTCAGTCTAAGGACAGTTGAAGTAAAAGGAATCTGAGTGGTCGTACTTTATCAGTGTCCTTCAGAAGCTATAAATTAGCTAGAATATCTGGATACCATTCAAAAGAAAGATGCAGCTCTGTGAAAACGATTAGTTAGCTGTTGCCTGGACCATTGGGCCCGTGGACCTCAAGAAGCCCAAGAACTGCATTCCAGGGTCCTTCCAGGTACCCCTCGGACAGCGTTGCTCAGGGACGCTTGACTTCGCTGAGCTTTGTGAAAAGAGGAACTTGCTGTGTATCAGGCATCAGAGGGACTGCTGATAAGTTGCCGAAGTGAATTGCTTTTGTCTGTCAACATTTGTCTTGTTACTACGGGTAGTTGTGTTTTTGTTAAGTCAATAAATCTTTCTTACCTTTCTACCCCTGACCACACTCTCAATCTAAACCCTCCACAGGCAGCTGAAACAGTAAATTTTCAGCCTTGTGCAAGAATGAGGTTTGATGTCAAACTCACATGACTCAGAAAATGTAAGAAATTAAAGTTCTTCCAGCAACATTATCTTAGTAATGTTGTGCATATATTGTGTTTTCCTTTCGCTTTGCATGTTAAATTTTAACTATTTATTCTTTCCTCTATGTAGGTTTAATATAAAATATGCAGGTTGAACAACATAACTAAGCTTTATTTTACAACCTTACTACTGTATTACCTTTATGGGGCAGGGATTCTGTTTGGTTTGGTTTGGTTTGGTTTGGTTTGGTTTAATTAAAAGTGAAGATAATATTCATAACTTTGAGGGCCACATTTTAGATTTCCCTGCTGTTGCTGCCTTTTGAGATCTCCAGCTTGTGTTCAGCTGCCACGGTTAACTATTAAGTATGTGCATAGGTGTGTGTACAGACAAGGCTCTTTGGGTAAATGTGATATCTTTTATTAGACCAACTAAATAGATGGAATTGAAAAATTCTTCTTTACAAGCTTTTGGGCACAAATACCTTTCTTCAGGCATAGGGGAGAGTTTGCTGATGTTTATGTGCTCTCCTGTGTGGAGTATAAACTTAAGCCAATATGCAAAATACAGGTCTGTGAAAATGTAAATGTGTGGCAGGGAAGATCAAAGGGGACATGAGTTAATAGGTGTAAGACAGGTTAGTTGGGGGTGGGGAAGGGGCGAATGTTGACCTCGTGATAGGACGTAACTGGTAAAATGTAGAGAGGTTACCTGGGGTTATCAGTTGGCAGGCAGGTTTTAATGAGCCATAAATCCAATATCTGTTTTTAGTCTGTGATGTTTTGTATCCAGCAGATTTATGAAGGACCCTGGAATGCAGTTCTTGGGCTTTTCGAGGTCCACCGGCCCAATGGTCCAGGCAACAGCTAACTAATCTATGAAGTGAAGTTCATAGGCTTATCTACAAAAGGTGTTTTATAAATTTCCTTTGAGGATTAGAAATGAGACACTGGAAAGAGAGTGGTTGTCCCATGAGAACTGTGCCTCTATAGGTGATTGGGTATTTTTTTCTTTGATAGTAGATTTTTAGTGTGCATTCATTCAGGTACACAGTTGTTTTTCGGTTTCTCCTACGTATTTTCCATCAGGGCATTTAGTGCATTGGATGAGATATATTACATTTCCGGAAGGTGTAGGTGTAAGATCCAGGCATAGTGATGGTCTGTTGTGGGGTGTAATTGTTGTGGGAGTGATGGAGATGTGTTGGCAGGTTTTGGCGTGGTCTGGACTACATGCCTTGGGCCATAGGAAGTTTACTTTTGGTGACAAGGTTGGCAAGGTTCAATACCTGTTTAAAGGCTAGGATGGGTGGTTCTGTACTCCTCCTTTGGAGGTCTCATCTGTTTGTTTGTTTTGTTCTTATTTATTGTCTTCTGGGGTTTTTTTTGTTTTTCTTTGGAGGGGTGTCTATGACTAACACATCTGTCACTAAAGAAATGGATTTATTCAGCAGGACTCAGCTGTCTGAGTCGGAATGTAGTTTTCTTATAAAAGTAGACAGTGATTAGTTTTCATGCATAGTTTATCACATTTTAGAGAAGTGCACTGTATGAAGTATTTCCAAAATATAAAAAGGGGAAGGCAGTGCTATCCACAAGAGAAGGTTATGTTCTGGTAAGTGAATGGGTTTTGTGCTGTGACTAGTTGTAAGAACTAGAGCAGGGGTGGGTAATTATTTCAGCTGTAAGGCCACTTAAGTTTGCGTGAGCTACTGAAGGCTGCAGGGGTAGCCCTGCACCTTGACAGGTGCCCTGCCACTTGGTCATCATCTTGGGCTCAGAAGTTCTGCCCTGACCGTGGTTGCTGGAAGTCCTTCCTCTTGCCCGAGAAGTACTCCTTTTGGGAGGGGAGGGGTTGCCATCTTGAAACTGGAAAAAGAAAACCAAATCATATATTAAAAATCAAACATCCGCTATAACTTATTTTAATTTTATTTTTTAAACTATTTTTGTCCTGATTTATGTGCATTTGCCTAGTATATCTGGAGGCAATTATATAATAATTCGAAATAGTCTTACACTTGCATATTGTGTGTGTTTGGGGGTTGGGGTGTGTGGCGGGGGGTGGGAGGCAGACAGCCTCACAGTCCTTGAAACTGCATGTGGTGGCAGCAAGAGGGAGCAGCCCTGCCTGACCCCATAGTGCACAGCTCCCTGTGCTGCCACCCCAGTCTCTATCCACAGGTGGTGGCAGGGTGCAGAGCCAACCCTTCCCAGGCCCCATAGCACAAGACTTCTGCGCTCCTACAGAGTGTGGGGCCAGCCCAGCCCAGCCCCACAGTGCAAGCCTCCCCACACTCCCACCCCATTTCCCCTACTGGGAGTCCCTAGTCCCTGCCCAGTGGGGCACTTACCTGTATTTCCAGGCTCACAGGCAGGGAGGGCGGGGAACAGCCATGGGGTGGCTTCTCCCAGGCAGAGGCTTCTTGTCTCTAGCACCCCCAGGTTGGGCCTGGGGCAAGTCAGGACAGGCTGGGGTGGGGGTGGCACTGCTTAGCAATCAGAGCTGCACTTCCTCCATGGAAGAGCTGGCTTGCAGAGGGGCAATGAGGGCTAGGGTATATAGAGGGTTTACAGAGACTTCCCATGAGCCAGATCTAGCCTGCAGACCATATTTTGCCTGCCCCTGAACTAGAGGTTTGAAACAAAAGCTGAGGTGTGAACTAGCTGCCTTCCATTCAAGTCTGAAGGATGTTAGTAGCATGCCAAATTCCTGTTTGTCATCTTTCACATACTTACTCTGGAGAATAATAGTTGTTGATAATTCAGTTCTAGAAATCTTCATTAGTAAAGTTTAGCTTCATCTTACAAAACTCACTTCTTCTAGTCTGCCAATATGATCTGCCTGTGTATTGTTACAATCATGTGTATATACCACTGAGGTAGGAGCCATTTTCAGTTCTGAAATAACAGATAGTATTTTTTTTCATTCCTTATCATCAGGGCAGGTGATTCCTATCAGGGAATCCTGTCCTTATCAGGGCAGCTGATTGCACCACTAAGGATTTTGGATAGAAATGGGAAAGCTTTGCTTTCTAACATATCTAAAGTACTTATAAATAAATGCAATAAATAATTGCAAGGTTATCTATTGCATTATAAATAAATGCAATAAATAATTGCATCTGTTAGTTTTAAGTAGACAAAAGGCTAAAACACCAATTTATAGTATTATAGTTTGTAAGAATAAATAACTTGTAGATAATTAGGTACTGTCAAGATTTTGTTTCCCACGTACTTGTAATTGTACTCTTTGGGACATTGTCATTATATCGTCTACCATTCCATCTTCATCTACTAAACGCAAGGCAGGGATGAACTGATAACAATGAAAAAGTAATGTTTGGAAGGTGGTTTTTGCTACCTAAAGGTTTGCAAAATATGACAGTTTTTGCATGTTCGGAACAATGTATCTATATGACAGATGAGTATATTTTAAAAGTGGGTCAGAGAGGAGGAGTAAAAGAGACAGAATCCATTTGTCAATATGAAATTATTTGTTGCAGTTTGAGGGAACAGGAAAGAATGTCACCCCTCTAACACCATAAATCATGAAATCTTAAATTTGCAGTACGGCGTGAATATGATAGATAAGATTATTGTGATTATTTTTTTCATAAGGAATTCTTTTGTCTGAATAATTTTTAAGGATGATATTGACTCGTCTGAATATTCCTTTTTATGGTTCACATTGGTGGTTTTATTATTAAACGTTTGAGTTCTGCATTAGGGAGAAGAGCTGCAGATGGTGGTCTTGTTTATTTGTATTCGAGCAGTGCTGAAACTGGGCTAAGATTAAGGACCCTCATGCTAGGCAAAGTAAGCACGCGCGTGTGTGTGTGTGTGTGTGTGTGTGTGTGTGTGTACACGTAGCATCCTCAACTCTGAAAAGCACTTAAATGGTATGTCAACACAAGACACTACTGTGCAGTCATTACTGCACATTTATTTAGTACTTGTACTAGCAAGTATTGAATTACTGCACGGTAGCATCAGCAAATGTCTTTTAGGTGCCACTATTGCACAGTAACCTAATAATACTGTGCAGTAGCATATTATACTTTCCATGCTGTGACATGCTACTACGCAGTATTTTTTAGCTACTGCACATTGAGCATCTTGTGTAGGCATGCCTAAAGACGCCACTTAAATCTGTCCCTAAGTGTACAACAGTCATCTGTTCTTGCTTATTCTGGCTAGGATGGCAAACAACATGACCCCTTGGATAGAAATAGATATTGCCCAATGTATCATTTGTGCTGCCGTAAAAAATTGAGCAAATATAGCCATCCCTACTCTTTGTTGCGTCACATCAAAGGAAAATCAGTGGCACAATAAAAGGTAATAATATATTATTCTACTTTATTGTGGTGGACATCTATTAGCTCTGTAGTGGAAGACTGCAGGCAGTCTGAGCTGCCCACACTCTCCAGTCCTGGCAGGTGCTCTGGGTAGCATGAGAGCCCCTCAATCCCGTGGACCACCTGACTAGTTTTCTGTGCTGACAGGGGAAACCCTGGGGAATCTTGAGGTGCCTCTAAGCAGGGAAGTCAGGGTTTCCCCCTTACAAAGCCCCACCTGTGATTTTTAGGGGCAGTTTCCTTAAGTGGGGATGTCCTATGCAGGTCCCAGAGTAGTAAAGGACCCAGGGAATCTCCGATGTCCTATGCCTCCATGTGGGACCCTGTTTATCGAGACCTGCCCCAGAGGAGCAGATCTGGGTGAGCAAGGAAAGCACCACTTTCCCCACTTACCCAGATGGGTCCCTGGAGATCAAAGGGACAGATCTGAGTAAGCAAGGAAACCCAGACTTTCTCCACTTACCAGACCTGCCCCATAGGCTCTCCAGTGATGCATCTGGGTAAGTGTGGAAAGCTGAGCAGGTGCTCTCAAGATTTAATGGTAGTGATCCTGCCTGGGAATTCCCAGGACATGCAGGACCCGGCCCCTCAAGCCCTGGGAAAACACACAGCCCCTTGTCCCACAACATCAGTAGGCAGAACATGGGGCACTGAATGAAGTGGATTAGCTGTGTTGCAACACATCATGGCACAGATGATCTGCTTTTTTTGGCATCTATACCTAGCCTTTGAAAATACATGCTTTAGAATATGCTACTGCTGTTTAAAAGCCAGTAGAGGGAGAAATTTCATTTCAAAAGCTGCCACTGGCCTCTCCCTTTTAAGTCAGCCTCGAAAAGAGAGAGTTTTCCTTCATTTCTTAGTTTATAAAGACATGAACATCGATTCCCTCTTCCCTGCATATGTGTTGCATTGACACTTTATTTTATTGTAGGTACTTATGGTTATGTGTACTATCATCTTTCTTTAGTCCATGTATATGTAGTGCTTTAAATAGCACTTATCACTGGTTTCTAATATCTTTCTCTGAGGTGGAAGAATTGTGTTTCCTGGGATGTTTTTTAAATGCAGAATTTCTTTTATATTGCATACTGTTTTTTCCCCCTGAATCCCTCATCACTTGAAAATTGCTGAGTTGTTTTTCCTGACACTGTTCTTAAATCATAAGCTGAAGACAAACTCATCAGATGGTAGTCAACAAGGTAAATTTTGGCAAAATGATATGCAACAGAATATACCCTTTTGGAATAAAAAAATTGGAGCAGATTTATCTAATTGCATCATACTGACAGTAGAATTCTACTGCTTTCCAAAAGAAATGGAGTGGGTTTGATGAGACAGAATCTTGATGTTCTCAATATATACTCTCAAATGCATTACTATATCTCCATTCATGTAATTTCTGTGCAAAGTGCCCTTTCCAGTGTTATACTTTTGAAATCCTCTAGTAACTGACCATTCTTACCAAATTTCATTTTGTCCGTCTGCTTTTGGGGTAGATTAGTGGTTTTCAACCTTGTTAGAGTTGACACGCCCCTCAGAAAATGCTAGTTTGTAAGTTTTCATTCATTTTTTTACTGTAGGAAAATGATAGAGCCATTCTTCTCTCGCAAAGAACTTTGAAAGACTACAGCAGGTCAGAGTGGTTTTAACACTGTGCATTCCTACTTGAAGTCTCTGGCTTTATCTTGTGAATCATGTTTATACAGCTGACATTGCGTGATTCCCCATGAAATCCTTGAAAGGATTTCAAAGCACCCTAGGATGCCAGGGCACCCTGCTTGAGAATCACTGGGCTAGATCAGTGCTGTGGTGACTTCATATGGTTAATACAAGTGTGTCAGTACTAGCATTGAAGTATAGAAACACTGAACGAAAATCTGGTAATTCGTTGATTAACATACAAAGCTAGGCTTTCTTTCCATGACTCAGTCCTAGGAGCATTGTACATAACTGTTACTACTTACGCTTAAAAAACCTGCAGGTTCACTTGGACACTACATGATCAATGCAAGTCAGCAGAGAGGCTTTAGTTCTTTGTTGATTCAGCAAAGGAATTGAGTGAGGTGGTAACATAAATTAAATCCCAGCGATGGTCGTTTTGATTGGGCAGCACTCAGTAGGTCAACATATTTTGTCTTTGAGCCTTGTCACATGTTCACTTACAACAGTTGCAAATCATTGGAATGTAGTGACCTACTGCTATTAGTACACATTAATACGGGGACTGGCAAAGTCCCGCCTGCAGGCCGGATCTGGCCAGCAGTGGACTCTTATTTCCCAGCAGCCCCTGCCCGCGTTGCTGGAACCGATTTCATGGAGACCCCAGCCGCAGGCATGCCGTGATAGTGTGGGGCCAGGGTTTCTGTGGAGACTGGCCCCAGCAGCGCTGGCAGGCATCAGTGGTGCTAGCCCCTTCCTGGTGGCAGGGGACTGTGCTGTGGGAAGGAGCAGGGCAGGCTCAGCTGCTGCTGCCTGGGCAGTGTGAGCGGTAGCAGTGCTGCTAGGAGGGGGGCTATGGGGAATTTTGGGGTGGCTATAGTCCCCTCCCTCCCCCAGTGCCACCCCTATTGGCAGGGCATGTGGCAGGGCAGGAAGCTACTCTGGAGCTGGGCTGGGATCTTATGGCGGTGGCAGAGTGATCCATACCGAAGGCAGAGCTGCGATCTGCAGCCTACACACATTACAGGGATTACTACAGAAAGTAGCACTATAAGGAAGTCCTTGTTTGTTTAAAACTGTTTTTTTGTGGCAGATCCACCATCTTTGTAGCGCTTGTTTTTGTATAAACACTCAGTTTTGTGAAGTGCTATAAAAGTGTCAATAAAGCTACAACAGCGTGGCTAAGGCCAGAATTGGCAAATTTAGTCAGAGTTCAGTTTATCTGAAACTTCAGCTCTTCTTGAGTAGCTAGGTGATTTGTAGGCATATCTTGTTGCTATTTACAAATACATTTGTTAGTCTGATTTAGAAAGGCAAAACTCTAAAACTCTTGGTTCAGAGATGATACCTTTTATTAGACCAAAAAAAATCACAAAAAAAAAAATCTTTCATTGCAAGCTTTCAGGTACATGCACCCTTCTTCAGGCTGAGGGAAAATTAAAGATAAAAGTCCCCAGATGTTGAATATAAACTTCATTTTGCACAGAGGAAGCTAAAGGTGGATGTCTGTTTAGTTTTGGTTTTTAGCTTAGGAAATATTTGTCCATCTTTTTATGTATGGTTTGCATCTTATTCTCCTTTTTGGTAGTCTAAGTGCAATAATTCTGAAATCCTAAGCTCCTAACTTCTGAGATTCAAGGTTTATGTCTCCCAATGGTTAATTCTGTAGAGCAATTGAAGTGATATTAATAAGGTAGATTCTGCTGTACAAGTTGAATGGGAGAAGCTATTTTGGTGTAATTCAGTTTTCATATATATGTAATTTGAGTTCACTAATGGAAATTAAAATGTTTATAGTCAATGGAAAATTGTTTTTTCTCTTGTATTGTGCATCATCAAAGCTTATCAGTTCTTTCCCCCTTTCAGCTGTCCTGAAAGGCAGCTGATAGCAGCAGCTCTTTTTTCCCTTTTTTCCCCTCAAAGCACTGATAGAGCTCTCAGTTAAATGCCTTTATTAATGCTTCCATTAACTCTGTTCTGGTTTCCTGGATTACATATTCAGGTGTTCTCATTCTGTCACTCGGAGTTAATACAGCAGCCTTGTATTAGAACATAGATTTCATGTATAAATATGAGTAAAAATATAAATATGAGTAAAAATGTTGTCTTTTAATACTGGTTTTTAATCTTTTCTCTTGCTATCCCTCTTGCCTATTTATACTGAAGGTTTTGGAATTCATTCATAGTGCATTGTTGTTTGTTATAGATTTCATAGATTTTTAGGGTTGGAAGGGACCTCAGTAGGTCAACGAACCCGACCCCCTGCCCTGGGCAGGAAAGAGTGCTGGGGTCAGATGACCCCAGCTAGGTGCTTGTCCAGTCTCCTTGTAAAGACCTCCAGGGTAGGGGAGAGCACCACCTTCTTTGGAAGCCCATTCCAGATTTTGGCAACCCTCACCATGAAGAATTTTTTCCTAATGTCTAATCTAAATCTGCTCTCTGTCAGTTTATAGCTGTTGTTTCTAGTAACCCCCAGGGGCAACCTGGTAAACAGAGTATCCCCTATTCCTTGCTGCTTCCCTCCTCACCCCTCCCCTGATGAATTTGTAGACTTTGAATTTGTTGGTAGAGAGCTTGTTTTTTTGGAGTACAGGAAGTGGTAAATATAACTGAATAGTGAAACAGTGAAAGGCTTGAATAAGAGTTGGTTTTTGGCTATATGTAATAGATTCATTCCTAATCATACTTTTTGTGAAGGTATACGATACATCCTAAAGAAGAACCCACTTTAATGCGCTTAGATCACTGAGGCTATTTTATTCTTAGACCAATTGAATTAAATCTAAGTACATGGCTAGAAGAATCTTCAAGAAAGCATACATGTGCACACATGCACACACACATGAATAATGTGAAAGAAAGCCTAAAATTCTCCACTTGGTTTGCCTCGTATCCCAACTCAGCACAGTCTGTTCCTCTCCTTGCTTGGCTGCTCAGGAAGATGAAAGTGGTGGTGGATATGATAGCACAGAAAATGCCATCTGAAAATGACGTTCATGTGGCCAGGAGCTATCTTATGAAGATCTTGAGAAGTTCCATGAGGTACAGTACTGGTTTTGCAAGTACAACTTTTCCATTCCTTTTCATTGGCAGAATCTCTCATACCCCTTGACAAACCCATAGGAAACCATTGTGAAAGTCCTCTTCCCTCAAACCTTCATTTCCTCATACTTCCAAATAGTGTCTGTTTTGTACTAGTTTCGTGTTTCATTTGTGGTGAATGTTAGAAACAGTATTTTCTCATAATATGGAGACTTTAGTTCTGCCATCTATGCAGAAAAGAAGCTGAAGCACCAATTATATGGTGTCATGAATTTATCCAAAAAGACAGCTTTTGGTTAGTTATCCTATGTCAGAAACATCAGTACAAGAATAAACTGAGGTAGTAGCAGAATTCGTGGTGGCTGGTGCTACCAGCTAAAAAGAAGTCCACATTTGTCTAATACTTGAGTACAAGGCCAATAACCATAAGAAAATATATGGAATGTCTGAAGTGAGCAGACTGGAGCGGGGAAGAAAGGTGGGGATTTTAAGGTAGCTGGCATCTTCCTGTACTGATGATTGCGACAAATTTTCTCAAAAACTTTTCTCTATTTTTTGCGGGGTGCTAGTTTTGCAATGGATTGTTTTCATAGTAGCTAGGGTCAGGAGGGACCTGAACAGATCATCTAGCC
>NW_017728906.1:70390931-70422380 GCF_001723895.1 Crocodylus porosus | reverse complement strand
GTTCACAAGACCCCAGACAGGTGATCATCCAACCTCCTCTTGAATTTGCCCAAGGTAGGGGCGAGGACCACTTCCCTGGGAAGTTGGTTCCAGATTTTGGCCACCCTAACTGTAAAATATTGCCTTCTGATCTCTAACCTAAACCTATTCTCCATCAGCTTATTACCATTGATCTTTGTCACCCCAGGTGGTGCTGGGGAGAAAAGCGCTTTACCTATTTGCTGTTGATCTCCCCTGATGAGTTTGTAGGCAGTTTTAGTCTGGATTGTTTTACAATTCAGTAACTAGTTAGTGATCCAGTCAAATGAAAGTGAAAATGAATGACAAAGGTGTCTGTGTGTACCAGATTGGTAATTGTGAGTTCTGAACTCTCGACTCAGCACTGCCATTGTCTTTGTGAGCTTGAACTGGTTACTTAACCATGCTGGGTAAAATTTTCAGCAGTATAGAAGTAATGTAGGAGCCTGATTCCTGTTTTCGTGAGAGTGAGTAAGACATGGTTAACCAGTTAATCTCTTCTTTAAGTTGTTACCTGGCCACATGTTCATGCACTTACTGGCATAATAAAACAAGGAACAAGCCACAAAGTTTATTACACCAAAAATGTGCAATAACTTTGTGGCTGGTTGGTATCGTGCCATTAATTGAACGTGTGGCCAAGTTGGGGCTCCCAGGTGCATGAGTACACCACGCACCCTGGTGGATGGGAGCCATCAGCTGATCACCCAGCCATAGTGGTGCGGAGTACAGTTCTGCAGTTGGGAGTCCCGTTAGCTGATGGCTCCCAGCCACAGGGGTACATGGTGTACCCCCAGAGCTGGGATCCCCAATCAGCTGACAGGGCTTCCAGTCACGGGAGCTTGCTGCTAGCCAGTGCAGAGGGAGCTTGCGATCATGATCCCCCTGCATTAAGGCGTAATGGAATCTGGAGCTCAGTCCCACAGTCACATCTGCCATGCATGTGTGGCATGGTAGCTAGCACAATTACAGGGATTGTGCATCAGATTCCATCATGCCTTTTACATCTGCCGGGGCCTTAGGACTAGACCCTATTCTGCCTTTTTTAAGTCCCTTAAAATTCTATTAAAAGTATCCACTTTTGTAACATGCTGTCATCTATAACTAAGATGCAGGAAAAAGACAGCGATAAGAAGTATTAAGTTTTTCTGGGCTCACGCAGCTTGGAATAGGATTGTCCTTAGACATCTAATAGGTGGGAAAGGGTCTGGCCCTTTGTCTTTGAAGTACCTAAATCACTTTTGGACAAGAGACTTGAATATTTTACAGAAGCAATAATTAATGTTGACAGAGTCCTTGAATGGAAGTGCAAATTATTCATTTTTAAGCTAGGATAGGGTGGAAGCACTGAAATCAATTCCAGAGAACGATGATTCTGTAAGACAAAATCTAGAAACTTACACTTTGTATTTGTAAGGAGATGTCTCTTGAATTCCTTAGAAGAAAAAAATATACTTGAAGATCTAAGGGTGGACACACAAAGCAGTATTTAAGTGATGTTATAAATTATCACTTGAATATGAAAAGTGATTCAGACTAGTGATTCTGGTGGAACTGTCAAAGCACACCTACCATTTCCTATTACATTATTTGGGAACTCTCTGTCTTCAGCAGATTTGAAAAGAAGATGATATTCTTTCAGTGCCTAATTCAGGCGCACAAATTCAACCCTTAATTTCTTTTAGGTGTGCCATGCAGTAAGACCACTATGGCAGAGTTGCATTGGTGTTAAGTCCTGCTTCTCTAACCTTGCCAATTTGGAATCATAAAAATATTTGTGGTTTTATCCCTACTTCAGCCTTTAACCCATTTTCTCCCCACCTCCCCTGTTCCACCTGTGTACCTACATAAAACCTTACAAAAACCTTATTGAATAGCTTCTGTGTTGTAAAAGAAGTCACAAACCTCACCAGTCCTTTGAATGGTTAAATTCAAGGTGCTTAAAATTTATATTTACCTGCCCTAAAATAAACCCACAAATCCCTGTTACAGTATTAATGTTCTATTGTCTGTGTCTCAAGTGTTTTAAAAGAAAGCTGGCATCTTTTCAAAACCGGCATGTAGAACATTGCATAGCATGTAGTGTAGTTTAAGTTTCTTTTGCATCTGTGCTGCTCGTCCAAAGTTAATTTGATTAGTAGACGTTTTTCACTTCATGCCACCTTATTAAGAGATCTGCATTAAAAGTATGTGCTCTACCTTTCTCATTTCAGAAGAAATGATCTAGCCTGCAGGCCTCACTCTTGGCACGCAACCAAATTCACAGAGAGTCAGCCTGAGACAGCCACGTCACAGCTCTCCTCAACCAATCTCTGCACTTCATGGCACTCCCGGTATCATGCTAGGTGAGTTTCTGTTTAAGTTACATGCACCAAGCTCCAACGGTAAGAAAATAATAATGTGGCTCACATTCATGTTTTTAACCCATAAATATGGAATTATGCTTTTCTTGTTTTTTGTTATCATTCTTAAAATATAGAGGTGTATACTGAGAACTTCAGGATGGGTGAAGGCTGGTAAATATAGTTCAGAAATATTTTGGTATATGTATGTGTGTAAATAAAGATAAGAATAATGGTTTTGAATGCAGTTTTCTTCTTGCATTTCCTTTCAACTTTGGTATCTTAAGTTTTTTTCTATCTACAGAAGGAAGGGGTGTATTAAATGCACTAACTTCCTATGGTATTTCTTGAAAGCATTATTCCTTGAAAAGCAATATTAATTATCCCTAAGAGGGCTGACTGCATTTTCCCCTTAGACATTAAGATATTGTCCGTTTCATTAGTGAAATTACTTTCTGTAACCTGATCATCACAACAGTACATGTTAGTGCTTGGCCTTTTATGAACTGCTACAGACAGTTCTCGTCTCCCTCGTTATTTAAAACATTTATTTATTAGTCTCTTCCCGCACTATGGAAGGAAGACTAAGATATTTGGAGTTTGGGTTATGTAGCACTTTATTCTTCATTTGATATAGTATATTAGGATCTGATTAGAGGCTCTTATCTCCTGCTTATAAATTAATTCTATAGCATTTTCATGGAATTTATTGCTGTTTTTCTCCAATTTAACTCCCATTTGGGACACAGTTAAGCTTGGGGAAATCACTCTGGAATACAGTCCTAATTTACAAAATCTTTCTATACATTCTTCAGCATAGCTTCCTTTTGTTAATATTTCATATCAAAAAAGCCTTTGAATTATTTAGTTTTATGAAACTTTAATAATTTGCTCTTTTTAGGAATTCCCTGCTATTTTTAAATAATTTGGACAGTCCTTAAACAGTAATATTGTATTAATTTTATAAAAGAAAAAAAATCCCCTCATTTTGATCTCCCTGCTCTGTCTTCCCTTTGTAACATGTTACTGCCAAAAGAGTATTTGCATATTGTATTTCCCTACCTCTTGATAACTCTTCCTCTCAGTTTATGTAGAATTGTGCCATGTACTTTAATAACACATAAACAGTCTGAATTCTGTTTACATTGCTGAAGATAGGAACACACCACAGAGAGAAGTCCAGTAACAGCTTTAACTTAAGAATTTTAATTCTCATTTATTATATTAGTTTTATATCATGCTATTTTAGAAATCATTGCTGTATCTTTCAGCTCAAATATTACCTTGGTTTGTGCTTTCTGTGTTTCTCTGGTAGCCATTCAAGTATAATTTAGAGATCCCAGGACATATTTCTCTACTCTGAGAACATTTAGAACATGATCTGGAGACCTTCTGATGAGAGCTGGCTGAAACTCAGGATTTCCGAAATTTGATTTAGATCTGATTTGGAATAGAATCCCGTTTGTTTTTCCACTCTTCCCAATTGGAAAGTAAAATAATTTTTTTTTTTTTTTTTTTAAATACCAAGGCATAGTGTATCAAAACAAAATAATGCTCCCTGGGACCCCAGTGCTTTGACTGACATTTACAGCAATGAAAATGGCAAAAATGCTAGCATTTGGGGCTCCCAGGTAGCCCCATAATGTGAACTACCCCAGACTTTCACTCTCTTGGAAAGTTGATTCCACCAGAATCATTGGTCTAAATTTTTGAGTTTGCAGAAGGCATTCCTCAAATCCTCTGGACCCTATCTTGAGCTGAGCAGTCACAGACTTGGCAAGCTGGAAGTACTGAGGTGGGCTTTCAGTAACTACAGCTCTGAGATAGCCCTCTCACAGGCCAGAGACTATAGGGCAGCAATTCAACCAGAGTGCTACAGCACCATGGGGTGGTTTGAGATCTTTTCAAGGGTGTTTCACAGCGCTAGCACAGGTAGGTATACAAATATGTTTTGCAAGATAATCCGAGTGATTTCAAATAGGACTCTATAGTGTCAGAATATTCTGCCCTGTTGCGGTTTTTCCAAGCTGTATGCAACAGACGAATTGCTCTATTATTTTTTTCTGTAATCAAAAAATGAGTGAAAACTAAGAGTTGGCATTTTCTGAAAGGGGCCTTAACCGTAAAATGGTTGAGAACCACTGCCCTAGATTGCAAGAGCTGCATTAGGATCTTCAGAACTTCTGGATTCCATGGCTGGGAGCCTTGAGAGCCCACTTGGAATGATGGGGTGTTTTTACATGTGCTTCAGGGTTGGGGGGCACTTTGATTAGAGCAGCTCTTAGGAACTGCTTTAATTAACCGCCCACAGCATCTTGTGTATTCAGTGTCCCTTGCATGAAAATGGCAGGGAGAGCAATGTAAAGCTCATTCAATGAGCTTTCATTAAAGTGCCCCCACCACCATTTTGAAGCACAGGGATGCAGAATATGCATGAGGCTGAGGCTGCTGGAGTGTGCTGTTTAGCATGCTCCATTAGACTCAATTCATGAAGTCTGCTTTGACGTGTGCTAATTAGCACTCTTTGGAGCAGGCATTGGATATGT
The DNA here is from genome assembly GCF_001723895.1 of Crocodylus porosus. Taxonomy (NCBI): domain Eukaryota; kingdom Metazoa; phylum Chordata; order Crocodylia; family Crocodylidae; genus Crocodylus; species Crocodylus porosus. Next base: position 70,417,474 of record NW_017728906.1, on the reverse strand, counting down.
TTATAGGTGCCCATGACTTTTAGGTTCTCAGATCCATAAAAGCATCTTCCCATCCCCCAGCCCCAACATCACCCAAGCCAAAGACCCTGAAAGCACAGGCTTCTCAAGAGACTGCCAAGAATCCAGGCAGAAACTACAGAAGCCTGCCTGTGATTTTGGAGTCAGTGAACATGCGCTAATCTGGAACACTTCTATGAAACTTCTTGGTGTTGATATATCAGCATTTTCCTACTCACCTTTGTTTTGGCAAGGTTAGGGAATCCACTCAATGTTACTGTTTACCACTAGCAGTTCCAGTTTGGATCCAGATTCGAATTAGCACAAAGAATGCCAGTCTCTTGATTCTGATCAGAGCCAAGCACATCGATAAAATTTAGCAGCCAGGCCCAGTGTCCTGGCCTATGCTTTCTATCAGTAAAGAGAATTCTAATGCCCAAGATATTCTTTGTGGCCATGTACAGATATTCAGTTGCTGCTCACCCAATAGAAGCAACTAGTGTACAGGTATTCAAGATTTTACTCCTAGAGCAAAAATAGAGGAAAAAACCCTTAGAACAACCAGCATTAAATCAGGCATGGGAAAGTAGATTTCCATACATATTTTCTTCTGAGAAGCTGTAGAACAGTCCTCTGGCAGTACTTTGCCCGATCCCTCCCTTCTCCCCCTCCCCTCTCCCTGACAAGTCCAGAGAGTCAGTCCAGAGAGCACTTGGGTTGAGCAGTGCTCCAGCTGAGCAGGGAGCCTCTTCCCAATCCCCTCATTACATTTCAGGGAGACAGTCTGGGTCAGCCAGTTAGGGCTGCCCTGTGCACTACTCTCACTTTGTTGGTAGGCAGACTGGGAGCCCATGTTGCAGGCTGAGATGTGTGCCCAGGGGGTGGCCCTGGATGCATAGTGGGTCAGCATTTAAATGTCTGTTCAGGGGTCTCTGGGTAAGTTTTTTAACCAGGAAAACAAACCCAGAATAATTTTCCCAGGTCATTTGAACATGTGTATACAGCCTGTGTGAGCACTGTGTTTTGCTTTCTTTACTATTATCAAAATTATTTTAATTCCTTAATGAATACATGGAATACCATATATGTGTGTGTGTGTATGTGTGTGTGTATGTATGTATGTATATATATATATATATATATATATATGGTATTCCATATATGGCATTCCACTGTCATATATATATTAGTGTGTGTGTGTGTGTGTATATGACAGCATGTCCTATCATTAAAATTGTTTTAGAAAAGAAAAACTGATACTATTTTATACATTTTTCGTGCTTTATGTGAACTGTTTCTCATGTCTTACCACCTTTCTATAATTAAACACCAAGGACAGAATTGTTCCCCACCTATTAAGCATTTAAGTCAATTGAACATCTAAGAACAATACCTTCTGGAGTCACTGAATAAAACATTTCAGCCTTCAAAAAATAAAGCCTTCAACTTAGCATAAAAATTAAGCTATAGGCAGCAGCAAGGAAGACTGCCACCTACATTTTCCATTAGTGTTTTTTTATGGCTTTGAGCAGGGTGGAATAGGATTGCATTTAGACACCTAAGTACCACTTAGATCCTTAATAGGTGGAAGAGGAGCTGACCCTGAGTACTTATGACTGTGTTTTGTAAAAGTATAAATGTTAAAAGGCAATTTTCTTTCACCGTTGTAACGACTACAGTGTAGAGCCAAGCACTAGAGAGGAGTATTTTTGACAAAAAAGGATCTCTCTCAGTGTTCTATAGTTTGATAGGACATAATAATAAATTGAAATATAATTTAATTATTGACTTTCATAGTGATTCTTTACTGCAAAACGTTTGATAGACACTTCATATAATTTAGCTACAAGAAAATGATTCACAAATTTTAAATGTGAGGACAAAAAGTTTGAAATTGGTGGGGCAAAGCAGGGGGAGCTATCCCTGGGATTAGAAAGGGAGAGATGTGGTCAGGATCACCACAGGGAAGATTATTTTTTAGCTATGTCTCATGTTACATCTAGTGTACATTAAATACACTTAAAACATGAGTGACCCACATGATTAAGCAGTAAAACACATACTAAGTGTACTCATATCATAGCAGAATTACGACTTTTCATGCAAGGAGCATCTCCAAATTGTATTAAGCAACCCATGTTTCAGCTATCATCAGTCAGCTCCATGGAGATAATATGAGCAATTTGTGGTCCTCAGCCAGCCGTAACATCTGTCAGGGACCCCTCTGCTCTACCAGACTACTAGGTAGGATAAACCACACATAGTGGATCTGGTGGCAGTCTATAAACTCACCGGGGGGACCAGTGGAAAATAAGTGAGGCTGTATTCCCCCAAGCACCACCTGGGATAAGAAAGAATAACGGCCACAAATTGATTGAGAGCAGGTTCAGGCTTGATATCAGGAGGCATTACTTTATGGTTAGGGCTGCCAGGCTCTGGAATGGGCTCCCAAGGGAAGTGGTGCTCTCCCTACCTTGGGAGTCTTCAAGAGGAGGTTGGATAGATATATGGCTGGGGTATTATGATCCCAGCAGTCATTCCTGCCCAGGGCAGGGAGTCAGACTTGAAGATCTATTCAGATTTCTTCCAATCTTAGAAACTATGAAACATATGGGGAGGAAGGATTCTGGATCTTTCACATGTCAGATTCCTCCAGGATCAAGTTGAAAGCTAGATGCCTTCAGCCCCCAAAGGTCCCAGGCCTGCCACTGGCAATCACTGATTGTCAGTCCAAGCTGCAGCACTGCACCAGAGCTAGTTTAATACTCTGATGTGCTGCCAGGGCTGGGACTGACAATCGGCAAGCTGTGCATAGTAGAGATTATGGTAAATGATACCCTGAGCCTGCCCAAAACATGTTCTAACTTTAATAGTATACAGATTTAACACATACAAAATGTCTTGTGTTAGAAGGTTTCTAGCGTTTCTGGGTATGAACTGGGGGTCGGTGTCAGGAGGCCAGAAGAGATAACAGTGGCTGGGATGGGACATAAGAACCGTGGTAAAAGTTTTGGCTGTGGACAGAGAGAAAAATTATGGAGAAAGCAGCAGCAAGATTAGAAGACAGACAGAGTAAAGGAACTAGTGAGAAAGCAACATTGAAAGTGAGCCCAAGGTATAGGCCAGCATGGTGGGAAGGATGTGCAACAGCAGAGACAGGAAGTGGACATGCATAGATGGACATGCATGCACACACACCCATGCCACACGCACCTGTATTTCCATTGTACAGAATGAGCGATTTGAGTTACAATTGTCAAAACTTAGGCATTGAATTAATGGCAAAGTGAGACAAGAGCCATGTTTCTTGTTGCCTGGACCACTAGAAGACATTAGCCGTCTCTGGTATTTGTTATAGAGATGCATTTTACCAAAATGCCTTTAAAAGCAGTGTTAATCTTGACTTATTGTTGATGCTAGCTTATGTTTTTCTGTTATAGCTCCTCTTCTCATGATTTGTCACATTCATGGGATCAGTCAAATCTACATCGCACTTCTGACCAGTTCAGCTCCCTAGGAAGTATGGACAGCTGGGACCACACTCCCCAAATGTCCCATTATGGACGGCTTTCCTCTGCAAAGTCTAACAGTAGCATTGATCACTTAGCGAACCAAAGCAAACGGGATTCTGCTTATGGCTCTTTCTCTACAAGTTCCAGTACCCCTGACCATACATTGTCCAACACAGATGCATCTTCAACAGAGAACATGCTCTACAGAGTTGGCCACTGGGACATTGCAAAGTATGGAAACAGCAGTGCTGGCCAATTTCTGAATGATAACTGTGTACTAGAGGACAAATCTGGATACTTGCTAGCTCCCAATCAGTTTGAAAATAGCAGGAGCCCCAGAATAGAGGAATATCCTGATTCTAAGCTTTCAGGCTGTGGAAAGTCAAATATTGGACCTGTCTGGTATGTGCCTGATAAGAAGAAGTCATCCTCCCCTCCCCCACCACCTCCACCTCTTCGTAGTGACAGCTTTGCTGCTACCAAAGGCCATGACAAGGCTCATGGTCCTGTATACTCAGAAAGCACCAGCACCCAGCACTTTACAGTTCTGAACCGATCTCAGCCCAGAAGTGACTGGAGCTCAGAAACTGCAGAACAACAAAGAAGATCTGCTAGAGCCAGTGAAAAGAGCACAGAGGGAAGGAGGATCAGTAGTTCCAGCTATAAATCTGATATTGATCTGGACTATACTTTATCTTCTGCTGGTGACAGGTACAACAATAATGCAGGAAATGCTAACAGACTTCAGTCCTCTCTGTCCAGCACAGATGTTCGGTTTGCACAGTCTGCTTACAGTTACCACCACCAGCGCCAATACAGTGATGAAAGCACTTTTTTTCATAATGCAAAAGCCTCAGCTTTGCCTAAGGACCAGCAACATTTTTCCTCTTACAGTGGTGCCCAAGATCTACCTGCTAACCATTTCCATTGTTACAGTCCAAACCAATCCAGATTACTCAGTACTTCCTCCTGTATGAACAGTGCCACTGAACAGAAAATGGACAACGCTGGACAGAGTCGTTATTACTGTGTAACAGCAAAACAGCCTGCTCAGGGAAGCTCAAAGCCGCTACAGCTAAAGGATGAATGTTGGAAACCTGAAGCCTGTTCTGGACCACATGACAATCCTGCAATAGTCACAACGGTCCAGAAACCAAAATACTATCTACCTCAACAACCTGTCGAGTCTTCTATAGAAGGGTGCGAGAAGAGCGTTCCCTATTCAGTGGACAGAGGAGGGGATATTAGACCTGAAGATGCTAGAAAAAATAGCTATCCTGAAAGGGCTGGACAGAATAAAACCTTGGAGGGCAGTTACAAGGAAAATGACAATAGCTACAATCAGCAGGAATATACAAAAAGCTGTGTTCTTACCACTGAAAACAGGGCTGCCCAGAAAGATTTCAGGTGGGGAAAAGAAGAGAATAGTAAGATTTCTCCTCAGAAGACCCCTATGTTGCATTCCTTAGCTCAGGAAGGGAAAAAACAGTCTGACAACTGCCCAGGACCTGGAATCGATAGGGGGCTTCCATTTGATACTCACTTGACTAAACAGGCACGAAGGAGTGATCGCTTTGCAACAACCCTGAGAAATGAGATCCAGATGAGGCGAGCAAAGCTGCAAAAGAGCAAAAGCACTGCTGCCTTAATAGGGTCAAATGAACCAGAGGAGTATAGTGAGAACTGGAAACCAGAATCAGCAGAGACATTGAACACTTCTTCAGATAGATCTTTTACCAGTACCTACAAGGATCACCTAAAGGAGGCCCAGGCTAGAGTCCTGCGGGCTACTTCCTTCAAACGGCGGGACTTGGACCCTAGCCCTGCTGACTATCTCCCCAGGTCACCAGAACGGAAGGCAAACAACTACAACTCTTCCTCGTTGGCTTTGGTTTCTGAAGATGCCTCTGACTTCCTTGAGGCTGCACAAGTTAAACCACACTCTTCAGGGAGTGGCACACATCATATTTCACGCATTGGAGCCAGGAAGAGGTTCACAGCAGAACAAAAACTAAAGTCTTACTCCGAACCAGAGAAAATGAATGAAGTGGGGATGTCGGAGGATAACTGCCATCCTCAGCGCCGTTCAAATACATGTGAGGAAGCCCTTGCCTCTTTTGCAGATAGGTGGAAATTCTTTGAAGAAACGAGCAAGCCCACATACCGGAAGTCTGCCCAGAAACAAGCTCCCCACAATCTGTTTGAGGAACAGCCTGGGAAGCCTGATAGAAAAGCTTATGAACATGAGTGTGAGGAATTACGGTATGAAAGAAGATCTCGGGCAGCCTCTTTTGGAATTGAAACTATGCAAATTGCAAAAAATAATACCCATTGTAGTCCCCGTAAGATAACTGACAAACTCACAAAATCTGAACAGCCTCAGAGACTGGGAACTTTTGCAGAATATCAGGCATCCTGGAAAGAGCAGAGGAAACCTCTAGAGTCAAGGAGTTCAGGAAGGTACCATTCTGCTGATAACATCCTTGATGCAAGTCATGAGCAACGTGAGAAATCCCAGTACTCGCATGAGCGATCCAGATCATCGCCTTCTACTGATTTCTACAAGCAGGTAAGAGACTTGTATTTTCATATTTGTCTTACAGAGTGACAGAAGTGGGGAAAAATCATACGTGCAATTGTACACAGAGTCAGAGTAGAAACAAATGTTTGCCAGCTGTTAACAATGAAATCCTTATTACAGGTAGCTCTCATAAGCAAGGTAAAAAGGATATCCAAGGATATAGGAAATATAAAAAGGATGGGAGGGTAGAATGAGAGTTCAGTATAGAACAAAGAGCAATAAGCTAAATTAGTTGCTTCTATTTTGTAGCCAACATGAGTGAAGAGAAAAGACAAGATCATTTTGATCATGTTAGCAGTCTATATCCCATACTTTATAGTAGGCGTGAGAGCTGATTGAAGGTGGTAATTCCTCACCCAAACTGACAGATACTCATCAGTACAGCAGTTATTTTACTGATGGCCTCCTTTCAGAAAATGTACCGTCCTATGGTACTGTAAAACTGAAGTGGTGCTCCAAGGAAATTGGGAGCTAATTTCTTACAAAGGAAATAGACTGATAAACTACTGGTTTCCAGTGTCACTCTCCTTTCTTTTAAATTGATTTGATCCAGGAGGCAGTTACTCTAACTTCTATTATACTAGCTCAAAAATCAAGGTTTAAAAAATTATTCATACCACCTGGGACATGGACAGACATTTGAAAAGCTTGAGCCTGAATTGATTCAATCTTTGCAGGCTACTCTAACCTGCATAGATTGAACCAATTTGCAAGTGCACAGACATTCCCTCTGGACTGAGGAAATGCAGGAACATGCCTTCAGTGGCTTAGGCTAGAAGCCAGGGAGGCACTATAGCATCCCTTCCTTCCCTTTGACAGTGCTGAGGTGGGGGGGCATGGCCAACCCCTGGCAGGACACCCTGATTAGGGAGGGGTGTAAATTCCCACCCTGCCTGCACCATCCCAGGCTTTTTCCCACTTGCTGCTCAAGGGGTGGGAATGTTGCCAGACCCCAGATTGCACTCCAACGCAAAGCAGAGATGTGCAGTACATACATCTGTTGATAATACTGACCTTTTCAATCTCCTTCTCCCTGCTTCTTCATACTGTTTGCAAACCTGACAGATGAGGGAGCCAGCAGGGGGGCTGAATAACACGGTGTTTATCAGCTCATCAACAAAACAAAAGCCTCTCTTATTAGTTCAAACTCTTAAACAGCTTTTTCCAAGGAAGAAACATAGGGACATTACCAGCTGATCTGTTGATTAGAGCCAAAAAGCCCTAAGTGGATAGTTTTGTCTGCCTGTCCCAGTGAAATTGGAGACGCACACACAGAGACACCTCTCATTAGCTAGCATACACATGCCTAGGGTCCGTGGGGCTGGGGTCCATGCTGTGGGAGATGGGAGGGAGGGACGGGGTGGAATCCTGGTGGTGGGGCAGGGGGAAGCGAGACAGACCCTGCTGTGCCTGCCATCTCCTCCGGAGCTCTGGCTAGGGAGCAGAAGGGCAGGGCCAGCCCTGTTCTCTGGAGCAGACAGCACAGCATAGGGCTGCAAAGCATCTGGGATGCTGGGGGTTCTGGTTTAACTTGAACTAGGAAGGTGTCTGGGACAGACATTCCATAAACTGATTTGTCCCAAATCCGTTAAATCTGATACTGCATTTAACCAGGTATATCTTAAACCTGTTTCAACATTTTGAAACTGCTTTATGTGCACTTAAACTTGTAACAGAACATAAACCAGTTTCTGATCACTTAAGCCAGTTTATGTGTAATGTCTGTCCCTAGCCCTGGAAAACGTGGGTGGAACTTCTTTAACATCGTACATGACTGTGTTTGCTTTATTAAAAAAAAAATCAATCAATCTCCTGAAAGAAGTCAAAGGTTCGTTCAGTCCAAAAGCAGGAAGTCAGTTAATTTTTAACTTTAAAATACAGGGAGAAGGTACAAGTGGCAGGTGAGATCAGTACAATAACCAGTTATCATGAGATCTATATTTTAAAGGCATGTTTATGCTGCTGAAAGATTGCTAGGCATATAATGGATTCAGCAGATAACATAGGATTGACTTGACTTAAACTTCTGGTTTTGCAAATACAATTGCTTGGGCTATGTAAGAATTATCAAACCATAAGAGATTTATAATATTGCTCTTCCTCCTTTTCTTGCTCTCATTTCCTGTATTCCAGTTACGGTAAAACCATTACAATAGAGACAAAAATCATGCTTTTATTATACGGCTCTTTAGTACAAACTGAATTATACTTCAGATGAGGGACTATTTAAATCTTAAGTTTAACAAAACTTCTTTTTATATAGATTGAGCTATGGAGTTAACTGTGTAGATAAGCTACTGAACTGTCAGTTCCAAGAAAAATATTTTTTACGTGTAGAGATTTTATTTTGAAAAAATCAGAAGTAATGAATTATTCAGATGATTCTGTAATATGCATTTATATTTCTCTTTCATTAAACAGTATAGTGAAATATAGTGTAAATGAGTGCTTTACAAGAAAAAATCCTGTTTAAGTACCATCTGATAGCATGTTGATTTAGGATTTGCAGACAAAAAAAGATATATTATTTCAAAGCCATTTTTACGTTCTTTGCATGTAAGATTCAAGGTTTTAGTGCTAGAACGCACTTTTATTTCCTGTGGGGTCAAAGTGTCTAATACAGTTTTGCACTTTGGGTGTGGCTGAAGTTACAGCAATTTTGAAGTGAAACATACACAGGCATCCAAAAGCTAAAACACTAACAAGTCTCCAGTAAATATCTTGCCTTAATTTGTTTTTGCCAGATGGAACTTGCAAAGGTTTACAAATGTAACATTTAAGTTTTTCTTGTTTTCAGTAAATTAAATTGGTAACTTGAGCCTAGAGAGATTTGTAGTGATATATAAGAGGTCACATAGCATACTACAATACTTGGAGTCAAAACAACATAAAACATGATATATTATTGACTTCATGTATATTCAAGCAGAGCAAACCCACAAATAAGAGGTTCCATAATGATAGACTTTTTGGAAACTGAAACTTGATGACTTTGTGTCTTACTTGTTATAAACCCTTGGCAGGAAGTCTCAGTTGAAATAAGGAGGCAAGCTGAGGATTTGAAGGAAGATGAGGAGTGTGTTTCCTCTAGAAATAACACTGATGAACAGAACTGCACTGTAAGGTAGGTGTGTTTTTGTTTCTGGCTTCCCAAATCTGACCTTTTTCATATGAGGGCTACAATGATCTGAGCTTTTGCCTAACCCGAAATGTAAGTTGAAGTAATGGCTAACTACCTCTCTCAGTTGAAGGAATGCCATGTTGATCTTACAGAAGGTTGTGCAATGCCTTTTCTTCCTCGTTCTCTTCCCGCTGAGATTTCTATAAAGGACTATTGGATCGACTTTCTGAAGAAACTCTAGTTCTTCATTTATTACTTATTCTTTAGGGTCAACAAATTCCTAGTAACCGACTGTAGGGAAAGACTGAGTTTTAATATTATTCATCAATTAAATTGCTTGTAACAAGAAGGAAATGTCTGAGGTTTCCCAAAGGAGTGTTTCAACATTACACTTGGCGACTACTGTATGCAACTGGAACACAGTATTACAATAAATCAGACTGTCTTTAAGCATCAAAGAACTAAATATAATTCAGAAAAAATACTATTTGTTCATCAGTCAATTCCACTTTTAATTATTAAATGAATTAATAAGAGAGAAACTCTACCATTTCTTTTAAACTTCTTCAAATATTGATCATTTGTGTTTACACAGTGTAACTACAACCCTTGTCTGTCTAGGACAAAGTCCCCTAATTTTGATGTGGAGTTTCTGGATGGTATTGTAATAAAGCAAATAAATAATAATAATTGAAACCACATCTGTTGAAATGCACTTAGTAGTTAAATTTAGATTAACCACATACTTTTATCAACAGGCTTTGCCTAATGAGGTTTTTTTTGGTGGGTGGGGAGGAAGGTTTGTTTTTTTGGGGGTTTTTTTGGGGGGGGGGGTTGCATGTTAAGAATAAAAGTGAATTTTTAAAAACATTTCTACTGGTTTTCCTTATTGTATGTAATTAAAAAAGAAATCTGTAATTGGCAGAAATGATCTCCCATTCTGAAGGATTCAAATTCTTGCAATAATACTCAGAATATATCATGTAATATATGACTTCATGCTTAAAATATTCAGTAATTAATTTAAAGCATTTATTAAATGCTTATTCTTGTAAATTTTTCTTCTTAACCATTCTGCTGTTTTAAATAATCTGCTATGTTGTTTAGATTCTGTGTAGTCTTTGCTATTATACAGCTGATTCTTTGTATTATACAGTTGATTTCAAAATGAACAAGCATGTATGCTATAAGAGAAGAAAGGGGAAAGTAGGAGAGGAAGCCTGGAGCAGATATCCCTGTGTAGGCAGGCAGTATCTCTGTGCAACTGAAATGATTTCCATCTAGCATCACTTTAATCATAGTCACAAAAGCATGTGAATAATACACCTACGTCCACATTTTAACAGTGTCTGTGCAGCACAATCCCAGCTTTATAGCTGTGGAATCTATGAAAATCACATGACTGGGCAGCAGCTGTAATACTTTTGTTTTAAAGCTGTAGTCTGTTTTCACATGCCATTGCAAATACATTATTTGGCCATTTCACCATGTTGCAGGAAAAAGTTTTGTGAAGTGGTTTGTTTCATGGTCTTTGGTCTGATATCAAGGCTATTTAAAGTATGCAAAGGATGTGTATGGGTTTTATATAAATACCCCTCATTTAGACGCTTAATTCCTGTGCTGCGTATGGCCACTTAATGATAATGAATGACTGTAATGTTGAAACCATGCACATGCACGTGTGTTGTATGCCTGTTTTAAATGGAGTTGCTATAATGTAAATCCTAACAGAAAAGGGAATTAAACTTATTTAGCATGATTCAGTGTTGTGTTGAGTTCAATCTAAAGAAATTGATTTAGTATTTTTCCCAGATTTGCACTTTGCAAATATGTTTTGCTGCTTTGGCTAATGCTTACTAAATTACAGAACATTAATATTAACCATATTAACTATAGAAAAATAGGTAGCTAATTGGCTTATTTAATAATTTATGTTCTACTTGTAAAAATTTCACTTGTTATGGACCTGATCCTTTGTCACTGAAGTAAAAGACAAAGCTTTATTATTCACTTTAGTAGACATGGGACCAAGTACTAAATCTTTAAATGGCTTAGATTTTGGGTGACCGGAACATCTGGTAAATTTTTATTTTTATTGGGGGGGGGGACAGGGATCAGTACTGAAATATTCTGTGTTGCATAAACTAATAGAAAAATAGTGGCCTCCTATTGGAAGCCTTCTTAAGTAATAAATTATTTGTTGTTTTAAATTAGGAGTGCGAAAAGCATCTGGCCTTGAGGGCCAGACAGATAGTGTTGGACTGGTCCATGGACCATCCCAGCCCCACATTCCAGCACACATTTTTAAGCAGCCAAAGTGTGTTCTGTCATCTCCAGGACTGGGCTACATTGCCCTAGAGCTGCCATTGGCACTCCCAAGCTGTACTGCCTGGCCCTGAAGCATGTAGCATGGCCTTGGAGTAGCCTGCAGCTTCTCTGGGGCTGTGCTGCATTTGGTGGCTGCTGTGTTGTTCTAGGAGGCAAGCTGGAGCAGGTGCTGCACGCAGGGGTATCCGGTGTGCCCCACATAGTGCCTGCATATTGCTTTGAGATATGGGTAGCACTGGGTGCCAGATGGTGTGAGTCCATGTGCAGAATCCAGCCCACAGGCCATATCTTTGACATTCCTGTTTTAAATGAATCTATATACTGTATTGACCTGATTTATTATGTATCATATGTGCTTTCAGAAGTGGTGGTGTATTTATGAGTCTTCCTCTTGCCTGGTCTCTGACATGATAAAAGCAGCAAAATGTTTGAAGCCAGGCGGTGTGCTTCTGAATTTTAGCACTTAGTTCTCTGTTTGTATGAAAAGGGAGCAATACGCCTTTTCTAGGTATTATTACAGCTTCCGATTCAGAAAGACCTACCGGTATAAAATTTGAACATGCCAACTGTCACATGCATGCACTGGGTGCTGTTGTTTGTGTTCTGTGGCTTAAAGTCAAGAACTGTTCTCATCTTTCAGGACAAAGACATGTTTGAAGCAACGTTGTTGATTTTGCAAAGCGAAGATGTGCAGTATGTGCAGATTTATTTAAGGATACTGGTTTCCATTGAAACTACTTGGCAAAATTCAGAGAGCAATAGAAAATAATAATAGCTTTGATTTGTAGCAATATGCATAGATTATTCAGGGTTTGTATTTATTAAAATGATCTATTTCTGATTTTGCGGCATGATGTGAACAAATACATGTGACATAATGTTCCATTAGAAATCTCATACCCTCTGAAAAGATATAACCAACTAGGTATTTAAGGAGTGTTGTAGACATTTAAACAGTGCAGATCTAGAATTTGGACTATGGTATATGAATGTGTATAATATAGGTTATGTAGTGCCCTGCACAGGTCAGCATGCTTCACCGTACAATTTATGCTCAGTTCATGATGCGTATTTCAGAGAAACTAAAAGCTCTACAATTTTATTTAAATTTAATTTTTATTTAAAGTGTAATAATATTTTGCATGCATCTCTTCATCAGTTTGTCTTTGCTTTGAAAGCAGAAACTCTATAGTTCAGAAAATTAGGGTGTGGTTATTAGAACATAGTTTGAAAGAGGGGTAATTTTTCGGTATTTAAGAGGTATTGCATGTAGCCTGACCCAGTTCTAGTCAAAGCCAATGGGAGTCTTAGATCAGAACATTACTGTTTAGATCCAGTTTGACAGAGATGACCACCACAGACTTTACTATACTACAACACACAGAATAAAAAATAATTCTCAAACTAAGGGACTAGTGCCCTTTTAGACACAGGAGCAAGACCCCAAATCAGTTTTCCCAAATAGGAGACTAGGCATCTGAATAAGTGATCACTGATTTGCCTTTTTCAAAGTACGGAGTAGCCAGAAACTTCCACTGACCAGACAATGCAACAAATTGATACATGGGAAAATGAGGTATCTTTTACAAGTAGAAAGTAATAATTTTCAGTCTTTATAGTAAGTGAGTTAGGAGTGTGCAAGGCTGTTGCTCTTTAAACCTGTTTTTATGTTTCCCTGATTATTGCTCTGAGCTTGATTCTGTTTTGTACTCACTATAATTGAACTAGAAGAACAACAACAAAAAACAAACGGGGGGGGGAATAGTAGGAAAAAGAAGTGGTGCATTTTGAAATTCTGGTCTGTCATTGAGCTCGGGTTTCAACAATGAACAGTATTTGCTACAAGAATAGCTATTTCATAATGAAATTTCTTTTAAAATATTGCTGGTATTTTTTGAGTAGTTCTCACTGAGTTTGCACAATTTTTGTTTATTTTTGTAATTTTCTCTCTAGAGTGTGATGTATATACAGTATATTATGCTGTCAGAATCGCAGTGGTAGCATATACTAAGATAACAGGAAGCTTTGTGTATGGAAAATGCGAAGAATACTTGAAACTAAATTTCTTGGTGTATCTGGCAAAAAAACGTGTTTAGGTATCTACTTATAATCATTGTTGTGCTTGATGAATAGAAGGAACTATCTTTTTTTTAAATCATATGTAATAAAACTGGAACTGTTTTACAAGTTATGGATATTATTCTTCTAGGCCAGAGACTGTGATATATAGGCTAAGTACAGACATTTTGGGGGCATTGAGGGAAGGTGAAAATGATTCAAAATGGCATCCCAATATCAGATAAGTCAGAATGGAGGGCTGCTGGGGGATGGGGAGCAGGCGTGACCCATGTGGGGGCTGGCACAACCTGTGAGTGAGGTGGCATCCCCCACAGTGAACCTAAACCCCCATCTCTCCTGCCCCTTCCTCAACAGAGACTTACTTGCTCAGCTTCCAGCAGTGGTGAACACTGATCAAAGCAGCTGCACTCCGAATGACTTGTGGGATGAAGGTTGAGAGAGCTGGCTGGTGGGGGAGGGTGGGAAACAAGAGCCTGGGGGCAGGCAAAAAACAGTGAAGTGAATGTGGGTGAAAAAAGCGGGGGTGCAAGGGTGAAAAGGGGTGAAAAGAGCAGCCCAAGGGCTGGAACCAGGTTTTCCCAGCCCCAGGGATGCACAGAGAAAGTGTAAAGAAGTTCCATGCTCCAGTTTGACCTAAATTGAATAAGTTTGACGCTATATAGATTCAGGTTTGCAATAGAATCAGGTTCTGCAATTTTTAGACTGGTTTGTGTACATGGAATTTCTGTATAGTTGCAGGTTTAGACTGATTGCCGGTCACTGAGACAGGGTCTGTATGTGTACGTTCAGCTCCAGGACAAGCAAAGTTTAAATTGGGTGGCCATTTTGAACCTGATTTAACCTCCCCAAATGTCTTTATTTATCCTTAGCGAATAGATACAAACATTCAAAAAAGACCAAGGTGGAATCAATTTAGTTCTGCAGTTTTCTGTAAGCAGCGTAGTTCAGTAGTGAACATAACACACATTAACCCTTCGGTGTGGGGGCAAATCCTAGACCAGTTTCCACCATTTTAAACCAGTCTCTTCACCACATTGCTGTTCTGTTATGGGTATAGGCGAGTTTCTGATCACTTATACCAGTAAAAGTGTAATGTCTGTACCTGGCCAGTAAAGCTTACCTAGCATTGGTGATAATCATTCAATACAGTATCAGATGAGATGTCACAATTTCTCATTTTCTTTATTGTTTTTGCAGAGGGGATTACTGAGTCTTCCTTCCTTATAATATTTAGAGGGGGGGAAAGGATGGTGGCAAACAACTCATAATAACTTGCTTCACTTTTTATGATACACAATATCTCCGAATTGCATACCTTATATACCAAAACCTGTCACTTTGCACAGTAGCTCTTTCGAGGAAAAAATACCTCTTAACCCTTTGATCAGAATATAGGGATTAACAAACAGCATGTATTCTGCAATGGAAGTAAAGTAATTAATCAAATTATAAAGTTTGAGGAGATTTTTTTCTCCTACTTCTGTGCAGGGGTGTGACAACTGTTTCTGCTTTACACAGCTCTATTTCCTCTGAGAAAGTTTATTATCTTCCTATAAATGCCTTTTTGTTTAATTATAGTTAAATATTATGAAGGAATTATTAAATAATCACAGAAAAATGGTTGAGTATAGACTTGCAAGGAAACTAATAGGAAGAGAGCTTGTCAGACAGCCAAGAATGCTGCAGATATCTGTATTGCTGTTTATAAGTTTGCCTTTACATGGAAAGATGCCTTATTTTATTGTGACCAGCTGGAAGTTGTTCCTAGTAGTAGTACTGTGGTGTTGAGTAGTAGCTCTTAGTTGTCATCTGGAGGAAGTGCAGGGGATACATGCTTATTCGCACAGTCTCATAGCTATTAGCAAAGTCTTAAAGAATGTGAGTTGCTGAAGTCCTATGTATTTACATTAGCATTTCTTTATCAAGATACAGATTGTTAATGCATCAGTAAGATACAGATTGTTAATGCATCTGTCAGACACTGTTTTCTCAGTGATGGCTTCCAATCAGATATAATATATAGACTAATATATGATCCAGCACACTGTCTAAGTTTGCTGAGAAGCAACTAGTTTATCTGAAGCTAGAAAGATTTCTGTGGTTCCTGTCTTACAGAAAGAGACTACATAAGGCACTTGTACTAACAAAGAAAAGAGCTGCAACAGTATTACCCAGTTTTATATCTCCCGCAAATGCTCTCCCTGTACTTGAACTGCTGTAAACTACAGGCATTATTCAATATATAAGCCTTCTTCAGTATAAAAAGTGCCACAGTCAACAGTGATCAGACAATCTTCTACCTTTCACCATATGTGTTTTTAGTTAGATAACTGATTCAGTTGGCTGAATAACTGTGGTCTTCTATTAGGTTAGTGAAAAACTGAAATCACTGGGCACTCTTACATGTGCTGCAGTGGTAGAAGGGGGACAGCACTTTAATTAGAGTGGCTCTGAGAGCTGTTCTAATTAAAGCACCACCGCATCTCATATATCAGCATCCCTGCACTTAAAAATGGAAGCAGGAACACTTGAACTAAAGCTCATTCAACTACCTGTAGTTCACCTGCCACCATTTTTAAGCATGGGGATGCTGGCGCATAAGACGCAGGAGGCTACTGGAGTATGGTAATTACCGTACTCCAGCAAACTCAATTAATGGAGTCTGCTCCAACGCGTTAGAATTCCAGCATGTCAAAGCAGCCTCCACGCCTGTGTAAAGGCACCCACTAGCATGGTACAGTTTCACGTCTTTGTTAAAATGGCTGGACTATTATAATAAATATTAATGTCAGAACTAAATAAATGAAACAGTTCTTAAACCACGTTAGTATCTGCCGGACCCCTAACTCATTCTTCAGATGTAACTAAACTTTGCAGTCATGTTTGGGCTAACAGAATCGAAATCCTGTAGTAAATTTCTAGATCAGTGATTCTTGATACCTTTTCATGGGTGCCGCAAGATGCCAACAACGGTAGCACTGTTAAGTGTGCAAACATGATTCACAAGATAAACCCAGAGATTTCAAATAAGAATCCATAATGTTAAAAAAAATCTGATCAATTGTGGTCTTCCTTTATGATAAACAAATGTATTTTCCCTAATCAAAAAATAAATAAAAACTAAGAGCTGGCATTTTTGAGGGGCACCTTGAGCCTAAAAATGTTGACAATCACTGTTCTAGGTACACTTTCCTGCATTCTCATCTTAGATTCTGTTCATAGTTTTGAACATAACTAAATAGCATCTGATTTCACTAATTCAAGAAAGCCCAGAATGACTCTTCCTACCACTGTTTCCCTCTGTTTCCCCACCATACAAACAGATATTTGCTTCTTCTTGGCTACTTGTTGTAGCAGTGTACTTCTCCGAACCCAGACAGATTGTCCTCCCAACCCTAGCAGTCTAGTCATATTCATCTTCTACTTCCCACATCCTCCTCCAGCGATATTTCTCCTAGGAGTGAACAGACAGACGACATGAAGTACCTCTCAGGAACTTCTCCTATCAATTGTTTTAATGTTCTGCTATGAGTTGCTAGTAGCTACTGTATCTGATTTGAAGGGATGCTGGACTACCTCCAAAGCATTTGGTTTGTAGTAGATTGTTGTAAGTTAACCATGACTTCTGCTGACTACAGTCCAATTTCTACCTCTCCATGACACGCACACAATCCCTGTCTCCGGGCTTGGTGGGGAAGTCCTTTTTGTCTCCTGGCCTCCAGTTCCTCCTCATTATCCATTAAATATTGTACAGGATGAATATGCTTTTTTTTCTTGATTGCTATTTGTGCCTCCAGTCTCAATTTTATGTACCTTGCCAGCTAGGGTATATAAAGCTGCACAGTACAGACAGTCTAAAAAGAGGAGTGTAATGCCCAACAAAGGACCTGCTGCTTCCTACAATGCAACTTTCTAATGGCTTATGCTACTCCAATACTAAAAAGCTGGGAGAGGTTATGGGACTGTTCTAAAGCTGTTTCTGTGGAAAGTAACTGGAAGAAGTGAGCAAGCAAGCAAAGTATTTGGCATCATAGAGACATAGATCATTGTGGGTACATTAAAAAAAAAAAAGAAACATCCTAAGTAAAATGCTGCTTTGCACATGGAATTTTCTTCCTGGAAAGAAAATGAGAGAAAACTACACATGAGAGGTGTTAATTACATAACTTCATGCATTACGGGTAGGCTTTATGGGTGCCTGTACAAGTGCTGGAGCAGACTTGATTAATTGAATCTGCTGGAGCATGCTAATTAGCTTGCTCCAACCAGTCTTTGAGTCTCATGTATCAGTGTCCCTGTGGTTCAAAATGGCAGCAGAGGCCCTTTAACTAAAGCTTATTTGATGAGCTTTAGATAAGCATGCCCCACCACCATTTTGAAATGTGGGGATGCTGATACACGAGGCTGTATGGGTGCTTTAAGTAGAGTGGTTCTCGTAGCCATTTTGATTAAACCATCTCATCCCCACCCTCCTCCATCCCCAGAGCATGTGTAAAAAGACCCGAAGTTACTACAACAAAGTGTTATAAGAAAGTGTACAGAAAGAATTGAAAATAGCCACAAATAATTTATATAGGGCACAGACAGAAGTGACCATTTTCACCTGATTTGGCTACAGAAAATGGCTTATAGCCATGACCAAACACAAGTGCACAGTTTCAGACCACTTAAAAATGGGAGGTTGGGTCAATTCTGACCCCTCATTACATGCTTCAATTAAGCCAACATCTGAGGCCAGCTAAGGAACCCCTAGAACAAGCTCCTTCTTCCTTTTCCCCACTCCCATTTTTAAATATGGACAGGCTGGGAGAAAGGAAGGGCTGTTGTTACGGGAAACTGACTGCAGGTTCACAGCCAGCAGCTGGGTTCCCTTCCCTCCTGGAGCCAGCAGTGAATTTCTGTTTGTTCCAAGGGATCATTGTAACTCAGAACACATCTTGCAAAGCCACTGATTATGATTAGGGCAGGATTTAAACCCCTACTCTAGCCTCCACAGTCCCCAGCTGGGGTATGCGTAGAAGGGGGAAGCAGCCAATGCCAGGCTTTTCCCTGGTTACCACTTGATTGGTGGGAGCAGAGGACATGGCCGGACGCTGGCCCCTGGCTTGCACACTAAGGTGAAAGGAGGAAGGATAGGGGTGGTTTAAAATTCCTCTCACGCACTGGCATAGGACCCCAGTGGAGGTTTGCCTGACAGGGGCGCAGCAGCCCCTGCCAGGCTTTTCCACCCTGCTCAAGCAGCTGGGGCAGGGGCATGTCCGGATGTCAGCCCCAGGTCAGCAGCCTGAGCCAAAGGAGGCGGGGGGGAGGAAAGTTTAAAACCCCCTCCTTCCCCTCTCCCAAGGGCAGCCAGGATCTTCCTTGCAGGGCAACATAAGCCACTGCCAGGCTTCCCCCCGCTCGACGCTCAAGCCATGGGGACAGGGGTGTGGCCAGATGCCACCCCTGGGCCAGCAACTTGAGTTGAATGAGGGGAGAGGGAGGCAGGAGTTTAATCTCCCCTCCCTCCCCTCTCTTGCCAACACAAGACCCCAGCTGGGGTCTCCCTGGCAGGGGCACAGCTCAAGCGAAGAGAACAGGGGCCATGAGGCCCCAGGCCTGCTGAGCTAAAGGTGGGGTGAGGGAGGGGGGTTTAAACCAGGCAAGGGGTGGGGGAAGGCTTGGGTCCCCTGCCAGTAAGACAGGGGAGGAAGGGGGTTAAATCCCTCCTTCCTCCCTTCCGGCTTAGTGTGTTGGCTGAGGTCTGGTCGTGCCCCTTGCTCCCTGAATAGGGAAAAGTCTGGGAGGGGCTGCTGCAGTGCTGAGCAGGGTTTCCCACCCCTACCCCTTCTTGGGGGCAGAGGGGCAGGGCCAACCCTGCTCTGCTGGAGCAGACAACAGCTATCCAGGTCTGCAAAGTATCCTAGGATGCTGGGAGACTGAGAGTTAACTTAAAGCAGGAGGCACTGGTGGACTGACAAGGGAGGGGAGGCAGGTGGGGGCTATGGCCCCTGGGTACTGCCAGGGCAGGGCATTGGCCAGGTCATTCAGAGCCAGGCAGAGAGGCCTCAGTGCCTCCCATATTTGGTGTGGGGCCCACCAATGCACCTGGTTGGTTGTAGGTTTCCTTACTTGTTCTGGTTGGAAATTCTGACCATCACCCCTCCCTCCATGTGTGGTGTGCTGTGATGTTAATTTCCCCATGAAAGTGCCATGGGACAGGAGAGGTGGCCCTACACCCTACTCAGATCGTCCCCGGGGCAGGGATGGAAATGCAAGCATTAGCCCTTGGTCACCAGATACCCACAGTCTGCCACCAGCAGGAAAGGAACTGTGACAAAAGTTCCTTAAACCAGTTTGGCCTAAATCAGTTTAGTGTAATTGTGGCACCCTCAGTTGACACTGTGAGTATCTCCCCACTCCCTGGGCCGGGCCCCAACTCCCCTGCCACAACTTGATGGAACTGTAACTGAAAGGAGAGATTCATTGGTGCTCTTGCCCCTGGCCCAGAGACAGTAATATTCACTGGCTTGTTGTGGTTGGTCCTGGGGCTCCGCCTCCCCTACACCTCGTCCACTTGCCAACCATGAGGGCCATAGTGCTACCACACCAACTCCTGGCTCCGGCCTCTTACAGCCTCCCACTGGGTCTTGGCCTTTTCAGCCTCTGCTTGAAGTGCAGGCTTGTGGTTGCAGCCCACTCCCAGTCCTTGGCCCTGCTCTGTCCCTGTGCTGGTTCTGTATCTGTGATGTCCACCACAGACTCTGAGTCGGCTGTGCCTGGCCCAGGCCCTAGAGCTGGTGACGAACCCTAAACCCCTTCCCATGGAGCTCAGGGTCAGGAAGCCTCATTTGGTTCCCCACTACTGCCCTCGCTTGTCCCCAGCAGGGCAGCATTGTTGCAGGGGTCTGCTCTGCTGAGTTGCATCCCGGCAAGCTCTGCATCTTGCATCCTACCTTCCCCCTTGCACCCAGCTTCTGCCGAGGTTTTTAAATCTCCTGCAGCAGCAGCCACAGCTGAAGTCATCAGCTGGCCACCACCCAGCTTGATGGACAGCTGCTTGAAAAGCCAGTGCAGCGCCGGCTCGCACAGTTCCATCCCCGTCCCTGTCTGCCTCTCAGGTAAGTTTCCTATGGCACCAGGGTCCCTGGGCCTTCCTCCAGGAGCAATAGGGTCTCTCCCTGGCACTTCCAGCCCCTGAGGGTGGCCCCACCCACCACAGTAAATGTTTTGGATGGGGAATCCAGGAAAAAGATGACAAAGCTGAGATAGAAATACAAAGCGCCCAAGCGAGGGGCTAACAATCGAGGGATGGGGGAGAGGAGGGGGACACGACTAGGTTACATACCATACAATGTTAGCCAACTAAGTCCGGGGGTGGGGGGATGTGGAAGGGGGAAGGAGAGCGGGGGTCACGATGCTGAGAGGGAAAGGAGATAGATACACACATACCTGTTACAGTGGTCTGCAATGTTGGAGGAAGTGGCTCGGAGAGAGCGTCTCAGTCCATAAAGTCCGATCGCGGGGGTCCTCTTCGGGTGGGGCAGGGTCGTCCGTGGCGGCAAAGTCCTCTCAACGCGAAGCGAAGGGGGGGGCGGTTCAGGCAGCAGTGTCCTCTGGGTCCGGTCCGGCAGCGGCTGGTCTGGAGGGGTCGATGTACTGGCGGTGGCCCGTGATGTGCTCCACGTAGATGTTGCGTGACCAGCGGATGGTGTCGGACACCATGAGGCAGCGCATCAGATTGGCGTAGCGGCGGGAAATGCGGCAGGCGCGGAGGACGCTCTCGTTGCTGGGGTCCCAGGCTCTGAGCGTCCCCACGATGACCGCGTCCACTGTCATGTCGTGGCCGCGGCCTCTCAGGGTGTCGGCCAGCGGGGCATACTTCTCCTGCTTGCGAGCCCAGGCGTCGGTGAAGGCTTGGCGCGGGTTCTCAAAGGGGATGTTGACGTCCACCATTCAACCAGGTTTGTCTTAAACCAGTTTTGGCCATTTTGAAAGTGTTCTGTTACAGAAGTTAAGTGCACATTGGTGATAATATATTGGTACGTTTATCATACAACAGTCAATTCACAGCCATAATCTCCATCTCAGAGTGTGAAGCACCCAGACTGACCTCTTGTAGCCTGCTTACCAACTATATTGTATTATGTAAACTAAAGATTGAATTAGGTGTCTGTCAAAATATCACCATAAACTAGTGAGCGTTTTATACTTGCACTGAATCTGACATGAAAAAATAGCGCAATGGTGAGTTTTTGTTTTATAATTTTTCTACACACTTTTCAATAGACTGTCAGGACTTGAATGGCTGATTAGCCCATCAGCTTCCTTGTTTTTTAGTTTGTCCATTTTAGTAGATTATACAATATACTTTTAGCACAGAAATAAAAACCAGTGATGTTGTACATGGGACTTTTGTGACAGTTTCAAGGGTATAAAAGACAATAAAAAATTAGGTTTTTTTCCCAGGTTTGTTCTAGAAACAAATTCTATTAAAAATAGCAAACATTACTTTTTCTGCCTAGTATTTCTATAGTACCAGTTACTGAGGTGTCAAACCACTTGTATGAAGATATTTTGTGGCAATTTTACTAATAGCTTTTTCCTTTTAAGATACGTGTTTTGTTTTAAAGTCATCATATTCAATATAAACATACACAAGACACTGTGGATAAAGCATTAATGTGTTCTTCTGGCCACAAAATTAAATTAAACGTCACCCCTGTGATGGCAAGGATGCATATAGATAAGGGCTGAGAGAGTGAGTTTATAGCATTGGTATGTTTATCATACAACTCTCTCTCGAGAATCCTCTTCAAGCATTTATAGACGCAATCTTTTTTCAAGTTAAGAGGGCTGTGAATAAACATACTCATTATCTTTCTCTTTAATTGGCACAATTATTTGAATGAGACTAATAAGGTAAGGCATGTAATAAATATTTTTTAGGGTTTTTTTCTGTCCAATAGAGAATAGCTATTGCTAAAGCCCGGAAATAATTTTCTTGAATTAAATACAAAAATAGGACATTCAGAACCCTTTTCACATCCACCCTGACTGCCCCCCGCAAAAAAAAAAAGAAAAGAAAAGAAAAAGAAAAAATAAGCTTTGAAGTCTGTGAGCTTTTCTCCCTGAGGTCAGAAGTTTTTGATGACGTAACATAATACAAACCAAGCCTTTACTTATCAAGGTTAAAGTTGACAGAGCTTGTATGAACTTGTCAATCACATAGAAGCAGGCAAAAACAAGCCAGCTGTTGTGAGGCATGGCTTTGAAAATCCTCTGTTACAGTAAATGAGATACAGAGGTTGAGGCAGAATCAGCTCTGTAAGTCTTTGAAACTGGCTGGCGCATTTGCAAAGATGCAAAGCTCATGTATCCAGTGAATAGGGACAAACGCCTATAAATCCTGGTAAGGTTGCCCTGTATTTAGTTTTTAAGTGCTAGAATAATAAAGGGTTGCATGAGTCTTAATTATCCACTGTTACTTCTTAACTGATTTTTGCAGTATTCATTCAACACAGTGTTTCTTTTGTTCTCCAAATCTTTAAATGCAAGCTGTCTTTTCCCATTTATATTTGTACAAGCTACAGCAACAAATTAGGAGCAAGGCAGTGCACGATATGGAATCATCTGTATTTTAGTGTGTGTGTGTGTATGTTTGTTCTAGTCCCTGAGGTTTTAGGAAAAAATGATGCTAGTTAATTCCAGCTAGATGCTTTGGTTGTGCATGCGCTGTTTTTAGCAGCTTTTGTTTTCACAGTTGGCATAATGCACACTGGAATTAGAAGGCAGTGCTTTTCAAAAATGTTTGCTTTCTGGGCTGAAGTCTGCAGTGCTGTTGTTCTGACTATGACTGCAAGCCTCAGTGTTCTTCATGGTTTCATGTTGTAAAATAGATTTTATATTGTTCGTTTCCTGGCAAAACTGCTTCCTGAGCACAGGTTCAGATGAAGACCCTTTCCATAACAGCAAGCAATACAAGCTTGGAGTGTAGAAGAATTGGATGTGACTATTGGAAGCAATTGGTGAGTGAAGAGTGTGGTCTGAGTGAAAAAATGATATTAAAAAGTAGAGGGTGTGCATGTGTGCATGCTAATTGATTAAATAAGCTATTTGCGAATTCTTTAGAGATTAACTAGGGGAGAGAGACAGTCATTTCAGGGCTAGCTTGAGAAGCCCAGGTGAAGCTTGTTATTTCTAACAAAGTATTGTTGCCTTTTTTCCATCTAATCTGTTTTGTTATTGAATTCAGTCCAGCTGCTGGTATTTAGAGAATGGATACATTCTAGTCCACGGTCTTGGTTTTTCTCCTAATTCTAGATTTTTTTTTTTAATCTGTCTATATATATCCTTTCAAGACTACCTCCTGAAAAGGCAATATTCAGAGTGAATTTTGATTCAGCCTTTTTCAGTGAGTGAGATTTCCTTGCTGGCAGTGTTTGGTAATATTGCCTTTTGTCCCTGCAGTGGTTGCCATTTATAGAACATGTTGGTTCTTTTTTACATTAAGTTATTGTTGATTAAATTCTATGCACAAGTATAGTGCCTATCAACTGACCAACTCCAGTGGGCACCAGTCTTTTTAAATCTTGGCATGCAGCCTGCTACATGCAAAGAAAGATGTGAAATGGAAAAAGCAAGTAAGAGATCAGCCATAAATTTATTCTGTCATTGATTTAATGTGCACACAATGGCAGGAAGGAGGAGGGATTTTTCTCCGAAATGAAGGAAAAAAGAATAAGGGCTCTTCCCACTCCCACAGTTTTGCAAAAATATAATTACAATTTGAATCAATTTTCTTCAGAAATTATGGTTTGTTTTATAGATGGCTGTGATTAACTGGTCCATATGTTGTCTCCCAACATATGTTTAATTATTAATTGCAAAATGAAATTGGAAATAAATCAAAGATCTTTGTTATTTATTTATTCTTTTGCAGAGCTAAGTACCATTTGTAAAACAAAAATGTACAAGGTCAGAAGCAATTTTTGGTCATGGGGTATCTAGATGGAACACGAGTAAAATACTCTAATAAAATAGACTGACCAAAAATATCCATTACTACCGACCATTTTGTCATTATGATGGTGTTACGTGATTCTACAGGGTTATTTAGCTAGAATGACAGTTTTCTTCCGCATTAAATGCAGGGTGGCTGTTGAATGCATTGTGATTGCACAGATAACATCCTCTGTTTTTGTCTGTTTAATGGTACAATAGCTAGTGGGCATTTTGAATGGCTGTAGAAAACAAGGTATTTAATATGCTGGTATGTGGGTCAAAATGTAACAGCCACGTGCTCTGGGATGTTTCTGAGAGAGTATCTTGATGCTTTTGTCCCTATTGTCTGTGGCTATATAATATTAAGCATAGTGGGTGTTCTTCTTTAAAAGAATAGTGCCTGTTGTGCTCTTCCTTTTTAAGAACTGGTTTTCTTGAGACTTAAATTTGTTTTTAAGATCATTTGATTTCAGTAGCTTGCCTGGGACACTTACTTGCCACTCATGACTTGAGACCCACATTACAAAAACTATGGCCAGCCGTGCTCCCGCTCCAGTGATTTAATGTGCTATGTATACTGAGACATTTCTCCTTGAATAAACCTCATGAGGCAGTCATGATGGTTAAATAAATTTTTTTCATAATTTTTTTTCCATACATGACTTGGGCTTTCTTACAGGTTTTTTAACCATATATTTGGGCTTGCATCATGTTTAGGATTTGAAACTTTCCAAGTACCCCAGACAAAGCTAAATAATTATGCAAATTACATATATAATTTTATTGAAGTGTTTTATTGCATGTGTGCTACATATATCTATGTATACACACATTCATTCATACAAAACCATATTAAAAGAACAGTGTGTTTTCAAAGTCAATTGCTGAGAGGTTAGGAATGCCAAAATTTAAGGTTGTTTGTACATGTGCATTATGATAGTCTTTAATTACATGATGTCATACTTTATTTACGCAGAACCCTTGACTTAGCTAGTACATAGGATGGATGGGACTCTAGGGGTAAATTTAGGTTATGCTACAGAAGAAGCTGTGGTCTATGGAATCACTGTTTCATTTCCTGCAAAAGCTGGAAGGTGTGTAATGAATTAGGCAGGGAACTGTAGAAAAGAAAGGACAGTGTTATGGTTATAGCAGTTGAATGGTGGCCTGCAGGACTGGTTTCTGCCTGTCCAGCTGACAGTTCTGAAGTGATGCTAGAAGGGTCACTTATACTCTACTTTTCATAGATGGCCACTGAATGAAGGCTTACTTTCTGTGTCCAGCTTGAAATATCCAGTGTGATTTGAAAGTGTGTTGAGCATTTGCTTAAAGGCCAGTGGGAGACATGAATAAAAAGATGATAGCAAATGTTAAGTTCTCTGAAAAATCAAGCCATAGGCATCTCAGAGGAAGCACCAAAGTTAGTATACTTTTTTGATGATGACATAGTACTATCCCTCAGGCACCTAATGGCTTCCCCAGGATCGGTTGCATTGTCATGGCATTATCTGTCATAATAATAGAAAAAATAGGATGTGTCTACACAAGATGCTACTGCGCATTTAGTATTTACTAATACAAGTACTAAATAAATAAATGTTCAGTAACTGGAGTTACTGTGCAGTATCACTGGCAAATATCTTTTAAGTGACACTACTGTGCAGTAGGCTAACAATACTGCACAGTAGTGTATTAGCACTCTCTGTGCTGTGATGTACTACTGCCCAGTATTTGTTGACTACCACAGTCAACATCTCATCTAGGCACTCCCAGAGAGTCCAGTCCTCTTCCCTCCAGCTTTACTGAACCTGAATAGAGTAAATATAACTCTAACTATGCAGGCTATTGAACAGCAAAGTGCTATTTTATATATTGTTGTCTGCCCACACCCATTCTTTCAGTGTGAGAGGTAACATAATTAATGATTACTTTCTAATACAGT
>NW_017728906.1:70373461-70390741 GCF_001723895.1 Crocodylus porosus | reverse complement strand
CCCCCCGCCGTGTATGGCCAGTCAGCCAGAAATTCCAGTTAATAGAACTGCCAGTTACCAAAATGCCACTTAACGTAGATTTTACTGCACTTGCATTTGTTATACCTGATGCTCAAGAGATTTTGAAAACTTCTGCACCACATGAAGTGCTGTTGGGCTTTTTGTCTTGTTTATGTCATAAGAGTTATTGAAAATGGGAAAATACTGCTAGGCGCTAAATTAGAGACTATTGGATCCTGGGAAAAAGGCTCTTAGAAAACAGACAGGGAAACAGTTTACATAGCAAATTGTAATAGTTCCAAAAGGCTCTGAACATTGATTAGGTCAGTACACACAGAAAAGTGTATTTAGCTTAACACAGGTGGACAGCTGACTCTGTAGGGGACTGTTGTTTCAGGATTTACCAGTATCTTAGGTTCTGGGGGAAAACAAAAACACTATTTGTGTACTCTTATTGCTAAAACTAAGACACTGAGGGTCAAATTCAAAGTCTTGTAATAACTTACATGAGACTGTCCAGCCCCCTGCCCTGAGCAGGAAAGAGCACTGGGGATCAGATGAGCCCAGCCAGGTGCTTGTCCAGTCTTCTCTTAAAGACCTCCAGGGTAGGGGAGAGCGCCACCTCCCTGGGAAGCCCATTCCGATTTGGGTGACCCTTACCATGATCAAGTTCTTCCTGAAGTACAATCTAAATCTACTCTCTGTCAGTTTGTGGCCATTGTTTCTAGTTGCCCCAACGGGCACCCTGGTAAACAAAGTATCTCCTATTCCTTGCTGACTGTCCCCCTCCCCACCCATGAATTTATAGACAGCCACAAGATCACCTCTCAGCCTTCTCTTGCAGAGGCTGAAGAGATCCAGGTCCCTCAGTCTCTCCACGTAGGGCCTTACCTGCAGGCTCCTAACCTTCTGAGCAGCCCTCCTTTGGACCTTTTCAAGGTTATCCACATCCTTCTTGAAGTGTGGTACCCAAAACTGGATGCAGTATTCCAGCTGCAGCCTTACCAGTACCGCATCAGGGGAAGTATCACCTCCTTAGACCTGTTTGTGATGCACCTCCTAATGCATGATAACATGTGATTAACTTTACTTATCACTTCGTCACATTGACAACTCGTGTTCATCTTGGAGTCTACTATGACACCGAGATCCCTTTCTGCCGCTGTGCTACTTAGAAGGTCATCTCACGATCTGTATGTGTGTTGGCAATTCTTTCTCCCTAAGTGCAGCACATTTCACTTATCTTTGTTAAACTGCATCCTGTTCTGTTCTGCCCACTTTTCCAACCCTTCCAAATCTGCCTGAATCCATTCCCTGTTCACCTGTGTGTTTACTTTGCCCCATAATTTGGTGTTGTTCACAAATTTGGACAAAGTGTTTTCCATGCCCTTATCCAAGTCGTTGATGAAGATATTGAACAGCACTGGTCCAAGGACCGAACCTTCAGGGACCCCACTGTCCACATCTTTCCAGGTCGATACCGACCTGTCCACCACCACTTTCTGGGTGTATCCCATGAGCCAATTCACCACCTACTGACTTTGTAATCATCTATGTCACATCTTTGTTTATTTATAAGAATGAGATGAGACACCGTATTGAAGGCTCTTTAAAATCCAAGTAAATGACATCTACCTCGACTCCTGCATCTAAACATTTTGTGACCTGGTCATAAAAAGAAACAAAGTTAGTCAGGCAGAATCTTCCTGCTGTGAACCATGCTGGTTGCCCTTCAACATTGTATTTCCTGCTGGACTCCCACAAATGTGTTCCTTAATAATTTTTTTCAAAGGTTTTCCCAAGGATAGAGGTGAGACTAACCAGCCTGTAGTTACCCAGATCCTTCTTCCTTCCTTTCTTGAAAATAGGGACCACATTGATCCTTTTCCAGTCATCTGGGACTGTCCTGAGCACCACAAATGCTCAAACAGTCAAGCTAGTGGTTCTGCTATGACAGTGGCCAATTACTTCAGCACCCTTGGATGAAGATCATCTGGGCCTGCTGACTTAAACACAACCAGCCCTCCAAGTGTCCCTTCGCTAGGTCAGTGCAAAACGTTGGTGGGCTCGTGTCCCTCTTGTGCCTGTCTATAATCCAACTGGGAGATGTCTCTATATCCGTGTTCAGGAATACGGATGCGAAAAACGCATTGAACAGCTCAGCTTTGTTGCTCCTATCTGTCACCAATTGCCCTAGTCTGTCCTGTAGGCGTCTTGTGTTGTTGTGCACCTTCTTTTTGCTCCCCATATACCTGAAAAAGTACTTGTTGTTGTCTTTAATTTTTGATGCTAGCAATGCTAGTTCCATTGCTGCTTTGGCCTTTCTAACTGACTCCCTGCCAGTGCAAGCCAAATAGGTATACTTCTCCTTGGTGGCTACCCTTGTGTTCCACAGTCTGTATGCCTCTTTTTTTGCCCCTAGACTTTCTGGATTTCCCTGTTCAGCCAAGAGGGTTTTTGGCCCCTTTGTCCTCCTTTATATGCGATGGGATTGTTCTCTTCTGTGTCCGAGGGATCATTCCCTTGAGGAATGACCACCTTTCCTGGACTTCCATCTCATCAATGTCCCTGTCCTTCAGTGTCTCTCTTACTAATCTCCTGAGCTCATTGAAGTTGGTCTTTCTGAAGTCTAGTACTTCTGCCCTGCTGGTTATCTTTCCCACCTTTCCCCAGATAGTGAATTCTAACAACAGGTGGTCACTATCCCCTAGGTTACCCTGTATCTGCAGATCTCCCAACAGGTCATCCCCGACAGCTACCACTAAGTCCAGTAAGGCATTTCCCCTAGTAGGCCCCTATCCTTCCTGCATTAGGTGAAGGTCCTGTATGCAGGTTAAGAACCTACATGAATGATCAGATCTAGCTGATTGCTCCTCCCAGCAAATGTCAGGGTGAGTTAGGTCACCCATGTCCATTGAGTGTACTGCCTCTGAGAGCTGCCTTGAGAATTCCAGATCTAGCTCTTCATCTACATGGTGTAGCAGTCTATAATAAACCCTCACTACCAAGTACCTTTCACCCCGACCCCCTTGTATTCTGACCCACAGAACCTCAATTTGCCCCTCTTCTGATCCCATCTTGATTATGGAAAACATTCATTTCTCCATAACATAGACAGCAATGCCCCCCTCACCTTTTTTTCCCACTCTATCTCATCAGTACAGCCTGTAGCCCTCAATGCCTACTGTCCAATCGTGGGTATGGTGTGCTTTACTGTATGCTAGCTGTCTGTTAATGTTTAACAGAGGAACATCTGCTTGGTATGGAAGAACAAAAGCAGTAAGGGGATGAATAAAAAGGTGAACTTGTAGCAGAATGAGTTTATTGCATTCTCTGATCTTTCTCTGAAAAACCCTACTGCTAAATCAAGCCAGATAGACATGCTTAAGGCCGATCATAAGTCCTAACCTTGGGATCTGTGTCATTTAGGGCGTGAATTAAATTAGTCAAATGATGTGCTCTAAGTTTTGTTAGGGGGTTTAAACCGGTTGTGTAAGAAACCTTTGTGTAATGCAAGATACTGTGTATGGAAAGTGCTGCAAGCGCCCTCATTTTAGAGGTCTCTCCCAACCCATATTTTAAAAGCTTTGTTTGGTCACAGTGCAAATACAGGACACAAGCTAACTTTAGAATAATGTTTAAGTATCCTACATTAGGGCAGATCTGTTTTCTGTGTGACCTCCTCCTTTCTAGACCACCAGTAATTTCATTTTGGTCCATTTCATTTATCAACATTCAAAAACCCTATTCCTCTCCCATCTCTGATTCTGACCACATCACTGCACTATGAGTTGCCTTCCCAACACCTTCTCATTTAACTTTGTTTCATATCCTCACCTTTTGTTCCTTTGCTGCTTCTTCTCAACCTATCCTCCTAAACTTTCATTTTATATTCCCCAGTCGCTCAGAGATTAATGTGTTCAGAATAATTAGAGATTAGGGAATTACCTGCTACATCTTGAACTCAAAGAACATTTATACATGTGTTCTGGGAGGTGGGGGGCTTCAATTAGAGTAGCTGTGAAAGCTGCTCTAATTAAAGCGCCTGGAGTGACCCATATATCAGCATCCCTGAACTTCAAAATGATGGCGAAGTGCTTTATAGGTTGTCGAACAAGCTTTAAAGCGCTCCCACTGCTATTTTGAAGTACAGGGATGCTGAAAGATGAGATGTGGGAGGCTGCTGGAGCCAAACTAATTATCACGTTCCAACAGACTTAATTAATTGAGACTGCTCTGACATGCTGTAATTACTCCCTGTTCATGTATAAGCACCCCAAAAGACTACCCACTTTTTTCCCCTCTTTTAAAATATTAATTTACTAACAAGTCCATGGGTGATGATACCACCAAAGAAGAGCATTTGGGAGGAAAAACTCCATATCTGCACTGCTTGGAATTTGGATCCTCCACTGTATCTAAATTATATTGTCTCTCTTATATACATCAAATGCCCTCAAAATCTTATATGTAAATGAGAAAATTTGGGAAGTTATAAAGCAGGTCTGTTCTTAACAATTGTGTTCTGAACAGTTGTGTTCTTAATGTTTCAGTCCTTAGAGCTAGAAATATAACCAATGTTTTTCTTGATATGGTTCTATATATATTCCCAACCAGTTACAAAAATACCATGAACTTGAATCTGGTCTTCTACAAAGGCAAAGTTCCTATTGCTTTAACCATAGGATAAAGCCCTATACTGTTCACGTTCTGCACTTTTTGGATGTAGAATGTATTTCATTCAATCAGCAATTGTAAATCTAGCCAGAAGCAGAACTTCATTGTGTATTTCTTTTTTTTTTTTTTTGTATTGTAGTAGCACCTTCAGATAATATTTGGGACTCCATTGTATTAAATACTATGCAAACACAATAAAAAGATGATTCCAGCAAATAAAAAAAAAAGCTTACAGTCTGAAAGTCAGTGTCTAGACTAGGGCTTTGTCTACAAGGGAAAGATTTTTCCAGCTAACCTAAGCTGTGATTTCCAAATTGCTGTAGTCATTCACTTCCGTGGATATTCTTATCCACATATAACTGTCTTTTTAATTTAGCTTATGTTGATGAAGCATTGGTTTAAGTTAAATTGAAAAAAGCAATTCAAAAGAGAATAAGTGCATCTATGGGCTGGATAGGGTTTGCATTCATACCTATATAACTGTTCCTATGTATCTGCCCATGTAGATGCAACATAGGATAAAAGATATATTAGTTAACATATTTTAACTTCAGCTGTATTTAGACTGTTTTAGTGTGGTGTTAGACCAAGTAACCTAACTTGATCTAATAAATCTCTTTAACACTCCAGTTTAGATCATGCTAAACTATTTTAATTGCTCTTGCTTGTTGAGCTAGGTAATTTGATAGAACAGCATACCTTTAAACTGAGGGCTAGACAATTCCATGGTATTTTAAGGAGAAAAACAGATTTTCTCAATTTAAGGAGAAAAATGTGGGGTAGAGTGGGTTTCCCCTTCCAGACTGGCAGAGTTTCAACTTGCAAGGGGCTGATGGGAGTGAGAGAAGGGTGATCAAGTAGGGGACGCCATGTGCATGTGTGCATGTATACGTGTACATGACTGCCAGGCAGACTAGAGAGCAGCTTCCTACAGGTAAGTCAGTGTGTAGGGGGAGGAGATTGAGGTCTCCATAGTAAGAGCGGGGGAAAGTTGGGCAGGGCTAGGGCTACTGCCCAGCTGGGGTGTTGCATGGGGCTTAAGGCCAGAATGCGCAGCTGCCAGGCCCGGATGGCAAGTGGGATGGGGCTGGGGGAGGCTTGTCTGGGGCTGGCTCCCCACAGCCGCATGATCTCCCAGGGGGGAGGCATTGGGGGTATATGCCCCCAGATTTGTGCATGGGGGCACTGCAGGTTTCCCGCCCAGCTGACCTCCCCCCTGGGCCTCCACAGCCCAGTGGGCAGGACCCAGCATGGCAGGGCAGAACAGAGCAGGGAAGCTTGCTGCCACCTCTGAGAGATCTGCATCATCATGGCAAGGCGCCCCCTGCCCGCCTGGCAGCAGTGGGAGCGGTGGCCCAGTGTTGGCACATGGCAGTGTGGAGCTCCCCGTAGTGGCAACAAGCTTTCCTGTCCAGCCCCACTCTGCCCTGCCACACTGGGTCCCATCTGCTGGAATGCGGACGCGCCAGTGGGAGAGCAGCAGGGCGAGGAGCCCCCAGCCTGCACCCTCCCCCCACAGGCTCCACTCTGGCCATTCCACCCATGATAGAGGGGGAGCTGAGCTCTGCTCCACCACAGCAGGCATGGGGGGCAGGACGCTGCAAACCCTGGTCCCATAACCCTGGCAGCTGGGGGTCCCCTCTAGCAGCACTGGGATGGCAGGGGGTTGTGGGTGGGGAGTGAGGGGCACCAGCATGGCAGTGGGGGGGAGGCTGTGAGCCAGTACTGAGAGACAGTGGCATGGGCAGAGCACTGGAATATCAGGGCTGTTTGGTGATACACAGCAGTAGGGGTGGACAGCTGCAGCTGGACCTGTGTCCTGGTGAGCAAAGGGAGCAGGGTGAAATTCTTGGGATTTTATTTATGCCAAACCAGTCAAAATGTATGATGACTGCATAGACTTTATTGTCATCAACCAGTAAAGCAGAGGTCTTAAACTTACACTATGTAAAAAATTCTAAAATGCCGCATCTCTCTCGCTGCATCACAGGGCAGCTGTAGGATATTTATTTTTATCTAGTCTTGTGTTTGCATTTATGGAAGATGAATTTTTCAGGAGCAGTTAAAACATTTCTTTCACAAGTTTCTGAAATGAACCTTTTCAAACTGTGTTGTGTGTGTATGTGTGTGTGTGTATGTCATTCTTCAAAGCAATTAAAGTTAGAATGAACTGGTTCTTAGTGGACTTCTTGTTTCTTATACTAATATAACACTTTGCAGGTTCTTCCCCCTGGGTTCTTCTGGTGCTTGAAGCTTTCTTTCTTTTCTTCCTCCTTTCTGAACAGTAAGACCAAATCGTTTCAGGGTAACATGATTAGCATGCTCTGCATGAGAACCCACCTACCTTGAATGTAAATTATACCTACTGCTAAATGTAACCATGTTTCCCCAAAACCATTTATCTGCCACTGTAAACGTTTGGTAATTTTTTCTTTTCTTTTCTTTTCTTTTCTTTTTATAGAAACAGTGTATAAAAGTGCATGGGCTATCCCACCCTTTGCAAATAATGCATCCTTAAAGTAATCTATGCCATGACATGTATTTAACTATTTGCTTTTTTGTTACTGTAGAGGTTGACAGTATTATCAAAAGATTTTGTTGTGGCCCAAACCATGAGAAAGTCAAGAGATCATAAAAAACAAATATTTTTTGGACGTATAAACATATCAGATTAATGGCACACACTCTCCTGTTAGCTTCCCCTTCTGGACCCACTTCTGATTCGCATCTCAAGTTCGATATATGTTTTGAAGAGTGGGTGCAGCAGTGCATGTTATTTGCATCTTTGCATCCTTTTACGCCTGGGCCTTGATTTTCTGTGTACCTGAACAGTACCAGAATGTTGAAATTCATTGGATTTGATCAACTTGATACCCTTTCTAGTAAAATGGGCTTTTGCATTTTTAAATTTTTAGAGAATCCAGAAGAGAGAAACACTTCTCAAAGGATTGAGAGAGATTTACCGTTATAAGTAACAATGACTGTTTCACGAGTATCTTGAAATATTTTTATTACTAGTGTGGATTAATTTTCATATAAAAATCAATTTCAAGTGTAGAAATTTAGCACTTGTAAAAACATGACACGGTCCAATTTTTCAAAAGGATTTTCTTTAAATGCTAAAGTTACTACAGACATATAGGTAAAAAAAAAATCTCAAGATATGGATAAATGTATATTTATGGACTTTAAATCCATCAGCTCTTAAGCTATAATTCTTGCATCTGCATGGTCCTGTAGCAATGCAAGTGAGCTAAATCAGCATAAGCTTGACCCTGAATGAAGCAGAATTAAAGTTGGAGTGGATTTGCTATACTTGTCTCACTACAGAGTCATGTAAATGTGACAGTTGCATCGTATTAGCTTATATTGCTGTCCTTGGATATCGATACAATTGTTACACCTGTGTAACAAAAATCATTTGTAAGTCATGCAGATAGTAAAATGATAGGTCTGTGCAAAGCTTCAGTTGCTGATTTGATTCAGTGAAGATTTGGCCTGATTCGGTGGCCGAATATCTGAATCGAATCAGTAAATCCTTTAAACTCTCTGAATCAATTTGGATAGATTCAATGATTTGCCCATAGACACAGCTTTAAATGTTTTTTCGACGTATCTCAAGATACCAGGCGGCTCGTGAATGCTGAGATGCTGGGTGGATGGGGCATCCCATGGAAGCACAGTGGGGTCCCCAGCGCGCTTGGCAGCAGACCCAGAAGTGGACCAGAAGCACTTCCAGTCCACTTCCACATCTGCCGGGGGACTGCAGAGGACCCTTCCCTCCTGGCTTGGGGACTGGTGCCTCCTGGGTCTGTGGGGGCACCGAGGGTCTCCCTTTAGCCTATTGCTGAGCCTGGGATGTGGGGATGGTCCCCCATGTGTTCAGCAGCGGACGCAGAAGTGGACTGGAATAGCTTCTGGTCCACTTCCAGGTCCACCGCCGAGCATACACCGATGCTCCACCATCACAGCGTTCATGAGTTCTTGGTACTTTGAGGTATGTAGAAAAAACACTTAAAGCTGTGTCTATGGCCGAATTGCTGATTCTCTGAATCAGCATCAAATCTTCAGCTTTGGATTCAGCAGAATCGAATTGGGACAGTGATCCAAATCAACAAATCAAATCACTGCCCCTGATTTGGGCCAAATCTGAATTGAATATGGCCCATTTTGCACACCTCTGTAAAATGACATCCATCCAAACCTCATCAGCTTTTTGTACATTATTTTAAAATATTACTACATTATTTAATTTTAAAGTATTAACCTTTAACTGCACAAATGAATAGTTGTACGAGCATAATTGCCACCATATTTTGTTGTGCAAGAAATTTTTGTTTACTTTTTGTATTTGTAAAGGACTTTCCTGGACTGTTACTAATTACTTTGCTAGCTTTTCCCCAATTATAGATCTTCTGTCTAAGTAGTTGTATACTTTAAAGATGCATTCAAAATTGGTACAGTAGCCCTAAAACTAGTGTATGTTGCCACAGCTTTGAGTAATTTGATGTTCATCTGGGAGGGAGTTACTTTCAATGTTCTTTTAATGTATTTTTTATACTGGTAGGAGTTTCTAGGTAAGACATTTATCTAAGTAGGATAAAATAAAAATATGGACTGTGCCCAATTAGTGATAAACACCATAAATCACCTTAATAACTGAAATTTGATATAAAAGCTGTTGACTTCAGTAAAGTTGCACTGATTTGCAGTAACTGATGAGGTGATCTATAGTTTTCTTCTCAAAACCTGACAGGGATTGTTAGTTCAGGACTAAAAATTATGGTATATAAAAAAAGACTGTCAAAATGGTCATTCACACAAAAAGATTTGTATATGATAGAAAAATAAATGCCAATATTATCTGGCATTTTGTGTTTGAACTTAGGATAACCAGCCTTAAAAGAAGGAAACATGGTACATTCAGAAACAAAATTATAGTACTACACCTATTAACAATGGCAGTATTAGGTAAATGATTCATTGTTTTATCTACCTACTATGACCTTCCTGTTAAAACTGTGTCTTAGGCAATTGAGCAAGATGAGTAATGGCACCCATGTAGAAATAATTATGATTTGTCACAGCGATCAAATCTTTATGACACACCTTTTGTTACAGTACTATTTCCTTTACAATGTACTTGATGCAAAGGATTAAATCAGGGTACCAGCCAGAAGAAAGTAGATTTGAACCTCAAAGAAATCAAAAGAAGGTTTAGTAACAGTTGGAATTTAAATGATGTGTTGTAGGTTTTCTAGGTGCCTTTTTTTTAAATAAGATGCTTTGGCTGAAGGATGAAGTGAGCACACTAACATTTTGAAGTTAAAATAGAATTAAACACAATTTTTAGTTGCTTTTCAAAGTAATTAAAAATGAATACACACTATTTTAATAATGCTTGTGGAATAATACCTGCAGTAGGTAAAGAAAGTTTTCTACCGTCAAATCTTGTTCAGATCAATCTTTGCATAAAGTCAGGTCAAAAAGATAATAAAAGATAATCTATAACAGAAATTTAGGGCCATATTCTGAGATATATTAGCATCCCATTCTTCCCCCTAATATCAATAGGAGCTGTAGATACTTAGTATTCCTCCAGAGTAGGAAACACAAACAAGATTTGTGTTGTTGAGTGTAGGTTGTCTTTTATTTTACGTAGATGTGAATCTACTATTCTATTTCTTTGTCCTGTAGGATCCAATCCTTGTTATTCTCATGTTCAATGGGAATTTCCCATTCTCTTCAATGGAATGAGATTGAGCCTGTAAAATGTAACATGCTGTTTGATGTTATATTTCATGTTGTTTTGTTTAAATTATTAAAACACCCATTTTTAAAAGACAGTTTGTGATTTAGACTTGCCCAGCCATATTTCAAAATACAGATAATAAAACTGCCAGTTGCACAAGTGAAATAATAGTACTCTGAAGCCTTTTACTTTCTTGTTACAGCTTCTTTTCTAAGCTTACAGTGTCTCTCCAGCCTCCTCTAAGCACAGAGCAAACCTGCCTTCTTTCAGGCTCTCTGAGGTACTTTTACATGCTTTCTTTCCTTATTTGTCATTAAGTAAACAGAACTTAGCTATACTTCATGTGTTTGGTCACCAGCTTGGAGTTGCTTCAGCATAAAAACAAACAGAATTGGAGTAAAAAAGAAAAGTACAGTACATGTGTAAAACAAAAGACCTTTTCTACCACAAGCAGTAGGTCATGCTGTAGGGACAAAAAGGACCCATCTGTTTTTTATTTCATAGTAAAATAAACCTTATTATAAAATGTTGCTGTACTTTTGTTTTCTGTTTCAACATCAGTTAATGTTGAAACAGAAAATAAAGATCTCTCTTTCAACATCAGTTAATAGGTTCAGTACTCATTAATTTTCCATCAATAACTTATATCTGCAAATTCAAGCTCTAGGCTCATGTTAATTTTGCCATGAGAATGAAACACAGCGGACTTTCATCTCTTTCTGCCATTTTGAGAGAGAGAGTATTTAAGTAATCTACTTTCAGTTGCAGACACTGCCACCACTGTTTAGTGTGAAATTAAAATAGAATTAAG
Source organism: Crocodylus porosus (assembly GCF_001723895.1). NCBI lineage: Eukaryota > Metazoa > Chordata > Crocodylia > Crocodylidae > Crocodylus > Crocodylus porosus. The sequence goes on along the minus strand of NW_017728906.1, from coordinate 70,379,501 downwards.
CTAACTGATAAATTCTGCAAAAGAGACCTCCTCCTTTAATTCACACACATTGTAGAAGAAATTATTCTAGCACATTTGGATATGCCATCTATATTAGAGTTTATCAGATTTCCTGTATATTCAGATATGCCATGTACGTTGTAGAGCCTCAGGTTAGTTCAAGGTTATGTCACATTGCATGTCACAACATAACCTAATATAGTCTGATGGTGCACTTTGATTCATCAGATTACATTATAAATACAAAAGAAACAAGTATTACTTAAAGCAGGTTGGAACAGTTAGTTGGTCTTTTATGGCCAATGTAACCTTGGTTTCCAAGCTTCCTAATACATGTAGAGTGATTCACAGAAGGAAATAAGACAGTAGCTGGCTAATGAATTTATTTTCTTTGTAGACAAGCTGATATACGGACCCCAGAAGACAGTCCAGGAGGACAAAAGGCTCAATTAGACCAAAGTTCAGGACACAAATGGAAGGCATCTACTAGACAGTTTAACACAAGAGAGCCTACTGCTTTGTCTCAGGAGAGCAGGGGGAGGTCAGGAACATTGCCCAGTGATTACAGATACTCGCAGGAAAATGTGATAAAGAACCATAAGGATTGCAGCTTGCCTCTTCTCCCTGGTTCTGAGGTGCAGACATCAAATGCAAGAAGCCACTCCTGTCTCCCTCAAGGCAAAGGAGAAGAAAATCAGAGGATAGAGCCAACATCGCTAAATAAGAAACGTGGACCTGCCCCTCAAAGGCCTCCCCCACCAAAACGAGATAACAAACACAGGCATCAGGACCATTCCACCTCATTGCTTGGTACCTCTTCAGAGTCTTTGCTGACGGTACCCAGCAGGCCCATTCAATCCTTTTCCCCTAGTTCTGGTGAGGTGTTTACGGGTCACTCATCTTTATCTCAGAGTCCTGCAACATTAAATGGAAAACTAAGAAGTGCTCACTCACAGGAACTCCAGCAAGCATTGTCCACAGAGAATGTTTATCAGCACTTAGAAGAGAAGACTCACCTTAAATCTGAAGCTGCATTATCTTTGAAGTATCGCTATCTTCAGAGACCCAGAATGGAGACATCAAGGTCACCCTCGCCTCAGTTTGCACCGCAGAAGTTGACCGATAAGCCTCCTGTATCTGTGCTAGATGAGAATCCAACAAGGTATTGTGACATTATGGTATTGTAGCAATTATAATCTTTTCCCCTATATTAAAGTACATTGTTATTTGGGAATTGCTTTCAGCAAAGAGGTAAGAACAATCTTTTTAGGTTCATGCAAAGTTGCCCTTTCTGGTCTGTCTCATTAGGGAATGTGTGCTTTGAGGCAATAGTAAGTGCAACAAAGACTTTTACTAATTTGAAACTTCCAGTTAACTCTGTTACATTACTTCAGCTGATCTCTTGTTTCTTCTGGAAAACCTGTAGATAGAGGTGCTGCTGTGTTTTAATATCTACTGGCCAATTAGAAACAAGAATATCTTTTTTTAAATGAAAGAAAAGGCCTTTTCTTTTTTTTTACAGAAATCAACTAAGTGAGATTTTTTTTCTGAGCCATGGGTGGTTTCTGATCCATTACAGGCAGAGAACTAAAAAATTATTTTGAAAGAAAATGACATCTATTTTGATGGCATCCATAACAAAACCTCATGTTGAAGTATGCTGCCTGCTTATGCTTGTTATTAAGTGGCATTGGCTACAGAGTCAGTTGTAATGTAAGCCCTTCCTATTTTAGTGTATATTGTCTGTGTCTGATGGTCAAATAGATTTTAAGTTACGTTGTATTCTAGGTGGGTGGCATCCAACTCCCAGCTGTTTTCCTATAGGATTATAACATGCTCCAGGAGGTATAGGAATATCTTTTTCATTAAACACTTAATTTGATGTTATAATTCAGGAATGAAAGAAGAAATAAATGATTCTTACTCAATGAATTGTGAGGTTGCTATGCTGAGCAAGAAAGACATGAGTTTTCTTTAAAGGTAAACACTATTTTTTCAGTTTTATCCATGAGGTATTTTGTGTATGCAAGCTCAGTTGTTTTCCAAAGGAGTCATACAGATTTAACCATGCTATCTTCAGTTTTTTCAAGTTTAAAAAAAAATGATATTCTGAGGGTTGGAGTGGGTTGGAGTGTTATAGCCACAGTGGCCCAGCAAATACATGAGAAGCAACGTTTTTTGGTGACATGTCTTTTAATGGACCAACTTTATAGTTGGGAGAGATATTAGACAAGCTTTTGAATGTTAAGAACCCTTTTTCAGGTCTGGAAAGAAGCAGATACAGTCTAAGCTAAATTATAGATGAAAAAATGATTTAACTCCAAATGAAAACAGTCACTTAAAGGACCAGAGGAGATTTGTAAACTGGGAGCCAAAGAGAATTTGATGGGAGTATCTTCAAAACCAGAGAAATGCAGCTGAACAGATAACATAAATCTGTAGAAGAACAGGGGGAAAGGGTGGTTGTTATCTGTGGAGTGTAGCGAGGCTAGCAGAGATAGCAGGTAGCTTGTAAAGAGCTATAAAGCCATTGTCTGTATTTAGTCCATGGTTTTCACTGTTCAGTAAGGTTATGGATTTTTTTCAAGGCTTGCCTTTATAAAGGTGTTTTGTAGAGTTCCCTTGAGTACAAGGACTGTAAGGAGTGGTTGTTCTGTCCAAATCACCTAGTGGTGATTGTGTATTTCTCTCCCTCATCATTTTTCTGTGAGTCTCTTCTGGAGCATCGTGGTTGTTTTGTCTCATCCACATCATTTCTGTGAGGACGTTCTGTGATAGACATGTACAGAATTTGTTGGTTCTAGTGGCTTCATTTTGGGAGGGGGTGGTGATTGTGGTGCTGAGATGCGTTGACAGGTTTTGCATTTAAGATGAGATATTTTGAAAACAGTACAGGATTTTAGTGGCACGTCTTTTAATAATACTTTAAAAATCTCACCAAAGATAGTCTAGATATGTATGTACACAAATTGTTATTCTTGTAAATACTTGCCTAGTGAAACAGCTAGTGTAACTCGTAAGGGAAATGTAGACAGTGACACCATGCTCTTTGTTATTTCATGTAAATGGAATGCAATGAGTAGATTGGCATTAATACATTTACTCTGATATTTGAACAATTGTGTTTGAAACTTTTTCTGATTCCTTGCATGATGGTTTTCAGATGCATCTCATCCTGTCTGATCATTAACATGCAACTGGTTGCTCTTCTCTGAGATTGTACATCTTGCTGATGACAAGGTGTTGTAGGTAAACATCCCTGCCCCATTGTAGTTGGGATTTTGTTGTGTGAGGAAATAAAACACTTGTATTATATATTCTTCAAAACAACCCCCCCTGCAATCATTAGTACATGCGGAAATTTAATCTGGAATTGTATGGCCATTTTTCTAGTGCACCAACACACAATGTGAGAACGTTCATGGCCAAGTTCATGCAGGTTCACAGATTGCAGTCAGACTGAACCATGAGATCAGCTCATCTAGCCTCTTTGCAGGCCATAATGTTCCTTCAGTTTTCCCAGCATTGAGCCAACTGACTCCTGTGCCCTTGAATTATTTTCCTTCATAAGTCTGCAATACACACTTAAACATAGTTAAAAGTTTCCATGGGGATTTCAATACCCAGCTTTCACTAATTTTAATGACAACTAGGTGACCAAATCCCTAAGGGATTAAATCTCAGTATTTAAAATCAGTTGTATGCACCCCACACTGTATTTCAGTGCAAAGAAGAACAAGGGTGAAAAGTTGAATTTGGGTGGATTATGTAGTGATAAGGGAAAGGCTCTTTTCCTTGTGTGTACATCTTAGTTGCTAACAAATGTAGAATTTTTTGTAAAAAGGGTATTATTTAGGGTACAGGAAGGCCTTAACTGGACTCGATTCAGAATCAGTTTTCACCTGAAGCCTTTATGTAGGTATGTATGCTAATTATCCTGCTAATGAGCACCAACATTTCTGTTAGATTGGGATGCAAGAAGAAGAGGTCAGGAATCTTTGTTGTGACAGACAGGCTCTCTTTTGAGACGCACTGAACAGAACTATCTCTCTGTAGATTTTACCAAGTCCGTAGAATGGGTGTGAGAAATGACATGTGATACCAAGGTGGTATTTGAAAGCGATTGGAGAAGAAGATAAAGAAGCTTTCATCACATGAGCTTCTCAAGATACCAAGGGCGTGCTGTACCCTTTCCATGACATACATGAAAACACTGCCAAAAACAAGTTGTACTCAACTGCATCTCTGCTGCCTGTACCAGTCCCTTCACTTCCTTCTTTCTGGGATTGCCACACTGCATGAAGATCCAGCTCTAGCTCCCAGCCACCTTCCACCCACTCCATCCACCTGCAGAGGCTGTTCATCACACCAGGAGGCTAGGAGTCAATGCAAGGCAGCTAGGAGCTGGAGCATAAGCTCCATGCACTGCGCAGAAGGCACTGGGCTGAAGCTTCCTGCCCACCCACTCGGGGTGGTGTGGCAGGGGCAGGAGCAGCCGCAGCAGCTGGAGGCAAGGGAGGCAGAACAATCTCAATGGCCCTGGCCAGTGTTTAGCTTCTGGTGTAGCTACAGCTGGCTGGGTGCTGCACAGTGGTGGACAGAGGGCATGGCAGTAGCTGCAAGCACACAAGCCCCTATGACAGGCAGCTGCTGGGCTCTGGGCCTGCCGGCACTTCCAAGCCATCCTGGGTAGCCACAAGCATGATTAACACGTCCCATGTGACCAGTCAAATGGTCAAGGCGCCCACCCACAGCTGCAGCTATGTTACCTCCACGCCATTGCCCAGCCAGCTGCCCATAGAGGTGCAGCTGGTTGGGAAGCACCCCACCCCTGTGGCCCAGCCCTACCAGGCTCTTCCCAGTCAGCTGTGGCTCCATGACAGCCTGGCCTGGCCTGGGTGCAGGGAGCCAGGAGCAATCCAGCCACACATCTCCCATGGCCTGAGCCCAAACTGCAGCCTGCTGGGAAGGGCCCTGCCCCCACAGCCCATCCTGGGCCAGTTTTTCCACACCAGCCCTCAGCAGTACCTATGAGCTAGCCTGGCTCAGCTCGCCAGCCCCAGCCATAGGCATGGCAGGCAGATGGCAGGGCCATGCTAGCTGGCCAGTGGTAAAGGGAGTGTTAACCTGACAGGGGCTGCTTCGCTCAGCCAGGCAGACCCTGGCTGAAGCCCCCAGACGAAGAGGGGAGGGAGAGGAGAATAAGCCCCCTCCATGCCCCCTTAGCCTTAGGGGGCCATGCTTGGCCACCTACCCACCACTGCTCCACTAGAAAGCAAGGGGTGGGGCTAGTCCTGCTTTAGGGAACAGGCAGCACAGACCAGCCCAGGGCTGAAAAGCATTCTGGGGGGACTGTGGTTTAACTTAAACCAGGAAGGGGTCTGGGACAGAAATTCCATAAACTGGTTTGACTCAAATCAGTTAAGTCTGATACTACATTCAACCAGGTTTACCTTAAACCATTTTTGGCCATTTTGAAACTGGTTTATGTGCACTGAACTTATGTTCTGTTACAGGTTTAAACTAGTTTCCCATCACTTAAACTGGTTTATCTGTAACTTCTGTCCCTGGCCCTGCCTAACAGCAGCGGCGCTGGAAGCGGAGGCTATGGACAGGGGTGGGATGCCTACAGTGAATTTTCAGGTGGCTGTAGCCCACCTCCCAGACCTCTCCCAGCTCTGCTGCTGCCCACCTTGAGCTCATCCCTGACCCAACCCCCTGCCAGGAAGAGCTTGGCACCTCCCCAGCCCACAGCAGCAGCCCACCAGGGCTACACAAGGTGGGCACAAAGATCCAAGGGCACAAGTATCCCTTGCCTCCCCTGGAGTGCATGCAGTAGCAGGAGCAGCCCCCCAGACAAGCTGTTCACAGGTCTGTCCCCTGCTCTACCCTGGCTGTGCAGCACCTGCCCCAGCCCCACTCCCTCCCTCCCCCCAGGAGCCTCACACCTCCCCAGCCCACAGCAGCAGCCCACCAGGGCTACACAAGGTGGGCACAAAGATCCAAGGGCACAAGTATCCCTTGCCTCCCCTGGAGTGCA
>NW_017728906.1:70349025-70373361 GCF_001723895.1 Crocodylus porosus | reverse complement strand
TGGTCACAGGGCACCACGATGAGTGACTGCCATCAATTACCCAGCCAGCGGATCGTGGTGGAGCCAAGGCCACAACTGGGCAGTTTGGCCAAGAGGTGATCATGGGATACCAGATCAGAAGCTTGGTAGAGAGGTGAGAGAATGTGCATAATACAAAGTCTTTGCATCCATAAGAACAAAATATACTTACTAATATATACACTGTATTGCAGCGGGAATAGTAGTCCAATATATATTTTTTCTTGTTCATCATGAAAATACATAAAATTCTTTGTAGCAAAACAGCTGTAGCCTCTCTCTTAGCCACTAATCTGAAAGAAAGAAAGAAAGCCATCAGAAACAAGATACTTCAGCTAGTAGGCTGTGGTCCTTTGGCTTCAGTATACCTTCCAAACCCACAACGTTACAACAATAATTTTAAATGTTCTCTAAACTTGAAACCACCCTGTCTTTAATCTTAGGCTGTGCATACTGCACAAATGTGCTTGTCGTAGTTTTCAACATGTTCTAATTTAGAATCTAAATTCTCTTTTTACAGAAAAGCCATTTTCTTGATTTGAATATCTTGTTTTAAGCATAGGTTGGTCATTGGTCTGTCAAAGGTTCCCTGCTATAAGCTGCCTCTTACAAAGCAGTGTAGAATTATGTACAAAATTCTTTAAGTAGTTGAGTTTCCCCGTCCTTTATTCTTTCCCTATTATAAATGTTTCTTGCAGTGAAGTTAAATCAGTTCTATTTATGAAACTTCTGTATTTTATATCATTAAAAGAAATCTTTTGTAAGCTTTGTAGGCTTCAGCTTAGTTCTAATGGTACTCTGTCTCAGCTTACAGAAAAGTTTTGTGTAGAGTGATGCTGATAAGCAAGTAAAATATGCACTTATTTTAGATAAGTAAAATAATATATTAATTTTAAATTGCATGAAAAAAGCAAATCCATAAACTTGGGTTTCAGAACTTTTTCCATTGTACAGCTCATTTATTAATAAATAGTTCTTTTGGTATGCAGACTTCTTCCCAATTTGTGGTTAAGAATCAGGAGGAAAAGCTCTTGCTTGCATTTGAAACAATTAATGTTCTCCTCTTGTTGCAGAATCGAGAGAGTAATAGATAACAACACCACTGTAAAAATGGTTCCCATCAAGATAGTTCATTCTGAGAGCAGTGCAGAGAAGGAGAGTCGACAGAACCTCACAACTACCATGGAGCCTCCTGCCTTGCCTAGTGGTTTGGAGAAGGACCAAATTAAAACACTTAGCACTTCTGAGCAGTCATACTCACGCTTCTGTGCTTACACAAGGCAAAGTGTTGAACCGGAGCATGAGAGCAGAACCAAACTGCCTGATACCCAACCAGCTGAAGCATTTGGAAACAACGTGAAGGGCAGTGATGCTGCTGTTCCTGCAGTCAGTTATGTGAAAGCTAAAGAGAAGACCTTGGAAGACTGGAAATCGGAGGAACTAGCCAGAGAAATTGTGGGCAAAGATAAATCTTTAGCAGATATTTTAGATCCCAATGTGAAAATAAAAACTACGATGGATTTAATGGTAGGGATCTTCCCTAAGGATGAACATCTCTTAGAGGAAGCTCAGCAGCGCAGGAAGCTCCTTCCAAAAGTTCCATCCCCAAAACTTGCAGAGGAGAAGTGAGTAGAGTTTTTTCCATAATCCAGCAACCTTTTCCTTGTTGCTGCCCAACTGTTCCCTAAACCAGTGGTTCTCAATCTTTTCTCAAGGCAGCCCTCCAGAACTTTTCTGAATTTAGTGGCACTCTGTTTCAAAAGCTAATGTATGTGGTACAGTGCATTTAAAAAAAAGAGAGAAAGGAAAGGAAAAAAAAGACTGGAAATACGTTTTTAAACAAACTGGAAAAACATGCATGAATAGCCATAACATTGCAATAATGAAACGTAAGAGAGACTTGAGCTGGGCTGTCACCCCCTCTTCCTGCAGCCACTTCCATCTCTGGCCTCACAGGCCCCGATGGAATCAGGTGGTGCTGACAACTCCCTTTTGTACACACTCACTCACATGGGCAGTAGAGCTCCCTTGTAGCATGGGCTTGTGTGTGCATATACACAGACACACAGTGCCCTGCCCAGTTTGCTTAGAAGTTTACTAGTTACCATATTTACTCAAATATAGGATGAGGTTCCCCGCCCTCCATCAACTTTGTGGGGGGAGCCCCTTGTCTTGTATTTGCATACAAGGAAAGTTCACTAAATACATTCTGTGATTAAATTACTGCAACATGCGCTCAGTAATGGAAAACAATGATAAAGCTGATTAAATGCAGCCAACATTGAGTATGACTATAAAACACATGCTCCATATGGTGCAAGCATACTCTTGGGAACCTACCACAAAGATTGGTTAGTGTAACCACTGTAAGTGAGATCTATATTAGTGCCCATTGTGCTTAGTCCCACTCAGCACTGACTCCCTTTCATGTCATCGTAAGCCCCCACATTGAATACATTTCAATTTTCTCTTCACTCCCATAGCTCAGCTGTGCCTTTCTTTCCCATTTGCAATGATTTCTGTTTCTTCGCCAGCCTTAGATGTCTGGCAAACATCACCAAGCAGAGCCCCAAACAGTTCAGCCAGAATCCCTCTGTCACCCCCTCAGACTGTCATGGGATAGAGATGGATTGGGTTGCCCTGTGCCTCACTGTATATAAATTTTTGCAGGATCCTAGGACTCATTATAAAAGCACCCAGTTTTGATCATGAGTGGGTGGCCAATTAACACATGGAACCTTTGTGGGGGGTATCTGGAGTACATACACATACTGAGCTCTGGGGTCACCATGGCTTGAAACGCTGTTGTTTCTGTTGGGACCCAGACCAATGAATTGTATGGTAAATCATGAGCCTTTTGGCTTTGGACTAATATCATGCATAGTTTGTACTGTTCCCTGTTATCTGGCTTTCTACTATCTGGAACACTACTAACCAGAATTTCCAGCTGAGTGGCCAGACGCAGTGAGGGGGAAAAGCTTGCATGCTGCCCCCACTCTGTACGCAGCTGCTGTTACCCCTTCCCGGCCCCCCCCCCCTGCGTGCAGCCACCACCACCACCTCTTCCCACTTGCTCCATGTCTGTCTGGAGACCCATACTCCTTAGCTAACTGGCATTTTTAGATACCCAGCACCCACATTCCCTACTCAGGTTAGCTAACGGGTATTTTACTATATGTATGAGGTTTGATCAAAAAGTTCTAAGACTTGATGTTCGGGGTGTTGTTCATCAGGAATTTGTACCGATTGGTCAATCAATCAGTCAGGCCTTCTATAAAGAGGCTTTGATTTGATTGAGGGATAAAGTTAGAAGAAACCACTGCGAGCTGTGTGAAAATGGTTGATGGTTTCTGCACCATGACAACATTTCTTCACACACTGCTGTCTCCATTCAAGAATTTTTGGCTGTAAAAAAACATTCCTGTGATACCACACCCTCCATATTCACCTGACCTTGCCCCATGTGACTTTTTTTATGTTCCCGAAAATCAAAATGAAGTTAGAAGGAAGGAGATTTGATGACATCCCAACCATCTCTAAGAATGTGAAAGCAGAACTCAAGAAACTCACAGCTGAAAACTTCCGGCATTGCTTCCGAAAGTGGCAGGAACGTTGGGATAAGTGCATATCATCTGGGCGAGATTACTTTGAAGGGGACAGCTCATAAAAATGTTGTTTGTACACTGTTCTTTAAAATAAAGGCTGAGTCTTAGAACTTTTTGATCACCCCTCTTACAAGTTGGTACAAAAGTGCTACTTAAAATGTTTATGGAGTACCTGTGCTAAAACTTGCATCAGTTTCAAGAAGTGAAATGTATTAGTTCTGGATGAGTTTAAGTCTATGCTTAACTATAGTAATTTCCCTGTATGCAGGTTACTACAGGTATGTTTATTCTTAGGCCATTGTTTTCAAATTCACTTCTCACTTCCATATACTAAGGGAGAGAAGTGTCTGACGGTAAGGAAGGGTAGAAGGGGCTGCAGAGGAAAGAAGTTGGGGTGGCAGAAGGCAAGGAGGCTACCTGATGCCCCCCCCCCCCCAATTTATTGTTCCTGGTGTAACAGTGGGAGGGGGGGGACAAATTCAAAGCAAACCTCCAATAATTAGATTCTATACCTAGAAAATAATAACAAATGTATAATTTTCCATATATAGAATCTAATTATTGTGAGGGTCATCTTCTATTAGAGTATATATGGTATTTTACTCTAAACATGTTCATGTAATGCATCTTGAAAATCTAGTGCTTTAATACTTGCCTTTGTTGATAACTTTTTTGACTTCAGTGTAGCAATGCCACTTTCTTCATACATTTGACCCTGCATTGTTTCCCGAGTTATCTTTTTTTTTCCATTAACCTCCCCATTTACTTGACAAAATGATAAGTTTCAAAGAATGCTTTTTCTTTTTCAGTGATCACATTGTCAGGCAGTTATTTGAAGTTTTGATTTTTTACCAGGAAAGAGGAGCAGAACGTGCCTTCTGCCATCTCCCTGACAACCAGTTCCACTTACTACAGTACATCTGCACCCAAGGCAGAGTTGCTGATTAAAATGAAGGATATGCAGGAGCAACAGCAACAGCAGCAGAGTGAGGAGGATTCTGAAGATGAGCTGGATCATGACTTGTCAGAAAAAAAGGTAACAAAATATTTTGCAGTTGAATTTTATATAATAGGATTTACAAACCTACAGTTTTGTAGCTAAATCCGTAGTTTAGACGAGTGGTTCTCAACCTTTTTTGTACCAGGACCCAGTTATAAACATTGATGGCCAGTGCCCTGACTTCTGACCTGCTGACCTCCCCCACTCGCCCAGGTCCCAACCACCCCAACGTCACTATGCAACCATCAAGGGAAAAGCCACAGTTTCCCACATTTTTCTCCTTTAAAGGAGAATCCATTTTTAAAGTTTGTTTGTGAACCTTTCTTGCAACCCACTTTTGGGTTGCAACCCACGGGTTGAGAAACACTGGTTTAGACCTCTCCTTTAGGATGCTTGCTTTAAGCCATGGGGAGCTTCTGATTGTTTGGGGTTGTTGAAAATATCAGGCCACTTTTTAGTTGTCCCCTAGTGACTTAGGAACCTAAAGTAAGATGCTCTTTTTTTTAATAGAAGTATGTGCATGCGTGTACCTGTGTGTCTGTGCATGTGCACCCCAAAATCCTTTGAAAATTATGGCTTCGAGAGCTGCTCCATACTTCTGAAAAATTAAACCATTGTTCAGCTTTCAGTGGTCATTAAATAAACAGACTTGTAGCATTGGTTTGAACCTAGATACAGAGTTCAGTAGGTACTGTGTTAAGCTCAGTGACTACCACTAACCACAGTCCTCTGCAGCACTTCCTTATGGTGTTCTGACACCGTATTTCGGTCCAGGAATCCTGTCTGGTGTGGTAATTCTGTGGTTTATGAAAGTATCAGTGGAACTATGTTGATATCATCAAGTTCATTTTGTTTGAGATTTGGCACAAACAGATTTTAACCTTCCTTCCTATTACTGAGAAATTGGGCAAGAAAGCTGCGCCTTTAGCTTTCTTTTTCTCCAGGGTGATCTAATTTAACTCTATTTACTAAGGTATCAATACAAGGGACAGTATAGCCTTTCAATTAGCATAACCATCAACTTCCAGTGTGCACTTAGTGATCAAAACTGGTAGAAATGTCTTTAACTGGCATAAAAAGAGGATCCTTTTTTAAGAAAGAGAGATTTCTTGAGGCTGACAAGCAATTTATTTTTCTCATAACTGTCTAATTATTAGACACTGCAGTTTGAAGTATTTTTTACTAGAGTAGAGAGAGGCTGTAATTATTCTTGCAACACTTTACGTGGTCTATGTAATAGTGAAGCAAAATCAGTGTTTTTAGTTTGTTTTTTATTGAATTTTAATTAAAATTCTAGCCATTTTGACTAGAAAAATGCAAAAGTTAGAAAATAAGGCCTTTTGCACTGGCTCAATCAGTCAACCACGATGCACAGTTTTTCAAGCCCAAATGTTCTTTTGGGCTTACATATGCCGTACACACACACGTGTTCACACATACACCCCAGTAAAAACAAATTATGTAAATATAAATATGGCCAGTGACATAAAATTAAAGAAGGAAAGCTTTTAGGTCTTGCAAGCTTGAAAGTTCCCTTTTTTGTTGTTCTCTGAAGAGAAACACTATGTATTTGAGACCTTGTTCTTGATTCCTGGAATAATACCAGTTCTCATACAGGAAATCACCATTTTAATTAAAGCTCAGATTAATGATTCTGGATTTTCCAGGATGTTCTTAAACTTACCATTCTATTTATTGCACTGATGAAGTCAATGCAGCAATGCACTGGTTGTCCTCATTATTTTTCTTAAGCTTCTAAAATGGTGCTGTGCACTTCGAACGGGTGTGAGAATGTTATACAGAGAAATTGGAGCAAGTGCATTTTACATGATTTTAGACAATCATAATGGAGAAAATGCTGGGATGATGTAAATACATTATATACTGAGCTGAAGTAGGATTACCACAAATGAATGGATTTGAACAGATGCAGCAGGACATGACAGGGGACTTTGATGTATTACTATATTTGAAAAGCCTATTCATGATGCACAAAATGTTTTGTGGGCAACTGCTAGCAACTTCTGAAGAATCTAACCTTTCATTTTAGAAAAAATAAGCACCCATGTGTGATCCTGGTTCCTTTCTCCTCAAGTCCTTAAGGAATAATTAATACTAAAAATAGATGGATTCTCCTCTTGCTCACTGCTTTTTGTAAGTTAGTTGTAAGGTTAATTGATGTATTATTACAAAAATAGGTGCATTAATGTTTTTAGGGATGTAAGGGTGAACTAAGATTGTACTTGGGTACCCAGTAAGTAGAACAGAAGCTGGCCCTAAGTTTCTAGCCTTTTCAGACATGAATCTGATATGAAATCCCCTCCCCTGACCCTATTTTCTGCCCTTTTTCTTCCTGGTTCCCTACCGTTTCCTTTTTATTTATAGTCTCTTTTTTACATTACTATTACCACTTGTAGTGTTTTCCTTTTGGCCTTTTTTGCCCCATGTTTTTTCTTTGCGCTCCCTTCCCTGCTTTACCTTTTGCTTTTCTAATTTCTGCCATTTTCACTGACATCCTGTCACATTTTTAGCTTCTCTCACTCCAAATTTCCTGATCTCCAACTATTCCCTTTTTCACAGACAGCCTCTTTTCCACCTTGTATTTTATCACAGTTGTCTCCCTCTGACCCTTTTTTTTCTTTCCCCCTGCTCTCTTCTCCCTCCCCTCCCCTGCTTTACCTTTTGTCTTGCTTATCTCTACCCATTTACGTTTTCACTGACATCCTACTACACTTTTAGCTTCTCTCATTCCTTGGAGTCTCAGACCAGCATATACTCCATATGCCTGATGAAGGGTGGCTGCACCCAAAAGCTTGCTAAGAACTTTTTTCCAACTATTCAGCTGGTCTAATAAAATATACCACATCTAACCAAAGAACCTTGCCTGCCTATGTCCTTAGACCATCACGGTTACAACCAAAAACTCAGCAATATTGACCTCAAACATTTTAGCAGAACACAGTTGGCAAGCTTCCTGGCTTTGTGCATTTTTGGTGGAAAACAAGATTTTTGCCTTCATATTGTCACTCTAGAACATTTGGCAAGCTACAAACATTTATTTTTGGCAGGGGAAACCGTAGCACAGCTGCAGAACTGCAAAGCTATGATAAAGGCACAGAATACAGCCATGTGTCAGATGCTAAAACAGTAAGGTCATTAAATTTGCATGTCATCCTAAGAAATGAGTGCAGCAGGCTGACCCAGTTAATCCAAATCAAACCCTCTTTGTATTTAGATAAAAAAAGAAATCTGTCAGATTAATCAGAAAGTAGAGCATGCATCTATAAAACTGCTTACTAACTTAATCTTTTGGACACCCAAACAGATAACGTGAATCCTTATTGACCTGCCTTGAGTTTATCAAATAAAAAAAAAAGCGAACCAGCCCAGATAATCGGAATATTTCAATTCATACCTTCAAAAAAACTCGGTAATATTTTCAACATACAATTGGCCCTGGCAGGGTGGCTGAGTTGTATGAATTTCCTGAACTAAGCTGTTGACATCAGTACATGCCTGTATGCTGTGCCTATACTGCCTGGCATTGCCCACCTCCCCACCCCCAAGCAAAATAAGGGGCTTTTATGCCTATGTTGACAAATAACTTTGTCTTGGATTCAAGTAAATCCAGTCATATTTATGAAACACTTGTCAACAAAGCACCAGACACACACATGTAGAGCCAAACACATTAAAGGTGCTTCTGCCTCACTTCTCTGGTCTGTCCTGGTAGAGAAGCTCCCCGGTACATGTTGCCCACTTCCCCCACTTACACCAGACCCAGAAATGTGGTGCTAAAGCTGCCCCCTGGTTTTCCTAAGTGGATGCTCTCAATAGCCTGGAGACTGAGGTCTCGAGAGCAGCTGCAGAGGGCCAACCTGCAGTATGATTGTACTGTGTTTTGTTGGTTGGGTGCATGCAAGCAGCAGCAGTTGAGCAGGGTGTCCTTGGGAGAGTTCCTGCTGGGAGATGTTAAAAATGTGTGATGTAAACATGTTTTAGGGTAAAACAGCAGACCTGGTTTCAGGTCCTAGTGACTCACTGAATGACCTGAAGCAGTGGTCCTCAGCCTTCACTGGCCCTTAGGCAACAGTACTGAGCTGCAGGCAGTGTCCTACTCTATTCATTCTGTCCACCAAAGTTTTAACTTTTTCAAAACTTTAGTTTAACTTATTAGTTTCCTGTGGCTGCAAAGAATAACAGAGGAATGTTGCCTATGAACTGTTGGTTGGGGAACACAGACATCCGAGAATATAGACATTTTTAACAGTTGTTTTAATATCAGAGGATGCTAAAAGAACCTTTTAGAACACAACTCTTCGTTGGCATGATTCTGTAGCAATACACAAGTGTAGCAAAACTGTTCCAACTTTAACCCTGTTTCGTTCTGGGTTAGAGCGGTCTGTCTGCATGTGCACTTGATGTGTGTTCCTGAGAAGTTCCCCTTTTTAAAGCAACTAAAATGCATTTGTGTCCATGTCTTTAGTTTTCCTTTCTATTTACAGTAATAGGAATAATACTTAGATGTTTTAGCGTTAATCAGTTTTTGGAGCTGACCAGAGATCCTCTGATAATGCTTCAATAGCACCTTCTTTTGATCATTAGTATTATTAAGGAAAAGAAGGGGGGAAGAATTAAATAGAATAAACAAAATACAGTAGTATAGTAAGCTCTGTGTTAGTATTATCCTTCTGTGTAAAACGCAGAAATTTATTCCCAGATTTTGTTTCTCCACCCTAAGAATCATTACACTTCAGAATATTCTGAGGATGGACTCTTGGGCTCAGTATTGTGCCAGTGATGTTGTCTAGCTAAACCTTTTATTGTCTTATGGAAAACAACAGGCTTTGAAAGCTGCTTAACAGAGAAGAAATAATGGTCACTAAAACTTCTGCTACAATAGTGGTTTGTCGCCATGTGCTGATTATGGGTAGCACAGATGAAAGTTCATCAGCATTCCAAACATACTTCTTATATCAGTAATGTCTAACAAGGCCCAAAAATAAGATACAACATGCAACATGAATGCATAAAATGTGTGTGGTTATGTGCAGAGTCATTCCTTAAGTATACAGAATTTCAGTACGCTATTTTTGGTATAAGTTTCAACAGCAGTGTTGCCCTGTGGGGTCAGGCCAACTCTCAGGGTCTCAATATGGCACTAGACAGGAGGGTGTGACACAAGTGCACATATACAAACACACACAAATCAATTAGGTGCATACACACACACACACTCAGGCACATACACATCCAAACCAGCCTAGGCACATGCATACCTATCGCCAATTCAAGCACATACACTATACACCCCAAAAGTTAGACAAATCAAGTGTCCATACCCGTACACTCAGTACACATACACAGATCACTAATTCGTATATCATGCACACAGTGACACACACACACACACTCACCAGTTTACATGCATACAACCTACCTACACATACACACAGGTAAGTTCCTAACTTGGATGGTACAGTGTGTATGTGTGTGCTTGGGGTACCTGGAATACTTGGGGGAAGGTTAAGGTGAGAGAGAGAGAGAGAGTTAGAGTGTAAGGAGTGAAAGTTGCCAGAACCAGGATTAGAACCAGTGGACTACAGAGAATCTGGCTGAGGAACTGAGGCTTGGGGTTACTTAAGGTAGACTGGGGCTGGAAGCTAAGGCAGACAGCTGAGATATTGGGCGCGGGGTGGCAGATAAGTGGTGGCAAGGAGGAAACAGCCAGGAAAGAGAGAGAAGCAGAAACCTGGGAGCTTGGGGCTGGAAACTGAGGCTGGCAGCTTAGAGATTTGGGGCGGGGGGGGGACAAATAAGTGGTGGCAAGGAGGAAACAATCAGGAAACAGACAAAAACCCAACTCAGGGTTTCAAAATAACAAGTTTATTAAACAGACAACACACTACACAGCCCCATGAAATTATTGGTTCACACAAGCACTCACAATGGCAGCAGGAGAAAGAGACTCAGTGGAAGGGCTGGAGTCCAGGTGGAGAAGAGAAGCAGAGTCCAAGTCCTTGGTTGAAGAGGGAGTGGGGGGTGCTGGCTACCTATCCAGGCTGGAAAGTGTTTTTTGTCCAGCAGGTGTTGTCCGGAGGGCGGTCACTGACAGGGCATCTGGGTGGATAAGTGGTGTGGCATGGTGCTGGTCCAGATGGAGAAGGTGTCCCAAGGAGTCAGTCTTCAGTACCCCTTTTATGGGGCAGACTACCTCTGCTCTCCTATGGGGAGGGCCTGTCCAGGCAAGGTCAGTCCTGCACCAGAGGGATCCAGGTGTTCTTACTGAGCATGTGCAGCCTGGCACAATGGTGGGTTGCCTCATCTTTTGTTGCTTGAATGCTGAGGGTGGTTCCAAGGGCTGGGTTGTTGGTCCAGGTATTGGTGTTGATGGTTCAGTCATTTGGAGGGAGCTATTTTTAGACCTCCTGCCATTGTCTCTCAAGCACCCTCATTCATCCCCACTCATTCAGGAACCAAGTTACGTAGGAGGGGTAGGTGTGAGTCATGTGTTACACAACCGGGCCTGGGGACAGGATGGAGACTTGACAAACAAAATGGAAACTTGACATGACTTATGCTAACTTACATATGTAGGCCTAAATCATATCATACCAGTAAAACAGTAAAAATCAATATAAACATAATAATTATACAATATAAAGAAGAAGAAAAAACAAAACAAATACAACTTGCTACCAAAATACAATGCTGAAGCTTATCCTATGTCTTAGCTCACTTATACTTACCTATAGGGAATAGAGAGGGAGAGACAAAGTCAGAAATGGTTGGGGAAGGGGAGGGAATGTATTTTAAAAAGAAAAACTGGGGGTTTTGCTACAGTAGAAGTGGAAGATGCCACGTGCCACTAATAAATCCTTGCCTCATTTTGTTCTCAACAGCAAGAGCTCATTGACAGCATCAGTAGGAAGCTACAGGTGCTGAGAGAAGCTAGAGAGACGCTTCTGGAAGACATCCAAGCCAACAATATGCTAGGGGAAGAGGTAGAAGCCATTGTGAAAGAAGTCTGCAAGCCAAATGAATTTGACAAGTTCAGGATGTTTATTGGGGACCTGGACAAAGTGGTCAACCTACTACTCTCCCTGTCAGGTCGTCTGGCCCGGGTAGAAAATGCCCTGAATAACCTGGATGAAAACACCTCCCCTGAAGAACGGGTAAGGCAGGGTGCAAAATATCAATAGTTTAATCATTGTATTTCAAGAGCTTCTGCAATAGGCTTTTTAAAATTTGATAGTTAAGTAGCAAAAAATGGGAGCTGTAGTGAGAGGATGGGGGGATTTCTTTATTGATGATTAAGCTTAAAGCCACTTCTGTTACATCTCACTAGTACTCTTACCCTTGCCCTAGCTTTAGAATCACTGGGCATTTACACACATGCCAGGAGGCTGCTCCAACACACTGTAAATCCAGCACATCGGAGCAGACTTGATTAATCGAGTCTGCTGGAGCGCGGAAATTAAGATGCTCTATCAGCCTCCAGCGTCACATGTATCAGTGTCCCCATGCTGAAAAATGGCAGTGGAGCGCTTTGAACTAAAGCTCATTGAATGCTGATACACTTGACAATCAGGCACTTATAATTAGCATGGCTTGCTAATTAAAGCGCCTTCCCCTCCCTCCCCGCAACCTCCTGGAACACATCTATAAACACCCATTCATTTCAAATGACTTAGCTTTAAAGCATGTATGCCACTTAGTGTTCAGGAGGGCAAGTTATTTAAAAGTATCGGCATCTCTTTTTCTCAATAATAGTAAATGGCAAGTGCTTTTGTGACTGAAAGGGAGCGATTTTATTATCAGTAGCTTCCTGTTTCCATGGGGAAAAAGCAAGTTAACAGTTACTTTCTGGTGCAATGATTTTGATGGTTTAAAAATGAGCAAGTTGTATTAGAGTTCTGGTGTCACACACTGCTCCAGGCAGATTACCTGTAACTATGAATAATTTGTGTTGTGGTAACCCTAGAACTCCTATGAGTGTTAGTGCCCATTACATTAGCCACTGTAAAGACAAGTAACAAAGAAGGTAGTTCCTTTCCTGAAAAGCTTACAAGCTAAACTTTGCACAGAATGATGGACTTTTAAATGTCATTATGCAGCTGAGGGAAACTTAGTTTGTCATGTTGATACCTAATCCTCTTGATTTTGATTCACCCTTCTAGGGCAAGACATGACATTTTTAGACCTTGTTAATGTGCTTCTTGGCTGTTTTCTCCCCACTACCACCAACAGACAAATGGACTATAACTCTATTACCTGCACTTCATATCTCCCCTTTCCTCCTATATCCCATCAAAGGAAACTGGCATCAGTAATGTTTTCTTTTTGCCCCAACCTCACAAGTACCTGCTCTTACAGTGGTCACTTTGAAGTGGGTCCTTAGCTGAAACTTCTTTTCTTTTTACACTGCTCTTCTGGTTTTGCTTCTGAATGCTCACTTTTGGGCTTAAGTCATTCTGAATTTAATTCCGTTTTACTGGATTATTTTTTGTAGGGAAATTCTTTTTAGCGTGTGATTTCTTTTACATGAACAGGAGTTCTTCACATTAATGCACAGCTCTTCATTGTGAATGTGGCTATTGTGGAGCAGCACGTAAAGTTCACAAGCTCAGAATCTTCCAAGTTTCTTAAGGCTGCATGTGTACCCTGTTCCCTCACAGTGGTAAAAGTGGCTGAGCAGTCCCGGTTTATTCTCAATTCACTCTTACCACTCCTGGCAATAAAATGATACCTGGACTGTGACAGACAACATGTTGAAGTCTATTAGGTCTGGCAGAATCTAAACCTTAGGGTTTACCCTACAGTTTCTGTAAAGGCCTCTAAATGATAAGTACATCAGATGTCCCTTTTTTGCTTTAGGGAAGATCACATTCACATAAATGTTCCAATCTTCCTCCTCCCATATTTGGAAATAAAGCTTAAATGACACCTTTATGGGCTGCCAATGAAGATAACTTCCAGCACTAAAGACGTCGCCTCATCCAAACTACAACCGATTAAGACTATCCTCAGAAAAGGCCCCAGCAATCAGGTATACTTGGCAGCAGCAAGGAGAAGAAATGTCAGAGAATGCCCATAAGGCACCACAAGCTTCATCTTTAGCACTGAGGACATCAAAAACAACATCATCAGCATCAATCTTGTAAAGAAGAAACCCCTTGGAATCTGCTTTGGATATCAAATAACACACCCATACCAAATAGAAACAAGATTTTGGAGCAGCTGTTGTACCAATTGCATAAAGAGGATTTGAAGTCTGTTTTCCAACCCTCCTTCAGTTTCTAAGGGTTAGTAACATGGTACTGATGGTAGGAAAAAACACCAAGCAACAACAGTAGCATCTTCATCACTGATGGGTGATTCCTTACTAATGCAGAGATATGTGTTTTGATCCTGCCTCCACCTTATTCTCAGAACCACTGTCATCACCAGAACTATCCTGACAGTAGTTTTTCCTTTCCTCCCAGATCACGCCCCCAGTCACAGCTCTAATAGGAAGTTCTCTCCTGGGAAATGGGAACACTCCTGTGAATGGTATCCAGAAAGTACCCAGTGCTGAACCCACTACCACAGGACACCCACTATCTGGCCAAGACTCAGTAGTCTGCTAAGCATACTGAGTCTGCCAGGTCTTGCTCTTTTCTTGGATGGCAGATGCCCTGGGTCACAAAACAGGAGTCCAAGGGAACATGAAGAATTGATTGATACCCCTAGCTTCACAATGCCCACCAAAATTGCCCACCAATGAACCCTGCCAAAGGTCTTTGCCTCACCCTGGCTTTGCTTTCCCCAACCACGCAGTAAATGGGCACTGCTATGTATCCCTGTCCAAGAGCTTCAGGCATTTCTGTATGCATCCCATCCTGAATGCTGAACATATTCTTCCACATATCCTTTCACCCAACTCATAGGAAGCACCTTAGATTTGTAATGCAGCCAAATATTTATCAGACATATACTGTATGTATATCCCTTTCAAGTGGTGCACAGCACAAAGGGAAGCAATCTTGACTGACTGCCTCCTCACAGTAGCAACACCTATCTACCTCTGCCTAGATGGCTGAGCTGATCAGGATCGGACCAGCTCACCAAAAAACTCCAACAACCTTATCTCCTCTTGGCCAGACAGGCTGCCTGGCATGCCAAGGGAAAGAAAGTTGAGCTCAGGAGATCCAGGATACCATGACACCAAGAGCATGTTTACCTAAAGAAATTCTTTTCATGTCGCTTACTGATAAAGAAGGCAGTATGGACTGGCCTCACATTATCAGTCTACTGCCAGATTTCACCTGCAGCCTGTACAACTTTGGTTCAGGTCATTCTACCTTCAGTCCCTGCAAACTGTCAGATAAGCAAAACTGTTTTGATTTCCTGTCATGTCCTCACGGCGCTGACCTAGTGATCTCACTTCAGCAACACCCAGAAACAGCTGATACTGTTGTCATCCAAAAGTATTTGGTGTACAAACTTATTCACAACAGGGTAGAATGGCCAACATTGCTCCCCAGTGGAGACAAGGCTTCATATATGTCTTTGAAATCAAAACCATCAGGTTGGTTTATTTAGCATTCCTCCCTGTCTTTCAGCATCCTTTAGACCAGCCCATTGCAGGTGACAGCAGCAATGTTGCTGTGTAAGCAGTTGGAGAGGTCTTGCTTCCCCTTCTGTAAAAAGGTGATGAAGATGAGTTGGAACTGGTGCTGTCTATACATTGTAAGGCCCAGTAGCCTTGCACCTGGCAGAAACAGGCAACAATTTGATAGATTTCTTGAGTGGTCGGTCTGTCACCAACTGAGCAGCTTCTGCTTGCGGAGGTTCACTGCCAAGTTAGTATTCCAAACAATGCAAGCATGAAACCAACAAATAAGCTTACCCATGTTCTTCCCTAATCTGCAGTCAGGCACAAGTAGTAACCGCATACTCTGAATTTATTCCAAGCTCTATAGAACATCATCAAAAGGACTAAATCTTTCAGACTCTTCCCTGTGTCTGTTTCTGGTAAGCAGCCGAACTGAAAAAGGTTCATGCCCTCTTCAGCCTTCATGCCCCCACAGAGGAGCATAAAGAAGCACTGGGCACTTGCCAACTTTGACCAACAGAGCTGCTGAAAAGATTTTGAGCTCAGAAGCATCAGGCATTTGCAGCAGGATCTGTAGCGGCTGCCACAGCTCACGCAGCCATGGTTATTGCACTAGGTTGTGAATCCTGCATAGCCTTATTATAGTCTGTATTGTTTACTAATTGGGGTCTAGACAGATACAGTGCAACTTTCATGAATTACTTCACAGAATTAAAAGTACCATTAATCACTTGAAGGCACACTCATAGGAAATATATATTTATATCACATTGCTCAATTTGAAATGTGATGACTCCTTTTTTATCTATGTGCTTGCATATGAGTTTAACATTCATCATCTGTAAACTTCTTGACATTATCCCCTCTCCTAAATATGTTTGCCTTTTTTTCCCTGTTATTTTATCTCGCTGCATCAAAGCAGCATTGGCCTGGACATAGCATCCTCTGCCTTGAGATAGTGAGCATCCAGCTGAATTGCGTGAGAGCAGGGCACAAGGTTATCAACAGGACAGACATGTGAACTCAACGTGACATCCTTGTTCTTCTGGAAGGGACTGCACTATCCTTTCAACTCTTATACCCGTGCTCTCGCCCACACTCATCCCCCATGATCACATGTCTGCATTTACAATGGGAAAACTGTGCACATCACAATAAAGCTCGAAAACCCTTATGAATGAGTTTATATATTGTGCTAGTATGTAGTACACCAGCAATCAAAGGCTCTCTGTCAGCTCCTCTGAGCTCCCAAGCTGTTTGATTTTCAAAATGTAAAGATCTGAAAATTTGTTGCAGGAATATAAATTAGGTTTAATGCATTAATTCATCACTGTTTCATAAAATCAAGATGGTATGCATATTACTTATGCTGCTGCTTTCCACAGGTACCTTGACTTGTTAAAATTCATTCTAAACCAGTAATAAAGAAGCAGTTATTCCCACTATTAACCCGACTCCAGCTAGTAAAAAAATATTCCTAAATTCTTCACTGACTCAGTGTAAGGCTTAATTCCCTTCTATTAATGATGTCTGTATGGAGATAAAGTTCACCATTACACTCCGTCCCAATCTCAATCCCTTATGTACAGTTCTGCAAAATCTTATACCTAAAAATAATACTGGCTAAAAGGTTAAGAGAAAAATTGTTTGTCTTGGGCTGGTAGACTTGGTATTTTTATTATGTTTCTCTTTCTTAAGCGGACGCTGGTAGAGAAGCAGAAGCTGTTGACACGACAGCATGAAGATGCAAAAGAGCTGAAGGAAAACCTGGACCGAAGGGAGCGCATCGTCTTTGACATTTTGGCCAACTACCTGAGCGAGGAGAGTTTAGCAGATTATGAGCACTTTGTGAAGATGAAGTCAGCTCTCATCATTGAGCAGAGAGAACTTGAAGACAAGATCAAGCTGGGGGAGGAGCAACTCAAGTGTCTGACTGACAGCCTCCAACCTGAAAGGCTCAAATAAGAGGAGGCGGCCTGAACAGGAACTCAAAGGCTGGAGGGTTTGGCAAAGTTTCCAAATATGCAAGTACAAGCCCTGGCTTGTCCAGTAGGAGCCAGACAGAGGAAAAACAGCTCTGACGATAGCAATAACACTCTTCTTTGGATGATGTATTTAATTTTTTAGACCTTTTTAATGCCAGACTCTTCAACTTATTTGTTATTACTCAGCCTATAGAAAGTTCTGCAGAAGGCAGAACAAGTAGATTCTAAGCTTCAAACTCAATATATTGTGAAGTCTTGCAATAGTGCATGCAAACAATAATGGTTATTAGAATAAGGTGCAAATGCTGTCTGTTACCTTCAGATGCTGTACAGACTGTTGGGAAGCTCAAAAGCAAATGAATAGATAAACATCTGGGAACTCTAATGTCAGCAGATTTTTTTCCCCATCATATCAAGAAAGGAAACATCCTTTTTTGGCTAGACACAGAATTAGCTGTAAGCCCTTTTCAATTGTTACCAAATTATTTGACTTCCAAAATGGTAGTATATGGTAGTATATAATGGTGGTATATATTCCAAAATATTGAAAATATTTTGCTAGTTTTGGGTCACTTCATTTGTCACTTAAAAGTAGCTGGAAAATCTGCTTGCTGTTTTGGGTTTTCCACTGTACAGCTATCATTTGTGAAATTAGTAACTAAGTTAATGGATCCTCTGCACTACCTTTTTATTTACCTTCCATTTGCCTCATATTTTACATTTTTATGTAAATGATTAAGTTATATCCAGTTATGACCCATGCAGTGATTCCTTCTTCCCCATTCCTTCCTTCACTAAATGATATATAAAAATCTTAGGCCATGTAAATACTGTGCAGTATTCAGAGTAACTCTGGTTTGTAACTGTGAACGTAGTTATTTTTTTCACTTCACATGAGGACAAATACACTTTAATGATAGGACATGATTCTTTGATACTGGGAGTGTTAGTAACGCTGCCGTCCAGTGGAAACTCTGATAATTTCCAGTAACTGAAGCATCCACAGCTGTTCTGTCTGAACACAGTGATAGGATTAGTTGATTTGCTCTTCTGTGAGCACTATAGGACTGATCTCTGCGTATGTGTTATTATCTATATTAAGATACAGTTTTATGAGCAAAGGGAAATCTTAGCTTCATGTATATACCATTTAAGTTATATAAAGGAAACCTTTTATCTCTGTTTTTAGGCAAACAAATAGATTCCCAAACTAGAAACCATTTTTAAGGCTTATGTGACTACCAGGCAAACTCTTTGAACAGTAAAAGTGACGGGGCATAAAAAGAATGAGACCAGTCAACTTCTTATACCGTCCCTGTATTATCACCATTTACAAGAGGCTCTGACATCTTATCAGAATCCCCATCTTCCAGGGCGCAAAGGGCCAGAGAAGTATTGATCAGTGAATTACTTGCAAGTCAGAGAGTTGGCTCAAGACCTTCCCTTGAAAACCAAGCCCCTTACAGACAGATAAAATACTAAAAGAACTATATAGTATTTCTTTTATAATACACTAATTTCTCTTTTATAATACACTAATTCATATACCCCAGGCCAGGTCTGCAGTTGGTGTAAATCAGCACATATCTGTTGTAGTCAAATGGCCCTACTGACTCACCTGAGCTGAGGATCTGGCTTCTTTTTCTTCACCCAGGTGAAAAAATGTAGATGTTTGACATCCTCCCACCATTAATATTTGCTGCTATGTTAATTCATGCTAGGCAGGTGATTCTTTTTGTCCATGGACCCATTTCTCCGCCATAACAAACCCAAAGCTAAATAATTCCCAAATAAATTATGTTTCTCTTTAGTCAAGAGTAGCATGCATTGTTTTACCTGTGGCTTTTTAAAAAAAATACATATTGTGGTTACTCTGAAGTGCATATGTGAAATGTGAATAATAATATAATTCCAATGTGCGTGTATACAGTACTTTGATATAGATTTTTCTTATGAAAATAGCAATACTGAGAGTCTTATGTATTATCCTTTTCATAATGCAGTATATAGTCACAGTTTCCTCCTCTTTCCTCTTTTTAAATTGTGCTGAAAATCTTTTTCGGTTGGGACCAAAAGATGGTTGCCACCAAATGTTATATATACATCTGTAAATAGCTGTACTGTTGCTTTTAAAAAATCTGGTGCTAATGTTTTGCCTTTGACTTCTTTAGGTGATGGTTGTTTCTACACCTTGCATCCTTCCCAATTTTAGACCTCTTTGTAGAGTGAACAATTACTGTCAGGTTTCTCCAGTTGTTGTTTGGTTTCTGCAGCCCAGAGTAAAAATATGTACAGTTTTCCTGATTGATACTTAACACTTACCTACTGACAAATGGTATTGGTTGACTTTGGGGAAAATAAACTGTATATTTCAAGATACTGTGTTTATCATTCATTTTCTGTAATTTGCCATGTAGGTTTTATCCTGCACTTGCCATTTAACTTCTAAGAAGGAAAGCTGGAACATATATTATGCCAGGTTAATTAACTGTTGGTCAAAAATAGGATTTTTTTTGTTGCAAATTACTTTCAATTTAGATGAATTGATGAATCTGTCCTACATCTTGAACAGCAGCAGTACAGATATGGCTGCTTTCTCTGTTATGTGGATGAAATACTGTATATCAATAAAAAAAGGTAAGAAGAAAGACCTGTCAAAAAGTTGAAGGAAACCATTCTGTCCCTTTTGCTGTTTAATCTTGAAAGTGCATGCTTTTATGTTTCTCCCTTCCCCTGTTCTCCTTTTTTCCATTCCTGCCCCTAAAGAAGGAGACGCATAGAAAGGAAGCATAGAGAACTCAGCATGGACAGTTGAGTTAACTTGTCCTTCTTTATTTTATGTTTAGAATATTATCTCATGTGGAAATGTCAGGTTGACTAACTTTTGTTGTGAACAGCCAGCAGTTTGTGGTAGCCTTAAACTCTATTTGTCCATGTAATCCTAGGTGTGGAAACAATGTGAAATACCAGTAGTAAAGGTAAGGAGAGGGAAGGAGGTGTTCCAAGGAGTGGGAGGGGTCCATCCTTCCTTCCTTAACAATATCTTACTTCTCTCCCTAATGATATCTTACTCCTCTCCTTTATTTTTTGTCTCTGTCTGGGTCCGTCTCCACCCTCCCTCCCCCCTCCCCACACACACACTTAAGGCTCAGGTTGGCAAATACAGGAGACTATCAGTCCACTCCACTAGAAATGTACTTTTTTTCCAAATATCTTCTGCCAAATGAAAATAGGCTTTATAATGTCTGTTTAGGTGACTGAGCATATCAAGAGGTCATCTGTGCTGCCAAGTACCATGCACTGCTCCCTTTTGCCTGAGCAATACTTTCTGATTATTTTGTACATGCTTCTGCCCTGGCCTCAGATTTTAAACTTGTCCCTGTTTTCTCATTATAGATGCGGTCTTCTAGTAACTGTCCATAGCCAGCAGGGCCTTGTAATGTCTTTCAGTAAAACACTGCCTCTTGCTTTGTAGAGTGGCGTCATGTGTTAAAGAAGTTCCTGGGATTAAGATAATTGAGGGGTTTTCAAATAGAGGTCTTTTAGGTAATAAATTGTGCCATTGTTACACGTCTGGTCAGATCTGACTATGCTGTGGCTACTACCCTGGTTTAAAATTGCAGCCAAAACTACTGTACTGGATAGCTGACATATAATTGGCATCATAGTAAAGGAAACCATCTCATTCTTCTACCATACTCCCAGTCTGTCACTTCAGCAAGCACAAACATCCACAACCAAGAAGTCTGCACAAAGTTGAGCATGTCATGAGACTTTGACTAGGTTTTTTGCACATGCTTCTAGATAAGCAAGATTAATCACTAAAGTCATGTTCAGATGTGGAGGGGTGTGTGCTTACAGCAGCACAATAGTAGGAGTAACAGTACAAATTTGTGCTGTTACTTTGTGCTGCAGCACATGCCACTGCATGTGCGCTTTTGTGAGGGGCAAATTATCTTGCCTCAGGCAAACTGGCCTTTCCCTGCTCCTCCCAGCCCCCAGCTCCCAGCATGCTGAAGCAACCGGGGCACAAATGAAAGAATAGAGACGCTCTGGCCAGTAACCAGAGCATCTCCTTGGGGAACCAAGGCTCCATTAGTTCCAGCGCACACTATTGTAGCATGCACTGCGCTGCTTTTTTTCTTGGTGTCTTTTGTTTGCTACCAGAAAATTCTGGTATCTATTTTTGCCCTGTGCCACAAATTTGCAGCACAGGGCATGTTTTAACGTTCCAGGCATGCAGTCTGTGCCACCAGAAACGCTTTATGGTGCTGTAAGCTGCACATGCCTGCATGTCAGGATGCAGCATAAGAGGCCATCTTGATCATGAAGGACTTTTCCTCATGCTGTTGCTCCCTGCTTCTGTAGTTGAGGTCTGGGTATAGGAACTGAGAACATGGACCCAGTCTTGTACTGTCAAGGCATCTTCCCCACTACCCACACAAAACTGTCTGATTCTAAAGTATTTGGACAGGAGGTTGGGGAAGGGCTGGTTGCTGGTGTGGCTCTGGGAACTAGAGACTAGGAGTATCCAGGTAAGGGCCAAGCCATAGGCAACTGGTGCCACCTGAGTAATGTGGGGGAGGTCCCCTTACAATCAATCATGCTGACCAGGAGGAGAGGTGCCAGTAGTGCTCCCAGAAGTGCCAGCGTCACTTCATGTGGCACCCCCCACTCCTCGGCCAGCACTTTCAGGGGGAGCACCAGTGCTCCTGTCTGCCCCCCCTGCCCATCGCCTAAGTGGGGAACGTGGCCTGTCAGGGGGTGCACTAGTGCTCTCAGGGTGTGCACGTGCACCCTCTACACATTGCCACTGGGCCAAGAACCAGGAGCCAAGAAGGAAATAGGAATCAGATGAGGCAATGCAGAACTAAAAGCTAAAGCAACAAAGGAGTTCTAGGTTTTTCAGGCCAGAAGGGACCACTGGGTCATCTAGTTTTACCTCATAGGAAACTGGAACTGGCTGAAAAAGCAATGGGAAAGAGATTACAAAGAACCAGGGGTGATGCATAGGGGGTGCACGTGCACCCCCTAAACGCGGCAGTGCACCCCCTACAAAAAGGTGCTGCCAACACAGTTGGCAGTGCCTGCAGGTAGTCTGCAATACCTGCTGGCCGCTGCCGATGCTGCTGGTGGCATCTGCGGGTAGACGCCAAACCCTGGTCAGCACTCACAACTCCCTTCCCTCCTGCCAACGACAGCACTGATGGTGTCTGCAGGAACTCCCCCACTTACCGTCACTGTGCTCCTGCTGCCGCCACACTCCCACAGCTGCTGCACTCCCCCCCAGCCGTCAGGAGCACACATCATTCATGCAAGGAGCCTTGGAACGGAGGTGTGAGCTGAGAGCTGCTAGGAATGGCAACAGGAACATTGCCCTCTAGGTAAATTGCTGCAAGCTAAGGGGAAGGAGAGAGAATAGGGCAAGAAGCCAGGATGGGGGTATGACTGGCTGGGTAAGAATCCTGGGAGTGGGAGGTGGAGAAGAGGCCACAGTAATGGCTGGAAGAGCTTGTGCCAGCAGAAAACATTCCACCCAAGGCCCTGCTATGGGAACCCAGGCTTTCCAAGTCTCAGTCTTCAACTAATATATAAAACCCGCTAGCAAAGTGTCTCAATTTCCCCTAGTGGCAATCCACAATGGAAAATAACCTACAACTGCTATTGTCTATGCCATTAATTCAAGTGACACAGGTCTGAATGGAGAATCAACCCTGTTGACATCCTAGGTAGGTGCTAATATGATGCTACATGTTAGGGATTTGTCTTTCCAAATGTGCTGTTTTGTTTGTTTGTTCAACTTCCTAGCCTTAAAAAAGTCACACAAAACTGCATAAAAAGTCCATCTTTAAAGTTACGGAGTACAGCACTCAATGACTAGGAAATGCCAGAATTGGGGCTGCTGTGTATTCTTACTTCAGTTTCCCTTGTGTGTTTGCATTATGGTAGTCTTTAACTTGCATAATCATATACAATTTTTTCAAAAGGCCCACTCCTTCATTCAGGGCATGCGATGAGGCATGCCTGAGGATTGTTGCAATACCTAACTTTTAGGCACCTAGGCTCCTTGTACAATGCATAAAAAAAGAAATCTCAGAATAAAATTCATAAAAACTAGTGTGCTGAGCTGGAATCCTGGTCATTTCTGCAGCTGAGGGGCCTCTCCTAGTTGGTGGAAGATGTGGATTTGAACCACCTGAGACTAAGGGAAGTTCTGGACTCGGGTCTCCCGCACAGTGGATGAGTGGTCTAACCACTGAGCCATTGCATATACCATTGTTATGAAAAAGTTTGCTTTTCTATGGAACTATTGCTGCTAGCTTTGCTGTGCAAACAACTATTTAGCCTCTAAGACAAGATAGGTTGATGAATGCCTTATTTGTAAATCTTCATAGGAGCTTAGAATGGAGTTCATATCTGGCTTGTTGCTCAGCACTATGAAGACTTGAGGCACTTATGGGCTTGCAAAGAATTTTAAGCTATTGAGGAACTTTAGGCTATTAAAAACTAATGCAGTTTGGACAAATTGACTCCAGTGTTACACACCAGCTGAGCAGGGGCTTGAGGGGTCACAATTTAAGACTTAGGCACCTAAGTTCCTAAGACCCTCTTTGGAGCCAGTTTTGGTGGCCCTTCATTATATACCAAACTTTTCACTGGTTGTCACTAATTGTGTGTTCCTCATTTTCTGCATGTCTGAATGATGCTTGCGGGTCATAGAAGTACTAAGCAGTCTCCAGAGAAACTGAACACAGTGGGACCTGGGATTTGAACGTGCTATTGAATGCCACGTATTGTTTCATAGTTTCATAGTTTCTAGGGTCAGAAGGGACCTGAGCAGATCATCTAGTCCGACACCCTGCCATGGCAGGAAAGAATACTGGGGTCAAACGACCCCAGCAAGATGTTCATCTAACCTCCTCTTAAACACCCCGCAGGGTAGGAGCCTGCACCACTTCTCTTGGAAGCTGGTTCCAGACCCTAGCCACCCTGACTGTGAAGTAACGCCTCCTGATATCTAACCTAAACCTACCCTCTGCCAACTTGTGACCGTTATTCCTGGTCACTCCTGGCGGTGCTCGGGGGAACAGTGACTCCCCCAATGCCTGCTGATCCCCCCTGACTAGTTTA
>NW_017728906.1:70331544-70347955 GCF_001723895.1 Crocodylus porosus | reverse complement strand
GGCCAATTCCTTTAGAACTCTAGGGTGGAGATCATCTGGACTGGCTGACATGAATACGTCCAACCCCTCCAGAAGCTTGTGCAAATGTGCCGCCCAGAATTAGAATTTACTTTTGGCCTGAATCTCCACAGGCCTCAGTTTCCTTTCCCCTTTCCCTTTAGGGATAATATTCCAATCCCCTTTTCCTTGGGGGTAATAACAACCCTGCAGATCCCAGGAACTTTGAATGTAATGAACATTTGTAAAGACTTCTGATAAAACAAGAGATGAAAATCATAGAACAACCTACAAGGAAATTACAGTATTTACTTGAATCAAAGATGACCCTGAATTTAAGATGACCTCCCCATAATTAGATTCTATACATTAAAAGTTTATATATTTGTTATAATTTTCCATGTATAAAATCTAATTACTGTGGGGTGATCTTTAATTCATGCCCTGCACTGCTACAGGAAGGCAGGTGGTGTGGGCAGGTCAAGCATCTGCTTCCTCCCTCCCCTCTCCAACTTCTGCTCCATGCTGGCAGACTACATCCCTCTTCTAGCCTGGGGCACTGAGCACAGCCACAGTCCAGCCCCCATAGCAGTTGTGCAGGCTGTGTGTTGCTGCTGTGGGGCTAGGCTGGGGCCCTGCTCTGTGCCCCAGGCAGCAGTGTAGGTGGAGCCATCAGGAGGAGGGAGAGAGCCAGTCAGGGGATCAGAAGCTGCATGGGGGAGGTGGGGGGGAGATGAGAAGAGGCTTCAGAGAGATGGTGGGGTACAGAGGCACCAGTTGTCCCCCACATGCCTGCCTCCTCCCACTGCCCTCATACTCTAAATGGGGGCGTGGGAAGCCTCCTCTTGAAATCGAGTAAATACAGTCATATTTCTGTCTTCAAAGCAAGGGTTGAATAGTGTGTAGTAAATATGGGGCCATACATTGATCCATGAGGATATAATAGAGTAGTTGCTCATTAAGTTAGGCAGAAGGCGGGGGGGCAGGGAGAGATGTTAGAGACAAACTGGTTCAGAAGGGCATAAGATTTTGTGACAGCCTACTTTGTTAGAAGTTTTGAAGCAGGCAGTTGCCTACAAAAGCTTGTGCCTCTCTGAACCAGGTAGTCCCTAAGGAGCCCCACTCTGCCCTGCCATCTGCCTGACCTCAGGCTAATATAGAGTTAAGAGAGTATTGAGTAAATACAGTCCATCCTGTGTATTGGGTGAAGTTTTGTTACAAGCATTGTTTAAATGGACACTCATTTATGTTTAAGTAAGCATGAATGAACTGCTTATGTTCATCTCCTTTTCCTCAGGCGTCTCCATTTTTATTTTGCCCCATCATGTTGTTCTGTTTCCCCCATTGCATCTTAAGAGCACAAAATATAGCATTACTTCTTATGGCACAGAGGTCAACCAAATTACGGTTGTAATAATCTTAAGCAGTAAGGTTCTGTGCCTACACCCATCTTTGCATAATCAGGCTCTTGAACTTTAAGGTCAGCGAGACAGGGATATTTTTTAATCTATCTATGTCTCATACAGTCAGCTGTACATATATAATAGTAATACGTAATGATAATGCAAGTAAATTACTATAACATTGACATCCGTTTCAATTAATGCTTCAGAAAATGAAAGTTTTCACTGATTTTATCACCTTAGAGTTACCTAATTTAAAATGGGTTACACAAAAAATACCTCACAAAACGCATAGTTTCTGGCATGGATGTTTTGTGATTTATCTTCATTTTAGAGTCTTTGTCTATGACTCAAGCATTAGGTTGCAACACAGCGTGTTTCTTTTACTAGCATTTAGGCTTCCAGAAATACAAATGGAACAGGCTGTTAATTGATTACTGGAATAAGCAATGGAAGATAACATAATTTACCTTGGGTGTTTACTTGTGTAGATACAGGTCAATGAAAGTGAACTTGTAACCACGCCTAAGAGTGGCTGTTCCAGGAACCCTGATATTCAGAACTAGTTCCACCAAGATGTAGAAGATAATCAAATAATATGATGAAAGTGGTTAAATTCTTCCTCAGCCAATAGAAGGATGACATCTGACACTAAAGAAGGGGAAAACGTAGGGGGAATACTCAATGATCTTCAAGGGATGCTTTACTGATGCAATGGAGAAAAAAATACATTTCATCATTGCCCTCACTCCCCTTCTCTGTCTTCATGTGCACATGAAAAAGGGAAAAAAATACTCTACTCTATACCATGTAATTTTAAGCTTCTCCATCCATACATCATGACACTTTGTTATTAGAGCTGCCTTGCAAAACTCTATCTAACTAGTCTTTGCTGGTGAGCTGGTATGTATAAATATATATATACAGAGAGAGAAAGAGTTATAGACAGAGATGGATCCAAGGCAGTCGCACTCCCCACCCTGTTCAATTCCTGCTCCAATGAAAGTTTAAAACCAACTGCCTGGCAGTGGCAGCAGCATTTCTATTGAGTTAGCAGTGAGAGAGTCAATTGACTTCATGGTTAATTATAACCTACCCAATTCCTTCTAAACTCTTCATTCCACCATGTTAACAACGCTGTCCCCTTTTTAATTGTCTTGATGTCCCATCAAGCAACCTAACCTTTCTTCTGCAATTCTGCTGTCCATTAGGAGCTCTGAATAATGTAGCTACAATTTCACAGTCTTGCAGACTGTTTTTACCCGTAGCTAAAAAAAAGCAGTAACTTGGGTGTGGAACCTTGTCTTCCAAAGTCTTTGGTTTCCAAGATACAGCTCCTTCCTCTGCATCCTGTAGGTACTGCCTTTGGATCTGGCCTGCAGATGTGGGGCTTTGGCAGCTCAGGGGTTGCTGGCTGTGTGCACTCTCCCCATGTTGCCATAGGAACAAGCATCAGCTGTGAGCACTTCTCAAGCAGCAGAAGTGGCAGGTCCTACAAATTCTGACCCAGGGTAGGTCATGCTGGCCTGCAGCCAGAAAAGGTTACCTATTCTGGTCTAAGGGCTACCGTCTCCTCCTCATTTATCATATAGATCTTAAATGATTAACAACATCACAGCCATATGCATGTTGGTTATCCTACCTTCTGCCTGACTTTAGATTAATGTGGGTAACTCACCAAATTACCAGCATGTCTTTATTTGTATCTTCAAATTGCATCTGGATCCCAAACACAGGTGTGAGCATAGCCAGAGCTTTGCAAAGTTTTCAAAATTCACCAACCTAGGAAGCAGCTCTGTCCACCTGTTTTTTACCATGACAGTCCTAATAATGAGAAAGCTATCTGTAGCACTACTCCAATACTACGTATATCCATGGGAAGATCTAAGATCTTGAAAAGGAGGGTGCGGATGACATGGTACATTATCACATATAACCAGGAATTCTGGTTTTCTCCGATTAAAAAAAAAATCCCAATTTTTCAAGTTTAAAAAAGTAACCCAAAATCCACATTTTTCCAAGATTAAAATGAAATACCAATAATGCATATTATTATCACAGCTGATACTTGTCCCTATGGCAACATGGGGAGAGTGCACACAGCCAGCAACTCCTGAGCTGCCAAAGCCCCACATCTGCAGGCCAGATCCAAAGGCAGTACCTACAGGATGTAGGGGAAGGAGTTGTATCTTGGAAACTGAAGACTTCAGAAAGCAAGGTGCTTTGGGTTAATCTGATATCTTTTATTAGACCAACTCAGATAATTGGAAAATTTCTTCTGTGCAAGGTTTTGGGTATAAATATCCTTTGTCAGGCTGAGGAAGCATCTGCAGTTAGTGTGCGTTCTTCCTTGATGGAATGAATAGTAAAGAAGCTGGAGGCTGGTGTGGATGCAAGATAGCCAGTCAGTGAAGAGGTAAATTGAGGAGCCAGTGGGTGAAAGATAGGTTGGGTGTAGGAAGAGGAATGAATGTAGTTGGTAAGTAGTGGAGAGGTACCTGGGGAGTCGAATGTTAGGCAGGTTATACTGTGTCATAAATCAATGTCTATATTTAGTCCATGTTTTTTTGTATTCAGTAGGTTGATGAAGTGAAGTTTGTAGGCACATCTGTGAAAGGTGTTTTGTAAATTCCCTTTGAGGATTAGAACTGAGAGATTGGAGAGAGAGTGGTTTTCTTGTGAGAGATGTGCCCCCACAGGTAAATGAATATTCTTGTCCGATAGATTTCCACGTGCATGAATTCTGGTATGCAGTTTTCTAAAGACTTTGAAAAGCATTTAGCAGTCATAGTAGACAAGCAAATGAACATAAAATGATAAGTGCTAAGGTGGACTAGAGTTTTCTATACAAACTAATAATAGAATACAACTTCTCGTTCTGGTATTGATGTTGTAAATATTCTTGAAAATTTGGAGAGGGTACAGAAAAGACCATTACATGATAGGAGGTGGTAGAGGGAATGCCTCCCCAGGACAGAATTAACAGATTCAATGTTCTTAGTCAATCAAACTGAAGATAGAGGTGACTGAATTATAGTGTATAAGTACCTTCAGAGGGAGAAAATGCCAGGCACTTAGAGATTCTCTAATTTCAAACAGGAAGGTATAAAAAGAACAAATCGCTGAAAACTGAAACCAGGCAAATTTAAAATTAGAAATCAGGCCATAAAAGTGTAACAGTGAGGGTGGTATTCATTGGAAAGAACTAATGCAGGAATGTGTGCACCTTTCAGATTGCATTTTGTGTTGGCATTGAAGACATCTGTGCATGAGTTCTTTTATTGTAAAGAAGCTGCTGCACATCAGCTTCCACACCGCTTTGGACAGAACGGGACCTTGATCCAAGACAACTGGGGATGGCATGGAGACCAAGACAACTGGGGATCTCATTCAGCTGCATAGCTTAGGGCTGGGCAGGTGTATTGTAGTGGCAACCTGTATTCACCATGTCACAGCACAGTCAAAGAATATATGTGGCTTTTCAGGAGGGAAACCATTGCCATCTGCTGTCTTTATCACATCCTGGTGATGCTGCCAGTGCTTGGTCCACAACTGCTTATTCATCAGTGTTACCCCTGCTTATTTCATAGCTAAACTTCCCTGAAGGTCATTCCACTATTCACCACCTGGGGATGCACTGGGTAGAAGTACAACTCTTTCCCACAGGGTTGGATTTGAAGACCACCGAAGTTTGGGATTGCATGATTAAAGTGTCTGTGCTTATCATAACTCTCTTCCTGTATCTGACTGGATGCAAGGACTTTCATTTATGAACACATATACATGTGCAAGGTTTGACCTCTGACAAACATTTGTATTACTAATTTTGACTTTACTTTGTAATATTAAATAAGTACATGATAGAAAGTCATAGTTGACACTAAGCCTGAGTAGAGCAACAGGTAAAAAATAACTTCCAGCATGATTTCAGAAGGAGACAAGCTTGATACAACTCCGACATTTCAAGCCCAGCCTAGGCTTTCTAAACTGTTCCTTCGTTGTTTAAAGCACAGTAGTTAGAGCTAGAGAGGACATTTGGTTACTAGCACTGACTCTCAACCCCTGAAACTGTTCTGTGGACTTGTGTCAGACTTGTATCTTTGTGAAAGCGTTATTGTAACCCCAGCTACTGCTTTAAAATTGCCCTGTGCAAATATAATTTTGCTTCAAGTCCTCCAAACTTTGCCATCCAGGAAGCATTGCCATAAGGGAATAACAGAGAGCTACACACCCTCCACAAGATTGACGGTGTTATCTTCCAACCAGCCTTTATGAGCTTTGTAAATAACAGGTGTTGCATTTTGGCACGTATAAAATAAAGCATGCTGCTCGTATTTGGTGAGTTTTGATCTACAGTAATTTCCATGTACTTAATGTTCATACACTTTAATCATGCAATTCCTAGCTCTGAAGGGCTTAAAATCCAACTGGAATGGTGCATACATTTCTATACCCTGACCATTACACTTTTTTGCCTCATTTCTAATTTTAATTTGCCTGGTTTCACATAGGTTTCCTATTGGAATGGCACATTGACATTGCCCCCAATCCAGCTATAACCTTGCTTTATAAAACCATAGAGGGTTGAAATCTTGAGAGAATTTTTTTTTTCCAGGCAGAGTTTTCTATTTATTCCTTCCTGTTCCCTTCCTGTTCCTGCTTTTCTTATAACTGTTGTTGGCAGTGAATAACAAACCTTATGTCCATGCCCATGTAGTGAAAAACACACTGTAAGAGGTAAGATACTGAAATGTAGAAAAATGACTTGACCATACATAATGACAACTGAGATGTGATGTTGATACTATCCTTCTGTAGGCTTGGATTGTCAGCTTGCTCTAGTAAATCTGCAGGCAGTGTTGCATTGTCTAGAAATCTGCTTAATATTGAAAAAGCTTGTATCTGATCTTAGAAATCTTTTGTGTGAATGTGTGAGTAGGT
Organism: Crocodylus porosus; assembly: GCF_001723895.1. Classification (NCBI taxonomy): domain Eukaryota; kingdom Metazoa; phylum Chordata; order Crocodylia; family Crocodylidae; genus Crocodylus; species Crocodylus porosus. Next base: position 70,341,614 of record NW_017728906.1, on the reverse strand, counting down.
GTGGATATCCTCTGATCTATTATTTGCGGCCAATTTCTTGCTAAGCCAATGTACAAAATTTACTAGTTTTTGATAGATCCTATAATTAGGAGCAGCAGCTGGGGTTACTTTCATGAAATAACTGGCTAGAACATGTCCAAACTTATTTCAGGAGCAGTTAGTGCAGGGGACACATCTAGATAACATCCTTCCTCCAAAGATCTGATGACTGAGAACAAAGATTTGTCCATAGTACTTAGACTCAGCAAATACCTCAATCTGCTATTTACATTCTTTTAGGCTGGTCATTTTCTATCTTGGCAAGTTTTATTCTGGTATGACATCACTTGAATATATACAAAAAGAGAAATGATATGCAAATGTTTAATGTCTAAGTGCCTGAAGCCTCACCTCTCAAAGGAACTGGATGTTCAGAAATGCTGAGCACTTTCTAACGACTGATATTGCCCAAGCTTGAAAATTCAGTCCATAATCAATGCTTAATATGTATTATGTCTCAAAGATGGGCCTAATCTCCTGAGGTTAATCTAAAGATATTACTCATGGTCCTTTGTAGCGCCCTTTCCAGTAACATCCATAAAGCTAGCAACCTTTTCTGAAAGAAAATTTCCAGTTTTCCTTTAATGAAAAGTTAGATGTGTTAACAAAAGGCTTAGGTGTGGTCCCCTGTACCCCTTTCATCCATAATGCCAACCTCTCAGGAAGGGCTGGTGACTGGAAATACCTCTACCTGGTTTATAAGAATGCAAAGATCCTAATGCATCTGACAGCCAGTAGCCCTGGGGATCTGAAAAAAAGGGTTGTCCAGATTTATATGCTGAAGGTAAAATATTCATATTATGCCATGTATTTTTGGAGAGGTAAGATTCTGGGTATGACATGGTTCACAAAATTCCCACATTCAGTTATCTGCAGGCAAGTATTAAGGTAACTACCTACTTTACGAGTGTGTACAGTATGCAAGGAAAGCACCAGTGGCAATGTGTAGGGAATGCACAGGGTTGCACATGCACCCCCTGAAAGCGCCGGTGCACCCCATCACAGTAGTGTTCCCCACTTTGGCAGCAGGCAGGGGAGGCAGGCGGGAGCACTGGTGCCCCCCCTGAGAGCACTAGCTGCAGAGTGGGAGTGCCAGGAGAAGTGCCGCTGGCAGTTCTGGGCTGCATTCCTTCTTAGACCCAGCTTAGAGGGAACACTGCTTCTGAGTCAGTGCGTGTGACCAGCCATAAGGGGACCCAACTCTCCTACCCCCGTCCCAGTTGCTGACTGGCCACTGGGGGGGAGCAAGTGCCCCCCCTGACTCAGGAGGCACCAGTCAGCTATGGAAAGCACAGTCATTCAGCGTACAATGTGTAATGGGCCTCTGATCATTAGACTAATAGAGAAATGTAAGAAGGTATAAGAGTAGGCAATGACACAGTTACATACTTATAGAAAGGAATATATTCATTAATTTGCCTGTATTCACAAATACATGTATTTTACAGCCCAATGGACCCTAAATAAAAACCTTTTCAGAAGGCACATCTATGCATGCTATTCATGCTATAAAGGTTCAATGCACAGTAAGCCTTCCCTGGGAGCACGTCTATACATGCTGCCTGTTGGGAGCAGCCTTGTACAGGGCTGATCCCACCCTGCTCTAGCCCCTGCAGCAGCCAGGGGGAGCTCCAGGCTTCCCCAGGGTGCTAGCCCAGGGGCTAGCAGGGAGCACAGGGCTGGTCCCCATGCGCACAGGGCCAGGAGAGTGCTGCCAGCTGCAGTGGCAGCTGTCTCCTTGCCCTGTACACATTGGGAGAGGTTCTGATGGTCAGAGAGCTGAGAGAGATCTGCCATTGCAGAGCTCTCCTGGCCCCTTGCACATGGAGACAAGCCTCATGCCCAGCGGGGCTTCGCCATGCAGCTGGGGGCTGGCCAGGAGCTGTCCTGTTTCTGGGGCGGCTCCCAGCCAGCCCCAGATAGTTGGGGATTTCTAAGCAGCACCAGGACTTGAGCAACTGGGTGCTGGTGGGGACTTGAGCAGCTGGAGGCTGGATGGGGATTTGGCCAAATAGCCAGGGGCTGGCTGGGAGCTGTCCTATGGGGAGCTCCCAGCCAGCTGCCAGTTGCTTGGGGAAATCTCTCCCGGCTGGAGGCTGGCTGGGAACTGCCGAGAGGTGGGACACCTCTCTATCAGCCCCCAGCTGCACAAGGAAGGAGAGAGCTACCCAGTCCTGGCACTGCTCAGCTCCTGGCTCCTGTGTAAGCCAGGAACTGAGCAGCACTGGGACAGTGGGGTGGGGAGCAGAGAGCTACCTTGTCTTGATGCTGCTCAGCTCCCAGCTTCTGTGGGGAGCCAGGAACTGGGCAGCACCAGGACTGGGGGAGTTCTCCATCCCTTGCGGCCCCCTGGCTGACTGAGAGCAAATTTGCTTCTGGCCAACATCTACACGTGAGCTTACAGGTAGTAACTAACTGCACAATAGACTTATTTACTGCGTAGTAAATGGTACACACATGTAGACAGTGACACTTTAGTAGATTAGTCTACTGTGCAGTAAAGCATCTTGTGTAGACATACCCAGAGTGTGCTAATGGCTAGGCAGTTGGGATACTGGAATGACAGATTGTCAGCAAACATGCACCTTGTCCATGCGCCACTTTGGCACATGTGAAACATGCACTGCGAAATCCAGAGGTGTATATGGTTTTCTAAAAGAAAGCTAATAACAATTAAAAGAACCAGCCAACTGATCCTCACCTGCTACATCAATTGTAGATTTTTTTTATGTCAGTATAGCTTGGTTCCATTTACACTAACTGAAGTATTAGCCTTTCTAAATACATACTCATTCATACCATTTTATGGCTTCATCTACTCTACTAGACTCTAATGAGATTTCCACCTAAACAATCAGTCCCTATTATGTACACAGTATACTAGGTAGGTTAAGAATGAAGGAAATAGGGTTCGAAATTGCTTTAAGTAGTAAACATTTTATACTTTTCCTATTTGAAAATGAATATAATCTGCCATGGCTTTAGGAGCAGATGCTTTTCTGTATAGGCAAAACTAGGGAACACCTGGGAGAATTTTCAAGTTAGTAGTTTAAAGGTAGCAGGAAATGTTGAAGTGACTCTGAGCTATAAATATACTAGGAGCAAAAGTCAAGCTTTATTTAGCAACTGCCTCTAGTTCCTTGCCACACGAAATGTTCCTTGTACACCAAGGCTTAGGAACGCTGAGTCTGAATCAGACCAGTGGCTCCCTGGTCCAGTATCTTGTTTCAAACAGAGACCAACTCCAGTAGGAAATTATGAGATTGCCTGCTTGGGAAAGTTTCCTCCAGCCCCCAGTTAGGAACACAGAAGCATGATGGGGTTTTTCCCTTCCGAATACAATTATTTTCAAAATCCTTACTATTGTAACTTCCATGGATGGTATCTGTATAAATGTCTAATCTTTTGTTTCAGATGACCTGTACTCTTGACCCCAATGACGCCTTGTGCCAATGAGTTCCACAAGCTAATTATGCATTATTTTGGGGGGGAAGGGGGACAAGTGTTTTGTTTTATCAAATTTCTTGCCTTGTGACTTCATTGAATGCCTACTTAGGAAAGCATCTGGGACCAAAACTGGAGTGAAATGGAGAATGCAGAGAGCAGTCCTGCTGCTTCTTGTCTACTAAAAAAGCATTCTACCGTGTAACCTTTGTTTTCAGGTGAGGCAGTTTCAATCTTAGCTAGATATTTCTCAGATATTTCTGTTGGGGGTTAACTGAGATTGGGTATAAAAATAATTGTTTTTGAAAGGTATTTGTATGAATATGTGTTTTAATCTGTGGTCCCTGGCATCAGGAATTGCTGTCAATGTTGGGTTTGAACTAGCTCAAAATCTCAGGGCCAGGCTCAGTAACAAGTCAGGTGTCATGTTGACATCAACAGAACAATTTTAGTTGATTCAAGTAGGAAACTATTGTACTAAAATGGATCTCAGTTTTCTCTCAGACACTTTGAGTTTTGGCTCTATTCTTCTAAACATTAACATTAGTTTGTAAAGTGGAAGTGCTACGCATTGATTTCTTCGAGTGGAACTGAGCGTCGGTAAAAGGTTTACGTTTTGGATCAAGACCATGTTATAGGAGATTGCCAAACTCTTGGCTTTAATACATAAAGAACCTCTCCGCATTTGTGTTCCCTTACTTTTCTTTTCTTGGAGAACGTCTGCAAGTAGGTGCTGTCATTTAAACTATTGCTGGTCAAAACCATAGCTGGCTGGATTGTCACAGCCACTGAATTGTCTGAGCTACACTGGGAAGTGGGATGGGATATTCCCCCCCGCACGACTACCCTCCACCTGCTTACTCTATTGCTGGGATTATGACTTGTTGGTTGTGGTGGAGAGAGCAGGGCCTATAGCTAGATGCTCACTGCTGCAGGGATGGGGGCAGGAAAGTAACATTGTCCAACCTAGTTAGCTGGGTTCATTGTGATCAGTAAGGTGATTTCTGAAAGAAACTTATCCCTCTTGTCCCAGAGTAAGGGGGAACAGAGAAGGACTGTGCATGAGTGACATTTTTTTCTCTGACCCGTTCCTGAGGCTGTGCACTGCTGCATACTCTGGTCCAACCATAAAGTTACTATGTAGTATTGAATCTTGATTCCAGACTGCTTTTAACTTGACAAATATGGTGAAAATTCATCTACAACAAACATTCCAGTTCTGTGGTGGTATGTAACCAATGATACTGGAAACCACAGAAAGTGCAGGGCCTCATGTAAATGCCTTTGAAGTCAGTGAAAAGATTTCCATTGACTTCAGTGGGCTTTGAATCAAGCTTATGGGAAGAACAATAAAACATATTTCTTGCCTCAGAAAGTATTAACCATTTAGAGCCAAACAAAGTTTTCAGGTACAACTATTGTGAGTAGTGTAGAGGGGAGACACAGATTTCCTCTTGTTTCTGTTTCCTTCCTAATACTTTTCCTGTGATATCAGGAAAATATACTGTGTGCATATAAAGGTTTAATTCAATGAGGATGAAGGAGTGCTGTTGCCAATTTTTATGTCCCATTTCCTTGGCCAGATAACATTTTCTGCCCCTAGAAATGTTATATTTTCATGCTTATGTTACCACTTACATGACAGAACATGCCCTGCAATGTTGTGTGCATTTTCCTGCAGGGGCAGTTGATAAAATATTAGAATTTTATTTTTATGTCCAATTTAATCTTTGAAGCATTACAGTGGGTTTTTGCAAATGGGCAGCAATGACTACAATGTTGGACCAAATGAATGTGCCGTCATTCAACTGCCCACTTTTAAACAAGTGAGTTACTCAATAGCAGGTTCCTGAGCAATAACATGTCCTGGTAGTAAAGAAGGGCAGCTCATGGCCATTGCTGACCTCTTCTCCAGAATATTTGAATGATTTTAGTCACGTTATAGGTACTTCATTTGAAGCTCTATGAACCTTCATATTTTAAGCCTAGCAGGTGAGAGGTGATAGATCTGTTACTATACAGGAAGCTTTGATGAATCTCCAAGGCACCTACTCTAGTCCTCAGTGAGGAGAGAACCTGATGCCTTTTGCAGAAAGGGCATTTGATCCTTATCCCCCAAACCATCTGTATTATTATCTGTATTATTTGATCCTTACCCCCCATACATGTCCTGTATTATTCCTAGACATAAGAAAGGGAATTTCTCTCTCAGCTGCTGTGACCGATGGCCCACAAATGTGGTCTTGTCAATTGGCAGAGAAACAGCATCCAGGTAGAAGGGCTTTACCTGAGATCCAGCTATGAAAACAACCTTTAGCCCGTATTCAGACACGTGATTGCAAAGCCTACCACCAATTGTGCTTTTGCAATGAAATAACAAAATTCAAAATCTTGCCATAACCAATGACCCATGCCATGTGTGGGACAACTCTGACCCAGAAGCAGCACCAAGGGCTGGATGCTGGGGTTATGCAGGCCAAATCTGGCCATAAGCCTTATCTTTCACTCCCTTGTCCTGTGTGAGCCAAATAATTTATTCAACATCTTACAGTGGGGCTCAACTCTACATTTGTTCAACCCATGAAAATTTGCCTGTAAATTTTAGGGCCACAGGAAGAACAGGAGAGAGAGACTTTAACAGGAGAAAAGGAATTATGGCACCATCTCTCTAGTATTTCAAATTGTGCCTTGTGTTCTTCAGGATGTCAAACTACATCAGAACAGTCCCTTGTGGCCTGAAAATCTTTGAAGCACAATGACAGCATTTCTGCAGTGTGACTTAAGAGAAAACTATATTTTCAACATGTTACTTGTATATTTTGGCAATCATTTTAGTGCAATTTTAAAAAAAATCATACAGTAAAGCTTACATCTTTTTTTTTTTTTTTTTATAATATGTTAATGATTAACTGCCTTATTACCTCTCTGTTGACTTAATGGGAGAGTGACAAGGAACTGTAAGGTACCTATTTTATAGTGCAAAAAGTCAGACAATTCCACATAGGCACTTCTTTCCCTTCTCTTTCCAAGAATGGTTTCATCCAGCTGACTCGACTTCAAAGCTTCAGGCCACTCGCAAACTGACCCAAAGTAAGTCTCCAATTTTTTTACTCCTTATTTTGTAAGGTGCTGATAGAGAACAGATGCCGAGAGACTTAAATATTTGTTTCCTAAAAAGAATGTTCTCTCAACTGGGAACTAAAGAACTGAGTTTTCAACCGTGAAATCATAGGGATATTGCTTAGAAGAGACCTATCTTGTGTTTGAAACTCACTTTTTGCAGAAAGAGTTGCGTCAAACAGAGGATGTGATGAGTAAGCTGTGTGCCTGTAAACAACACTCTATATAGGTAATAAAACTTTTTAAAGTGTTACTTGAATATTAATTAAAAAGGACAGGGAAGTGCCAAACCTACTTATAAACATTTTTTTTCTAAAAAATAACTAAAATGGAACAAAATAAGTGAATTCCTGTTTTAATGGAGAAGGGGGGAAAACATTTTATATGATTGTAATGTAGTGATTTTATTTAGGTTGAGGACATTCTCTCCAAAGTAATTAAAAACTGCAGTAGCAAAAACCTTTTAATAGACAGAGAGACTACCAGTAGGGAAAATCAAATTACATATACTGTTCTATTATCTTGAGTATTTCATCTACATCACGTCATACTTTTACTTGAATTGATTCCGATCCTTTTGGAGAACATCTGTCCAAAGGAACTACCCTGGGCATTTAAAAAGGCGCTCCAGGAGGTGGGGGGGTTGCTTTAATTAGTGAGCTGGACTAATTAAAAGCACCAGAGTGTCACATGCATCAGCATCCCTGCACTGATAAAATAATGGTGGGGTGCTTTGAGCTAAAGTTCCTTCAATGAGCTTTAGTTCAAAATGTCCTGCTACCTTTTTCAGCGTGGAGACACTGATAATACAAGTGACGCTGGGCACTGCCGGAGCACAGCCATTTCCGTGCTCCAGCAGACTTGACTAATCAAATGCTCCAGCCTGCTGGATTTAGAGCATGTTGAAGCAGCCTCCCTGTGTGTGTGTAAGTGCCCCCTATGATTATCCCAAGACTCAGATACAACTTTCATGGGTCTTTGAATCCCTGTGCAAGAGCTAAATGGTTCACGTCAAAGTCCAGCTCTTAGACCGCTTTGTCCCATGGCAGTACACCTTCATTACCTTTAGCACAAGAGGCTATTCATTGTTCCCTGTTATGGCAATGACTGAACAAGGTGTAGGTGAATGTGAGGTAGCTATTGACATCTGCTGAGATGCTGGTTTAGGAATTCAAAGTCTCTCCCTCAAATCTGAAATGTTCTTAGCCCCTACCTTAAAGATACAGAAAGGAAAAAAGTTGCACCTGTCTTTCCCAAGTCAACTGCTTCCAGGTTGCCAAAAAACAAAGCCAACATTACTATTTTCATGGGTGTTAAAAGCCCCAATTATCTCCTTTCTCTGCCACCAAAACTTCCCATGTCCCTGCTGTCCTGGAATACACGGATCCTTGTAATTTAGGTCCTAATTTAGGACACAGGGTTTTGGGGAGGATTTGGAGTGTCTAGATAGAAGCTAACCTTTACTGAAAAAGAAAGGCTTAATAAAGGTCTATCCCCTGGGATAAACCAAAGAAGACATATTTGCCAACTGTGGTTTGCACCAACCTACTGGTGGTGTAATGGAAACTGAACCACAGCTAAACTGCTGGAATTAACTGCCCCTACCAAGATTTTAAAGGATGCAATAAAGAGGGAACAACATGTTACCCACAAACACAATTTCCTTCTTACCACATAAGGTAATGACGTAAGGTGGAGTCTGAGATGCTTCTCTGGGGAAAAAACATCCTGACAGTATTCAGCTTTGGGCAGAATGAGGAACTGCTTCTGCAGCAGGAGAGGTTTGTGGTTGCACATGGAGTGATTAGAGCTGACAGAGAAGGTAAGAACTAGACTGACTACAACGAAGCTCTTGGCCTTGGAGCACCCCATGTCTAAAGACTGATGGATTTCACTTATTCTACCCTCCTAAGTGACCATGTGGCCCACCCTTAAAGAAACAGGCTCTGTCATCAAAGCAGTTTGTCATCTTACTCTCCTTCCATGAGCAGGCAATGGAGGGCTTGTCCACACTGCTACAGTGTGAGGTTTTGGCCCTAGAGGGGTGAGAATGCCCAACACAAAGAAGTATTCAGGCAGGCTCAAACCTGGGAATATGTTAATTAACCTGTTCTTTTTTTGTGACTACTTTTGAGCTCTTGGTTTCCAACAACCACATTTTTCCTGTAGCTGTTGTATTTGGGCTGCTCCCAGTATTCAAAAGCCTAGGGTCAAAGAGCCATTCTAACGCTTCCAGTCAGATAGGCAAGCTTACTGTTTATTGTTCCACAGCCCCCTTCTCGCATGCTTTGCCTTGTGCCCTCCTAAGCATGAGATCATTTTTTCATATGAAACTTTTTTTTCTTTTGGGATAATATTTATAGTCTGCGACACTGAGGAGTTTTGTGAAGATGCATTCATTCCACCAAACCACAGCACTTTTTTGATCATTTGAAAAAGAACCAATATGAAACACCACAAGGAAGTAGCAGTTTACAGGTTATTCCCTTCTATTTTATTCTTGAAAGTTGCAAGTCCAGAACTGGAGTAATTTCACTGCAAATCTAGATCTTCTAGTATATTTTTATAACTGATGAGGAACAAACTGTGTTCCAGTATCTCTCTCTGGTGTATGGGGTACAACTTTGCCTATCTCCCCTTTTCTCTATGCCATTAGTTGCTATGCAATGTTGTCACTAAAATAAGTAATTAGACAGCAAGATTAAATGGGATTCTTTATTCAGGTAAACTTTTCAACATGCAGTGCACATTTAATCTTGCTGTTCTTTTTTCTTTGAAAATCTCCACCAAGAACTCTGAAATTGAAGCTTTGATTTTACTAACTTGATCTTGAGAAATAGCTCCTAGCCTGTATAAATTTGATACCTCTTTTCCATAGAAATTTGATATCTTTCTTCTCCCTTCTTCTGTAGAGTCCATCTCTTAATATAATCCTCACAGGTGTCATACATTGAAAGTGTCCAACATTTCACAGAATTTTCAAGGTGGTCTCATAGTAAGGTTGGAACTGGTTATGTTATAGGTGACAATGGGGTTTCTTTCTGTCCTTCACAGAAGCAGTGGCCAGTGTTGCAAACAAAAAGTAACCTACATTCTTTCCCTGGCAGTCAGGGTCTAACTCGGCATTTGGCAATAGGAGAGTTATGGGCATAGGACACTTTTCTGCTACACACAGTTCCTCTCAGAATGGTGTTGGTGGAACCCCAGAGCGGTGAGTCTTGGGGATAAAACCCCACATAGGCACTGAATAGGAGTTCTAGGGGAAATAAAACCCATCCATGGGATTGCTTATCCCCTCAAAATCAGGCAATGCCTTGTAAAACTGGCAAAAAAAAAAAAAACTTGCTGAAAATAACAACATAACAATCCTCAAGGTGGAGAAGCTTGAGAGAGTCCAGAGAAGAGCCACATGCATGATTAGATGTCAGGAAACCAGACCTTACTACGACAGGCTGAGAGCCATGGGG
>NW_017728906.1:70275519-70331256 GCF_001723895.1 Crocodylus porosus | reverse complement strand
GGGCAGGGGGCTGGACTCGATGATCTCCCGCGGTCCCTTCCAGCCCTGATGTCTATGAATCTATGAAGGCACTACAGCCTAGCTGTGCAGCCTGCCAAAGGCGGATGGGGAAGTGGGGCTGCTGCCAGAAAGGGGCGCACACGACAGCTGCTGGTAAAGGGTAAAGGGTGGGGCCACATGATGAATAGCCCTCATAACCGTTCAGTGGTGATGGGTGGAGCTGTATAATAGACACCCCTCACAACCAATCAGCAATGAAGGGTGGGGCTACTGGGGCCCCTTGGCCAATCAGAGGTGTGGACATGCCCTTCTGTGATCAGCACACAAAAATGGTGGCCATTTCTGTGATCTCCCTGTGAAACTGGCCAGCCACCTCCTCAAGTTGGGTTGACTTATGAGGAGAGGCTGAGGGAAACTGGGCTCATTTAGTCTGCAGAAGAGAAGACTGAGGGGGGATTTGATAGCGGCCTTCAACTACCAGAAGGGTGGTTCCGAAGACCATGGAGCTAGACCAGTGGTTTTCAACCTGTGGTCCACAGAAGGGTCCACGGATTATGCCTAAAGGGTCCATGATTACTGTGATCAATGAAAAGTATGTGAATACCTACACTTACAATTCAAAGGGGTCTGCACCTCCATTTGTAATTTCAAAAGGGGTTTGCACCTCCATTCATATTTTTTTAGGGATTTGCAAACTTAAAAAGGTTGAAAACCATTGAACTAGACCATTCTCAGTGGTGGCAGATGACAGAACAAGGAACAATGGCCTCAAGTTGCAGCAAGGGAAGTTTAGGTTAGATACTGGGAAAAATTTTCTCACAGAGGTGGTGAAACACTGGAACAGGATAGCCAAAGGGTTGAAGGTTTTTTTAGACAAAGCCTTGGCTGGGATGATCCAGTTGGGGATAGTCCTTTGAGCAGGGGTTGGACTAGATGACCTCCTAAGGTCCCTTCCAACCCTCATTTTCTATGATCATATGATCTCGCATTGAAGCTTATGAAACTAGTTTCTGCATATACTGGGGTTAAAGCTGGCCCATGATATGAGGCACTTGAGGTGGATGAATTGTACAGGGTGCTGCTTTGTTTGCGTGCTGCTTTTATGCTGGTCTGAGTGCTCTGGCAGAACTTTGTTGCATAATTTTTTAATAGCCTGACAAATCCCAAACTGGTAGTAGCATTAGTGAAATGCAGTACAGTACAGCATTTCATTATTTGTGTTTCCTGCAAGACAAGTCTGCTGAGTCATTAAGCTAGCTTGTGAAATCTTGAAGTGAAGTGCCCTCTACAGGTCAATTATATTTTAACTGGACAAATAATGACTATTTGTGTTAATGCAATAGTCTTGAAAAATGAAGTTGCATTGCTTTATTGGATGAAAGCTTTTTTAGTGATGATTTTTGCTAACCAGCTCTTATCATGGTTGACCACAAAATGAATATGAGCCTTCAGTGTGATGCTGCGGCTAGTAAAGGGAGCAAAATACTGGTTTGCATCCATAGATGCTTCTCAAACAGATCCCAAGACGTCATTCTCCCGCTGTACTCGGCCTTAGTGAGGCCACAGCTGGAATATGTGTCCAGTTTTGGACTCCGCAACTCAAAAGGGATGTGAAGAAGCTTGAGAGGGCGCAGAGGAGAACCACGTTCATGATCAGAGGTCGGGAAAACAGACCTTATGATGAGAGGCTGAGAGCAATGGGGCTCTTCAGCCTGGAAAAGCGCAGGCTCAGGGGAGATCTGGTGGCCATCTATAAATTTATCAGGGGTGCTCATCAGGATCTGGGGTAACGTCTGTTCACCAGAGTGCCCCAAGGGATGACAAGATTGAAGAGTTATGAACTCCACTGTGACCGGTTCAGGCTGGACATAAGAAAGAACTTCTTCAGTGTCCGAGCACCCAAGTTTTGGAATAGACGGTTCAAGCACCTACACTGAACACCTTCAAGAGTAAATTGGATGTTTATCTTGCTGGGATCCTATGACCCCTGCTGAATCCCTGCCCCTGGGGCAGGGGGCTGGACTTGATGATCCTCCAGGATCCCTTCCAGCCCAAATGTCTATGAAATCTATGGAATCCACCTCAGGTAAACCTAGCTAACTTCTCAAGACTGGACTCCCTCATGTTTCAGCTCTGCTAGAATACCTAAGGGGAAAAAATATTTACTATCCAAACCAAGAAACAAGTGATTAAAAAAAAAAAAGAAAGTCTGAAGATTTGTGTTAGAATGCTGATATTTGATATGATACATGTTAGCCCCTGGAGTAAAAAATTTCAGATAATGATGAAACTAACCAAATGAGGTTAAAACAAGAAAGTTGAATTTTAAAATACTTTATTAAAGCAATATGGGGGTTATATTGTTGGTATTAATGGAGGATATCTGTGGCTAAAGTCATTCTTATCCCCACAACTCAAACCATCCTTCCCTTAAAAATAAATGGTTGTGTCAATAATTTCAAGTCAGATTATCTTTGTGACAGAAAAATACCAAATCAAAACATTTTTTTATTTCCCTTTTTTTAGCCAACCAATTGTCTAACATCAATTGCTTTCAGTGTTTTGTTCTTTTTCTTGTCACATCTTAGTACCAAGCGTCCATAGACCTCTGGTTCTGTCAGGTGGCCCACATAAGACAAAGGCAATCAATATCAATTTACTTGTATTTCATTGCCCAGACCAAAAGTGTTTGTACTTTTCACTTTGATAAAACTAAGCTGCTCCTGATAATGAGGTCAGGTCTGACAACACCCTCTAATTTATAAGGAATGAAGAATACTACTGATTTCTCTAAAATAGATGTTCAAATACCCAGATAGAAGAACCTTTATTAGGTTACAACATTTGGAGTCAGTAAAAACATAGGGAGATTTTCTAAAGTAAGTTCTTTTGCAATAATCGGGGTTATCTTTTTCTTCTACAGTAAATGGACATCCTAAGTTCTGTTTAAAATGAAGAAATACAGTGGAAAGCTGGAATAATCAAACTGAAGACTGACAATTTGACTGGTAGCTAGAGAAAGTATCTTAGCCCTGTTCTTTTCTCTCATATCAGCTTTGGTGCTGAAGTAAGTATATAACGTACATTGAAAAGGGAAGTCTTTGTTTGGGTCTATTATATATTATTGGGTACAGGGCCTGACTCATGAATTTTTATAAGATTTCCACAGATTCACTTTCTGGAAGGAACAGTAGATAATTAAATATCACTAGGCATGCTAAATACTAAAAAAGTTAAGGAAATAAAAAGGTATTGATTTGTTAGCATTCAAAGGCATCACTGTAGACGCACTTGTTTTTGTGAGTGAAGAACTCTGCTCAGTTTTTTTTTCAGATCAAACTCTCAGTACTAATTTAAATATATCCTAGCTATTATTATAAAAGCAGTAGATGACATGATGGATTATGACATGTAAAGATGCATAAAACCTTCCAGTTCTGAGTCTTGGAACTTTGTAGTTAAAAATAGCAGTCAGGAAGTAATCCAAGGAGAGACCTGAAGCTTTTCTTTTTTGCCTTATAAGTAATACTTGCCAATGTGAGACTGTTGACACCACAGCACAAGGGAGTGTATTGAAAGAAAATTTAAGTCTGTGATTCTTAACCCGTTTAGTCTCAAGGCACCCCTCCATAACATTTGTGAAGTGAATGGTACCCCATTTCAAAAGCTAATCCATTTATTACAGTACTTACAGTCTCACACAGACTAGGGCAGGAACGGGCAATTATTTTGGGTGGAGGGCCACTTACAAAGTTTTGGCAAGCTGTTAAGGGTCACATGGGTAGCCCTGCCCCTTGCCAGGTGCTCTGCCCCTGGTTGCCATCTTGTGACCAGAAGTCCTGCCCCCTAACCCCTGACCTTTGACACCAGAAGTCCCTCCCCTTGCCCGCAAAAGTACTTCTTTCAGCAAGGAGTGTTGCCATCTTGGAACCGGAAAAATACTAAATTATATTCTAAAAAGTGAAACTCTACAACATTCATTAATTTGATTTCAAAAAATATATTTGCCCTGATTTACATGTATTTATGTAGTATACACAGAGGTGATTGCACAATAGCTTAAAATAAAGTCTTACTCTTGTATATTGTGGGGGATGCATATAAGTTTGTGGGGGCTATGTGTGTGGGGGGGTCACTGGAGTGTGTGAGGGGGTGTGGGTATGGGAGTTTGTGTGTATGGCAGTGCAAGGGGGGGGTGCATGTGTATGTTGGAGTATGCATGTGAGACTCACCCTATGAACACACACACATACAGCCTGCCCCTGTCTCCACACTCTCTCTCTCCCTCTCTCTACCCCTGCCTGCATGCATGCACATGCACACACATACATATGTACCAGCATGGCTCCATGCTCCCCAGCTTATTGATGCAACTGGGAGCCACATGGTGCTGGAGCAGGGCAGGGGCAAGAAAAGAGTGAAAAGGCTGGGGTTGGGACAGGGCTGGGCTGCTTAGTCCTGCTGAGGGCTCCCCCTGGGTCCTACTGCACCTGGCTCCTGTCAGCTTTGACAGGCAGCCAGGAACAAATTAATATTAATAACCGACGACCCTTGCCATTCTCAGGGGATACATTCCTGTGATCCCCGCAAATGGTGAAATCCGTGAATAGGGCACTCTGTTCATGAATGCAGTATGACCAATGGCTGGGGCACAGCTCCAGCGGCGGCGATGGGAGCCTGGTAGAAGCAAGCATGGAGCTCCTGAGGAACTCCGGTAAGTGTTTAAAGTGTATTTAAAATGTGGTTTCAGCATTCGCAAATATTTGAAACTGCAAACGCTGAACCCACAAATACTGAGGGTTTCCTGTATTAATTTTTTAGGGGCCCTGCAAGCTGCAAAGAATGGCCTGCTGGGCTGGATATAATCTAACCTGCTAAGTTTGAACTGATTTGCAAGTGTACCAGATGTTCATGTTTAGTTCTGGAAATGCAGGCACATGCCTGCTTTGGCTCAGGCTAGAAGCCAGGGGATGCTAGAGCAGTCCTCCCTTCCCTTTGCAGCAGCTGCAAGCCTGGAGGGAAGCTGACCTGGAGGGCATGGCCAGGCCTCCACAGGGTTATTGTGGAAGGGTTCAAACCCCCAACATGGCCTGTAGATTCCCCAGCCAGGCTGTGCCTGGAGAAATAGTGGGGAAGCAGCCCTTGCCAGGCTTGTCCCCAAGGCCAGACACTGTCTGGAGTAGTGCCTCAGGCAAAGCGGGGCAGGGGGTAGGGATTAAACTCCCTGTCTCAGGGCAAATATGGGACTCCAGTCAGGTTCTGCCCAAATTTCCCTCCTCCTCTTGCTCAGGTGGCAGGGGGCTTGGCCAGAGCTGGCTGGCATGGCTCTATTATCCATCCAGGGCTGGGGGTGCAACTACAGCTGCAGCTGGGCTGTGCGGCTTAGCCCAGCCAGCTTGCAGATGGTGCTGAGGACAAAGGCTGAGGGGCAGCCTGAGCTGGGGCCATGGGGCTACGTGGCCAGATTGCTCCCTGTGCACAAGCTGGGTGGGCTGTCATGTCCCAGTTGGCTGGGAAGGGCCCTGCAGGGTCAGCCCACTGGGGAAGGGCTCTTCCCAGCCTGCTGCAGCTGCATGACAGCCCAGACCAGCAGCATGGGCAGGGGCTGGCTGAGGAGTGGGCTTCCCTGACCAGCTCAGAGGTGCTGATGGGCCCTGAGTCTGGCAGCCACTGCCACACTTCCTGTCCTGTGCAGCACCTGGAGCTGCAGGCACACAACCAGCTGCAGGCTGGCTGAAGCAAGAAGGCCCATTCTGCTCCTCTTGCCACCATCTACCACTGCTGCTGCCACAGCCATACTGTGCTGCTCTGAGTTGGGGTGGGAGGGATGGGCCAGCTCAGAGGCACCGACGGACCATGAGCCTGACAGCTGCTGCCACACCCCTGCTCTGTGTGGCACCCAAGGCTGTGGGTTGGTCAGGGCTGGGGGCTGTTCTGCCCGCCTAGCCTCCAAGTGGTACTGCTGCGGCTGTGCAGCAATGTGCCTCTCTGGGTGGGGTGGGAGGGCAGGAAGCTTCAGCTCTGAAGCTTCTGCCCAGTGCATGGAGTTCCATCTCCCAGACATTTTGGATGGTGTCCAGGGGCTGCAGCCAGAGCTCCATGCACTGGGCAAAAGCCACTGGGCTCAGTTTTTCTCCCCCCACCTCCAGCTGTGGCTCCTGTTCCTGTGACACCACACAGCACACCTCCCAAGACATCCAGGAGCTGGAGTTGGAGCTCCATGTGTGGGCAGAAGCCATGGGGCTGAAGCTTCCCACTGTCCCACACCAACCAGAGAGGCATGTTGTGGCACAGCCATGGCAGTGCCAGCTGGAGGCAAGGAGGGCAGAACAGCGCCCCCCACACACTGGCCAACCCACAGCTGGTTGTGTGCCCGCAGCCCTGAGTGATACACAGGGCAAGGGTGTGGCAGCGGGTCCATTGGCACCTCTGAGCTGGCCCAGGAAACCTGCTTCCCAGCTAGCCCTCGCCCATGCTGCTGGGTCAGGCTATCACACAGCCACAGCTGTGGGCCCTGCTTCCGTGGGCTGGCCCCACAGGGTCCTTCCCAGCTGGCTGGCACTCGATGGCAGCCCCAGCCAGCTTAAGCACAGGGAGCTGTGCAGGCCCAGCCTGAGCTGCATTCCGTTAGGAAGGACCCAGCCCCGGATGCCGAGCCTGAGCTGGTCCTCTGCCTCCACACTCAGGCGCATTCACAGGGCAGTTTGACTCAGGCCTGCAGCCCCAGCCACTGGCGAGGCAGGTGGATGACAGTGATTATGCCAGTTGGCTCTAGCTATGCTCCCTTCTGTGCCATTGGAGTGAGGAGGAGGGAATGACTGACAGGAGTCATGGTTACGCAATGGGCAGGGTGAAGGAATAAATCCCCTTCCTGCTCTCTTTGCCTCAGGAGGCCATCCATCTGGCCATGCCCTGGCCCCTGCTCTGGGTAGAGAGGAGAGGGGAGGGGCCAGCCCTGCACTCTGAAGCAGTCAGCACAGCCCTGCCCAGGGCTGCAAAGCATCTTGGATGCTGAGGGACTCTGATTTAACTTAAACCAGGAAGAGGTCTGGGATAGAAGTTGCATAAACCAGTTTGACCCAAATCAGTTCTGTCTGGTACTACATTTAACCAGGTTTGTGTTAAACCAGTTTTGGCCCTTTTGAAACTGGTTTACTTGCACTGAACTTTTGTTCTGTTACAGGTTTAAACCAATTTCTGATCACTTAAACTGGTTTATGTGTAACTGCTGTCTCTAGCCACAAGGGCCAGGCAGCGGAAAGGGGAAGGTGTGGAGAAGAGCAGCTGAGCTGGGAGGAGTGAATAATTACTTCCTTGTAGAGGCTCCCAAGTGGGGGTTTGGGTAATAGCCTAGAAGGAAAGAGCTTAAGCCTCACACCTTGATTATCTACTCACACCTTGTGGCACCCTTCAAAAAATCTTGTGGCATCCCAGTGGAGAACCACTGATCTAGGTGCTATTCTGCTTCATATGTTAACTTTAAAACAATGTACCAGTTATGAAAAGGTGATTAGCATCATCCTTCAGTATAAGTCCTTCCTCATATGTCTACACCCTCATACACAAGTACAGACATGAATTATCACTTTTGTAACTGTATACTGTTTTTTTTTTCAGTGCCTGTGCAATCATTGTATTCGACTAATATGCCTGCAACAGAATTGTGACGTTTGTTGAAGACCTCCAGACCATGACCTCCTTGGTCAGCAGTTCTCACCTGCAACTAGCTGGCTTTGCTTTTGGTACAGTAGGCTGGATCTTATGCACAATTTCAATGGGACTTGTGGAATGGAGAGTGTGGCACGTGAACAACACCACCATCATCACCTCTGGTGTTGCATGGGTAGGAATTTGGAAAGTCTGCTTTATCAGTTACCTCCACATCTCCCCTGGTCTTAAAGAACAGTTCTGCCATAAATTCAACAATTCTGAGGCCTTCATTCCCCATGAAATTTATGTTGCTCAGGGCCTCTTGCTGACTGCCATGGTCATAGGCGCACTAGCACTGGGCTTTACTGTAATTGCTCTGAGGAATATTTATATGGGAATAGTTTACAAAAGTAAAATCTCCAGTTTTTTTCTAGCAGGTGGATTCTTGTACATAGTTGCTAGTCTTTGTGTTTTAGTTCCAGTGAGCTGGAATTTCTATGCTGTCACACATAACCAGAGTATCCCATTTCCTCCTTCTTACTACATGCCTTCTAGCCCAGAGGCACAGGAAGTTGGTGCTGCTATTCCTGTTGGGATCATATCTGCCATCCTGCTAATGATGAGTGGGACTTTTTCTCTCTCCTACAGATTTCCTGTGACTGCAAACATTAGAGAGGAGTCTTGATAGAAGAAAGGTGAATACTTCATAAAACAAGGGGATATGATAAATAGAAGATGGGTGGTCAGTGGCAATGACACCAGGATTCCTCAAAAAGTTTGCAGAATTTGGTTCACTAGAAGGATCATTATTTCCTTGGTGTGGACCAGGTACTGATGGTTGATGCGATGTGAATGCTTATCTATTTTCAACCAGTATAAAACAAAAATATTAGATTGAGCAATCTAATATTTTCATCTATCTATCTATCTATCTAATATTTTATTAGATAGATATCCCACACTATCCAGAAAGGCTCAGAGCATCTTACAATGTATTATCTTCTGTCTGTGTGAACTTTATATTAGATTAATTTATTTTTAAAAATAGTGAAATAGTGAAATGTTTAATATGTACAAATAGCTGGTGTTGGCCCACTAAATTATCTCCTGTCATCATAAGGCACTTTGTGAAACTACACGTCTTTTAAGAGTGAAAGTCTCCAGCACAGGAAAGTTTTATAACTACCCGTGCATTCTGTCACATGGCAAGAATTCTAATTCACCGGGAAGTCAAACTCAATTTGAATACCATTACAGTTGTATCAAATGAGTCTCCAATGCATTGTCCCAAAGGGATCTTAGTACTTGGTCCTCTTTCTCTGTGGAGTGCATTTCTATAGCTGCAGTTTTCTGTTTATTTATTTGCATGACCATACATTGCTGCATGTGTGCACCTGGAAGCAACTTTGTGCCAAACTCTGTGTGAAAACAGCTGATCAAAACAGTCTGAAAAGATGTGCTTCTTGCACATTGACTTCACTGATACCAAACGGAATGCAAAAGAAGGAAACTTCAGTTACTATTATGGTACTAAAATTTCTCTGATGGCCACATCAGTCTTCTTCCTTCAGGAACTGGAATACAAAAGTCTCGGTAGCCTGAAATCATCCTAACTCAACAAAGCTAAAGGAAACAACATAAAGAAAACTGTCCAAAACCTGATAATAAATCAAAGATGCGTGGAAGAAATCAGGGCTTGGGATGAATGGCTAAGTAGAATAGGAAGAGAACTATTATTGAGTGAAAACCCAAGAGGAGCACTGAATTTTCAAATAACTGTTGCAACAGTCCAGGGACTGTGAGTTCACAGTTTTAATTACCCCGCATTTTGTAAAACACTCATGCAGTCAACAGTAAAAGACATAGAATGCCAACAGACCAGTTCTTCCTGATGGTGGTTATTCTGGGGGGGAAGTAGCTCTGCTTTGCATCTCACTCCACATTTCCTAGGTAGAAAAGTAAAAATGACAAATGCAAATCCAACCTTTTGCAAACCTTCCTATATCCTCCTTCAAGGAAAAAGTGTAACAGTATCCACCTTTCCCACCCTGCCTAAGCTTCCTGCCTCCCTGTTGCTTCAAGTTTCTTCTAGATGTTACCTCTATTTGGCAAGGTCTGCCTCAGTTTTAAGCATGCAAACATCACTGAATTCATTAGGCTAGGTTTTAAGTAGGAAAGAATTAGGTTCTTTGTCTGGCTTAGCCTGTCCTAGGAACTTAATGTCCATCTCCTCTACTGCTAGAAACAGGATTTTTTCTGGTACCACTTTACCATCCTGCTGTTCTAGTCAGCAAAGCCTTCTGCTCTGTAACTTACACTACCTGGTATTATCTTTATTGGTGGTATCTCTACAGCATACTTTTTTCTTTCTATTTTGTTTCTCCTATAGTAGTATACCTCCCTTGTCTCAAACTTTCAGTTTCATTCACTGTCTGCAATTATTTATTATTTATGCTATAATAGTATTTGACTCTATAAAGGACTTATAGATGGAGGTTGCATGAAATTGAAAATTGGAGGTGAAACAGATATACAAGGTGATTTTGTAGTTCCTCGTCTCATCTACTGTTAAATGTTCTAACCAACAGAGTTGTATTTATTTCATTGTAAATATAACAAAGGAAACTATGTTCATCTATGTGCTGTGATGAGCTACAATCAAGGCTCAGGGCCCAAATGAATAATCAGGGTAGCCTAACCCAAAGCTGCAGGGAAATGGGCCCCACCTACAACAAGCTTTAAGCAGTTCCCTGGGCTCAGCCAGTCCTAACTGAGAAATCAAAGGAACCAATTCCATAAGACCACATCTGCTCCAGCTTTCAAAAGCTGATGCTAGTCAATCGTACATTGTCTGGGCAAAGGCCCTAGTGATTACTCCTGACCCCTGTGTGCTTCCTTGCCTTGTCACTGGATCTCTGACTCTGAGTCCTGGCTCCTCCTAACTTTGGTTTAGGAACCTGGTTTACCTGGAATTCTGGTCT
This sequence comes from Crocodylus porosus, assembly GCF_001723895.1. Lineage (NCBI taxonomy): Eukaryota > Metazoa > Chordata > Crocodylia > Crocodylidae > Crocodylus > Crocodylus porosus. Next base: position 70,320,625 of record NW_017728906.1, on the reverse strand, counting down.
TGACTCTGGGATTACTTGACTCCTGGCTCCCTGTGAACCCTGTCCCTGGCCTTTGCCGGATGATCAGGTGACCTTCCCCAACTGCCCATGTCCCATTCACTAACATGTGCATTGTTTTTCATGCAGTCAGTAAAACATGAACACCTGATGAAAAATATCTTAGAACTTGAAAAGTAAAAATAAACTCTAATGCAAACTGTGTTGAGTGCAGTGTTCTAATTTCTGATCACTTAAACTGGTTTATGTGTAACTGCTGTCTCTAGCCACAAGGGCCAGGCAGCGGAAAGGGGAAGGTGTGGAGAAGAGGGAACCACGGGTGGCTTATCTGGGGGGTCGGTGGGGAGGCTTGCTCCCTACCACTGCATGCACTCCCAGGGAGGGGAGTATGGGGAACACATGCCCCCCGCAATTTGTGTCTGGGGCAGGGAAAGTTGTGGGCTGCCCACTGAGGGGATCTAGGCTCCCTGCCCTCCTGCCTTCCCCCTGAGGGCCTCTGCAGCTCTGCAGGAGAAACCCAGTGTGGGAGAGTGGAGTGGGATTGGAAGGCTCAGTGCTGCCACTGTCAGGAGTCCTGCGCCAGCCACATTGCCTTAGCAGGGTGCCCCCTGCCTGCCTGGCAACTGTATGTTTGCGGTACCTGTTCTAAAAGCTTTTAAAAAGCTAAAATGCATCAATTCTGGATGAACTAAGTATGAGTATCCATAGTAATATGTCTATACACAAATAGGCATGTTTATTTCAAAATCAGTGTTTTCAGATTTGCTCCTCACTTTCATGTGCTCAGGGAAAGCAGTCTGACACTAAGGACTGAGGGGAAGGGGCTGCAGGGAGAAGAAGATGAGGAGGCAGAGGGCAAGTGTGGAACCTAACCCTAGCCCAGGTTTATTTTTCCTGCTGCAGCAGTGGGAAGGGGGTAAATTCAAGGCAAACTGCCAATAACTAGATTCTCTACCCGGAAAATTTTAACCAATTTATAAATTTTCCCTATATAGAATCTAATTATTGAGGTGTCACCTTATGATCAGGATTGTTTATATTTGAGTAAATACAGTAATAGCAACACTAGTGTTACTGCCCTTTTATATACATTAATGTGTATGTCTCTAGTCAAATACCATATGGTGTCAAGATTTTCAATTCTTCCCATAACTGAAACTGTTAAATGAAGTACTGACTTCCATTGGCTTCAATGAGGCCAGGCTTTTCACCCGAAATTTTGGAAAAAGGATGTGTGTTCATTAAGTTTAAGAGTTTGGTATTGGTGGACATTGAAACCCTTGTTCTTAATTAATTAATGAAGCTATCTCAACTACAGTGTAAACTTTAATATTTCTACTGAACTCAGCAATGAGCTATAGGTTACAGCATGTCTAAAAATGGTCTCCTCCTTGTCTTGGTTTATGCTCATGTCCAGTCCTGTTTATTTTTCTGAGCTTTTTGTGAATTGTGGCTTGTGATTGGCTCATCTGTCTTAAGTTTTCATTGTTTAATGTTTGTTCATGGGAATTCTAGAGATTTTCTTTTAAATGCATAATAAATTACATCTTTATATACATACAAATAAAGATGATATATAATCTCCCTTTTACACAGATAATAAGCTGACATTTTATGATACTGATTTGTCTGCAACATTTGCCTCAGCTGACTATTTACCAATTCATAACATAGTTTTATAGAAAGATGCCAATTACTAATATCTCAGCAGTGAGTGTTCAAAAATGGATCATATTTAGAAACCATTATGTGTTATGGGATCATGCTGAGATTTTCTTCTAGGATTAATGTCCGACTGATTCCAGTTGTATTCTTGGAAATTATCTTGTTCTAAAAGAAAACAAGAGCCATTCCAACCTGTATCTGAACTGCGGAGGTAGAATGGTAGCCTGGATTTGCTCTAGGTCATGGGTGGGCAATCATTTTCGCCCATGGGCCACATAGACACTTTTGGGAAGTTGTTGCAGGCTGGTTGGCATCCTCCCTCCCATAATAGCTCACCAAACCCAGAGCCTATGTGCCCTATGGTTCCTCCCCACCACTGCTGACACCAGTGCCTATCAGCAGCTAAGCGCACAGCCCTGCCCCTGGTCCACCCTGTGCTCACTCGAGACTTGCCCTGGTTGGTGTAGACCAGCTGGGACTCATGCACACATCTCTGACCCCAGCCCTGACCTTCTCCCTGCCTCCTCTGGACCAGCCTGCCCATAATGAGCAGAGGTGGTGGCCAGGCAGAGGGTGCTACTGGGCACAGGGGGAAAGCAGCCCTCTTGCCACTGCCAGGCCCCTTTTACTGTGACTTCCTAGAGTCTGCACCCAGGCTGCCCTGTGGTTTCTCTTTGCTGCCACCCCTGCCTCGTTGGGCAGCTGGGAGGTGGCACAGGTGGCATTGGTGATGGTAGTGGAGAGGGGCTGTAGGGCAGCCAGAGCACAAGTTCCAAGTGGTTGCAGCAAGATGGGCCTGGCAGCAGTGATGGGGAGGTGGCCACTTTTCTCCCACATCCAGCAACAGCTTCTGCTTGGGCACCACCACAGCTTGCACCACCATTCATCATGGGCTGGCAGGTCCAGAGGAGGCCCAGGGTGGCCCAGGGCTGGGGCTGTACATGCAAATTCCAGCTGGTCCACTCTGGTCAGAGTGGGTGCAGGGTAGGGTAAGCCTGGGCTGGAGCTATGCGCACAGGTCCCCATTAGACTCCATGAGGCTGGGGCCACCACCAGTGGCAGCTGGAAGGAGCCACTGCCCCCTGGGCTCCCTAGAAATGGAGTCCAGTTGCAGAGCTGCCCCAGCCTTGCTACGCGTCTGGGGGTGGTGGGATGTGCTACAGGCTGGATGGTGCCTGAGCCAGGCAGGACCAAGAGGCCCACTACGAGCCGGGCAAAATCCCTCTGGAAGCCAAATCTGGCCTATGGGCCATATTTTCCCCACCCCTGCTCTTGGTGTAAGTACTGGGGAATTGGTAGGCTTGCCTGGTGGGTGGGCCAACAGGGGGCGGGGCTACAAACAGGAGCTGCGGTCCAAGTTACCAAAACCAAGGCAGGGAATCCCAGGGTTAGAGGCCAGGTCATGGCCCAAGTCAGAGTTCTTGGAGTCTGGAAGTCAGACAGTTCAGTAGCAGACCTGAGAGAGGTCAGAAAGTAGAAAAACAGAGAGCACAAGATCCCAAAATATTTACCACAGCAGGCTTTCAGGTGGAAGTACTGGCTACTCCAGTCTGCTGTTATCTGATGTAAATGTGGAGCTCTCTTGCTATCCCCAGCAGCCCATCAGGAAGCTACAGCAGCAGCCATTTGTTTTATCAACCAGGGTGGGGATGCCTGTTAGGGTATCTAGCAGGTTTGGCCAGCTAGGTATTTAGGGTGCAGACAGAAGTGACAATTTTTGCATGATCTGGCCACAGAAAGCAATTTATAGATGTGACCAAACACAAGTGCATGGGTGCAAACAGCTTTAAAAAAAGGCTGATCAGGTGAAAATCTGACCCCTCGTTGCATGAGGTATCAGATAAAGACATTTCAGAATGTAGCATCTTTCATAACTTGTGTTTGTGGAGCTCCCAGCCTGTCACTGTTTTCAGAATGGGACAGGGGAAAGGAAGTGGAGAGAGTTCAGTCTGGGAGGTTTTCTGCTCCCCCTGAAGGGTGAGGCAGGTATACTGGAGCCCTCTTGACATGCAGGGGGCTCCCATTCACCTTCAGTACCAGCTGGGGAGCTCCCTCAGTTGCCTTTTCCCCCCAACTCCCATTCTGAAAACAGTGAGCACTGGGCATGGGCAGAATTCTTTGCAAAAATCATTCTGAGTTACAGCTGGAAGCTGCACTTCTGTCTGCAGCCTTTGTCCCTCCGGGCTGGGCTGTCTGTTAGGGCCGCTGACAGTAGGTAATAAAAACATATTTGAGTCAACAGTTTTTCCACTAGGTCTACTTTCCCTGCTGATAAGCATCAGTACTCTGATTTCATACAGTCCGAGGAAGACATTTCTTTGCTCTCACCCAGACGGTGGTACATTTGTGTACTGCAGTTGTTCTGGAAGCTGTTCTTGATAGCAGAAGTTTCATAGAACAAAGCTATCCAACTTGCAGCCATGGTGGCCTGAGTGAAGTTAATGTGGCCACCAGGCGTTAACATGTTGGCTACTGTTCCCGCTTCTCCCTTTTCCCCCTGTTGCTACAGCAGCTGGGGTCTGCAGCCTCTCCCCCTGCCTCCAGCTTCTGCTTCCTGCCATTTTCTGAGGCTGCTTCAGTTCTTCTGTCTCTGTTGTTCTATTTTTCCTGCTGCTCTTTGGTAATATGAACTCCATAGAAACTTAGAAAGCATTTGTTGCAGTGTAGGCATTTGATTCACCCCATCAGAAATTCACCTAAAATTTCTTTATTAATTCAATCCAGAGGGTAGTAACATCTATATTGTAGTGTTTGAGTGATGTTGAATCCATGATGTTACTTGAAATGGGTGTTTTAGAATGCTATAACAATGTCAAATATATGTGTCAATTATAATGTTAATTATATATGGCAATGTTACAGCATTTATATAGGTTATTGCATCCACACGGTAGTTACAGCTCTAAGCAGCTGATCAGAATGCATACACCTGGGCTAGGGAGGGAGAAATTCTAGCAGAACCATGCGTTGGTAGATCCAAGGCAAAAAACCATTCTCTCTTGCTCTGTTTTAGCCCATCAGATTTCTCATTTTTAGCCTGAGGCATCTGCTTTCCAGAAACTGATGAGCTCTAGCTCGAAACTTCCATATACATGCCTATCTTATTTTTCCACAAACTCAAACCTCCTCAGCTTTCTTTGTTTACTCATAATCCATTCTTGCCAGAGCAGTGATTAACAAACTCTACCTTATCTAGACATACTGGAACCAAGGGGTTGACATCTTCTTGTCTTTGTCTAATTCTTAGTATCTTCTGCCATGATATAGCATTTTAATGGTCTCTTTGTCTTTCTCTTTGCTGAAGCCATGTAGATCCATGATTGTATGTAAAAGATACTGAAACTTACCATTAGATATTATATTCCCTTAACATATTACAGCACGATCCTTACATAAGGACTTTAAAAAAAAAGTTATGGGACTATTCTTAGGGCTTAATCCAGGGTTTCCTTTTCAAGGAAGACTTGAAATGCCATATGCAAGTTTTAAAAATATTCCTTATAAAGAGATTTACTTTTAAAATATCTACCTCCTTTAGTCTTTATCTGTAATTTGATATTAGAATAATGTGTCTGAGGAAACGTGTTCTCTTAAAATACAAACCACAGCATATGAATATTAAAGACAACCAGTAGAGTCATATTTTATAAGACAATATACTTTTTAAAAAAAAAATGGCTGGGTATTTTTCCATTAATATCCACAACAATACTGCTGGACCAGCATCAACCCATGAAGCCATTTTTTCTAAATGAAAAGATATTCCCGTTCTTCTGCTAGACGGGTCTAATCCTATGCTTCTTACTTCTGAGCATCAGACATAGAATTGGTTGGGACCTCAAGTGTCATCTAGTCCAAACCTGCAAGTGGAATATTTTGGTGGTTAGATTGCTAGCTGTGGACTTGCAGATCTAAATGAACTTTCCTGTGTCTTTACTGATTTCCTGTGTGAACTAGGGCAGCATGCTGAATTGTTAACAGTTATTTAGGGATGTGAAGATGCTGCTAGGCACCTACTAGGTGCCTACACCTTTGAAATTTGAAACCTTGACACCAGGACTTTGGTTTCTTAGCTGTACAATGAGAAGGATGTCACTTCCCCATCTCACAGAGTGTTGTGAGGGTATCTCCATGAAAGGCTATTTGGAGCTCAGGTTGTAATGGGAGCCTTGAAAGTCATTAAGACCAATCTGTAGGATCTATACTGGCCATCCCTTATCACCCCAAAGCCAAGCTAAGTGATGAAGATTGGTTTCTATATGGAAAGCACTATGCTATGTTTACCAATAGTAGTGAACCACAAATACAGGAGAGGACTGTAGACAGTTAAAAGAGGAGCAGAGACGAAAGGGAATGGAGGGGAAGAGACAACAGATACCTGGGTGCTATAGCAGTACCAAAAATAAAGAACAGCGATATTGCAAGAGGTTGGACAAGAGATTTTGGTATGGCTGCCGGGGTCCCAGCTCCCTACAACTGACTTCTCTCTGCACCCCCAATGGGCACAGAACATGGTGGGATAGTTGCCATGACACCCGATGCAAGGCCAAGCACAGTGGCACTCCCACACCAGAGACACATCCTAAAGGCCAGTCAAAAGTCCCTTTCTGGCTCTAATCCCAAGTCCCTGAAGTGTTATATGTCCACAAATGATCCTGAACAAGAAAAAGAAAGCTGAAGGCCTGGGCCTAAAAGTAAGGAGAATCCTCAAATGCCTGAGAGCAGTAGGAAATGAGGATGGTGCCCCTAAGATTAGACTGAAAAGGCCTGACGCTCTTGAATATGCAGTGAAGTTGTTTCAGTGGAACGGTATGAGCTGCGGGCAGAATTTGTCTTTATTTATCCTGAGCAGAAATGAGGCAAGGAAAAGGTAAACACAGAGAATAGCCTGTACAGAAGAATGTATACCGCAAGGTGGGGATATTTTTAACATAAACAAATATTTTTTTAACCCGTGCAATATATATGTGCCATTTGTAAATATGCTGCCTTTTGCAAATAAGGAAAACGTGACTGCTAAAGTGAAAATACAACATATTAAGCATAGTGGTGCTCAACCTTCCCCCCACCATGCCACAGGCCAAATGGGCAGTGCCCTGTCTGTCTGTGGGCCAGAAGCTGCCAGTGGTCCCAATCCGGCACCAGGGTGGGCATGCTGAGTGCCATCCAGCCATACATAGGGGGTGAAGAGAAAACAGTCCAGGAACACCCCAGCACCACAGGGGAAGGGACAGGGCCGGGCCCCAACCTGGTCCTGTGGGGTAAAGGAGCATGTCCCGGCTCCACAGGGGAAAGAGCACGTGGCTTGGCCCTGTGGAGCAAGGGGTCATGCCCAGCCCCAACCCGACCCTGTGTGGGGAAGAGGCATGGCCCAGCTTCACAGGGAAAGGGGATGTGGCTTGACCTCACAGGGGACCGGGCATGGCCTGCCCCCAAACCAGCCCTGTAGGGAGGAGGAAGAGAGGGAGGGCATGGCCATGCTCTGATTCAGATGCAGGGGAGGAGAGATGCCTGGCCCTGACCAGGCACATAGGGCTTGGGGTTTGGGAATTTGGTGGGGTGACCATATTAATGGCTCCCCTACCACCAAATTTATCATCCCAAGGGTAGATGTGGTCCCATGAGCTAGATGTGGCTACATTTGGCCCACAGGCTGGAGGCTGAACAACCTTGAGAGAGCAGTATTCAGAGGAACGTGGGGTGAAGGACAGAGGCTAGAGCATTCAGGCAAGAACCAAGGGTAGACAGGGAGAATTTGAGGGATAAAAGTTTGCCAGGAAAGGAGGTCAAAAAGCACCAGTGGGAACAGGAGACCATGAAGGGGAATGGAAAGAGAAGGTGAATGTGGTACAGAAAAGGAAATGGAAAGGTGATGGGTAAGAAGGATCTGCGAGGAAGATGATATAAATAAGGATGGGGATGGGGACTGGAAGGGAGAGACTGGCAGTTCTTTCATCCTGGAGTTTGAGACAATGCAACCTATCTAGAGCCTCACAGTTTTGTGTATGCATTTAGGATTGAATGTTGACCTTGAAATGATTGCTCAGGTTGTGGAGGGACAGCTTCTCCTTAAGTGTTCACAAACCAAAAGCAAATATAACATGAAAGGTACATACAATGAGATTTTAATTAACTTAGTGGCTAATTTAATTTTTATTACAGTATTTAATTGGAATGCTTGGGGTGGCATTACACCATAGAGAAAATCAAATGTGTAACAAGCAGGGCTTGTGCCTTGGGCAAACCCTATGGAGACGCAGGAGGTCTGAGAGTGGGGTTGGTAGGGAAGGTGTCACAGGAATCTTACCTATGCTGGGGCTCAAAGCAGTTCCCTGCTGTTGTTGCTACTGACACCAGTACTACCACTACAGCCACCTCCTCCATTGTTGCTCCTAGCAGGAGGTGGTATCCACATACCAGTTATTACTGCTGCAAGAGCAGCTATGTGGGGCTACTTTGGTGCCAACATGCTGACTCCGCAGAAGTGGAGGGTAATTCAATTGCCCCTTCCAAGTCGGTGCCCTCTCGCCCACCCCAAGCCTCCACACTGTTGAAAGTATATGTAACAGTAGATTTGTGTCTATGACACCTGCATGCCTCTTTTACAACATACATAAAATATTTTACAAAACAGATGAGCTTTATTACTCCCTGTGCTTCTACTAGTGTATTTTTCCCTACTGGCTGCACTATGGTCTTATATGGTCACTGCTAATGGAAACCTCTCTTTGAAACTTGTCTTTGGTCCTTAGGGATTTTTATTTTTTAAGTGGATGATCCTATGCTTGCCCTGGCACTTTTTTTTCTCCCTGAAAATATGATTTCATTTAACTGGCTTCCAGCTGACTATACTATCTTTCATGCAGAAGCCTAATGCTCAGTTTTGTAGCAATAAAAATGTAATTCATTGTTAATGAAAGATCTTTTATATTTTGTGTTCTGCTCCTGAAGAACCAGCAGGGGGAGTACTCATGAATACATCTTTTAATCCTAGAGCAGTGACTGTCAACTTGTTTTAGATGCAAAGCACCTCTCGAAAAATATCAGCTCTTAGTTTTCACACATTTCTTGACTACAGAAAAATAATAGAGCAATTCCTTCATTGCAAATAACTCAGAAAGACCACAGCAATGAGAATGTGTTTGATACTAGGGATTCATATTTGAAATCTCTGGATTATCTTGTGAATCGTGTTGGTGTTTGCAAATCTAACAGCACTCCTATTGTGTGGTAACACATGGCATCCTTAAAAGTATCTCACAGCATCTCCGGGGTGTCACAGCACCCTGGTTGAGAATTACTGTCCTAAAAAGTGAGCAAACAAGAAAGCTACAAATCCCAAGAAAAAAAAAAAGATTAGTCTTTACAGCTAACACCAAATTCAACTAATATGACCAAATGAAAAAAAGACAAATTAACATGTTTTGCTCAGTCTCTGGAAGTGGCTTCACAAGTAACAAGGATTTTATGCCACTAGGATGGGTTGGTTTGGGTGACTGCCACTAGCCTGCTATATGTTCCTTCATATGTCATTAAAACCTTCTGTGTCTCCAGATCCCCATCTTTGAAATGACAATAATGCTTACTTTGGGCAAAGAAGGTTCATTGCATGGTTCATTACTGTTTGTAAAGTGCTTGGAAAATGCTGAACGTGATATGCAATCTAAGGATTCCACTAAAACCTGCAGCCTTTAAAATACTTGACATTAAACTCTTGCAATAGGGGTGCAAAGTGCTTCACTGTTTCTAAGTACTAACTATAGGGTTCTATGGCATCACAGCTAGTGGTTTGTACATAGCTCAACAACTCTAGCATACTACTCATTTAGCTACTTGCAGTAGCTAAACCAGAAACAAGAAAGAACCGGTGCAGAAGAACTAGTTTTATCTTCACAGTTTGCAATTTCCTATATATAAAGAACACCCTAAATTAGCCTATGTTGAATTACTTTCCTATTAAAGCAAACAACAACAAAAAAACTCCCAAAACATTCTCTGACGTTTGTGAATTCTGGTTAGTTGTTTGCTTATATTGTTTGCTCATCACTAGTAAAGGAATGTAAGTCTTACTGTGTAGTTAGGGGATCTTTCCCCTCTCTACCCCTTTCAGCCCCTATTTTGCGGGGGATAGACTATTTTGAGGGAAGGGAAAATCCAATCCTGTACAATTTAGTTGGTTAATAAAAAAAGAAAGGGAAATAAAAAAATAAATAATTTGTTCTTGAACAGGGACTGTTGTGAAAGTATGGGAACAAAAAGGGATTTGTCCAGAGAACACTTTTGACTAAGGAATTTTCTACCATCAGTAAGTTATGGCTGCATCTACACAGGACACTGATTGCTCAGTAGCACATGGGATGCCGACTACTGTGCAGTATTGTCACATGGCAAAAACTGTGATGGGACACTACTGCGCAGTAGTATTAGGCTACAGTGCAGTAGTGTCAGAAAAAAGGTATTCACCAGTGCTACTGCACAGCAACTTGGGTTACTGCACATTTATTTAAGTACTTGTTTATACAAGTACTAAATAAAAATGTAGTAACCACTGTGCAGTAGTGTCTCGTGTAGACACAGTCAGTGAGTAGGAAATTTGTTTTTCATTATTTGGAGTAAAATTGTTTAAGAAGGTACCTTGACAAAAGGTTTTAAAACTTGGTTATAGTTCAAACAGTGAGAAAAGAAAGGACCATTTTTCATTTTCTGGTTAAATGTCTGAGTTGAAGTTTTGGTGCACACTATGTTTACTGTTTTGTAGATCTGACATGCTGTCAGAAAGATAGATAACAATCTACTAGCACTACAAGCTAAGGGAGTTGCTACTCCTTTGGCTCAAGTACTGTAATAAAGATCTGTCCTATGACGTGGAAGATCTTGTGTTCAGACCCTGCTAACAACCCTTGTTATTGTCACTGAACAGGCAAGGACATTCGTTACAGGCTTGATTAGACTAAATGAATAAAATATGTGTAACACCAAAGGGCTTTCTGAAGAACCTGGACAGCATTAGCAAGCTGCCAGAGATCCAGGCAAAAAATTGTTTTGCCTATTTGCATGTAAGTTATATGTTCCAGATCCATGACTTGAGTTTCAGTATACCATTTTGTTTTCCATGCATCTGCAACTTTTACTGGGGATGAAAAGACCCAATTGTAACTACTCATTTATGAGTTTCATTGTCCATCTTGTAACTATTAAAAAAAAATTAGATTGGTGAATGTCAGAGAAAGAGCTGCCTGGTTTGCAAACATACTGAACGTTTTGTGTATGTTATAGAATTATCAAAGGAACCGATAAGAACAGTAGCCGTGGACACTGTTTTTGGAATGAGATGGCTTTCAATTCTAGAACTAACAGCTTAGGATTGTCCTGTGTGTTTCCAGTATTTGTTCGTTTTGCCTCTGAGATGCTCCAGGAGTATTGCTGACCAGCTGGAAAACCTGCTAGACTGCTGTATGCTCTTAGATGTAGAAATTGGCTATTATTATACTGTCTAATTTAGTGGTAGTTGTAAAGTATATTACCAATGCATTGGCAGAAAGCAGAGCAGGCTAGCACCTTACAGACTAATTGGTTGAGAGAGGTATGAGCTTTCATATGTTGTTGCCTAGGAAAGCTCATGCCTCTCTGAATCAGTTTGCCTCTACCCTACTTGCTACCTTCTGCCTACTGCCAGACTAACATGGCTAATCACCACTGTACCTATGTTTTGGTTGTTCTTTTTAAATGTAATAAGTTGATTCCTACAGTTATTCTCCCACACCCCAACATTTCTAACTTAAGGCTTCATGCTCTTTGGGATAGAAAATGCCTTTCCTATCTGGTTGGGAAAGCAACTAGTATATTTGAGTTCATAATACTAATAACATCGATAGCTTATACAGTGGTTTTCATCCATAGGGCAGAAAGTGCTTTATAAAGGAGGATCAGAGTGTTGTTGTAGCTATGATGGTGCAGGAAATGCACAAGAAGTAAGAGGTTTTTGTGATATATATTGTTGGACCCCTGTACAGTTGCAAGTTATATATAATTAGACAATATTTTAGGCACAAAATACCCTTTTTCAGATCTAGTTCAGACCTGAGGAAGGGCACTTTGTGCCTGAAAAACTGTCTAACATCCCTCCCAACTATATAAAAGGTATACAAAGATATAAAAATAAACTTGCTGCTTTTCAATAGAAGACAAAAATATAATTCCCCTTTTAAAGATGGGGAGTCAGAGGCACAGAGAAGGGAAGTTACTTGTCCAAAATTATTCAAATCCGACACGCCAGTAACAAAGTCAAGACTAGAACAGAGGTCTCCTAAGGCCTGGTTCAGTGAGCTATCAACTAGGCCATAAGCATAGGAATCTGAAGTGTTATCAATAGTTATCATGTTATAGTCTTCATCTGGACTACATACAGTAGCAGAAATACTTGGAACACGTTACTGTATTACAATATTTGTGATGTGTTTGGTAATAACTTCCTGGTTGGCAGATTATCACAGACGGATGATGAGATGTAAAAAGAGAACGCACAGGCTGAAATAATAATCTGGCATGCATCAATCGATGCATTTCCAGCAAAACCAAGGAAGTGATTCTTCCACTCTACTCAGCATTGGTGAGACCGCAGCTGGAGTACTGCATCCAGTTCTGGGCACCGCACTTCAACGAGGATGTGGGAAAGCTTGAGAGAGTCCAGAGAAGAGCCACCCATATGATCAGAGACTTGCTCAGCAAGTCATACGAGGAAAGGCTGAGGGACCTGGGACTCTTCAGCCTGAAAGAGAGAAGGCTGAGAGGGGACCTGGTAGCAGCTTACTGCTACATCAGGGGAGTCGCATCAAGGAACTGGTGAACAATCTTCAAGAGGAGACTGGACAGTCACCTTGCTGGCGTCACCTGACCCCAGCTGTCTTTCCTGCGTGGTGTAGGGGGCTGGACCCAACCATCTTCCGAGGTCCCTTTCAGCCCCTTCCAATTGGTGAATCTATGTTAGCTGTTAATATGCTTAATTCCTGAAATGTAACTGGAATTTCAGTTTATTAGCTTAGAATGTCGGTGCCCAGCAGAGGGCAGCATATGCTAACATGGCTGAAGTAATTTGTTTCCTGCCTTCCTGCTGCCAGGGAAGTAGGTTGCCCTTTTTTTCTTTCTTTGGTCTTCTGCTTTTAGTTATGTCATGTGGGTTTCATGTGAAGTTTTCATTTCATGTGAAGTTGTCATCATAGTACAACCCCCCTCTTCTCCAGTGTGTTTTATTTGTGGGGCGGCGGAGGGGGAGTGTTGTTCAAAAGCCTGTTTGCCTGGAGGATTTTGTGTAGTATGAGAGCATTACTGATACACACTTCCTTATAGATCTTATTTCACCTTTAGTGGTTTTGTCACATCTCACTGTTTTATTATTCTTTCTTTCTTTCCTTTCTTTAGCCAGTGCAAGTTTTCATAAGGTGCTCTGTATACTGCTGTAAGTGTTTATTATTTCTGTTAGGGGAAAGCGGAGGTGTTTTCTCTTCCTGTTTTTGTAGTTGTGCTCCATCTTCAGCATCACTTTACTTTAATTTTTGTATACACTGAAGATATCTGATATGTCCTGAAGTGAACTGGCCTGGCTGGACTGCAAATGACATTTTCAGAAATCGCAGGAAGAATATCTGACATTTCCCCTCACTGCAAAATACCGAAGTGCTGCCAGGTAGGCAGTGAAAAGGAGTGAAGTGCTCTCAGTGAAATGCTATTGCGTGTGAGAAAGAGAGGTGCTCTGAATGTGTGAATACAACAGAGGGCTCATGATAGTTCAGGGTTGGACAGAATATGGCCTCTGAGCTGTATCTGGCCTGCTGGCTGCCTCTGGGAGCTTGGGGGTGGAGGGCTGCACCCCACTGCTGCAGCTGGAGCAGGGCCAGACCAGGCTGTGCAGCACACAGACTCCTCTGCTTCCCTCCCTTCCCTTCATCCATCTCTCCACTGCCTGGCTTCCTACTGGCACAACAGCTGCACAATCCTGGCACTGTGGCTGCTGGCAACCGAGCCCGCACGGAGTGGGGTCCAATGCAGGTCACCAAGTAGCCATCCCGCTGGCTGTCCCAGCTCATTGCAGCAGGTAGCGGTATGGCTACCTGTTTGAACCCAGCTGCCAGCAGTTGTGGTGCCAGGACTGCACAATGCCAACAGTTTGGATGAGGAGGGGCATGGATGCTGAGGGGCGGAGGAGTATGCACACTATGTGACCTGGCCCAGCCTTCACTATGGCAGAGCAGAGTAGTGTAGGGTGCTGCCCTCCCTCCTTGGGTTTCTGGCAGCAGCTGGCAGGCCAGATACGATTAACTGGCATCTCCCCACCCCCCATCTCCCACCCCAGCCCTCAGCTCACCAAAGCTTGTTAAGTGGCCCTCCAGCCCAAATACTTGCCCACCCTGTGATAGCTAAACGTTGCTATGAAGTTCCAGTACCTTTAGAGCACTGGTGTATGCATCTTTCTGCCACACTAGCCACATCTACATGAGATGCTGACTGTGCAGTGGTTACTGTGCAGTCATTTAGTACTTGTTTATACATAAGACACTTTTTTTAAGGAATCTTGGAACACTGTTAAATACATAAAATGTGTTAATTGCAAAGTACAAGCCCTGGCACTGAAATGCACTAAACAGCCAGGACTCTGCTTCCTGTGTTTGATACCAGGACCCTTTGGTGTATCTAAACAATACACTGGATGTGAATGTTTATACAAGTACTACCTACATGACTGTGCTGTAACCCAAGTTACTGCCCAGTAGCATGGACTAACTTCTTTTTCATGACACTACTGCATGGTAGCCTAATACTACTGCACACTAGCATCACGTCACAGTTGTTGCCACTTGACGCGACTGCTCAGTAGTATCAGGCTTTTGTGCAATCAGCGTCTCATGTAGATGCAGCCATTAAGTCTCAAGCTTGACCTTAATTTGCCTTAGTCCTTCAATTAATTCTATCCAAATATTACCAACAGCAAAGTCCTGTGGATTCCAGGACAAAAGAAGACCAACTTTAGATTTAGAATTTTTTTTTTTAATAGTTCACATTCAGTGTATTGTTCTGAGGCACTAAAGGGTCCTGGTATAGATTCATAGATGTTAGGGGCTGGAAGGACCTTACAAGATCATAGGGTCCAGCCTCCCTACACTTGGGCAGGAAAGATTGCTGGGGTCAAATGACCCCAGCAAGATGGGTATCAGGACACTTTTTGAAGATCTCCAGGGTGGATGACTGTGCCACTTCTGGGGGGAGCCTGTTCCAGACCTTCAGCACGCGACTTATAAAGAAGTTTTTCCTTACATCCACTCTGAAGTGATCTTCAATCAGTTTGTGCGCATTGCTCCTTGTCTTCCCCTGGGGTGCCTTGGTGAACAGTTGTTCCCCCATTGATGTACACCTCTAATATAGGCTGCTACAAGTCTCCTCTGAGTCTTCTGTTCTCCAGATTGAACAGTTCCAAGTCTTTCATCCTCTCCTTATATGACCTGCTCTCCAGCCCTCTAATCACATGCTTGGCCCTCCTTTGGACTCTCTCAAACTTCTCCACATCCTTCCTCAAGTATGGTGCCCAGAAGTGGATGCAGTACTCCAGCTGCAGTCTCACCAAGGCCGAGCAGAGCAGGAGGATTTCACCCTTAGTCTTGCTTGAGATGCATCGATAGATGCAAGCCAGTGTTTGATTTACTCCGCCAGCTACGGCATCGCATTGGTGGCTCATGTTCATTCTGTGGTCTATCATGACACCCAGGTCTCTTTCAAGCATAACACTTGCAAGCCTGTTAAATTTTCTGTGAATTATTTCCCCCCAGATGGAGCACTTTACATTTCTCCATATTAAATGTCATCAGGTTGAGATCTGCCCATCTCTCAAGCCTGTCCAGTTTGGTCTGTATTATCAGCCTGTCCTCAAGCGTAACTGCGCTCCCCTATTATTTAGTGTTGTGCATGAACTTTGCCAGTTTGCTTTTAATACTTGAATCCAAATCATTTGTGAACATGTTGAAAAGCACTGGTCTGAGTACTGTACCCTGAGGGACACCACTGGTCACCTTTTACCATCAAACACAGGAACCTGAGTCCTGGCTGTTTAGTGCATTTCAATGCCAGGGCTTGTACTCTACAATTAATACATTTTATGTATTTAACAGTGTTCCAAGATTCCCTAAAAAGATGTTTAAATTAGATGTCTGTTCTGGCACAATTAGTACATCTATTATTTGCATGATGTTACTGCTTTGATCTAAACTCCTTGATGATGAAGATGGATGCTGAAGATGGATGTGAGAAAGATGAGCTGGAATGCTCTTCTAATGTTTTCTGTATTAACGGAAAATTAAGAAGTAATCCTGTACTTCTGCTTTCCTTCCAGTTTATAGCTTTGTTTTCAAGCCTTATCTTGTTTATTGATAAAAGTTTAGGTTGTCCTGTTTAATGGAGATTATAAATAGTTTGTCATGCCTAGATGTATCCTGAAGCGATTACTATAATAGTCAGAATTAATTTAGACATGAGATGCAAATTCTCATAGGAAATTAATTTCTCCTACTGGAGGGCAAGAATGAGATGGTCAAGGCTGAAACAACTGTAGAGAAAATTCACATTACCTGTATATCTAAGGACTGTAAAGCAAGGCACTGACATGCCAAAACACTGTTTTTTATTGATCTGCTATAAGGTAATTGACTAATAGACTACATGATATCTATAAATCTATCTATAATATCTATAAGAAACAGAAGAATGTTCCATTTCATAAGTTCTACAGCAATTTGTAAATGTCAATTTAAGAAAATTTTACAGACTATCCCAATATGGATTCTATTGATAAACAGTACTAATGTGGTCAGTAGTAAATATATTTTTGATTTTTTCAGCTATGAACACAGCGTCATATTAAAAGCCCTTCATTTCTGTGTAGCATGGAAAATTGCAAGAAGACATATAAATTCCCCTCCCCCCATGACAATCTGTACATTTTCTCTTCTTGCCACAGTGTATATTTTCTCTTCTTGCCACAGGAAATTGGAAGCCTATCATATTGCAGCTGAATAGGATGAATTGGTGTGAGAAACTCAGATCATATTTAAGAGTGCTGTATCTGCTTGTAAATAGAAAATATTTCAAGCACTTCCTTTTCATAAGTACGTCCATTAATACTGAGGTACTGCAAGAGCATTAATTTCTGTACAACATGCAGCTGGTACTCTGTATGAGGAAGAAAATGCCTTTGTGTATGTTTTCAAATGACTTCTCATGTAGTTCAGGGATTGATTGGTGGACTTGATACCTAACTTTTTTCCTTGTTCTACTGGTCAACAAGGAACTAGTTCTCCTGGTCTAGTCCAGTTAGTTTCCTTGTTTCCCCTTACTTTAAGAATAGAATATCTCTATATAGGAAAGAGCAGCACTGTGTTAATCTAAATAATGAGTTAAAATTAGATGAGTACTTCATAAACCATACAGAAAAAGATAGAGCTAGAATTACATTAAATTTTTAAGTAGAATTCTCAGGAATTTTCCATCAAAATGATATTTTAGTACAAGACAGGGAAAAGTGTTGTTGAAAACTTTGATTTGCTATATGGCAAAAATAAAACATAGCTTGTTTAGCATGCATAGGGTCATTGGAAAGTAGGGCTGGAAAGGACCTCATAAGGTCATTTAGTCCAGCCCCCTGCTCAAGGCACGATCATCCCTGACTACACCGCCCTAAGTCAAGTGTCTGGGTAACTTGGTCTTGAAAACTCCCAGGAATGGAGAGTCCAAAGTTTCTCTAGATTGCCTGTTCCAATGCTGAACCACCCTCATTGTTTCCAGCCCAAATATTCCCTGCTGAAGTTTGAGCCCATTGCTCCTAGTCCTGTCCCCTTTGCTTAGGGAGAAAAGCCCATCTCCATCCTCTCTGTAATCACATTTCAAGTATTTGAAGGTTATCAAATCCTGCCCTTAGTTGTCATGGACTCTGAGCAGGCAGGCCAGCCTAAAAGCACCCTGATCACCTGCTGGGAGTGCTGCCCCTCTCCACTTAGCACCAGCTAAGGCCCTAGTTCTGCAGGCCAGTCAACAGTTCTACTGTGGCAAGCTTTTGGTTCCTTCACTCTGGTTTTCCCAGCTCCTGAATTTCATTTTTGGTTTATTTCTGGATTTAAGCTTTGGATGTCCCTACAGAGATGTTCCCTGGCTCCTAAGACCAGTTTGGTTCTGTTTTTGGACTTTGCCTTGTGGATTATCTCTTAGATTGGTACTATTGGATTGACATCTGATCCCCAGGTCCTAAGTGTCAGGTTCGTGCCCTGGGGCGGCTGTATGGTGGCCATATGACTCCTGCCCAGCTCAGTGTCTGTTACAGCCCTCTCTTAATTACCCAGCATGCTGTGTTCTTATACAGTAAGGAGGGCTGCCCACAGGCCTTAAAGTGAATCTTAGTCCATTTGTGGTACCACTGGGTCTCTCCTGGCCCCTCAACAACCTCGATTTTACCCTTAAGCTCAATGGGCCATCTCAGCTGACTTGTGCCCCCTGGAGGGCCCCTGTAGCTTCAAGGGTTATATGCATATCTATGCCCATCCAGGGCACCTGTAGCCTTAAGGGCTCAATGCATGGCTCCATTTCCTCCCCTACACCATGCCCCAAGCTGCATGGGTTTTCTCTGTCTTTAATGTTAACTATCTGTACACTCAGCCCCTTTGCATCCTTGGACTCTCTGGTTCCTTACACAACCTCCTTCTAACCTCTCAGACCCCAGGTCCCACACACAGGCCTCAGACCTGTGGTCCAGCATGCAGCGCCTCCTCCCTCTAGTTCAGTTTAGCCTGCTCTGGGCTTATGGACCTCTTGGCCCAACTCAGCCCTTTCCTGGGCACGTGGACCCTCTGGTCCAGGTCTTAGCCTTTTCCTAGGCTCCTGGACCCCTTACTAGACTCCTGGGTCACCAGTTCTCTAAACAGGCCTTGAATCTGCCACTGCAGGGTTCAAGGCTAAACTACCAGTGTAATTTAAAAAAACAAGAAGCACCAAAGCCCTGTGGTAGGGGGTTAACATAAAACAAATACCACTTGCTTGTAAACCCAGTCTCTCTCAGCCCAGGGAACTTGCTTCTGTTCTGGTTCTGCAGAGTTGCTTAGCTAAATCCAGGTCCCTTCAGGAGCCCTGCAGCCCAGAGCTCCTAACTTTATGGTTATTGGGGAGAGACTGCATGACCCATGCATTTTCTGGGCTTATGTAGCTCCAACCTGAGCCCTCTTCTGGTCAGGTAAGTCTCTCATTAGCCCCCTGCATGACCCTTAAAAGAGCACACCTCAGTGGCTTGTTACATTGACCCTGGACTGTGTTGAGAACTACTAGATTTTGGATCCCATGGTCTGACCCAGTCCCAGGCCCCTGCTTTTCCTCAGTGATCTAACCATTTGACAAGACCACCTACACTCTGGTCCCTTGCATCAGACTTCTTCCCAGACTAAATAACCCAGGTTCTTTCAGACAAGTTTGTTTGGGTAAATCTGATATCTTTTATTAGACCAACTCAGATAGTTGGAAAAATTCGTCTTTGCACACTTTCAGGCACAAATACTCTGCTTCAGGCTGAAGAAGCATCTGCTGTTGGTCTGTGCTCTTCCAGGATGGAACGAATAGTAAAGAAGACAGAGCCTGGTATGCATGCAAAAAAGCCAGTCAGTGAGGATGTATATTGAGGATTCAGTGGGTGAGTCTATGACTCCTCAATTTACATCTTTAATGACTGACTTTCTTACATGCATACCAGCCTCTGGCTTCTTTACTATTTATTCCATCCAGGAAAAGCACACACTAAAGGCAGATGCTTCCTCTACCTGACAAAGGCTATTTGTGCCCGAAAGCTTGCAAATATATATATTTCCACTATTTGAATTGGTCTAATAATAGATATCAGATTTACCGAAAGAACTTTGTCTGCCTATGTCCCTAGACCAACACAGCTAGAGGTTCTTTCAGAATACCCAGGTTCTTTCAGGCTTTCCTCCAAAATCTGCCTCCCAAGCCCCTGATCATTTCTGTTGCTCTGTTCTGGACTCCTTCCAAAACTGTCCATGTCCATCTTGAACTGTGGGGCCCAAAACTGGATACAGCATTCCAGGTGAAGCCCCACCAGTGCTGATTAGAATGGAAGAATCACTTCCCTTGATTTGCAAGTGACACCTCTGTGAATACATACCAGTATACTTTTTGCCTTTTTTGCAACAAGACCATACTGTTGGCTTACATTCAGCTTTTGGGCTAATGCAGTGATTTTTTTCCTGGGGTGTCTTGAGATCTTTTCTAAGGTGACATGCAATGTTTGCACTATTAGGTGTGCAGACATGATTAACAAATTAAACCCAAAGATTTTACAGGGGCATCCATACTGTCAAAAGCATTCTGACCTGTCATAGTTTTTCTGAGTTCTTTGCAATGGAACAATTGTTCTATTATTTTTCTGCAGTTTAAAATCAAGTGAAAGCTAAGAGCTGGCATTTTCAAAGAGGTGCCTAAGTCTAAAACATTGAGAACCATTGGTCTACTGTAACACATGATGCGACTAGCCAAAATATTTTTTCAGAAGCAAGTTCAATATTAACCCATATTTTTTTCCTATGCTGACACACTGCTTCTAGGAGCTATAGTTTTGGCTCCCGTTTTTTTCCTCTTTGGACAGGACTTCCTTGGAAGACCACATTGCCTATCTGGCATTTCCATTGTGTTTCATGGTAGTTACATGAATGCTGGATGATAAACCATGTGTCATGTAGCCTGACTAGGGAAGCTGGCATGTAAAAGACTGAACTTTTGAACCACAACTGATATGAATCAATGCAGCATTATGAAGAAATGTGGTTCAATGTTGAACTGATTCCAAATTATGTTTGTGCTTTTGGTTAATAGAATGATGAACATAGTATATAGGTTTAGAGGGAGAACTTTGCATACTACATGACCATGTATATATGTCTATAATATATGTTGTGTCTTTCACTGAACCAGAAATCACCTGAATGGCTGACACTACAACTAACAGAACTGTGACACAAGCTGAAGAGCAGCGTCCTGCGAGCTTCCTAGCCTTCATTTCTCACTTCCAAATAGCTACCATCTTTTTTTCCATTATTGGCTGGGTTCTGTGTATAGTTGCAGTAGGATTTGTAAAATGGAGAGTGTGGCGTGTGGATAATAGTCCTGACGTTTCTTCTGGGATTGTCTGGATTGGAATATGGGATGTCTGCTTTACACTTAAATCTTTTGCCAGGGGTAACATGCACTGTCAAAAACTCGATATCTGGAATCATTTTGTTCCCACAGAAATTTCCGTTTCCCAAGACCTTCTTGGTTTAGCGACTGTCCTGGAAGCACTAGCTGTAGTATTTATCATCTTTGCTTGGTGGAGTGATTATAGGAGGGAACTTAGTAGCAATTACATTTTAGCTGTTTTCATGATCGGGGTATTCTTGAACATCATTTGAAGTATTGCTATTTTAATTTCAGTAATCTGGAATTTATATTCCATAATGAGTAACAGTCCTATCAATTTCCCTTCTAGCTACTTCGTGCCGTCTCCAAATTCTCAGCATATTGGGACTGGTGTTCCCGTAGGGTTTGTATCTGGTCTGTTATTGCTGTTGAGTGGCCTCTTATTACTCTTTGACAGGACTCTTAAATTAATCAATCAGGTCCATCCTAGAAAGATAAAATTTAATCGGGTATCATTTAGCTGGAGTGAAATAAAATCCAAAGATTCAAAGGAAAGTACTGCTGTCAGATCGAGTCTAACTTATCCACACTGTGGATCTTGCTTGCAAATTGACTTATGGGGCCCACGGAAAGCCTTTGGCAGGGACAGTTGTTCTGGGACATATCCAGAGAGAGGCCCTGTGCTGGTGGCAAAACCGAAACCAGGCAAACAAGAAACATTACCTCCTTT
The DNA here is from genome assembly GCF_001723895.1 of Crocodylus porosus. Classification (NCBI taxonomy): domain Eukaryota; kingdom Metazoa; phylum Chordata; order Crocodylia; family Crocodylidae; genus Crocodylus; species Crocodylus porosus. The sequence continues at coordinate 70,299,024 of NW_017728906.1, read as the reverse complement.
CAGATACCTATTGGACCTTTTCCACAACGACCAACCAGATTTGTAAAATCTAAGTCTAGTACATTCATATTTGGTGGAGAGCTGCCTTATTTTTAGTTTGGATAACTAGCTTAATTTCTTACACAGTAAAGTGACTGTCAGATCCTAGTAGAAAGGGACAAAGTCTCCAGAAACCAGGTATGAAATGGGAAGGGCTCCCTGCTTGACAGAAATCTGACAGGTGCTTTGTATGTTACATCAAACGAGGAACTGGCAAAACTGAGGCCATATCTGTTCAACCCCTCTTCAGAAGCTTTCACTGGGGCTCCATATGTTGCATAGTTTGCAAGACAGATCTATACTGCTGACAAGTACAGTTCTGAAAGCAGGATTTTACCATTAGGGCCAAATTCTGTTCCCAGCTACATGAGTGTCGCTCTTGTGTAACTGGGAATAGAACTTCGCCCTGTGTCCTCGGTGAGCTTTCTGTCCCTACAACTCAGAGAATATGGGGTACTGAAAGCCTTCAACACCTTGAAAACTAATAGAGTTGGGAGCATCCTGTACACCTTAGGAGGCAAACAGTATCTCACTGGCTTGTTTTTTGAATAGAGAATGGTTCTTCTTAAATGCCAAACATTTATTTGCAAGAACATGTAACTGAGGAAAATGGCTGTTTCATTCTACAGTTGCTGACTGCTGTCAATTGTGACCTTTACTGCCAGGTTTATTCTTCTATTAAAATTGAAAAAAAGTCTGGTGTTTATTATTGTGATGGTGGTTGGTTGATATGACTGACTTTCCTCAGGGAATTAACAGATGATATTGGCTCAGTCTTGGAAGAGAAAAGATTTTAAGAGTATTACGTGTTTGTGTATGTGTTTCAATCTGCCAGAAAGTGTGTGTCTTTTATAACCCTCACTTTTAGCTACTGGGAGGGTAGATACCCATGTTAATCTGAAGTCAGGCAGAAGGCAGGGCAGGGTGACACAGTTTAGACTGAAAGGCTACAATAGCTTTTATGTGTTTCTGAACAAGTTAGTTTGTAAGATGCCACCCTATTCTCCCTTCTCTTAGCAACTGAGCTAGAGTTGTGATGTTGATCCTATGGAATCCTCCCACCCCATGATCTTAACAATACTTGCTACACAATGTTATCCATCTGCTACACAATAGTTTCATAGTTGTTAGGATCAGAAAGGACCTCAATAGAACATCAAGTCTGACCCATGCCCTGGGCAGGAAAGAGTGCTGGGGTCATATGACCCCAGCCAGGTGCTTGTCCAGTCTCCTCTTAAAGATTCCCAAGATAGAGGAGAGCACCACCTCACTGGAAGCCCATTCCAGATTCTGGCAACCCTTACCATAAAGTTTTTCCCGATGTCCAGCCTAAATCTGTTCTATGTCAGTTTGTGGCCGTTGTTCTTAGTTATTCCAAGGGGTGCCCTAGTAAACAGAGCATCTCCTATTTCTTGCTCCCCCCACCTCCCCCAATGAATTTGTAAATAGCCACAAGATCACCTCTCAGCCTTCTCTTGTGGAGGCTGAAGAGATTCAGATCCCTCAGTTTCTCCTCATAGGGCCTTACCTGCAGGCCCCTAACCATACAAGCGGCCCTCCTCTGAAGGTTTATTCACATCCCTCTTGAAGTGCAGCACCCAGAACTGGACTCAGTTCTCCAACTATGGCCTGATTAATGCCAAATAGAGAGGAAGTATCACCTCCCTGGACCTGTTCATGATGCACCTGCTAATGCATGATAGAGCATGGTTAGCTTTACTGATTATTTCGTCACATTGATGGCTCATTCATCTTGGAATCAACTATGACTCTGAGATCCCTTTCCGCCGCTGTCCTGCTGAGAAGGTCACCCCATAGCCTATAGGTGTGTTGGTGATTCCTTCTCCCTAAATGCAGCACTTTGCACTTGTGTTTGTTGAACTGCATCCTATTCTTTTCTGCCCACTTTTCCAACCTGCCCAGGTCCACCTGGATTCAATTCCTTCCCACTAGTGAGTTTACTTTACCCCATAATTTTGTGTCACCTGCAAATATGGGCAGTGTGCTGTCCATGCCCTCATCCAAGTCGCTGATAAAAATATTGAACAGCACAGGACTGAGCCTTGGGGGACTCCATTGCCCACATCTTTCCAAGTTAATACTGACCCATCCAGCACTACTCTTTGTGGTAAGCCAATTTCCTACCCACCTGACTGTGTAATCATCTATGTCCCAGCTGCTCTGTTTGTTTATGAGAACAGGATGAGATACTGTATTGAAGGTCTTCTTAAAATCCAAGTAGATGACATCTACCTTGACTCCTGCATCTGAGCATTTTGTGACCTGGTCATAAAAAAAAAATTAAGTTAGTCATGCAGGATCTACCTGCTATGAACGCATGGTGATTGCCCTTCTGCATTATTTTTCCTGCTGGGGTCCCACAAATGTGGTCCCTGATAATTTTTTCAAAGGTTTTCCCAAGGATAGAGATGAGACTAACTGGCCTATGGTATCCATCTGCATGAAACTAGGAATGAACTGAAAAACTTTCAAAGAGTGGTATCAGCAATTTCATAAACAGGTCATTTTTAAAATAAAAACTTCCAAACTTGCATGAAGACAAATAAGTCACTGTGAAGATTGAATCTACTGGGTTCTGTCTTATACAACTGAAGAGCCAGCAGAGAGCATGGAAGAAAAATAACAAGTTGTATTTGTAGCAGTAAGTACAGGAGACAGGAAGACTAACTGCTGTATCTATTTGATTCCAAGACAAGCCCCCCCCGCCAAATTCATCATAGGAAAAAAGAGAGCCTCATCTTAGAATGAAGTAACATAGCTGGGAACTGAGAGAAGTGGCTCTGCAGGGAGCCCAGCTAGTGCAGGGACAGCAGCAGCAGCATGCTGATTCCTGTTTTCAGCATCTCCCCACCCTCCTCCCCTTGTCTGCTACCCTTGCTAGCAAGGATTCAGTCAGAGAGAGATGAATTTTCATGCTGCTGCTGTGGTTTCTAGTAAGATCCGTTCTTTGAGAAACAGCTTCTCAGAGCTTCTAGCTAGAGTTTGACTCAGCTGTGGCAGGCTCAGGGGAGCTCCAGAGCTGGCCCTGCCCCATGCTGAAGAGAGCAGCTATGCAGGGAGGCCAGCTCTGCAGTATACAGATCCTTCAAACAAGCTCCTGGTCAGCATGAGAGACTGAGGAGATGGGAAAGGAGCCATGCAGGAAAGGAGAACCTTTGGCTGCAGGCTCCCTGATTCACAGGGCACGAGTAGCTCTGGAGCACCCACTGTGCCCAGATCAGTGGGGAAAGCAGCACCAAGGAGAGGTAGGTGGGGAGGCAAGGGGTAGGGAAGTGGTGGCGGGGCCAGGCACTAAAGGAGTAAGAGGAAGAGGCAGGCTGCTGGTTTCCCTTCACCTCTCCCCCACCCCTGCTTTCCCCCTGCCTTCTTCCCATCCCTTCTTTCCACCCCCACTCCCTCCATCCCCCACCTACCCCTGCCTGTGTTTTCCCTTCTACTTTCCCCCTGCCTACTCCATGACTCGCCTTTCCTCAGGAGGATATGGGTGAGGATTTTCCCTGCTGTGGAAAGAAGAGTGATAGTTCAATAGTTCCCACACACAGACTTATCTCCTTTTTTGTGGAATGCTAACATCATGACTATCTTCAAGTGCCCAGGGATCTCTTCATTGTTCCAAATTCCTAGAATAAATGTGCAGAGTCTCAGTACCAGTTCCTCACCTTCAGCCTTGTAGATTTCAGCAGGTATGCCATCTAGTCCAGTAGCCTTTTTGTTCTTGGTTTCCTTGATGGCATGCCAGACATCTAGGATGGGAGGGTTCGCAAGGGATCCCCTTTAAGCGTGTTAGGGGATGAACTTGATGGTACTATCTCCCACAGTTGACTTACAGTTCAGGAGTGCCTCAAAGCATTCTTTCCAGCTTGGATAGATTCATTGTCTTTGAGGAACATCGAGGCATCCTGCAATCACAGGAAAGTAGGACCGTGGGAAGTTGGGCCATAAATAGCTTTCTCCTTTGAACTTCAGCTTTGAGGAGTTGATATGTTTCCTTCTGTTGAGATGAGATGTCATCTTGCCATGCAAAATGAGCCCTTCTTTTGCAGGGCTTATTCAAGGGGGGCTTGGGTCTTGGTGTTATTCTCATTGAACCAGTATTGGTGTCAATGGGTGGTATAGCCAATGGATTCTGCACAGGCCATATGAATGGTGATTTTAAACTCTCCAGAGTTTCTTAATGTTGCCTTCATTTGTGGACAGGGCAGGAGGCTTTTCATGAAGATACTGTTGGAGATCCTTACAGACTGTGGAATCTTGTAGAGATTTGATATTGAGAGTCCTTTGCATTGCTGTTGGCTGTTTTGGGTGTTTTGGAGCAAGCCAGATATTCATAATTGACCTGACAAGACAGAGATTTTGGTATTCTAGACCTGTATCCCAACACTGTGCGGTAAGCTCCCTTCAGACACTTCTATCCCCTCCTCCTAGTGTAAAGAGGGAAGAGGAGCTTTTCAGAGGTAAGTGCTTGAAATTAGGCTTCTAAATGTGATACTTAAAGATGTACCTAAAGAGTCTGAAGCTTGGAAGTGCTGAGCTCTGTCAGGAATGACTGAAGACACCTCTCCCTTTGGGCCTTGCAGAGCAGGGTCCATACAGGGAGAGACAGTGGAGTTTAGCTGAGTCAGCTGGAGGGGCAGGCCAGCAGACATGCATGCATCATCCACTCTTTGCTCCTGCATGTCAGTGAGTTGATTAATTTAATTTAAATGGAAAGGTTCCTATTTTTATCCCCTGTGCTCAGTTAATTACAGTACATAGTACAGCATATACTAGTACCTTTGACTTTTCATATTTTCCCCTAAATTAATCTACATAGCTTAATTTATTTCTAACATGTGACCATAGCTTTTATCCTTTGGGCCTCTAAAGAATGATTTACTATTTATAGTTGTTCACAAATTGCTGTTCTAGTAAACAGGGACTCAGTCAGGATTTACAAGGCCTGGCACTAAAATACTTCCCCTTCAATTTTACTCCTGCTCTTTCAACCCCAGCTGCTCTAATTTATTGGTTTTTAAGAATTCCAAATATATACAGAACTGACATATACAGAGAAGTCAACTTCAAAGCTTCCATTGGCTTTGATTGCATAGGACTGAGGCCTTAAAGACTATGAACTTTGAATACCATTGGCTTCTGGCATGAAGTAAATCCAAACGCACCCTTAGAATTCTTGAGCTGTCCTACCTTTCCATGATGCAACTTGTATGCACTTTAAGCAGAAAGTGGATATTACTTCATGATTTGAAAAAATAAATGTGGTTATGTAACAAAAGTCTATCATAATACATACATTAAAGTGGTAAATTTAAGTTTATACACTGCATTGTCAGCTTCTGAGTGGTCCCTTTTTATTGTTTTATTACAAATGTACGTTGAAAACACTGGACCATAGTGGAATAGTGTAGGACTATGGCCATTCACTCTCTTTGCCCACTAGCTTAGTCTTAGGTCCTTCTTCCAAATATAATAAATCATGGTACCATAATGGAATACTCTGCCTACACCAGACTGAGCTGAGACCAACCCATTGTGCTTTATTGAATTTTTTTTTTTTCAGTTTCAGTGATAGTGGGACAGTTTTTGTCTTGCAGATATCTCAGTTTCTCCTCCTGGTTTTGACTCTTTCATCCCTTTCTGATGGCTCAGGGAAGAATGTGGTAAGGTTCTAAGAATTTTCTGAGTTCTTTTGGAATGCTCAAAGGAAAAGTTACTGTGGAAACGCATAATCCATAGAGTAATAATGAGAATGTTTAATTTGAATTTTAAAGCTAACAGTTTGGGCGAGTCCTTCCTATATCTGTGAAAAGGGGGAGCATACTTCTGATGGAGAATTCCTAAGAGGAATTTCTGAATAATTCTGAACCTTCAGGGAAAAACTTTTTATTCAGATGGAAGAGACCTGGCCAGGTAGGAACAGTTAACTTTTAAAATATTCCATTTGATTTAGTATGCGCGTACCATAATATTTTGGTGCAGTGACTGATCAATACCCAGGAGTGGGAGCAACAGAGTTTAGATAACAATATGATGGAAATCTTAGCAATATCAAACAGATAATAAATCACTCTGGTTTCTGCCATCCATATTGCATTTTATTTAAACCTACATAATTTCAAGGAGTCAAAAAGCACAATGCCGAGCTGATTCAATCGTCACAGGTTAGTTTAAGCTGCACAGATTGAACAAATAAACAAGTGAATAGACAGTCACTTTTGATTCCAGAAATGGAGCCACGTGCCTGCTTTGGCTTGGGCCAGACACCAGGGGACACTAGAACATGCCTCCCTGCTCAGCAGGAGCAGACAACATGGGCCAAGGCTAGCCTGCCCACCTTGTGAGGGAAGATTTGTTGGGAGGTACAAAGCATCCTGGGATTTTGGGGGACTGTGCGTTAACTTGAAACTGGAGGGGAACTGGGACAGAATTGTTCAATAAAACAATTTAACTTACATCAGTTAAGTCTGGTACTACATCCATCCAGGTTTATCTTAAGCCAGTTTTGGCCATTTTGAAAGCAATTTATATGCGTTGTACTTCTAAGGGGTTGGGACAGACATTACACATAAACTAGTTTATGTGATCAGATACAGGTTTAAACCTTAACAGAACAAATGTTCAGAGAACATAAACCAGTTTGAAAATGGCTAAAACTGGTTTGAGATAAACCCAGTTGAATGTAGTATCAGACTTAACTGATTTGGGTCAAATCGGTTTATGCAATGGCTGTCCCAGACCCCTTGCTGGTTTAAGATAAGCCAAACACCCGCAGCATCCCAGAATGCTCTCTGGGCTGGGCAGGGCTCTCTATTCCACAGCAGGGCTGGCCCCTCCCCTCTGCTCCCTAGCCAGAGCCCTGGCAGAGACTTGCAGGCACAGAGCATCTGCCTGGCTTCCCACTGCTAAGTAGGGATTATTCCCACTCCCCTCTGCCTTACACAGGCACCTCAGCATTAGCTAGCAGATCACATGCTGGCTACCGTCTGTGCTGTGGGAAATGACAGGCAGATGGGCTTTTTGGAGATAATCAACAAGTAACTTAATGTCCTTACTTGGAAATGCTGTTTAAGAAGAGCTCCATTACTTAACGGAGAAAGGCTTTGTTTTCTTAATGGGTTGATAAATACTGAGTGTGGGGTGATAAACATTCCCTTCTGGGCAGCTTGGTGGGGGTGGGGAATAATCAGAGGGTCCATGCCCCCTCTGCTCAGCCCTGTGGAATCTGAGGGAGGGCTGCTCTAGCGCCCCCTGGCGTCTAGCCTGTACCACTGCAGGCATGTGCCTGCATTTCTGGGATGTCTGACTGGTTACAAAACTGATTTAGTTTAGCCAGGTTAGGCTAACCTGCAAAGATTGAATCAGTTCAGGCTCAGGCTTTTTGAATGTCTGTCCCTATCCCTGTTGTGTTACACATTTGAACCTGTTTAAAGTCACTCATCCTGGTTTATGTGTAATTTCTGTACCTAGCCAAATAGGTTAAAGCAAGTTAGGAAACAGAGTGACTGAATTGTACACAATGAATACAACTTTCAGCTGGGATTTTCAAAAAGGGTTCAAGGAATTAAGGGCCCAACTCCTACTGATCTCAAATGACTATTTGAGTACCTAATTTCCAGCCTTTACTTTTTTTTTAAAGAATTAAAAATTAAAAAGGCATTTTAGCAGAAAGGAATGTCTCCAGGAGACAGCAGCAATGTAACATAAGCATTTAAACAATTTCACTGAAACTGCAAGATTCAGAAATGCTATATCTGATTTATTTTGTCTATACTCATGACATTTCTTCTTTAGATAAATACATTCCATAGGTTTTGTTCATAAATCTGATTTCTTATAAAAATCTATAGAATTACAAATCTAGTTGTAAATATTTTCACATCTAAAGACTTAAAATAATTATTACAAAATACACATCAACATTAGAAGCACTGAAAATGAAATAAGTTAGATTTGTTAATAAAGCTAAAACATAGTGAAACTGAAAGTTTTTAGAATTTGATTTGTCAATTTCAACCCCTATGACATTGTCTTATAGCAACAAATATTTTAAATATGAAAATGTTTTTCTCCTGCTGGTTCAGAAAAATGATTCATCATACAAGTGTAAAGATTATTAATAGTCCCACTAGCATATAAGTCAAGGCCTTGAAGATTAATAATTGAGTGGAATTTAATGGTATAGTCTTATTTTAATGAGTAAATTATCAAGTTGAGAATGATAGACCAGACTCTGTATTGCAGCTGAGAGAGGAGGCTGTTAAGCAACCTGGTAAAAAAACACTCTGATTCTGGCCAGGTCTGTCTTGATTTGGTATAGTTTAGAGGAGATGTAGTATTACTTGCCTTATATCATATGGCAGACAGTCCCTAAGTGTCTGGCCATCCGAATGGTACCTCTCATGTCTCCTGTTGCCACTGTCACAGATCCCTCTATGAGTTTGCTTGCTTGGGGCCACTGTGGTCTTAAATGTTCTATGAGTACTTCCTGCCTAAAGTCAACCCAGATGTGATTTTTAGAGTAGGGAAAAGCCCTAGTTATTTTCAACTCTGAGAAAAAAATATTTTTTGAGAAAAGATTATATATTACATGTGTAGCATGCGTGTGTGCTTGTGCATACACACAAATGTTAGCAAGAGTACAAATCATGTGAGAAATGACACTTTTCATGGGATCATCTGAAATACCATAGGAAATACTGAGCTCAAGCAGCAATCAAATTAACATTTTGAGGAACAAGATGAAACTTCCATTCTTCATCTAAGAATTTAAAAAACAAGCTATATCATACAAATAAGTATGATAGAGAGGCAAGGATTTCTATGGGTAAGGCATAAAAGAAAGGCCTCAATGAAAGAGGAAAGGATTTCTTACGGTGATATCTTTTATGGAACCATAGTTTGGATAGAGTTAGACAAACTTCCAAATGCAAGACATTCCTCTTCAGATCCTTATAGCTTTATGTATGTATAAGTTGCAAGACTGTGCAATTTCACAGTTGCAAGACTGTGCAGTTCATTGATGTAAGATTTTTACCATCAATTATATATAGGTTCCTTGATACAAAAGACTAATTAAAAAAAACACTAATATGTTGGGTTTCTTTTCAGTGTTCCTTCAACAATCTGGTTTGCTAATTTGCTTGCTAGAAGACAGCTGAAGAGTTCAAGACAATGTTCGCCCATGTTAAAAGAGTTCACCTGAAACTAGCTAGCTTTTCTTTGGGTTGTCTAGGCTGGCTTTTATCCTTTATCACAATGAATCACACAGAATGGAGGCTGTGGCTTGTGAAGAGCAGCCCTGTCTTTTCCTCTGGCATCACTTACATTGGAATCTGGAAAATATGTTTCCCCCCAAACTTAAAAGCCCCTGATAACTATACAATTGTGTGTTGTCATAAATTCAGTTTCAATGAAACCTTCTTCCCTTTGGAAATACTTCTTGCCCAGATACTCCTGCTTATTGCTGGTTTTTCCGGAGGATTAGCAATATTTTTCACTTTCTTACATGGCAACTTTATTTAGGTCCAAGAAACAAAACCTGGATTAAATTCTTGCATTTAGCTGGTGGAATCTTGTATGTATTTGCTGGTATTTGTGTCTTGGTGCCAGTGACCTGGAATGGCTATTCAGTGGCAACCCATAACACTATCCCTTTTCCTTCTTCTTTCCATCTGCCACCTGTCCCAATGGCACAACAAATGGGGACTGCTATTCCAATTGGGTTCATGTCTGGTGTCCTGTTGCTAATAAGTGGGATCTTTATCTTCCTTATAAGATACTCTGTAACATTAATCAGGGTAAACCCTGTGAATCCAAGATCTACGTAATTGTGTTTCAGTAAGTTGGTAATTAGAGGTCACAAATACAAAACAGCTATGCATATTAATTGCCAAAGAAGCATTTCCAAGAATATCAAAATGATATCAACAGTGTTTCATTCTGTAATTGATCACTTTAATTGTATATTAAAGAATTTTGAAAAAAACCCCAGGTGCTATAAATGTTTGCTGTTCATTTAATGGAATAGTGTGAGAAAGCATCTGCTATATAATAATTCCTTGTGTTTTGGGGTTGTTATTACAATCAGTTTGCTATTGTTCTATTGTTTTTATATAATGCCACTGGTGACCAAGTTGTGTTAAGGACAAACAAAATGACAAGTTCCTGTCCAAATTGAAATTACTGTTTAATGACAGGCAACAATAAAGGAAGTGTGCAGGAAAATGGTTTATAACAGTGAAAGAGCACAAAATGTGCTTAGTAAGTTCCTGTCTGGACACATTTTTTAAAAAGAAAGTTAAGGTGTGGACAGCATTCAAAGTGAAGGATGAGCTTACAGATTAAATAACAGAAAACTGGAAAGTGCTCTTGGAAAGGTTTTGAAAAGGCAGAGTGCACTGCAGCAGAATCAGAGAAGATACTGCAGACAGAGAAGATTGTATGGGACAAGGCACGGGGTCATTTCTAGATAAAGGAAATGCCAGTCTCTATGTATGCCCTCAGGGAGAGTTTCAAAACCAAAATTTCTCCTGTGGCTGAGAAAAGGCATTGAAAGAATTTATTACCCTTTATTTTCAGGGGAAGGGTTAAACAGCTTTGTACCTCTGCACAGACAGGTGCCCTATTCCACATGTTCCTGGAAATACATTATAGGGTTATTTTATATTAAGTTTGTTCAACATTTTCCATTATAAGATTATTTTATTGTTGCCTTATAAGATTTCCACACTGTAACAAAAATGCTGTTTAAATGCCTTATTATAATAATATATCAGGTATATTATTTTAGCTTTCCTTGTGAAGGAAAATCTGCCCAAATATGGCTAAGATTTAAAAGTAAGATGTCTTCATTTCCACATGCTCAGTGAGTGTCTGAGTATACTAGAAGGGTGTGGCCTGAGAAGAGCAGCGGGAGGCAAAACTTCCTTAGTAACTGCCCCTCCCATCAGGCAAAGGCTACTGTGGCACCAGGCACTGGATTTGAACAGAGAGAAAGTTTCTGTCCCATGCTCCCAGTGCTCTCAGCATGATTATTTTATAAGTTTGTTTTAAAAAAAACCTGGTGAGATTTGATTGAAAAAAACAATTATGGGAAAAATGTTAGAGGGGCAAGGTTAAGCATAATCAACCAGAATAATTGCATAGAAAAGATAGGTGAATGGTGCCATAAAGAACTGGTTTATATCCCTACCTCTGCCAGAGTTCTTTTGCAATGATCACTTAAAGTAAAGTCATATAAAGCAACATTTTGACAGATGGCCACTATTAATTATGCATTCTTCACTTCCTGGGTGTCCAGTTGAGATGCACAAAGTCAGATCAGCAGATGTGTGGAGCACTCATAGTTGCAACTTAAGTCAATGGGGATTGTACTTTGAATACCCAAAGTTCCAAAGAAGTCTTCAAATTTTAAAAACACAAAATCATGGATGTGTTTCAGTGAATATTTCTGACAATTTTAATTTGAATTTTTCAGTGCCTATATTTACCCATCATTAAACTGTTATTCCCATCTTAAAACTTTGCAGGAGCATAGTGTTATGAAGATAAATTAATTAATACCTGTGAAGTACCCAGATAATAAGGTGAAAACATGATAGAAAAGCCTGTGAGGAAATACTAATTCTGTATTCAAGAGACAAGGATTTTTGTGGGTAGTATCATTTATTGCACCAACCGCATAGTTGGGAGGGATATAGACAAGCTTTTGTAGAGCAAGTACCATTTCTCAAATTCATCATCTAGATTAGGGCAGTGGTCCTCAGCCAGGATTTAGAGTAAGTGGTATGGGGTAGAAATAATGCTGGAGGCCACACACTGAGTTCTGAGTATACAAATAAATTTGCATACCATTTGGTGAGCATCCATAACTGGCTTTTCCTACATTTTGAGTGCTTAATATTCAGTTAATGTGGTTTTGTATGTGTATGTGTAAGTATGGGTGTATACATTTCTAAGATAAAGATGGAATGAAATGCATAATGTGAATTGCTAAAAAAGGATTTAATGAAGTGTCAACTAAAAGGGATTAAAAACTGTCAACCCCCAGGAGCTGGTGACAGAAGTGACCTCCTTCAGAGACTGTGTGGATTAAATATTTTAATATTTCTAGATGCAATTAGCAAAGACTCCAATCAGCAAAGGGTCCAATCTCCAATTAGTGTAAACTAGAAAAAAAGCAAACCAAACAAAACAATGGCACTAAGCTAATTTGGAGCAGCTAAGATTTTGCCTGTTGGTTAAACTGAGTTCTAGCTGAGGAGCTACTTTGTGTTGCTGCGCCACTAGAAAAAGTAGGAATTATGCCCATGTCCAGTACTGAGTACCTTCTTAGTATTGGCAGCAATGACACAACATGCCAAGCTAGTAACTTCAGGATTTCTTTAGTGTACTTGAAGTATTGGTCCATGGGAGGCCATATTAGGCTTAAAGTACCAGTCCAACTAGGTTTTTACCAAATTATGAAATATTATGCCAGTCAGATTACAATGACTGACTATTGGCTGCTCATCTAAATTAGTAGTGGAGAATTCCCCAGATCCTTCTCCATTTAGCCTATATCAGAGCCATATTAAGAAGAAATATGTTGTGGTCCTTAGATTCTCCTGAAATCTGAAAGGATTACAGTAACCTGCTTGGAACAAATTTTCTGTGTTAAAAACACAGCATCAGGATAAGGTTGTGATTTCCCACACAAAAAGGCTGTGATTGGTCCTGGAATTATTTTTTTAATGGTGTTATTACCAGCCCTCATAACATCTGCATGAGTTACTTATTTTCCATGGGACAAATCATGTTTGCTAAGGGAGAGTGATGCTTAGAAGCTGCACAGCACAGACATCCTTAATCACTGGGTGTTAGAAGTCCCTTGAATGCATTTTGTTTCTGGCAAAGAGCTGTGCTACAACCCCTGGCACCAAGAATCAACTTGGTACCTGAGGAGCAGCTGATGAGACAGTGTTGTTTAAAATAAAAAACAGAACAAAATGGAACACCAGATAGGAGAAACCATTTGATGTATAGTGTATGAACTTAACGGCTCTGTAAAAATAAGAGACTGTTGTTATTCTTACCCATCCACACTGTGGAGTTCTGGAAGGAAATCTGTCTCTACTTAGTGAAATATTCCTTGGAAGTCTTTTTGGGATGATGCAGTTACACCCCATACTTCCCAAGATACAGGCACAAAGGAATGTACCCATGAGGCACAACCAAGCTATTAGATTGTAAAATTCCTTCTGCTTTAGAGAAAAGGAATAGAGATAATCTTAGATTTCGACTCTTTGGAGCTAGTTGAAAGGAGAAACACATCATGGTAAAAGGAAACATGACACCTAAATGGGAACAGGTTCTAGAGGGGAAACTTCAAACTAGGCATTTGCAACCCTTTATTTCCCTTCCTTCTGCAAATACCAGTAACAGTTTGATGCTTGATGAAAATTGCTGCTGACCATGACAGTATAAAAAGACAGACCTATTGAATGGGCAGGTTTGTGGACACTCCTGTGAAGAGCTATTACCTATAGCCTACCCTGACATTCTGTCCATGAGTCATGATAAAACTCAGGGACAGATTCTTCCCTCTGTCAATCAATGAACACAAGAGGACTTTTATCATGTTTTATCAAGAACAAATATGTTCTTACTACTGAATGTTACTTGTAATCTATTAAACCAAACTCAATGTTGTTAAACAGAAAAAGAATATTTTTTCTGAGCATTCATTATACCCCAACCAAAATATTTTTTATCTTGAAATGGAAAATGAGCCATAATCATGTGTTACTGTAGTACAAAAGCAGTATATTTTCTGCAGTAAGCATTTTGAATTGCAACATATACCTCTCTAGTCATGTCAGTCTGAGAACAAGCAGCACAGTCTTGTTGAAGTAAACAGAAGTCACTAGGGCTAAGTACAGACAGTCAAAAAGCTCAAGGCTGAATCATTTCAGTCTTTGCAGATTAGTCTACAATGCAGAGATTAAACTAAGAAACAACTGGACAGATTCACTTTTGATTCAGGAAATGCAGCCACATGCCTGCAGTGGCTCAGGCCAGAAGCCAGGGGGCACTAGAGCTTGGCTCTCTGGCATATAGACAGCATGGGCTGTGTGTTAACTTCCTTTTCCTGATGCCCCTGAGTTCTCTGGGATTTGCAGTCCAGAATCACAACAGTAGGACTCTATTAGGTTCCTCATCACCAGGGATCCTGGTTTTCTCTGATTTAAAAAAATCCCCAATTTTTGGTTTAAAAAAAAAGTAATCCCAAATCCACATTTTTCCATGATCAAAATGAAACACCACTTGTCATTTAAATGAAGAAAAATGTGGATTTGGGGGTTACTTTTTTTTTAAACCAAAAATTGGGGATTTTTTTAAATCAGAGAAAACCAGGATTCATGTTCATCACTTGCTCTTCCTGCTTCCAGGTACTTCTGGAATTTGTAGTCCAAAGTAGCAGTCAGCAGTAAGTTTTAAGGGGGCATGGGAAGAGAAGTTTAACCCTTATCCCTGGACCCAGACCCCAGCCAGAGTTTCCCTGCCCCCAACCCTTCTCTGCTGGAGCAGATAGCACACCCCAGCCTGGGGCTGGAAAGCATGGTGGGATGATGGAGGACTGATTTGATATGAACCAGGAAGGGGAATGGGACAAAAGTTTCATAAACTGGTTTGGCCCAAATCAGTTAAGTCTGATACTACATTCAACCAGGTTTATTTTAAACCAGTTTCAGCCTTTTTGAAACTGATTTATGTGCACTGAACGTCTGTTCTGTTACAGGTTTACACCAGTATTTGATGACTTAAACTGCTTTATGTGCAACTTCTGTCCCTAGCCTAAGTAAATTAGAATTATACTGGATTTTCTGCAGGATCTGTATGAGGTCCTTTACCTAGGAAGGTGCCTATTTGTGTTATAGGACATTCTTAAGCAGAAAAAAGAATGATTTTACAATTTTTTAGATTAACTCTAAAAACCAACCAGTCTTTATGCCTTTAAATGTAAACTAAACTAAGGTGACCCCATGTAACAGATAGAGAACAATAGGAATTTGGTAATAATGGAACTTCCTGACCACTGGGTGATACTGTTAGTGTGCCTTACCCAATGAAAGAAGAAAAATTGAGATCCTGCTTGAAACATGGTGCTCTTCATTCATTAAAATTTGCTAAGCTCTTACATGGCTTCTGATAGGTTTTTTAAGTATTAAAGAGCACATCTACACATTCATTAATGCACTTTAAACCTAGCACTTCCATTGTGAAGTACTAGAAGAATGCGTATTAGCTTATATTAGTGTGCATTACCTAAAGATCACAGTGATGCTTTAATGTGCATTAAAAAAAGCTAACGCACATTAAAGTGAATGTATAGACACATCCAAACAGTTAAGAACCTCTCCCACTTCTATAAAATAGACAAGCATTTTGGAAAGGAAATATTTTCCCCCAGGCTGCATGACATTTTTCATTTTCATAGCAAGTCAAACAACTTACATGTAATTTTTTCAAAGAAAAAACATTGTTTCTTATTTCAATTCATTACAATTACAAAAGCAAGCCAATGTTTGTCATCACAGTCCTTGAAATCACAATGATATAGATTTATTGCAGATAGTACTTGATTATCATCAGGTAAATTTGAGTCAGTTTTAGCACTTTTTGTTTACTTTTAGTTTGATGCTACCTTAACCTTCTTTTCCCATGTGGGCCTCTGTGGATGCTGACAGATGTGCAGCTCCCCGCTGTAAGTCATGGCACTTCACAGAAAGCACCATAAGTTACAGTGACCCCCCTGACCCAACAGATGTTTGCTGTTGATGAAATTGAGGTTCACTTTGGAGATGATTCAGGAGGAGCTGTATGGCTGCAGCCTCTCTGCCCTAGTCCCATTCCCTACCCTCACCCCAGCATCCCAGCTCTGGTGCTGTCTGCATGATGGGAGGGGGAGAAGAGAGGGGATGGAGCTCTGGGTTGGGGTTTGCCTAGCCTGCATTGGAGGGGGGCATGCATTATAGCCCCCTCCTTCCTACCCTCTGAGGTGGGGGATGCAGTCTACCCACATCAGGCCAACCCTGATTAGACAGAAGTTAATGAAGTCACTGTACTTTGGAGTGCCTTCATCTGCACCCTCATGTAATGAGGGTTAATTTGTCATGTGACTGGGGACTTTTAAAGCACCCTGCAACTATACACTTCTGTCAGGGCAGAGCTGTAGAGCATCTTCAAGGGGCTGATCATGTGACAAATGTCATTTCTGTCAGCACCTCACTCAACCTCAGATCTTCTATCCTCCAGATCCTTAGTTAAGTCTTACCTTTATTTCCCTAGTGTCTATTTCATGGTTTTGGAGTTTTTTGCTTTGTTTTCATTTTTGGGTTTTTTTGAGGACTGAGCAAGAATTCCAGCTGATTTACACGTCTCAAAATGCTGCTGTGAGCCCCACCTGCTCTCAGACTTATTTGCTCCCCTGCTTTCCCAGTGGGCTTGGCCTGGGTACTAGTTGTTACTGTCTCTGCTATACTCTTTCAGAGCAGTAGTTTGGGATGGATCAGACTAGTCCATTGCTTGCTCAGCTTCATCTTCCTACATGTTGTCTGGCAGGTTATTGGGATCTTTGCCCCTAAATAATGGTTGGCATGAAATGTACGTTGACTATGTAATGGGAATGAAACAGGCGTGTAAGAAACTTTGTATGTCAGTGGGTGCATCTACACATGATGCTACATCGCCATGGCAATGTAGTGTCAGCAGCAGGCACAAACCATGATGTCACAGCTACACCGCCGTAGTGATGCACTCTCTCAGTACAGCACATTGCTATGGTGACATAGGAGCTAAAAATAATTGCATGCCACTGGCATGGTGCAGTATAGGCTGTTACTGCGCCATCATTTAGTACTTCCAACAGTGTCATAGGGGCATGTGTAGATGTGCCCAGTATAACAAGAAGTCACAAGTAAACCATCCACGGTTATAAAAAATCTGAAATGTTTGAATTGTTTAAATGAAAAATGAGGACATGTGAAGCACTTGATATATCTGTAAAACTGGTATTAGCCAGGGAAAACTGGACTGTATGATTTCTTTAGTAAGAGCAGTTTAAACTGTTTTCCATGGATTTATATGTTACCTGGTTCATGAAGCAGTTTGGAGATGGCCAACTGGTGCTGTAACCAGGGACTGAGACTGCCTTCATCACAGTTCTCTTAGGAATGAATGAGCGAGGATTAAAAAGGGGGACACACAGGCAGCCTCCAGGCATGCCAGCAGCTCACAGGAACTAATCCACACAAAAAGGCTGCTATGATTCTTGCAGGATGAACTTTACTAACTGCTGTATATTTCACAACTTTACTAATTGCAGTTATTGCACTCTTACTGAGCAAGTGAGCCTAGAGAGAGATCATATGTCATGGTTTCTATGTATGTTTTTTAATGCTGTGTGCAATAGCTTTCTCTTTTATATTACCACTAACCAAAGCCATAAATTAAGATTTTTTCTTATAACATTGTATTTAATAGCACAACCTTTCAGACACATGTTGGCAGGAAAGCGTGATATATTTAAGGCCTGCTTAAGAAGCTGCCTAAGATTCTGCATTGTCAAATATTTCTAGGCACAATTAAGTGAGAACAAATCATTGTGGAGGCATTTTATTGCACTTGGATATCCAGGTACCTGACTTGCATTCTTGCAAGGGTGACTACAGCTTCAATGCTTTACCCATGACAGTGCTGGAATTCTCTTTCTCTTAGCCCCAGAGGAATGCTACTTTCAGGCAGATTACATTAGCCACATTAGATAGACATTAGTCATTTAGTTAGAACTATACATGTGGCGGAAAAAGAGCAGAAGAACATTATTATATAGCTGATGTTGACTTCAGATCTCCCACTATGGTAATGAATGGGGGTGTGTCCTTTCTTCCCTCTCTCATAACTCCCAACCTTGTTGACTAAGGATTCAATTTTTTTTCATCATGATTATCTACAGACTTGCCAGAAGGTCTTTAAAAAGTACAATTAAAAAAAACAATTTTGCAACAAGAATTCAGTTCTGCCAAACATATATGTTTTCCCTGTAGGGGAAAATTGCTCTCTGAAGGGGAAGAGAAACATATCATAGCTGCTCCATATGCTGATGGAAAGTCTGGTTGCCTAGAACATTTAAAGGACACCCTGATGCCTAGATGGCAATTTTATTCTCCTAGACAACTTTTCAGCTTCCTGTCTGCCCACCCTTCAGGCCATGGAGTGAAGATGCTGATACTGATCAGCCATCCATCTAGAGAACTTTGCTCTTGGCTACTGAGGCTAAAGCAGGGATAAGACTTCTGTAGTCCTCAACTTCTCTGTTGCTGATGACAGATGCACAAGACTCCCATTATATACCCATGTCCCTATGTGCTGCTATGCTGTCCCTGATTCCTTCTTTATGTGGCACCCTGTTTCAATGTGTTATCTCCATGGACTGCCTGCCTCTTCCTTTCTTTCTCCAAGCCACTAATGCCATCTCACTATTCTATCTTGTCCTCACCCCTAAATCCAAACATTGGCTCCTACCTTAGCACAGTCCTTGTTTAGAGAAACGTCAATATTCTTCTTTAAACCCATTGGTTTCAGATGGCAATCAACCAACTCCCCTGACTCCCAAATTTTGAGGAGGACAACGAAGAGGATCTCTGGCCATTAAACCAATAGAAAGTACCAGGGTCTCCTGAAAGCAGGACAAGTGAAGTTCCATTCCCACAGGAGGGGTTTTTCAGTGACAATGTCAGTGAGGTTTTCCCATCAGATGGACTGAAGCTCATAGGAGATAGAGCTGGTAGATCTCAGTTGGCTTGTAAAGGCAAGCCCTCCTGGTGTACTTTTGGGTCTGTGTATTAAATGAGAGTACATCCTTTTTCTTTAAGATCCCTGTTCTCTATTGAGTTACAGGATAGTAGCCCTCTGAAAACTAAAGGGTATTGAGAATGGATCCTGGTTTTCTCTGATTTAAAAAAAAATCCCCAATTTTCAGATTAAAAAAGTAACCCAAAATCCACATTTTTCCATGATTAAAATGAAACACCACTAATATATACAGTTTCATTTTAATCAGGGACAAATGTGGATTTGGGATTATTATTTTATATCCAAAAATTTGGGATTTTTTTAAATAGGAGAAAACCAGGATCCCTGGTGATGCATTTAAGCTGGCCATGGTGAAGACATTGGTATAGGAGGAATGCACCAGCTTTCCCCTCCTTCCAAAGGACACTAATGGTAACACATAAGTTGCAGTTCATGTCTGCACTGGGGGTAAGGAAAATAGTATGGAGAAAACGAAGTAGAATGGTGAGTCAGTTCAGAATTGGAAGGTGCTGGCTACACTTGATATACTTTATGATGGGTTGCTATTTCCCAAGAAGTAGGCGTATGTAAAAGAACAGACAATTAGGTAGCAATTTCCCTGCCTCTATTCTTTGTAGATCTATAAAAAAAAAATTGAATCCTTAGTCAACAAGGTTGGGAGTTATGAGAGAGGGAAGAAAGGACAGGGTTTAGGTGAACGGAAAGTTGAGCAGAATGAGCAACCACATTTATTGAGAATGGCAGTGAGGGGTGTGTGCATGATGAAAAATGGGTGTGTAAAGGTGGAATGAATTGGGGTAGTTGCAAAGTGAGTTGTGCCTGGGGGTTGAGTGAATCTGAGCATGTTTGTGAGTGGAAAGACTGGATGTGGAATGAAAGTGGGTGTGGATGAGGGTGTGTGAAATAAATGACAGTTGAGACATATGTATTAAAAATATGGAGTGGATGCCTGCGAGAGAGACAGTAGGTTGATGCAAATTCATGTAAATAGATGAATGTTTATATTAATGCACCACACCTTTTCCTATTTGCAAAAGTTAGGATGTATGCAGATTTGCCAATCCATGTTTTAGATATGGTATGGTCTGTACTGCAAACCAAAACCAGAGCAGACTTAAATGTTCCATATTGCACAGAACACTCAGGTTTGGTTGTACCTGCTGATCTATCAGCTACGGAGAAACTCCAAAGTGCATTGGGTCCCTTATTCCCCTGTTTTCCTCCTTTTTTCCTGATAAGGAACAAAGAAGCTCACTGTGAAGGGGTGGACAGCAAAGGCCACATTTCTCCTCCAGTAAAAGGTGGAAGAGCATAATGTTCAGCAACCAAGAGCTTACTATGCCAGCTTCTCCCCTCCTATTAAAATTATAGGCTCTACCTAATCCTGCACTTCTACTCTTTTGTCTTGCTCCTCAGAAGGCCTGGAAAAAAATTATATCACTTTAAATTGGTAGGTTACTGCAGTTCATCTGAATGTGCAGAAATGGTTGCATCTCTCTGCTTCTTTCCTACAGCAAGCAGAAGTTAAACCCTGTGAAAGAAATGCTACTAAGTCAAGGGAGAGGAGACATATGAGATTGAACTTAACTGCCATGAGGGAAAGTTAAGTTCAAGTATGTATGCCTATAAATATTTGTGTAAAGTGGAACAGCCTCAGCAGGAGAAACTTAATCCAGAATACCTTATAGTCTGGTGGTTTAGAGACTTTCCTAGGAGTTGAGAGTGTCTACTCCAAATATGCAGACAGGAAACAGATCCTTTGGCTGTATATTCAGATGACTGGCATACTGTGTATGATGGGTTACTGGATACACTCATTTTTTAGGAGAAATGCTTCATCTGGTTTAGGACCCCAACTCCAGATGAGTTAGGGACCTAACTGCTAAGAACCACTGGCAATGGTTCACTACTGAGAACCATTAATAAGTGACAGGTCCACAGTCCCTCTCCTTTCTCAGTGTCTCCTGCTGACTATCTTAAGCAGCTCCCTGTTTTGCCAGGTTCTGCATATCCTATTTTTGGCACCTTTAGCAAACAGCTATTCCCCAACGGATGTGGACACACAGTACCTTAGTCAGCATAACTTACATTGGCAAAGTTCAGTCTTGCTTTCAGGGGTAATTGTCCACAAGAAAGGGAGAAGTTACCCTAGGCTAGGGGGTTTGGCTCATCCATTCTTTCCATCCATAGATTTCATTTAGTAGATTTCAGAAACTGGTACAATGTAATTTACCCTGATGAAAACCCTTTTTCTGAGCCTTAGGTCATTTTTTGGATCTAACCCTAAATGGCTCCCACAAGAGGCAAGGAACTATACCCAAGCCCAGGCTTTAAGCAGCTGGGACATGCTTCCTTTTACACCCTCCACAATGACTGTCTCTGCTTTTCCAGAAATGATCCCAGAACCTCCAGGCTCACCCTTAATCCTATTTTGATGTCTGCCTTGTTGCTGGTAGGATGGTTAAGGAAGAAGAACAAGGGTGTGCTAGACAGGCAAAGAGAGGGAGATGAGTGGATGATGCAGAGGCCTGGGAAGGTCTAACATGCAACCAGCTCATTCTGCATCCGGGTTTATTATTGCAAAGGAGATGAGGAAGGTGGATAGGGAAACCTGGGCTATTGCACTCAACTGCAGTGCAGGAGAATTACATTCAAGTGTGTATACCAATGAAGATTTATTTGTGTGAAACGAAGCAGTCTCAACAGGAGAGACTGGTAGAGAGAAAAAAATTTTTAAGTCAGGTAATGAAATGGTCAGAAACTTTGTTGAAGCAGAAGTAAGGTTGCTTAATGGTGATTTGCATGCTTGAAGAACATCTAGCTCTGCTAAACCTAAATCTGAAAGACAAAGCTGCTGTAGACATGCATACAACGCTGACTTTGCCCTCTTCACATGATTATCTCAACACCTACCTTACTGCTAAGATTCTCAGTGACAAGGAGGCCCATTGGCTGCTATGGCACACAGCACACATGCACCACATCCCTCAAAGCACACGGTCACCTCTTTCCTTCATTACATTTTGGGGCAGGGAAGGAAGGCAGCACTGCAGATCTCCTAGAAAGGTATCCAGGTTGTGAATTTTCATTTCTACCCACGAAAACTTTTACAATCTTTTCTCCAATGCCTGACAAAGGGTGTTTGTGCCCCAAAGTTTGCAATTAAAGAATTTTTTTTTTTGCAAAAATTTTGTTGGTCTAATAAAAGATATCATCTCTATTACAAGCCCTGGTTGCAGTCTCCTAGAAAGGCGCTCCCCCAACTTCTTCAGTTTACAATCACATCTCTGGGTGAGTCTACATGTCGCCATACGGTGCTGTTGCTACGGTGCTGTGCTTTAGTACTTCCTTTTGGTAACTGCGGTATTGTGCTGTGCTCATGGTTAGATTTTGCCACTATGTCACCATAGCAGCACACTAAAAGGGGTGGAGGGGGGCATGCTGCTACAGCGCTGTAGCTGCCTTGCACGTATAGACTCATGTGATCGCTATGTGGCAGTAGCACACCATATGGCGAGTAGGGTGTGTGCTCTGTCATCTAATTGTTCTGCCATTCGTTGCAGCTGCATTCACAGCTAACCTGGAGGGTGTGCTGGAGTGCCCAGTAGCTACTGGGGAGTGGAGGGAAGAGGGCAGAGTTAAGGTTGTGTTGATATACATTTCAGCTTGGCGTTTTCTGATTTGGGGGAGTTTCTGGAGTTGCAGGACCTGTGGGCATACAACAGGAGTCTTGTCCACTCCTCCTTTCTTCATGGTCAAAAGTGTGAGTTTGGCTAAATTCCTCATTTTGGAAAGGTACAAAGCACCACTGGATTACCTTAACCCTGCGGTAACTGAGTTTTTGGACGCAGGCATTTAAGGACAGAACAGTTAGGCCTCTGCACTGTGGTCCCAGCAGCCTCCCCTCATGCCAGTCACCGTGGCTCTTTCTCTGCAAGACAGTCCGGCTCTACAGGGCTGGGCCTGAGACCCTTTTCTGAGGCGGAGCAAGTCTGCGGTTAAATTTTGCTGCCTCCCCTTGACAGCAGCTGCTCCCCAGCCTGATGCCTTGGTCCCTGGATCCTATTTGGAGTGCTTGGTTTCTGCTGGTGCAGGGTTGGGTTTTGCCACTACAGCTCACTAAAATTGGGTGAGGGGTGCTTCTACAGGGATGTATGGCACACGGGGGATAGTTCTGCTTCAGGCAGGGGTGGGTTTGGGCCAGGGGATGGCTGGAGCCCCCTCCCAGCCCTCCTCCTCCCCTGTGGCAGCAGCAGGGAAGTCCTGCTCCACAACAAAACAGCCCAGGCCCCTTTCCCCACTGCGGGGAAGCCTACACAGGAAACAACCAGGATCCCCCCTTCTCCCAGCCGAGTCAGCCCATCAGCTGGTGGGAAGGGGGGAGAGCTCAGTTTCCTCCCGGCTTTGCACCGAAATGCGTGGCCCTTGAAGGAGGGAGTGAGGGGCAGGATTCAGCCCTAGCCCCTCACGAGAGGAGAGGGGCTCAGGCTCAGCCCCTGGCAGGGGCGGGCTGGAGGCGGCGGGAGGAGCCGGGACGTGTCCGGCCGAGGCGGAGGCTGAGGGAAGGGGCCGGGGCAGTGGCAGCGGCAGGGG
>NW_017728906.1:70271132-70274615 GCF_001723895.1 Crocodylus porosus | reverse complement strand
CTCTTTTAAAATTTGTTCACAACCCTTCCAGATATGCTTGTGGCCCACTTTTGCGTCATGATCCACGGGTTGAGAAACACTAGACTAGGTAGTCTCCTGAGGGCCCTTCCAGCCCTGGCTTTCTAGGATTGTAAAGAGCCAGGAGAGACTCTTCTAAGGGCCCCACCTGGCTGCTCTGGCCCCTTGTCTCCTGTTCGAGGAACCTCTGACCATCAGTCCCGGCTTTGCCCCTCTTTTGTCCCAAGCAATGAGCTGCTGCTTTCTCAGTGGGGTCTCTTTCAGAGGGAGGTTTCCAGCTCTTCTTTGTGGGCAGCATATCCCATGCAAGTAACCTACCTCAAGTAATTCAGCACGAACAAAAAAAAAAATCATATTGACCCACATAATTTTTAAACATGGCTGGGTTTTAAGCAGGATGGCAGCTCTGGCAGAGGGAAGAATGGGTTTGAAATTGGTCACTTGACTGAGCCCCAGATCCTGCAGAAATGGTGTACATCCTTGGTTTTATTCATCTAGCTTCAGTAGGCCAGCTCAAATTTTGTAACATAGACGCTGTTAGTGTTTGCAGGCTCTGGGCCTTATTTATTTACTTACCGAGTTTCTCTCTTTCTATCTTGTATGAAGATGACTGTCTCTCTACTTCCAGTCTGTTGCCAGTATGACTGTTTGAATAGCCCAAACCCATTTTATTCGACAAATAAACAAAGCTTTGCTGTCCCTGGTCAGTGGGCCTGTGTAGTTTTGCTGATGATGTACAGCTACAAGCAGGCATGTATTTTTTTTTTCCAAACGCTCATGTAGAGCACTGAATTCTTAATAGCCTTTGGATCTTTATAGCCTAGTTGTGTTGACTTTTTATTAGCTGGGATGAACTAAGGGGCAACACAGCAGTTTGGGACTTTTGAGATGTTCTGAAATAATTTAGCAGATTGCCTCATCATGAAATGATAATGTTTAGTGTGGAAGCAAGCAAGGTAGGAAATACTGCACATCAGCTCGGCACATATGATATGCTACAAATGGTTCTGTAATATAGTTATAGAATAATTTCTTTATGTCTTGGAGAATTGGCAAAAGTATAGTCAGATTAAGTAGTTTGTTAAAGAGGGTGAAACATACAGGTTTCAAGTGTGTGTGTTAAAAAAAATTAAATCAAGAGTACATTACAGTTTAAAGATTAAAAAAGTGTTTAACACTTACAGTGAGTGCTGTCTGCTTCATACAATCCCACTTTGAGAAGTTTCCACGCAGTTACTGAACACAAGTGTCTGTATTTTAGGTGTCTGTAAAATAAGAAACATATGTCTCTGTATACTTTTTCTATATTGAACAATGTTTTTATAGTAAGTGAAAGTTGGACAAGGACAGTTTGAACTTCAGCCAGAGCTACCTTGCCAGAAATATGCTTGGAATGCTAAGCAGGCCACAGAAACATTTAAGCAGAGTCTGCATTAAAGACTGTAATAATAATCTGTACAAT
Source organism: Crocodylus porosus (assembly GCF_001723895.1). Lineage (NCBI taxonomy): Eukaryota > Metazoa > Chordata > Crocodylia > Crocodylidae > Crocodylus > Crocodylus porosus. Next base: position 70,273,135 of record NW_017728906.1, on the reverse strand, counting down.
TCCTTTTTTTTGCACAGTTATATATAACTGTTTAAGTAGCCTAAATATTTGCCTTTAGAAAATACAGGAAACTGTTTTATTGTTTGAAAAAAATGTGTTTAATCTTCATATTATCTGTGCACGTTACATGTACATTTATATGGGTGTGCTTGTGGGTGTATTTCACATCTGTCTTTATATGCAGTTGACTCAGTTTTCTGTGATGTTTTATATATGTTAGTGCTACTTTTGCCTTTTTAAAACATACTACCTTTAATGGTGTTGGAAGGCATGAAAATATGCCTCAGCGGTTTCTCTTCCCATACCTTATACTTTTATTAAATACCAGGTTTGGAGTATGGCTTTCTGTGGTATGTTGCATTATATGTAGAGTGTGGAGGAAAGCATTAAGGAGCTTACTGTAGCATCTTAAATTCAGTTTTGGTATAATGCCGTCAGAGGTGGGTATGAATTTAGTTTGTTGTGCTTAAATATTGTGTGACCTAATTTATGCATTTAACTCTAATTTAGAATATTTTGGGTGAAGATTCAGCATAGTATTTATTTAGATTCATTTTGTTTAATCTGCCCAGTCTGCTTAGCAGAAATTGGAACATTTTAATTTTGAGACCTGTGCATAGAAGATGCTATGCCACCTCCCTTCCAAGACTCATCCCCACTTTCAGAATTCCAAGTTTCTTTCTAGTCTTGTTTTGGGAGGACAACCTTCCAAATGCAAATTTGGAGTAAGCACAACAGCAGTTGTCTTAAGCATGCAGAGAGACATCTCCCTTGTCTCCCCCTGATTAGAGGTTCCTTTCAAGCTGTAGTTATTTAGAGCCCAAGGGCAACAGGTGAGAATCAGGTCAGTCCCTCTTTGTGAATGCTTGGGAAAGATCTGCCCAGGAAGGAAAAGTAGACAGTAGTGTTGTTCATTAAAGGAAATGGTAAAGCACTAGTTACATAGCCACCTCACATTTCTCTCAGCCTTTTGGTGATGAAGAAAAGCAGCAGAGGTCCTGAAGCTGCTCATAGGAAGAGATTGAGGTGGGTTGGGGGACATGGGATGCTTTTCACTTAGCAAAAAAGGGAACAAGAAGGGGTGAATGCTCAGGCCTCTGAGAAGGATGGAGTTACCCAAACATGCTCCAGGGATAACCCTCTTAAGGTGCTGGGTTGCTTTCCTTTCCCAGCAGCAGGGTCTTGGTGGGTCAGCTCTTTCGGCCATTGCCCTTGGGTACTGCTGCTTCTCACGGTTAGTTTTGCACTCCTACACTTTTCAACAGAAGTCTGAACCTGTTAATCAAATAGATTAGTTTACAGTGATTAAAATCCAAGTGGCAGCGGGCAGGAGAAGAAGGGAGAGGCTGATAAGAAAAGTCAAGAAGAAAAGTATACTATAAAGATTTCTGGGATTTGGTGTAAAAAAACAGGAGATGGCAAGGATAAGGAAAAAGGGAGAGAATTCAAAGTGGAAAAAGAGCCAGAGGAGGGAGATGGAAAGTGAAGATAACTCAGAAATAGATACCTTATGATCTGTTGCAGTGAGGAAAAGTGGAATGAGGTCAGGAAGAGAAGAAAAAAGGAATAATACAAGACAGATGAGCTGAGCAGTTTTGTGAGCTGATTTGTGGGAGGTATTTAGGTGTCTTAGCATTAGAAAATCACTACAGACATAATCCTTGGGGTACAAACTAGTTGCTAAATCTGAACGAGTAATTGTTAATGGATAATCAACAGGTCAGAGATCAATTTATTGCTCCCTGTCTTATTCTTAGATCAAGCTGTTCAGGACAAGGGCTGCCTTTTTGTTCTGTATTCCAGTGGCACTTAACACAGGAGCCCTAGTCATTGACCGGGCCCCTCTAGGCACTATGATGACAAGCAGTAAGTTGTTATAGGTGGGGTGACTGGCCTCCTCTATTTTAAAGTTGCTAGGTATGTCCCATTATGAGACCATATTTTCAGTGTCTTAGAAGTTTAAAGGTTTCAGCCAACGTTTTTCCAGGCTGTCTCAGGCTTGC